>NC_073269.2:43727500-44352500 GCF_029289425.2 Pan paniscus
TTTATGCTGACACTTCCTAAGAATTTTTTCTTCATCCCCACATTTCCAAGCTCCTCCCATGGGCCCCCTCTCTTTTCTAACCAGTATCCACATGCACATTGACCAACTCATTCAGGGTACTCAGTCTCTGTCTAGGGCAGAGATGGAACAGACATGAAGTTCCTAGAGGGGGAGGTACTTTACCATCCTTTGTCAGATCTGAGGTGTGATGAAACCAAGAATGGAATCATTTGACTACACATAGGAAAGCACTGCAGTTTTCCACAGATCCTGTGTCTGTAGATAAAATGCAGTTTAATATTGATTGGCCTCAGTTTCAGTATGTGGTTGGGGCCTGCTTATAGAGAGGCCAGGGGATCTTTCCTGAGAATCTCTGAGGTGAAAACCCATAGTAAGACGCATTTTGTGGTTAAACGGAATGTGCTAGTCTTGACATCAGTATGATTCTGGTTCATTACATCAATATTCTTAATCTCAAGAAAAAAGAAGGTGTGTAGTACTTATAAGAAAATCATCCAGATACATAAATATTCGTTAATTGTATTCTCCCAGAGTTGCAGTGAGGTACTATGGCCTTGAACTTCTGAGTTCACCACTGTACTCCAGCGTGGGCAACAGAGTGAGATCTCCGTCTCGATTGATCAATCGATTGATCGATAGATAGACAGATAAACTGAAAGGAAAAAGAGGATATAGGATTCTTTTTATTTATTAAGTGGTTTTTCTTAAAGTATTTATTATTAAGTAATAATTTATTGAGAATTTTTGAGGTAGAAATATAGTTTATTTGCTTGTATCCACTGTTTAATTGAATTGGGAAACATTTATTTGTTCCCAGAAATGTTTTGAGTAGTTAAAGAACCCCATAATATACAGGAAATTTTGCATATAGTGGCTGGATTCTTCAAGAAAATGAGGTGACTCTGCTTTAGAACACCTGGTTCCTTTCTTCTATCTTTATCATAAGCTTTCAGCCCCAGCCTAGAGTTTAGTATAGTACCCCTTGCTGCAATGAAACCTTTTATCTCCTTTTCTTCTTTTTAAAATACTTGTTCTGTAATTTCACCAGTAATATGTTGGTTTATGGTTTCAGGCATTGGTGACGTTCAGGGATGTGGCTATAGACTTCTCTCAGAAGGAATGGGAGTGCCTGGACACTACCCAGAGGAAATTGTACAGAGATGTGATGTTGGAGAATTATAATAACTTGGTCTCACTGGGTAAGGTCACCTATGTCAAATAATGTAGACTCTGTTATCTGAAATAGTAGCTTTCTCTTCCACAAATTTAGGACTAATTACTAAGAAACTAGCTGAATTTCTTCTCTCTTCCTCAAGGAATGGACTGAACTTTGATGGTTTGTGAATGGCACTTCCACTAAATGCTTTCATTTTCACCATACCTCACTGAGCCTCATGAAATGTTCCTTAATCCATTCCTGTAGTTACTTCTTCCTTAATAGTTAAGAAACTGGATTTGAATTTTGTGGCATTTACTCCAAAGCCAATGTCAATGAAATCAGGTTTCACATTGCATTTGAGCTCAGAATTGCTATGGATGCTCTGTTATTTGGTAACATGCCTGCGAGGATAACAGCCCTACCCAGGGTCTACAATTTACATGTCATGGTTCAGACCAATAACATTGATTTAAAATTAAAGTGAATGCATTCTACTTCCTAAAACAAATATTTTCTCTTACTGATTTGTGATTGTAAGTTTTACCTATTGGACATTATGCTCAGTACCTGGGTGGTGGGATCAAACGTACCTCAAACCTCAGCATCACACAATATCCCCAGGTAACAAACCTGCACGTATGGCCCTGTATCTAAAATAAAAGTTGAAATTAGTTAAAGTAAAATAAAATTTATTAACTTAGCATCTAACTTTAAATGAATATCTTAGCAAGAACCTAGAAATATTTTAGGAAGCTTCTTGTTTTGCTCTAAGTAAATTAACAACAACAAAAATAATAATAGCTAATAGAGTGCTTACTATATACCAGGCATCATTCTAAGTACTAGCTATGAGATACAAAAGAAAAAAAGAAAATAAAAGGTACTACTTTTATTTTCATTTTACAGATGAAAAAACTGAGGCCCAAATAATTTAACCAGTTTGTTTACAATCATTAGTCAATAGGCAGTAGAGTAGAATTTGGACCCACGTAGTCTGGCTTCAGAGTGTATGCCCTCAATAACTACTGCCTCTCAATAGAGCCAGTCTGTATGAGTTTTAATTCCAAAATGAATTAAAATTCTCCTAGATGAATTTTAATTCCCCTGCCCATCAAGTTTCTTTATTCTCTGGGATCCTGAGGTTACACTAAGTTGAATATTCTTTAATCCTGTCAGTTTTTTCCGAAGTCTTCATCGAAATCATGTTGATCCATATAAATTTAACCAAGTCTCAAAATGTTTCTGAATGTGCAATGTTTTACTTCTATATATTCTTTTATTTCTTTCTTGTAAGCAGGATATTCTGGCTCAAAGCCAGATGTGATTACCTTACTGGAGCAAGGGAAAGAGCCCTGCGTGGCGGCGAGGGATGTGACAGGAAGACAGTGCCCCGGTGAGTTGAGAGTTCATCAGGCAGATGGAAGCCCTCATTGCCAGTCATGGCCAGCTGGTGAGGGAGCATACACAGGCTTTGCATGCTGTTTAGGGAGTTACTCTCAGAGGCCTCAGGCCTTTGGAGTAAAGGTTAAGACAGGGAAGAAAACAGATCATCTGAGCATGAACTATCAAAAGAACCTCATCTTGGCTCCTACTTACCACCTGTCTTTGTTTTTGTTTCCCCTCGTATTACTCTCCATTTCAGTAAAGAGAATGCTCTTTCCTAGTGCAATCAATTGCTTCCTATCTTTTCTCCATTGACATGTGTGCTTGTTTCTAATGCCTAAAAGTTCAGTCTTTCACATATTCAGCATATATTTACCGAGTGCTCACTCTGTGCCAAGTGTTATCAGTGCCTTGGTGAATAAGGCCAAAACCTCCCTACACTAATGGAGTTAACATTGTAGTAGCAGAGATACATAGTAAACTGTAAACAAATGAATATATAATATTAAATAATGACGCATGCTATGAAAGAAACCTATGAAGGGTAAAGAGATAGAGTTTGGGCAGGTTTAATTGAGGTGGGCTGCCCAGGGAAGGCTCTTTGAAGAGAGAATATATGTGCAGAGATGTGCAGTATAGGCTTAGGCCATGTGAATATCTGGAAGAAAATAATTCCAAGCACAGCAGAGAAGTGAGCTTTGTGTGTTTGAAGAACTGGAAAAGCTCAGAGCAGATTCAGAGTAGGGAAGAGTTAACTAAATATGAATTTAGAGCTGAGCAGGGGCCAGGTCTTATATGGTTCTGTTTATCATAGTAAGAAATTTGGATTTTTCTTTTCCAAGAGTGATTGAAAGCCATAATCAAAAATATGTTTTTAAATGATCACTGTAGATGCTCTGTGAAGAATATACTAAACAGGGGCAAGATTGGAAGTAGGAAGATCAGTTATCAGGCTATTTCAGAAGTCTAGATTAGCAGTGAAGGTAGCTTGGATTGGGATGGTAGTGGTGAGGGGTGGTAAGAAGATGCTGTATTCATCTTATGATTTGAAAGTAGAGCTAACAGACATGCCATGGGGTATGAGTGAACAAGAAATCATAGGTGAACAAGCAGCTAAGTGTATATAATTTGCTGAGATGGACATATGGGAAAGATAGCTTGGAAGATGGAAATAGAGTCCTGATTTAGGTATATATATTTAAAATGCCTACTTGTCATCAAGATCGAGATGTTGAACAGAGAGATGGTAGGATGAGTTATATTAACTGGGGTGTCCAGCCAATCAACTGACTGGATGAGATCACTTAGGGCTGATCTGACCTACTACCTGTTTTTGTAAATAAAGTTTTATTGAAACGTAGCCATACTTAATTATTTATGTGTTGTCTATGGCAGAGTTGAGTAGTTGAGACAGAAGTCATATGGCTCGCAGTGCATAAGATATCGACTGTCTGGTCCTTTACAGAAAGTTTGCTGATTCCCTCCCTTTAGCGAATGAGTTTCATAGAATGAAGGGAGCCAGAGGAGAAAGAGACTGAGGCCCAGGGCACTCTATTCAGAGAAGGAAGAGGAGGCAGCAAGTAGATTGAGAACAAGTAGCCTGGAGAGTGGTACCAAAAAAGTCAAATGAAGAAAATGTTTCAAGTGGAAGGGAGTAGTCATCTGTGAGGTCAACTGAACTGTAAACTGCCTATAGGATATGGCAGGAAAGAAGCTGGTGGTGACCTTGTGTTAAGAGGACAAGGTTTCAGTGGAGTCAGAGGTGAAAAAAGCCTGCTAGATGTGGCTGAAATAAAATGGGAGGTGAGGCAGTGATGACAGTGAGATAGAAAACTTTTCTAATGGGAAATCTGTTAGGAGGGAACTAGATAAGAGGTTAGTAGCTAGAAGAGGATATGGGATGTAAGGAGTCTTTTTTTTTTTTTTTTTTTTTGAGACAGAGTTTTGCTCTTGTTGCCTAGGCTGCAGTGCAATGGCATGATTTCGGCTCACTGCAACCTCCACCTCCTGGGTTCAAGCAATTCCCCTGCCTCAGCCTCCTGAGTAGCTGGTATTACAGGCGCCTGCCGCCACGCCTGGCTAATTTTTGTATTTTAGTAGAAACAGGGTCTCACCATGTTGGCCATGCTGGTCTTGAACTCCTGACCTCAGATGATCCACCCATCTTGGCCTCCCAAAGTGCTGGGCGTGAGCCACCATGCCTGGCCAGGAGTCTATTTCAAGATGTGAGATTTTAAGATGAAAATGATTCTATAGAAAGGGGAAAAATTGTAGTAGAGGGAAGGATAATTATGGAAATTGGAGGACAAGGAGGTAGGATCCAGTGCACAAGAAAAATTTAGAGAACTATAGATACGACAATGGATATAGGTGGGTTGATTGATGTGGTATTATGTATTTCTTTTCAATGCTTCATTTTTATTAGAGGAATAAGGGAGATCATCAGCTAAGAATTGGCAGGAGGGAAAGGAGAGTTATGTTTGAGGTGAAAGATGTAAATATATTTTGAATACTGGTGTTCAGTTTACTTGCATCTCAATAGCTCGTTCACTTTTTATTTTCTGTTAATCAGGAGTTAATAATAATAACAGTTAACATTGATTATTTACTGTATACCAGATTTAGTCATTTCACAATGTATATATTCTTCAAAATATGTTGTACAGAGTAAATACATAAAATTTATCTGTCAATGTAAAAAATAATGCATTTTTAAAACTATGAAGAAAAGGCTATTAAGTTCTATATAGTATGTTGATTCCTCTATATCAAGCCAAATTCTGATTTGTATTTTATTTGCAGATTTTTTTTAGTTGAAATTCTTGGGCTGTATATAATCAGATCATTTGCAAATCATGATAGTTTTTCATTCTTTCTTAAAAATGTTTGCCTCTAAAGTTCTTAATTCTGCTTAGTTGTTTTGCTTATCATAATTTTATAAAAAGGATAAGATAACTTTTCTTTTTGCTCTTTTCTCGAGTAGCTAAACTAACTTTAAAATTATCTGTTCTTTAAAACTTTGATAGATGTCTATGAAATTGTTTGCAAGGATAGGTGTTTCACAATGGAATTTCATTTGCTTAGGCTTTTTATTTCTTCTGTGGTCAATACAGGAAATTAATAGTTTCCTTAAAATTTTTTATTCTGGAATATACAGGATTATTTTGTTTAGAGCATTACATAGAGCTTTGGAAAATAGCCTTACTTTTTTTTTTTTTTTTAAGGCGGAGTCTCGCTCTGTCGCCCAGGCTGGAGTGCAGTGGTGCGATCTCGGCTCACTACAAGCTCCGCCTCCCGGGTTCACGCCATTCTCCTGCCTTAGCCTCCGGAGTACCTGGGACTACAGGTGCCCACCACCACGCCTGGCTAAGTTTTTATATTTTTAGCAGAGATGGGGTTTCACCATGTTAGCCAGGATGGTCTCGATCTCCTGACCTTGTGATCCGCCCACCTCGGCCTCCCAAAGTGCTGGGATTACAGGCATGAGCCACCGCGCCCGGCCAGCCTTACTATTTTTTTTCAAATCAGCTTTATTGAGATATGATTTATATAGAATAAAATTCATTAATTGTATCTGTTTAATTATTTTGGACGAACACGTGAGTCTTGTAATCATCACCACTTCAGTCAAGATGTAGAACATATCTATCATGTCAACACTTTCCATTATGTTTCTTTACAGTCAGTACCCTTCCCCCACTTTCAGCTCAGCCCGTGACAGGCAACTAAGTTGCCTTCTTTCCCTAATTTTGTCTTTTCTACAATTTCATATCAAATAAATCAGAATATGCAGTATTCTGTGTCATACTACTTCTACTTCTGATATTTATGTGATTCATCCAAGTAGTTAGAAGTCTCAGTAGTTAATTCCTTTTTCTTGCTGAATAGTATTTCATATCTGCTTATTAGTTAACAGTTTATGAACATCTAAGTTGTTTCTAGTCTTTCACAGGCATGAATAAAGCTATTATGAGTGCTTGTTTACAAGTCTTTGTTTTAATGTATGCTTTGTTACCTTGGGTTAAACACCTGAGGGTGGGATTCATGGATTATATAAGTATATATAAGAAACTGGGCTGGGCGCAGTAGTTCATGCCTGTAATCCCGGCACTTTGGGAGGCTAAGGCAGGCGGATCGCTTGAGCCCAGGGGTTCAAGACCAACCTGGGCAACATGGAAAACCCTGTCTCTACTAAAAATACAAAAATTAGCTAGGCATGGTGGTACACACCTGTAAAAACTTCATTTAAAAAAAAAGAAACTGGGCTGGGTGCGGTGGCTCACGCCTGTAATCCCAGCACTTTGGGAGGCCGAGGTGGGTGGATCACGAGGTCAGGAGTTCGAGACCAGCCTGACCAACATGGTGAAACCCCGTCTCTACTAAAAATACAAAAATTAGCCGGGTGTGGTGGCGTGTGCCTGTAATCCCAGCTACCCGGGAAGCTGAGGCAGGAGAATGGCTTGAAACTGGAAGGCGGAGGTTGCAGTGAGCCAAGATCACGCCACTGCACTCCAGCCTGGGCAACAAGAGTGAAACTCTGTCGCAAAAAAAAGAAAGAAACGGTCCAAAGTGGCTATATTGTTTGGCATTCCCACTAGATGTCCAATAGCTCCACATTGTTGCCAACCTGTTGTATTGTCAGTCATTTTAATCTTAGTCATTTTAGTGGATGTGTAGGTGTATCTCATTGTGATTTTAATTTGCATTTAACTAATGACTAGTGATGAGCATATTTTCATTTATTTGTCATTCCTTTTTCTCCTTTGGTAAAAAGTGTCTGTTCAGAAATTTTATCCATCAAAATTTTTAGCAATTTTATTGAGGTATAATTTACATAACATAAAATTTACTCACTGTAAGTGCACACTTGGTGACTTTTAGTCAATTTATAGTTAGGCAGGAATCATGACAATCCAGTTTTAGAATACTTCCATCACCCCCAAAAGTTCCCTTGTGCCCCTTTGCAGTTAATCCCTTCTTCGATCTACAGCTTTAGGCACCTACTGACCTACCTTCCATTTTTGTTGATTTTCCTTTTCTGAACATTTCATATAAATGGGATCATGCAATGTACAGTCTTTTGACTCTGGCTTCTTTAACTTAGCATAATGTTCTGGAGGTCCATTTATGAAGCAGCATGTATCAGTGATATATTCTCTTTTATTGCTGAATATGTTCTGTTGTAGGGATATACCTTATCTTACTTATCTATTTACCAGTGATGGACATTTGTATTGTTTACAGTTTGGGGCTGTTATAAGAAACTGCCAAAATGTGTTCCAAACTACCTATATCGGTGTACCTTCCCAATAACAATGCATGAGGGTTTCTGTTTCTCTGTCTTCTCTCCAACACATGCTATTACCTGTCTTTTTGAGAACAGCCATTCCAGTGTGTGCGTAGTGGTATCTAATTGTGGTTGACGTTGAGCAATTGCTTATTAGCTATTGGTACATCTTTGGCGGAAAGACTGTTCAGTGTTTTGCCCATTCTTAAAATTAGGTTGTTTGTGTTATTATTGAGTTGCAAGAGTTTTAAAAATATATTCTGAATATAAGCATTTTATTTACATATATGATCTGCGAATACTTTCTCCCAGATTGCGGTACATGGCATGTCTTTTCATTTTCTTAATCTTATCTTTTGCAGTACAAATATTTTTCATTTTGATGAAGCCAAATGTATCTTTTTTTTCTTTTATGAATTGTGCTTTTGTATTGAAGAACTCTTTTTCTCATACAAGGACACAAAAATTCCCATTGATATTATCCATTTTATCTTCTTGATTTGTAAGAGTTCTTTATATATCTTATAATCAACTTCTTTATCAGATATATATATTTTGCAATATTTTATTAGTTTAGATACTAGATATATATTTTGCAATATTTTACTAGTTTCTGGAGTAACTTTCTATTAATTAACAAACTTTATTTTTAAAATCAGTTTTAGGTTTACAGGAAAATTTAGCAGAAAGTACAGGTTTCCTGTATACTCTCTGTCCCCAAACATACACACCCTCCCCAACTACCAACAATCCACATTACAGTGGTACATTTGTTACAGTTGATAAACCTACATTGACACATCATTACCACCCAAAGTCCACAGTCTGCATTAAGGTTCACTCTTGGTGTTGTAAATTCTATTAACTTTGAAAAATATATAATGACATGTATCCACAATTGCAGTATCATACAGAGTAGTTTCACTGCTCTAAAATTTCTCTGTGTTTGGCCTAGTCATCCCTCTCTCCACCCTAACCTTTAGAAACCACTGAGCATTTTACTGTCTCCATAGTTTTGCCTTTTTCAGACTATCATGTAGTTAGAATCATATAGTATGTAGCCTTTTCAGATTGGTCTCTTTCACTTAGTAATATGCATTTAAGTTTCCTCAACATCTTTTTGTGATGGCTTATTCTTTTAGCACTGAATAATAGTCCATTCTCTGGATGTACCACAGCTTAATCATTCACCTACTAAAAGACATCTTGGTTTTTGTTTAAGTATTGGAAGTTTTGAATAAAGCTGCTATATGCATTTGTGTGCAGGTTTTTGTATGAACATAAGCTTTCATTTTATTTGGGTAAACACCAAAGAAATGATTGCTGAGTAGTATGATAAGAATAGGTTTAGTTTTGTAGGAAACTGACAAAATGTTCTCCAAAGTGGCTATAATATTTTTGCATTCCCCCAGCAATGAATGAGAGTTCCTGTTGCTCCACATCCTTGTCAGCCTTTGGTGTTGCCAGTGTTTTTGATTTTGGCCATTCTAACAGGTGTGAAGTGGTATCTCGTTGTTTTTAATTTGCAGTTCTCTGACATTCCTGATCTCTGGTTTGGTGTCTCACATTAATTTGGAGAAATTCTCATTCATTGTTACTTCATATATTGCTTCTTTTCCTTTCGCTCATTTTCCTCCTTCTGGTATTTTCATCATGTGTATTTACACCTTTTATGCTTACCCCCAGAGTTCTTGGATATCTGTTCTGTTTCCTTCAGTATTTTTTCTCTTTCTTTTCAGTGTTGGAAGTTTCTCTTGTCACATCTTCAAGTGCAGAGACTCTCAGCTGTGTCCAGTTTACTAGTGAGCACATCAGAGCCATTCTTCATTTCTATTACAGTGTTTTTGATCTTTAGCATTTCTTTTTGATTCTTTCTTAGAATATTCATCTCTCTGTTTTCATTATCCATCTGAATGTTGTCTATTTTTTCTATTAAAGCCTTTAACACATTTCTTATAGTCTTTTAAAATTCCTGGTCTGATAATTCCAACATTCCTGCTATATCTGACTCTCATTCTGATGCTTGTTTACTCTCATCAAAGTGTTTCTTGCCTTTTAGTTTTCCTTCTAATTTTTTGTTGGAAGGTGAACATGATGTACTGGGTAATGGGAAACATAGTAAATAGGCCTTTAGGAGTGCAGTGATAAGGTGTAAGGGGAGAGGAGTGTTCCGCAGTCCCAGAATTAGGTCTCAGTCTTTTGGTGCACCTGTGCCACCTGATGGACCTTAACCAGTGCTTCCAGTTTTTTCCCCATCGCTAGGTGTGACAGGATAGCTTAGAGGGCTGAGTTGGGTATTTTCGTTCCTCTATATCATTAGGCTCTAATAAAACCCCAGCAGGTTATGATCTATCTACTTGAGAAAATACTCCTAACCTCAGGTGATCCACCCACCTTGGCCTCCCAAAGTGCTGGGATTACAAGCGTGAGCCACTGCGCCCGGCCAGTATTTAGATTTTTTAAGGCTCTTTTCTTATTTAGATTACCACCCTCCAGCTTTCATTTAACTTATCTGTGTTAATAAGATTCCTTGACACTTCTAGTCTCCCAGCCATCTCCTCATACTATTCAGTTACTCTGTTCTCCCTAAAATTGTTGAGTTTCTTTGTTCATTTTTTCCAGAAACCATTCAACATGGCACACACCTGTTACAATATCTATACAAATCATTTAAATACTTCTCTATCAAGTATAGGAATGGTTGGTTTTAGATGTAAGAGAACAGAAGAGATATCATCTGAGAAAGCTTATAAAGAAAGTACAGTGGGCTGGGCACGGTGGCTAACGCCTGTAATCCCAGCACTTTGGGAGGCCGAGGTGGGCGGATCACAAGGTCAGGGGTTTGAGACCAGCCTGGCCAATATAGTGAAACCCCGTCTCTACTAAAAATACCAAAAAATTAGTCAGGCGTGGTGGTGGGTGCCTGTTATCCCAGCTACTTGGGAGACTGAGGCAAGGAGAATCACTTGAACCTGGGAGGCAGCGGTTGCAGTAAGCCAAGATGGTGCCACTGTACTCCAGCCTGGGCGACAGTGCAAGACTCTGTCTTGGGGAAAAAAAAAAAAAGTAGAGTGGCCAGGCGCAGTGGCTCATGCCTGGAATCCCAGCTCTTTGGGAGGCCGAGACAAGTGGATCACCTGAGGTCAGGAGTTTGAGACCAGCCTGGCCAACATAGTAAAACCCCGTCTCTACTAAAAATACAAAAATTAGCTGGGTTTGGTGGCATGCACCTGTAATCCCAGCTACTCAGGAGGCTGAGGCAGGAGAATCGCTTGAACCTGGGAGGCAGAGGTTGCAGTGAGCCGAGATTGTGCCACTGCACTCCATCCTGGGTGACAGAGTGAGACTCCGTCTCAAAAAATAAAGAAAGAAAGAAAAAGAAAGAAAAGAAAAAAACAGTAGAGTGAGCATCCAGTAGGTGGCTGAATAATAGTAAAACTCAGCTGTGTAAACATACATCTCTTTGCACAGGAGGCAGTGAACAACAGGATTGGAAACATCTCTGTTTAACTGGATAGCCATTTAAAGGATGAGTAGGCAAAACAAGGGCTTTTTCATTTTATACATTTGGTTGAACTACCTTGGATTTACTTTTGTTCTGATCTGTAAAGGAAGTAAGGTAGGAAAGAGTGCATTTAATCACTGTAATAAGGTGAGAGAGATTAGAGCTCCTTTGTAATTGTTACAAAAATGTAAAAATTAAGTGATTGTCCTGATATTCAGCTGTCCTATACATGACTTATCTGTCATTCATCATCATAATTTCCTTTAAGACAATGATTATTGTACAGTCAGTTGTTTAATGCCTGCTATATGCTAGTGGGTAGTTATTCACTGTTGAATGAAATAAGGATTACATCTTCCTTTGGGAAGGTTTAGGGATCAGAAAATCAACAAAAGAGCAAAAAGAAAAATCAGTGGATATGCATTTGAAAATTGTGAAATGAAGAAATGAAACATGATGCTGGAATTGAGAATAAAGGACACAGACTGCCTTACAGTCAGTAGGGCAAGCCTTTCTGTGTAAGAGATATTTAACCAACCATTAAGAATGAGAAGGAGTTGGCCTTTCACAGAGCCCTGGACAGATTATTTTTAGGAGATGAAAAATCCCATAGAAAACTATATGAAATGGGAAATGCTATGACACAATCGAGGAGCTGAATAGAAGCAAGTCATAATAAGAGGGAGTAAGGAGGACAATGTCTTTGAAAGAGGTCTTTAGGTAACCAAAGACCATATTATATTATATGGTAACATGTTTGGATTTTATTCTAAGAGTAAAGAAAAACTGTTAAAATTGTTAAGTGGAGATTCTCAAACTTTGATCTATATCAGAATCATCTAGTGGAGTTATTAAAAATTCAGATACCAAATTACTCCTGTAGATTTGGTTCACTTGACTTGTGTGTAACTAAATAGCAGTATTTGTGATAAAGTTCCCCAGATGATTCTCATCCACAATAAAATTTTAGAACCACTGACGTAAATAAACTATTTGCCATATCACCACAATCTTATATAATCTTTTTTTTTTTTTTTTTGAGACAGAGTTTAGCTCTTGTAGCCCAGGCTGGAGTGCAATGGCGCGATCTCAGCTCACTGCAACCTCCGCCTCCCAGGTTCAAGTGATTCTCCTGCCTCAGACTCCTGAGTAGCTAGGATTACAGGTGCCTGCCATGATGCTCGGCCAATTTTGTATTTTTTTAAGGAGAAATGGGGTTTCACCATGTTGGTCAGGCTGGTCTTGAACTCCTGACCTCAGATGATCCACCTGCCTTGGCCTTCCAAAGTGCTGGGATTACAGGCATGAGCCACCGCGCCCGGCTATAATCTCTCATTTTCTAAGCTCATGTTGCCTAATTTCAAATTATATAACTTTATTGAAATATTCTTTAAGCCACTGACTTCTAGTGAGAACCGTTTTCACTTTGTTTCCTATTTTGAAAATGTAAAATTTATGTTATGCTGGCTACAGGAAAATAATTTTTGTTTGCTTTTATGTTTTCTTTCAGGTTTGTTATCCCTGCATAAGACCAAGAAATTATCTTCAGAAAAGGACATTCATGAAATCAGTTTATCCAAAGGGAGTATAATAGAAAAAAGTAAAACTCTTCATGTGAAAGGATCCATTTTTAGAAATGAGTGGCAGAACAAAAGTGAGTTTGAGGGTCAACAGGGACTTAAAGAAAGATCTATCAGTCAAAAGAAAATCGTCTCTAAAAAAATGTCAACTGATAGAAAACATCCCTCTTTTACTCTGAATCAGAGAATTCATAATAGTGAGAAAAGCTGTGACTCAAACTTGGTTCAACATGGGAAAATAGATTCTGATGTGAAACATGATTGTAAAGAATGTGGGAGTACTTTTAATAATGTCTATCAGCTTACTCTCCATCAGAAAATTCATACTGGTGAAAAATCCTGTAAATGTGAGAAATGTGGGAAAGTTTTTAGTCATAGCTATCAACTTACTCTGCATCAGAGATTTCATACTGGTGAGAAACCCTATGAATGTCAAGAATGTGGGAAGACCTTTATTCTTTACCCACAACTTAATCGACATCAGAAAATTCACACTGGTAAAAAACCCTATATGTGTAAGAAATGTGATAAGGGTTTTTTTAGTAGATTAGAACTTACTCAACATAAAAGAATTCATACTGGTAAGAAATCTTATGAATGTAAAGAATGTGGAAAAGTTTTTCAACTTATTTTCTACTTTAAAGAACATGAGAGAATTCATACAGGTAAGAAACCCTATGAATGTAAGGAGTGTGGGAAAGCTTTTAGTGTATGCGGACAACTTACCCGTCATCAGAAAATTCATACTGGTGTAAAACCCTACGAATGTAAGGAATGTGGAAAGACCTTTAGACTTAGTTTTTACCTTACTGAACACAGAAGAACTCATGCAGGTAAGAAACCTTATGAATGTAAGGAGTGCGGGAAATCATTTAATGTGCGTGGACAGCTTAATCGGCATAAAACAATCCATACTGGTATAAAACCTTTTGCATGTAAGGTGTGTGAGAAGGCTTTTAGTTATAGTGGTGACCTCAGAGTACATTCTAGAATTCATACTGGAGAGAAACCATATGAATGTAAGGAATGCGGGAAAGCCTTTATGCTTCGTTCAGTCCTTACTGAACATCAGAGACTTCATACTGGTGTGAAGCCCTACGAATGTAAGGAATGTGGGAAGACCTTTCGAGTTCGTTCTCAAATTAGTCTACATAAGAAAATTCATACTGATGTGAAGCCCTACAAATGTGTACGATGTGGGAAGACCTTTAGATTTGGTTTCTACCTTACTGAACACCAGAGAATTCACACTGGTGAAAAGCCCTATAAATGTAAAGAATGTGGAAAGGCCTTTATTCGTAGAGGGAATCTTAAAGAACATCTGAAAATTCATTCTGGTTTAAAACCCTATGACTGTAAAGAATGTGGGAAGTCCTTTAGTCGGCGTGGGCAGTTCACTGAACATCAGAAAATTCATACGGGTGTAAAACCATACAAATGTAAAGAATGTGGGAAGGCCTTTAGTCGTAGTGTAGACCTTAGAATACATCAAAGAATTCATACTGGTGAGAAACCCTATGAGTGTAAACAATGTGGGAAGGCCTTTAGACTTAATTCACACCTTACTGAACATCAGAGAATTCATACTGGTGAGAAACCCTATGAGTGTAAGGTATGTAGAAAGGCCTTTAGACAATATTCACATCTTTATCAACATCAGAAAACTCATAATGTAATTTAATATAAGAAAAAGTTTCCATGTCATGCTCTATTTATAGAATATCAAAATATTTATGGCCAGAAGTTCTGTCAATGTGTTGATGTTTTTTTACACATATTAACTTAATAAATGTGTGAGTCTTAAATACCTCTTAGTTCTCCTTAAATTTAGGAAAATTCACACTAGAAAATAAAGCTGTTAATGTAACAGTTGTGGAAAAGTGTTCTAGCAACAGCATATACTTATCATCATTGCCTTTCCACTACTCTACTATCTGTGTGATATTAGACAAAATATTTGCTTCTTGGTACCTCAGCTGTAAAATGAAACACACCTAAAAGTGTGGTTGTTTCCAACATGTATAATACAGCAACAACTATCTGGCCCAAACTGCTTTGGATTAATATTGGATATTACTGTTTTTATTATCATCAACATTATTATTAGTGGATTTCTTAATAGGAAGATGCAATGGAGATGACAAATTTGGAAAAACCACTCATCACTTATATTTCATGAAGTACTTCTTTGATAAAATCTGTTATGGGCTGAATGTTTGTGTTCCTGTAACAATTCCTATGTTGAAACACGAATCCCAAGGTGATGGTATTTGAAGGTAGGGCCTTTAGGAAGTAACAATTCCTATGTTGAAACACGAATCCCAAGGTGATGGTATTTGAAGGTAGGGCCTTTAGGAAGAAATTAGGTCATGAGGGTGGAGCCTTCATGAGTGGAATTACTGCCTTTATAAGAAGAAGCCAAAGAGCCAGCTAGCTCTTTCAACCACATGAGGTTACAGCAAGAAGTCAGCAGTCTACAGTGCAAAAGAGGGCCTTCACCAGAACCCAAGCATGCTGGCACCTTGACCTTGGACTTTCAGCCTCCAAAACTGTGAGAAATAAATTTCAGTTGTTTATAAGCCACTGAGTCTACGATATTTTGTTATGCAGCCCAGATAACTAAGGCACTCCATTAGAATATAAAGAAAATGTAAAGATCTGAATTCAGACCTCATTGCTTAAGTTCTAAAATTAAAGATGAAGAGAAACCCTAAGGATGTAGTGAGTGGGAGGACCTTAGAATATAGCTGCTGAAGCATCAAAGAGAGGTGTGAGGGAATTTACCCATAATAATACAGAAATTAAATGGATAGAAAAAAGAAAGCTATCTGGCCATGGTGGCTCACGCCTGTAATCCCAGCACTTTAGGAGGCTGAGATGGGTGGATCATCTGAGGTCAGGAGTTTGAGACCAGCCTGGCCAACATGGAGAAACCCTGTCTCTACTAAAAATACAAAAATTAGCTGGGTGTGGTGGCAGCCACCTGTAGTCTCAGCTACTCAGGAGGCTGAGGCAAGAGCTGAGGCAAGAGAATCGCGTGAATCCAGGAGGCGGAGGTTGCAGTGAGCTGAGATTGCACCATTGCACTCCAGCATGGGAGACAAGAGCAAGACTTTGTCTCAAAAAAAGAAAAAAGCTGTCTATTTAGAAATCTTTTACTAATTTTATTATGAAAATGCTCTGAGACACAGAAACATAGAATGCATTCTATAATGAACACCCATTTTACCTTCCACCTAGATTTGAAAATGTATATTTTGCTTTGTTTTTCTATAAAATACATTTTTTTGCGATACCATTTGAGAGTTAAGTTATAAACATCATATCATTTTGCCCCTAAATCAGTTTGTATCTCCTAAAAGTAATGGTAATACATATACCCAAAGTACTAAAATCACACCCTAAAAATTAACAATTCCATAGAATCTTATAATATCCATTCCATGTTGAAATTTCCATAATTGTTCCAAGAATATATTTCATAGATATTTAACAAGGATTTACTCTCAGGATCATACATTGTAACATTTTGGTGGTTCTGTCACTTTTTTTTTTGAGACGGACTCTCGCCATGTCGCCCAGGCTGGAGTGCAGTGGCGTGATCTCGGCTCACTGCAACCTCCGCCTCCTGGGTTCAAGCAATTCTCCTGCCTCAGCCTCCCGAGTAGCTGGGATTACAGGCGCCTGCCACCACGCCCGGGTAATTTTTGTATTTTTAGTAGAGATGGGGTTTCACCATGTTGGCCAGGATGGTCTCGATCTCTTGACCTTGTGATCCACCCACCTTGGCCTCCCAAAGTGCTGGGATTACTGGGGTGAGCCACTGCACCCGGCCTGCTCTGTCACTTTTAAACTGAACAGCCCCTCATCTTTATGTCATTTTATTGGCTTTTAGAAGAGTCCATCACAGTTGTCGTAGAATATCCTGGATTCTGGGTTTGTCTTATTTTATTTCTGCATAATGTTGTTCCTCTTTTTCCTCTGTCTCCAAACTGAAACTTAAACAGCAGCTTGATTTGCTTCTGGTCAAACATTTTTAGCAAGAATACTTCATAGGTATAATACAGTCTGTACACACAGGAGGCATATAATGGCAGGTTGTCCTTTTATTAGTGATGCTACATTTGGTTAAGGTAGTGACTGCCAGATCTCTCCATTGTAAAGGTATGTTATTTTCTTTGCAATTAGTAAGTAATTTGGTGATAATTTGCACCTCCTCTTACAAATTTACAATCATCTACATGTATAATACAAGTCATGGATTAAACTGGAAATCAAAAGTTAAATATTGATTTAACAGAAAGCAGTGATATTGAAATGCCTACATACTGAAATCTGTAGGATGTGGCCAAGACTCTACTCAGTGGTAAATTAACATCCCTTAATGCATACAGAAAACCACGATTTGGGGATAGAACATTTTGTTCTCTGTATCCTCAACACTACTGTGACGCCTTTTGCATAGTAGGCACTTGATAAAACTCGGGAAAAAAATAAGTATTTAACTCAAGAAACAAAAAAAGGTACCAAATAAAGCAGATGCTAAAAGAAGGAACTAGTTAATGCAATTAAAATTAGAAATTAAGTAATAAGCAGATTATAGACTTATTCAATTTTTCCAAATCCAGTAAAAAGAAAAAAAAGATGACACAGTTATAAGTGTCACGAATTTAAAAAGGACATTACCAGAGATATCGATGTCATCCCAGCTACTCGGGAGGCTGAGGCAGGAGAATTGCTTGAACCCAGGAGGCGGAGGTTGCAGTGAGCCGAGATCACACCACTGCACTCCAGCCTGGGCGACATAGCGAGAGTCCGTCTCAAAAAAAAAAAAAGTGACAGAACCACCAAAATGTTACAATGTATGATCCTGAGAGTAAATCCTTGTTAAATATCTATGAAATATATTCTTGGAACAATTACGGAAATTTCAACATGGAATGGATATTATAAGATTCTATGGAATTGTTAATTTTTAGGGTGTGATTTTAGTACTTTGGGTATATGTATTACCATTACTTTTAGGATGTCAAATTATAAGAAAGTAGTATCATTTCAATGTATATAAAATTCCAGAGCTAATGAAGTCTTTTCTAGAAAATGTACTTCATTGAAATTTACACAACATAATCATGCTTGAGTGAACTAGTAAATGGAAAACGTAAATTCAGCTTAAGCTATAGAACAAGCTAGAACAACACAGTCTGCTAGCACAATCTGTTTTAGTTTGATAAAAACTTCAAGGATAATTGTTACCAGAATTTTCCCAGCTCATGATACATGGCTGACATAATCCAAATGATAAAACTAGAGAGAATAGTTACTAAAAACCAAAATTTAAATGAGTCCTAATTAAAGAGAAAAATCAAAATGCTAAATAAAATGTCAGCAAAATGATACAATTTTTCAGTAAATATATCTGAAATGTGCAGGCACTGGAATATTCTGGTTCTATACATATGCAGCTTAAATTATGGAAAAAGAGAATTGCTACAGTCCTATTATCATCTAGATTCATTATCATATATATATATACACATATATATATTAGCCTTACTATCACTGATACCTCCTGATTTCATCAATGCTAAAAAGCCCCACCCAAATCTCATCTCGAATTATAATTCCCACATGTTGGGGGAGGGACCCTGTGGGAGGTGACTGGATCATGGGGGTGGTTCCCCCATGCTGTTCTCATGATAGTGAGTATGTTCTCATGAGATCTGATGGTTTAAAAGTGTTTGGCAGTTCTCCACCCCCCTCTCTCTCTCCTACCACCATGTAAGACATGCCTTGCTTCCCCTTCACCATGTGCTATGACTATAAGTTTCCTGAGGCCTCCCCAGCAATGTGGAACTGTGAGTCAATTAAACCTCTTTCCTTTATAATTACCCAATCTCAAGTAGCTCTTTATAGCAGTGTGAAGATGGACTAATACAATGTCTTGTGAAAACGTTCATTGATATTTTTAGTAAGATAAGCCTTGTGCCAGTATCAAAGCATTTTATATTTGATGGAATATGGTGTATGTATATATACACATGCACATACACAAACCAGACACAAAGACTTATTTGAATTTAATGTTCACAAGAATTTCCTGAAAACAACTGTCAGGGCAAAGGCATTTTAATAATGTTTTCATTTAATTTTTTTTTTTTTTTTTGAGACAGCATTTTGCTCTTTCACCCAGGCCGGAGTGCAGTGGTGCGATCTTGGCTCACTGCAACCTCTGCCTGCTGGTTTCAAGCGATTCTCCTGCCTCATCTTCCTGAGTAGCTGGGATTACAGGTGCCTGCCACCACACCCGGCTAATTTTTGTATTTTTAGTAGAGACGGGGTTTCACCATGTTGGCCAGGCTGGTCTCGAACTCCTGAACTCGTGATCTACCCGCCTTGGCCTCCCAAAGTGCTGGGATTACAGGTGTGAGCCACTGCAGCCGGCCCTAAATTTTTATAAATGGTATTGGGACTATTACATACACATGCATATACACACACACATATAAACAGCTCCCGAAAATATAAACAACTTTTGCTGAATTAGGAACAATGGAGAATACCTGAAATAGAGGAAGCACTGGTATTAGACCATCTAAGGGAACCAGAAAACAAAACACAAGAGTGTGCACTACTTTGAATGTGACATAATAAGGGTGGCCTGGGCCTAGGGTTTGTCACAAGAAGCAAAAGTGGGGATAGTGAGATTGTCCTCACAACCAATAGTGAGATTGGTTGCTTGGGGAAGTAAAGTGATTTAACCTGGCACATCACCTTCCCTTAACCCAGTTAGCAAGCCCTAGTCTCTGCTTCCAGGAGGAGGAGGTGAGGCCAGTGACTGGTATTGTCCTAGGGGAAATAGGAGCATCCCTATGCCTGGGGCTAGCGGGCCAGGCATGCTGCAGCACAAAAAACCTGCCACTCCTCTGTCTCTAAAAACAAGTCAGAGTGCACATCAGAGCAGCACATCCTATTCCTGCACTGAAGCAGACTACATCCAAAGTACTCTCCACTGTGAAACTAAACACATATCAGAATTACCAAACATTTCCAAAAAAGCTGACTCCCATATAATAGAGAAACAATGCTGATCCAATGGGAAATACTATAAAGGCAGTAGTAGAATAAACGAAACAGGAGTTTTGTTTAAGTACGAATATTAAGAGTAAGTATGAATAGCATCCTCAAAATGATATGATGGGAAATAGCAAATCTCTATAACAAAATCAACTAGAGATTACAAAAATTACTTAAATGTCCTTGTGGAAACAAAATCTTTAATAGAGGGACTTCCATTTCTGGGAAAATGGAAGAGATGTCCTTTTCCCTGTTCCTCCCACTAAGTACAACTGAAAACTCTGAACGTTATATATAAAACAAACACAAGATGACTCTGAAAGGTGGAGAGAAGAGAGCAGACTGGCTAGGGACCACAGGACCCAAGAAATGACATAGTCGTGAAGTTCCATGGACTTTATTTATATCCCAGACTTGGAGCTAAAGAAGCTGGCAACCCTAAAACGCCAATATTCAGAGATGGAAAAAAAAATTCTAAAGAAAAGCCTACTCTGTATAGCTAAAGAAACAGGAAAGGGAGTCTAGCAAGACAGGACACTATTATTTTATTTTATTTTATTTATTTTTTGAGATGAGTCTCCCTCTGTTGCCGAGGCTGGAGTGCAGTCATGTAATCTTGGCTCACTGCAACCTCTGCCTCCTGAACTCAAACAATTCTCCTGCCTCAGCCTACCGAATAGCTGGGATTACAGGCGTGCACCACCATGCCCGGCTAATTTTTGTATTTTTAGCAGAGATGAGGTTTTGCCATGTTGGCCAGGCTGGTCTTCAACTCCTGGCCTCCACTGATCTGCCCACCTTGGCCTCCCAAAGTGCTAAAATTACAGGAATGAGCCACCACGTCCAGCCGAGACAGGAAACTTTTAAATAACCCCTTACTTAGCCAAATGCCACAGAAAAATCTGTGGCCCCACCACCACTCTTAACACCAAAGGCCAAGTGGAGAGTCTAGACTTTTACCTTTATAGGCTGTAACAAGGTGTCCAAACTTCCTGACCAAGTAGTCTCAGAAAAAGCCCAGTGTGAAACCAGGGTCTTTCATTTTCATCAGGCAGTAATGAGCCCCTCCTGTATGGTGTCAATGCCAACTAAATGGAGAACGTGGACTTTCATACCTAATGAAAATATTGTTCAGGAAAGAAGGAGAAATTAAGAACATTCTCAGGTGAAACAAAGCTAGGAGAATTTGTTGCCAGCAGACCTACCATAAAGGAAAGGCTAGCTGGGCGTGGGTTGGCTCATGCCTGTAATCCTAGCACTTTGGCAGGCTGAGGCAGGCCAATCACTTGTGGTCAGGAGTTCGAGACTAAATATACAAAAAATTAGCTGGGCATGGTGGTACTCTACTAAAAATACAAAAATTAGCTGGGCATGGTGGTACACACCTGTAGTCTCAGCTACTCAGGAGGCGGAGGCAGGAGAATCGCTTGAACCCCAGAGGCAGAGGTTGCACTGAGCCGAGATCGTGCCACTGCACTCCAGCCTGGGTGATAGACAGAGACTCTGTATTAAAAAAAAAAAAAAGAAGAAGAAGAAGAAAAAGAAAAAAGAAAGGCTAAAGAAAATCTGAGAACAGAAATTAAATATTAAACAAGGAATCTTGGAAAATTAGGAAGGTAGAAGAAACACAGCAAAATTATGGGTAATTTCCTTATCTTGAGTTTCCTCAATTATGTTTGACAACTGAAGCAAAAATTGTATCACTCTTAGGTGGTTTCCAATGTATATAAAAGAAATATTTAACTTGATTATAATTTGGGATGGGTAAGGGAAGGGAAGGTTTCTACACCTAATTCAAGCTGGAAAAATGTCAAACCAGTAGACTTTGTAAGTTATGTATATATAACGTAATGCCTAGCAAAAGTGTCCAATCTTTTGGCATCCCTGGGCCACATTGGAAGAACTGTCTTGGGCCACACATAAAATACACTAACAATAACGATAGCTGATGAGCTAAAAAAAAAAAAAAATCATAAAACAATCTCATAATGTTTTAAGAAAGTTCACAAATTTGTCTTGGGCCGCATTCAAAGCCTTGCTGGGCTGCATGAGGCCCACAGGCCGCAAGTCAGATAAACTTGGCTACAGCTACTGCTAAAAAAATTGATACAAGTGATCCACCCAAAAACACTATAAATAAGAAAATGGCAGAGGAGGAAACCAACAATTCATCCCTTCACAAAAGCAATGAATAAACAAAAACTTACAGAATCAACTCTTGAAAAATTTAGAAACCAGAGTAATCTACTTTTTTGTTTGTTTGTTTTTTGAGACAGAGTCTTGCTCTGTTTCCCAGGCTGGAGTGCGGTGGTGCAATCTTGGCTCACTGAAACCTCCACCTCCCGGGTTCAAGTGATTCTCCTGCCTCAGCCTCCCGAGTAGCTAGGACTCCAGGCCTGTGCCACCACACCCAGCCCAGTCAGGGTTTCACCATGTTGGCCAGGCTGGTCTCGAACTTGTGACCTCAGGTGATCCACCTGCCTCGGCTTCCCAAAGTGCTGGGATTACAGGCATGAGCCACCACACCCAGCCCAGATTAATCTTTTTTTTTTTTTTTCTGAGACAGAGCAAGACTGTCTCCCAGGCTGGAGTGTACTCACTGCAACCTCTGCCTCCTGGATTCAAGCGATTCTCCCGCCTCAGCCTCCTGAGTAGCTGGGATTACTGGAACCTGTCACCAAGCCCGGCTAATTTTTGTATTTTTTGTAGAGACAGGGTTTCGCTACGTTGGCCAGGCTGGTCTCAAACTCCTGACCTCAGGTGATCCTCCAGCCTTGGCCTCCCAAAGTGCTGGGATTCCAGGCGTGAGCCACCACGCCCAGCCAGAGTAATCTATTTTTGAAGGGCTTCAAGGTGGCTGACTAGATCCATCTAGTACTAGCCTCTTCCACAGAAAGGAACCAAATTAGCATATAGATAATCACACTTTGAATAGATCATCTGAGGGAGAACACTGGAATGCAACAGAGAAGTGATGGGAAAAGCTGAAAGAAGGAGAGGCAGCCTGCTTGGCCAGGAGAGTCTGGGAGCCTGGAGAGGCTCCCTAATGCAGGGAAACGGTTAAGTGAGAGACCCCCAGTGGTCCATATTCCCATCAATGGCTAATCTTCGCCAACGGAGACCCCCTCTACCCTCATGAGCCCTGAGACTAACACAGGTAGCTGCCTGAAGACTGCACAAGGGCATTGCTCCAGAGGGGGAGTGCATGTTGGGTCCCACAAACCCTTGAGTCCTAAGCAGCTGCTGTGTGGCACCATTTTGATAGCCCAATCCCCACCAGAATGCATCCTGCCCTGGGGCCCAACAGGCCCTGCATCTCCACATCCCTGGAACCCCATCACATTTGCCACCCATAGCTACCCCAGCAGGGATGAGGCAGCAGCCACTGGCAGTGACCCCACTTCCCACAAGCAGAGTGGTGGCTGCACATTTTCATGAGCACTAAGGACAAATCCACTGCCTGCATTGGCCACCACTGTAGGCTTCTGCAGGACCAAGAGGTGAGCAAAACACATTTCCCCCAGCTCCCTATGGCTGCTACCATTTGAAAGCAACTGTGATGTCCCCAATAGCATGGTTGTAGCACAGCTGCTACTCCCCCTGCCCCTCCGTGTATTCCATTGGTGGCCTGGGGATAAACCCATCCCTGCCTACCACAGTCAGCACCTGCAAGCACCACCAGATGGCTCAAGGACAGTCCCTGGCCTGAGAATGCCATCCAGGGGTCTGGGGATCGCCCAGCCCAGTCCACAACCATTGGCACCTGAGCACTCCTCCCAGGGTCTGAGGTCAGGCCTACACAACCTGCCACTACCACCACAGCTGGCAGCCACCTGCACACACCACCTGCAGACCTGGGGACTTGGCTGCCCAGCCCATTGTAGCCACTACCAACACCAGCATGGACTGCATAGGTTCCAGAAGGTTGTCCCACCACTGCTACTGGCATAGGCCACACAATTCAGCTGCACAGGGGGTTAGGGACCCACCTAACCACCCAGCCCATTGCTGCCACTCCTGGCACTCAAGCAAGCCACCTGAAGGCCCAAGAATTGGCCACAGTGGCTCATGCCTGTAATCCCAACACTTTGGAAGACCAAGGTTGTTGTGGGAAGTCAGGGACCCCAAACGGAGGGACCGGCTGAAGCCATGGCAGAAGAACGTGGATTGTGAAGATTTCATGGACATTTATTAGTTCCCCAAATTAATACTTTTATAATTTCTTATGCCTGTCTTTACTGCAGTCTCTAAACATAAATTGTAAAGATTTCATGGACACTTATCACTTCCCCAGTCAATACCCTTGTGATTTCCTATGCCTGTCTTTACTTTAATCTCTTAATCCTGTCAGCTGAGGAGGATGTATATCGCCTCAGAACCCTGTAATAATTGCATTAACTGCACAAATTGTACAGCATGTGTGTTTGAGCAATATGAAATGTGGGCACCTTGAAAAAAGAATAGGATAACAGCAATTGTTCAGGGAATAAGAGGGATAACCTTAAACTGTGACCACCAGTGAGCCGGGCAGAACAGAGCCATATTTCTCTTCTTTCAAAAGCAAATGGGAGAAATATCACCGAATTATTTTTCTCAGCATGGAACATCCCTGAGAAAGAGAATGCACACCTCTGACCTGGCCCCCCGGGCGTGGTCATCTCTTATGGTTGAGACTGCAGAGGTGAAATAGACTCCAGTCTCCCATAGTGCTCCCAGGCTTATTAGGAAGAGGAAATTCCCGCCTAATAATTTCTGGTCAGACCAGCTGATCTCAAAACCCTGTCTCCTGATAAGATGTTATCAATGACAGTGGTGCCTGAAACTTCATTAGCAATTTTAATTTCGCCTCCGTCCTGTGGTCCTGTGATCTTGCCCTGCCTCCACTTGCCTTGTGATATTCTATTACCTTGTAAAGTACTTGATGTCTGTGACCCACACCTATTCGCACACTCCCTCTCCTTTTGAAACTCCCTAATAAAAACTTGCTGGGTTTTGTGGCTTGTGGGGCATCATGGAACCTACCGACATGTGATGTCTCCCCCGGATGCCCAGCTTTAAAATTTCTCTCTTTTGTACTCTGTCCCTTTATTTCTCAAGCTGGCTGATGCTTAAGGAAAGTAGAAAAGAACCTACGTGAATATCGGGGCAGGTTCCCTGACAGAGGTGAGAGGAGCACTTGAGCCCGGGAGTTCAAGACCAGCATAGGCAACATGGCAAGACCCCATCTGTACAAAAATAATTTTTAATTAGCTGAGTGTGATGGCTCACGCCTGTAGTGATGGCTATTCAGGAGGCTGAGGTGAGAGGACTATTTGAGCCTGGGAGGTTGAGGCTGCAGTGAACCATGATTGCACCACTATACTCCAGCTTGAGTCAGAGTGAGATCTTGTCTGAATAAAAAAAGAACCAATCTGCCTGGACCCTCTAACACCAGTGCCAGCATATGCTACCCTGGGACCAAAAGACAGGCATGCTCAGCCCACTGCTGCCAACAATGGGGCCTGGAGACTGGTCCATGTGGCTGGCAACCCAGTCCCAAGTAAAACTTCACCACAGCCTACACTGACAACAGCACCCTGAGCCACTGAGGAAATCACAGAAACCACTGACACCGTTTGCAGTTGAAGCAATCATACAGAGACTACACTACTTCATGCACCTAGAATCAAAGCCAAGGTGCCTATCCAACCAACACCACAGATACATCTTCAAGAAAAATTCCTCCCCTATGAAAGCAAATTCAAAACATTGGAAGAAGCAACTATTACACCAGATGTGAAGATCTCAATGTAAGAACACAAGAAACATGAAAAAGCAAGGAAATATGACATAACCAAAGGAACACATTAATTCTCCAGCAAAGATCCCAATCAAAAAGAAATTTATAAAATCTGAAAAAATAATTCAAAATATTTATCTTACTTTTATTTATTTATTTTGAGATGGGGTCTCATTCTGTCACCCAGGCTGGAATGCAGTGGTGTGATCATGGCTCAGTGCAGCTTCGACCTCCCAGCCTTGAGTGATCCTCCCACCCCAGCCTCAAGCGGTCCTCCCACCTCAGCCTCCAGAAGAGCTGCGACTATAGGCACACATCACCATATTCCACTTTTTTTTTTTTTTAAATTAGAGATGAGGTTCTCCTTATGTTCCCCAGGCTGGTCTTGAATTCCTGGGCTCAAGTGATTCTCTCCCGTCAGCCTCCCAAAGTGCTGAGATTACCGGTGTGAGCCACTCTACCCAACCAAAAATATTGATTTTAAAGAAGCTCAGTGAGATACAAGACAATAATGAAAAACAAAACAAAGGAATCAGAAAAAAACCAATTCAGGATATTAATGAGACATTTTCAAACAGATATCATTTAAAAAAACAAATTCTGGAGCTGAAGAATTCACTGAATAAAATATAAAATACATTCAAAAGCTTCAACAATACACTACATCAAGCAGAAGAAAGAATCTCAGAACTTGAAGACAAGTCTTTTGAAATAACCCTGTCAGACAAAAAAAAAAAAAAAAAAGAATTTTTGAAAATGAAGAAAACCTACATGACATATTGGGACACCAATATAGGAGAACAAATATTAGAATTTTAGATGTTCCAGGAGGTGAAGAGAAAACAAAAGGGCTGGAAAACCTATTTAATGAAATAATAGATGAAAACATCCCAAGTCTAGCAAGAGAGATTTGAACTTGCAGATTCAGGAAGCTCAGAGATCTCCAAATAGACACAATTTTAAAAGATCTTGGCCAGGGACAGCAGCTCACACCTGTACTCCCAGCACTTTGAAAGGCCAAGACGGGAGTTGTTCAAGACCAGCCTGGGCAACATAGCAAGACTCCATCTCTACAAAAAATAAAATAATTAGCTGGATGTGGTGGCACATGTGTGTAGTCCTGGCTATGCAGCAGGCTGAGACGGAAGGACTGCTTGAGCTACCATTAGAGCTCAAGGCTGCAGTGAGCTAGGATCATGCCACTGAATTCCAGCCTGCGCCACAGACTGAGGCCCTGTCTCTAAAAAAAAAAAAAATTAAAAATTAAAATAAATTAATTTCAATTATAATGATATTGATAAGTTAAAAGAGAATAGGAAAAAAGATACACCATGTAAATACTAACCAAAAGAAAGCTGAGTGGCATTACTAATATCAGAAAATGCCAGTTTCAGAGAAAATCAGAGCAGAGATTATGAAATTATACAAAATTATTTAAAAAAGACCTGGTGCAGTGGCTCACGCCTGTAATCCTAGCACTTTGGGAGACTGAGGTGGGCAGATCACTTGAGGTCAGGAGTTTGAGACCAGCCTGGCCAACATGGCAAAACCTTGTCTCTACTAAAAATACAAAAATTAGCCGGGCGTGGTAGCATACGCCCATAATCCCAGCTACTCGGGAGGCTGAGGCAGGAGATTGCTTGAACACAGGGTGCAGAGGTTGCAGTGAGCCCTCAAAAAAACAACGAAAATTATAAAAAGATCAGTTCACCAAGAAAACATAATAATCCTAAATGCTATGCTTCATATATCAGAGTTTCAAAATACATAAACGAAAAGCTATCAGAACTCATTATAGTTGAGAACTTTTATACATCTCTCTCAGCAATTGGGAGCGTTCTCAAAGTTATAAAGGGCCTGAGTTGGGGGAAAAACACATCTATAGTGCAGTCATGAAAATGTAGCCTCAGGGAAAAGATGAAGCCAATGTTTATTCTTTCTGTGAAACAGCAGGGCCTCTAAGAATCTGTCATTTTTGGGCCAGGCACGGTGGCTCACGCCTGTAATCCCAGCATTTTGGGAGGCTGAGGCGGGCGGATCACGAGGTCAGGAGATCGAGACCATCCTGGCCAACATGGTGAAACCCCGTCTCTATTAAAAATACAAAATTAGCTGGGCGTGGTGGCGGGCACCTGTAGTCCCAGCTACTGAGGAGGCTGAGACAGGGGAATGGTGTGAACCTGGGAGGCGGAGCTTGCAGTGAGCCGAGATTGCACCACTGCACTCCAGCCTGGGCAACAGAGAAAGACTCTGTCTCAAAAAAAAAAAAAAAAAGTATCTGTCATTTTTCCACAGTGGCCTCTTAGGGAGCACAATAAAGAGAAGAGCCTGTGGTGTGTCTTTTGTTTCATTTAATGAACCCTAATAAAATTCACAGTATACACAGAATTTTCAAGAGAATTGTACTACTTGATGCACTACAAGCTTGAGCTTACAGGGGCAGAAACGGTACAAAGTGAGAAAGGATCTTTGGGCTCCCAAATATCTACAAGAAAAAAGTATGAGAATAGTACTCAGTTGTAAACATGTGCTACTTTTTATGAAGAAAAAAAAGAAAACCCCAGCGTGACTCAGAAAGTGGAACCAAAAGATCAGATGGCAGGACAAGAGCCATAGAAAATCATTTCCAGGGAACGCTGATCAAGGAGCTGGTTATGTGTGCCCAGCCAGATTTCAGAATTGTTACGATTAGCAATTTTCTTCAACTGTTTTACCCACCAACTTTCTGAATCTGAATGCTTATTATTCTATGCCTGTTCCACCACTGGATATGGGTGTGTCAAGAAACTGTAGATTGAAGTTAGTTCCCAATATTGTGGACTGAGAGGGCTCATACTCAAGGAGTGTATCCCAGGAACTGCACTGAAGGAGGCTTATCCACACCTGGACTTGATTTTTTTCTTTCCAAATTTAATTTTAGGTGCAGGGGGTACATGTGCAGGTGTGTTACATGGGTAAATTGTGTGTTGTAGGGGTTTGGTGCAGATTATTCATCACCCAGGTAATAAGCATACTACCCAAGAGGTAGTTTTTTGATTCTCATCCTCCCACCCTCTGTCTTCAAGTAGTCCCTGGTATCTATTGTTCCCTGCCTTGTGTCCATGTGTACTCTGTGTTTAGCTCCCACTTATAAGTGAGAACATGCTGGTTTTGGTTTTCTGTTCCTGTGTTAACTTGCTTAGAATAATGGCCTCCAGCTCCATCCTTGCTGCTGCAAAGGATATGATTTTGTTCTTTTTTATAGCTGTGTAGTATTCCATGGTGTGTGTATGTATGTGTGTGTGTGTGTGTGTGTGTGTGTATATATATATATGGTGTATGTGTATATATATATGGTGTATGTGTGTGTGTATATATATACACACACACATTTTCTTTATCTAGCTGGGTTTGATTTAGATAAGGTCCTAGACTTCAAATTGATACTGTCATAGGATGAGACTTTGGAAGCCTGAGGGAAGTGCATGAGTGTATTTTCATGGGGCAGGATGTGAATGGTGGCCAGGAGGCAAAATGTGGCAGACTGTATTTTTCAAAGATGGATACAATATTTCCCATCCCACATGGTCTTCCACAGTATGTTCTTAGCACTTTTCCATCAAGAGGTAAACTCAAATTCCTCTTCCTTTGAATTTGGGCTGGATTTAAGTCTCACTAGTAACCATTAAAATGCAGAAGTGATGCTGTAATACTTCCAAAGCTAGGTCAGAAAAGGCCAGCTTCCACCTGGTTCTCTTAGAATGTTCACTCTTGGGATGTTCATCTTGGAATAAACATTCTGTGAAAAATCTGTGACCATGTAGGTGTTCCTGCTGCCAGTTCTAGCTAAGATTGGTATTCAAGTCCTCCAAGTCCAAAATTCAAGCATGAGAGAGAAGAAGCCTGGAAGTGGATATTCTAGCCCTACCTGGACTAGTCATTCAAATAACCCCAGCTGAGACTCCAGACATCACGGAGCAAAGAAAAAACATCCCTGCTGTATTCTCTCTGGATTTTTGACCCACAGAACCTATGAGCATAACATGCTTGTCTTATGGCACGAAGTTTTGGGTGGCTTGTTACACAGCAATCATCAGAGCACTTAAACCCTTCTCAAAAAGAACCACTGGAAAGTTATACCAAAGAGTAATAAAATGGTTTTTTTTTTAAGAGGGAATTGATGGAACAGATTGTATGGAACACAAACTGATGCAAAATTTCTCTGAACACATTTTATGTTTTTAACTTTAAAATCATGAAAATGTTATAGTCTTTAAAAGTAAAATTAAATCAGAAATAAAAATGGCAGTCCTTGAACCCTGAAAATAAATAGAAACGAATGAATCTAGCTGCAAATCAGGTTGGTTAGAACTAAGCATTTTCCCTCTACATTCGTAGTGAATGATATTTGAAGGACGGAGAGTGATGCCAAGAAATCTTCAACTTCATTCAGCATTCATTTTTGGTGGTAATGCTCGTATTCTGTTGTAAGTATTTTATACTGTTTATAGATCACAGCACATACATTAGTTCATTGTTAAAATCCAACAAGATGTTCAGGGGAAAAGGAAAAGCCGCGAGAATAAAATTAAAGTTAAAAATAATGCGGTATTAAATTTGAATTGGAAGTATCAATATAAACTCAGTTTTTATTTTCCTAAGTTAAAAAAACTTTTAATTGAACTATAATAAACGTAAAGTATACAAATGTACAACTCAATGAATTTTCACAAACTGAATACATCAGAGTAATCAGCACGCAAATCAAGCAACAAAACATTACTAGCATCTACAGAAACCTCCCATTGCTCTTACCATCACTATCCCTCCTGCCATGTACCCCTACCTCCCTCACCCCCACCAGTATCTTTTTTTTTTTTTTTAGAGACGGAGTCTCTCTCTGTTGCCCAGGCTGGAGTGCAGTGGCGCGATCTCGGCTCACTGCAAGCTCCGCCTCCTGGGTTCACGCCATTCTCCTGCCTCAGCCACCTGAGTAGCGGGGACTACAGGCGCCCGCAACCATGCCCCGCTAATTTTGTTTTTGTATATTTAGTAGAGACAGGGTTTCACCGTGTTAGCCCGGATGGTCTCGATCTCCTGACATCATGATCCACCCGCCTCAGCCTCCCAAAGTGCTGGGATTACAGGCGCCTGCCACCACGCCCGGCTAATTTTTTGTATTTTCAGTTTTTTTTTTTTTTTTTTTTTTTTTGAGACGGAGTCTCGCTCTGTCGCCCAGGCTGGAGTGCAGTGGCGCAATCTCAGCTCACCGCACGCTCTGCCTCCCGGGTTCACGCCATTCTCCTGCCTCAGCCTCCCCAGCAGCTGGGCCTACAGGCGCCCGCCACCACGCCCAGCTAATTTTTTTGTATTTTTAGTAGAGACGGGTTTTCATCGATCTCCTAACCTCGTGATCTGCCCGCCTCGACCTCCCAAAGTGCTGGGATTACAGGCGTGAGCCACGGTGCCTGGCCGTATCCTGACTTCTAACTACATTAAAAAGTTCTCAATTTTTGTATTCCATATAATCATATAGTATGTCCTCTTTTGAAGGGGTGGGTTGCCCCTCCACACCTGTGGGTGTTTCTCGTAAGGTGGAACGAGAGACTTAGGAAAGAAAAAGACACAAAGTATAGAGAAAGAAATAAGGGGACCCGGGGAACCAGCGTTCAGCATACGGAGGATCCCGCCAGCCTCTGAGTTCCCTTAGTATTTATTCATCATTCGTGGGTGTTTCTCCAAGAGGGGGATATGTCAGGGTCACAAGACAATTGTGGGGAGAGGGTCAGCAGACAAACACGTGAACAAAGGTCTTTGCATCATAGACAATGTAAAGGATTAAGTGCTTTGCTTTAGATATGCATACACATAAACATCTCAATGCTTTACAAAGCAGTATTGCTGCCCGCATGTCCTACCTCCAGCCCTAAGGCGGTTTTTCCCTATCTCAGTAGATGGAACGTACAATCGGGTTTTATACCGAGACATTCCATTGCCCAGGGACGGGCAGGAGACAGATGCCTTCCTCTTGTCTCAACTGCAAGAGGCATTCCTTCCTCTTTTACTAATCCTCCTCAGCACAGACCCTTTACAGGTGTCGGGCTGGGGGACAGTCAGGTCTTTCCCTTCCCACGAGGCCATATTTCAGACTATCACATGGGCAGAAACCTTGGACAATACCTGGCTTTCCTAGGCAGAGGTCCCTGCGGCCTTCCGCAGTGTTTGTGTCCCTGGGTACTTGAGATTAGGGAGTGGTGATGACTCTCAAGGAGCATGCTGCCTTCAAGCATCTGTTTAACAAAGCACATCTTGCACCGCCCTTAATCCATTTAACTCTGAGTTGACACAACACATGTTTCAGAGAGCACGGGGTTGGGGGTAAGGTTATAGATTAACAGAATCTCAAGGCAGAAGAATTTTTCTTAGTACAGAACAAAATGGAGTCTCCTATGTCTACTTCTTTCTACACAGACACAGTAACAATCTGATCTCTCTTGCTTTTCCCCACACTCTTTTATGTCTGGCTTCTTTTGCCCAGCATTATGCTTTTGAGATTTATCTGTATTATACACAGTCATAGGTTGTTCATTTTCACTGCAGTATAGTGTTGATTCAGAAACTTTATTTCTGCAGAAAAGCAACAGTTCAATATTCAGAAAGAACAGGTGACTTTAGAACATGATGCCACATCCAGGGAAACATACCTCACATCCACCTTCCAACACAACTAACCACCTGACATGAGGTCCGAACTTTCCACCTTTGCCGTCACCTGTTTTGGTTACAGCAGTTATCTGTTAAAATGGGTTCATATCCCATACTCACAAGCATTAAGAGTGAAAGTTACAGGGTAAAAGGTGCTTCAGATACATTAAGTTAAATAAAATCAATTAAACTCTCATTACTTCATTATTTGGAGAAGCTATAGTTTTATTTTCTTAATTATTAATTTTAATATGCTCATTTAACCACAGAATGCTTTCTAAAAATACCATCAAGCACTAGTGTTTCCTGGGAAATGGTTTCAAATGCTATCAAGTTTCTTATTCCATTTGAGAAATAGAATATAATGATGTAATACACTGAACATCATGGCTTCCCAATTATAACAGCAAATACAGTTCATAATGGATGACCAAGGTGAAATCACCGAAGTCCAACTGATGCAATCATTTATAAGAACTGTCTTTATTAATTTTGAGAAGGTAATTTTAAGGTGTTGGGTTACACTTTTACATACATAAAATTCATTCCATTCTTAATACATAGAAAGCTAAAAAAAAAAAAAAAGACAATAAGCATGAATTGAGATGATACTGGGCCAGAATCGTATCTCTTTTACTATCATTATGATGTTCTGAAGGTAGAATGCCTAGAATCTAAATATATAATTAAAGCTGGATGGATCTGGTCCAAGATATTCCACATAAATGATTTTCTATTCTATACTTAAACTGTTGGATATAATTTGCCATAGAAATTAGAATTACCAGATTTCTCTTCATACGGAAAATGTCTAGATTTTCGTTTTGCCAGCCCTCCTCACCTAGTTCTTATAATCAGTTTTAGGTTAGTCTTGTAGAATAGTATGTTGGAAAAATTTAGCAATTACCAATTCTTCAAAGATTTTACTTGTAAAAAATTAGGTTCTCGGAGTCTCTCTGAGACCACTCTGGCTCAGGAGAGTAGGATTTTTTTTTTTTAAAGTTAGATTCTAAATGTATTCTTTTAGAAAGCGTATCTTCTAACCGTCTTAATTTTTCATTTGTTTGTTGGTCTACTCAGGCTCTCTTCATTCAGCATGTGAAGTCAATTTTAGTAATTTTTACCATAAAATAATTCTGGATTTTCAATATTTTAAAATACATGTATAGTGTGTGTATAAATATAAATATATATACCTACACACTATACACACACACATTACATATATATAGTATAGCAACTTATAACTTTAAAAATCCATAGCTGTCACTTTTATCATTCATATAGCTGTAGCTGTGTAATCTTTCATATTTCTGTGATCAAAACTGCAAAGGTCTTGACTATATTGGTATCCTTTAAAGAAACACACACAAAAAAACCAAGTCTACTTTTTATTGTTTATGCCAGCGCTGACAATAGAAATACGTGAGCTACATATATAAATTTTCCTATAACACTTTTAAAAACAAAAAATAGTGTTATTCATTTTAATGTATTTTATTTGAACCAATATATCTAAAATATTATTTCAATATGTACTCAATATGAAAAATTGAGATACTTAACTTTTTTAAAATAACTAAGTCTTCAGAATCTTGTGTTTTACAAAAAAACACCATTTGAATTTGGACTAGCCACATTTCAGTGCTCAATAACTCAATTTCAAGTGCTCAACAGGTTGCTAGTGACTACCATATATTAGTACAGGTCTAGTCCATTATTTCCCACATTTAGCAGTAGTAATTGCTTTCTTTTACTCATTCTTTAAACATATGAAGTGAGAGCTGGGCATGGTGGCTCACGCCTGTAATCCCAAGACCTTGGGAGGCCGAGGCAGGTGGATCACCTGAGGTCAGGAGTTGAGACCAGCTTGGCCAACATGGTGAAACCCCATCTCTACTAAAAATACAAAAATCAACCTGGTGTGGTGGCGGGCGCCTGTAATCCCAGCCACTCGGAAGGCTGAGGGAGGAGAATGGCTTGAACCCGGGAGGCAGAGCTTGCAGTGAGCCGAGACTGTGCCACTGCACGCCAGCGTGGGCGAAAGAGCGAGACTCCGTCTCAAAAAAAAAAAAAAAAAAGGTGCATACCATGGGTACTATAATATAGAGATAGAGAGGTCAACTAAATAAAATGTGGACCTACATTTTAACTTCCTGAATACATTATCGTCATTATAGTGTAATTAATATTCCAATCCCAATGTGTAGAGCTTTGGCAACATCCACAAGTTTTAATATGTAGAAATTTTCTTTTTTTCTTTGAGATAGAGTTTTGCTCTTGTTGCCCAGGCTGGAGTGCAATGGCGTGATCTCGGCTCACTGCAACCTCTGCCTCCTGGGTTCAAGTGATTCTCCTGTCTCAGCTGCCCGAGTAGCTGGGATTACAGGCGCATGCCACCACGCCTGGCTAATTTTTGTATTTTTAGTGGAGATGAGGTTTCACCATGATGGTCAGGCTGGTCTCGAACTCCTGACCTCATGATCTGCCCACCGGCCTCCCAAAGTGCTGGGATTACAGGCATGAGCCACCGGGCCCAGCCAGAAATTTTTTTTAAAATAATTCATTTTAAACTGGCTATAATTTCATGGATAATTTGATCTTTAAAAGAACATCATGGAAAATTTTAAATACACAAAAGTAGAATAGCAAAAACAAAAGAAATAAAAACCATGTATCCAAGACTTACGTTACCATCATTTTGCCAAACTTGTTATTCATCCTCATTTTTCTTTTGTATGAACAAAAGGACATTCCAGATATATCATCTCCTGTGTATAAACTTCAGAAATTATCTCTAACAAATATACTTTTACATAACCACAATGCTATTATCACACGTAACAAAGTTTCTTAATATTATCTAATATTGTCAATATTCCATTCTCCCAATTATTGTAAGTATCTCTTCTTTTACATGTTTGTTCAACTCATGATCTAAGTAAAAATCACTCTTTCATTGCATTTGATTGATGTCTCAAGTCTGTCAATACCTAGGAGTTCCACCTTATTTCTTAAAATGCCATTTTATTGGTTGGGAAACCAGGTGATTCCTCTTGTAGAATTACCCTTATTTTAGATTTAATTGCTCCTTTTTGTGTCATGTAATTTACTCTTCCATTCCTTGAATTTTCTCTAAACTGAGAGTTGGCTCTTGAGGCTTAAATTCAGGTTCAATATTTTTGGCAAGATGTGTATATCTTACTGTATCACATTAGGAGGCACGTAATTTTTACTCTCTTGCTTTTTGTGAAGTTGAGATGATGAGTGGGTTCAGACGTTGTCAGTCTCATCTATTCACTATAAAGTTCACAACCTTCACTGAATGGTGTCAACCTCTACAGAGAATCATGCCTAGATCCATTATTTCACTATGTGTTACACAATAGTTTTTCTAATATAATTTTCTATTATTCTTTCTGCATTCATTAGCCTGGAATTTTCTAATAAAGAAGAACTTTACCTCCTTAACTTCTGGTTGCCTTGAAATACAGTTCCTACAGGAAATGCAGACTAAATGACTTTCCTTTCCTTTACACATTTTCAGAATGAAGTGGTTCCCTAGCAACCTTCGTGTGTATATACACAGATGGAAGAATATGGAGATAATAACAGGTAAGATCAAAAGCTTTTCCACATTCAGTCCTGTAATAAAGTTCTTTTCTAGGATGAATTTCCTAAAGTTTAACATGGTTTCAAAGGTGATGAAAGGCTTCTATATGTTCATTAACATATTCTTTCCTTTAAATAAAACTTCCTATGCTTAGTTGTGAGCATGAAGCAAAAGGGATTCCCATGTTCAAAAACCTTTCCTCTAGAATGTACTTCCTATGCTCAACATAAAATTCGCAAAGGAAGAGTTCTAATAATTATTAAGTTACATTATGAATTCGCTGATGGTAAGTAAGATGTGAATGTTGTCTAAATGCCTTTTTACATTCCTTACATTTGTATGGTTTCTCACCAGAATGAATTCTCTGATGTTGAATCAGTGATGAATGAAGTCTAAAGGCCTTTCCACATTCCTTACAGTCATAGGGCTTTTCACCAGTATGAATACTTTGATGTTGGGTAAGTTGTGAAAGCAGTCTAAAAGTCTTCTCACATTCCTTACACTTAAAGGGTTTCTCACCAAAATGAATACTCTGATGTTGAGTAAGCTGTGAGAACAGTCTAAATGCCTTCCCACATTCCTTACATTCATAAGGTTTCTCTCCAATGTGAATACCCTGATGTGAAATAAGTTCTGAGTAACGACGAAAGAACTTCTGACATTCCTTACATTCATAGGGCTTTTCACCAGTATGTATTCTCTGATGGAGAGTTAGATGATAGCCACGACTGAAAGTCTTCCCACATTCCTTACAATCATAAGGCTTCTCACCAGTGTGAATTCTCTGATGGAGAGTAAGTTGCTGCCGCACTCTAAAGGCCTTTCCACACTCCTTACATTCATAGGGTTTTTCTCCAGTATGAAGTTTGTGATGTAGTCGAAGGCCTGTACTGCACAGAAAGGCCTGACCACATTCCTTACACTCATAGCACTTCTCAGCAATGTTCAATCTCTGATGTCGAGTAAGGTGTGCATACTGCCTAAAGGCCTTCCCACATTCTTTACATTCATAGGGTTTCTCACCCGTGTGAATCCTTTGATGGAGATTAAGTTGTCCTCTAACTCTAAAGGCTTTCCCACATTCTTTACATTCATACGGCTTCTCACCAATATGAATTCTCTGATGTACTCGAAGGTCTGAGCCACATGTGAAGATCTTTCCACATTTTTTACATTCATAGAGTTTGTCAGAAGTATGAATTCTCTGATGTCGACTGAGGTGGGCACACTGTCTAAAGGCTTTTCCACATTCTTTACATTCATAGGGTTTCTCACCAGTATGAATTCTTTGATGGAAAGTAAGTTGTTGTCGTACTCTAAAAGCCTTCCCACATTCCCCACATTCGTAGGGTTTCTCTCTGTTATGACTTTTCTGATACAGAGGAAGACATGTGAGTTTTCTGTAAGTAGGCATTTTTTCAGAGGTGGTTTTTGTCACTTGCCTGAAACACACCTCATGAGGACTTTCTTGTTCTTCAAGTCCACAGCTTTTAATTCTTTCCATTACCTTCCACTGAGATAAGTTCATTTCATAAATATCCTTTCCTTGAAATAACTTTTTAGTGTCATATCTGGATTCCAAATCTGAAAGAAAACAAGACCAAAACATATTTTCCTGTTCTACACAAAATAAACAAACGAAAACTTTATAATAGAAATCAGTGACCAAAAAAAAAAAAGAAAGCCCAATTGAAGTAAATGGGCTCAAAATCTCTAAAATAGGTAATTTAAAAGAAGCTAAAAGGAAATAAGAAAATGATGAGTTAAGACCAGGTTATTTGGGTGCAGATCAAAGTTTGAGACTCCCCACTTAAATTTTTCAATTTCTCTTTTCAATTAGAATACAGAGCAAATACTTTATCAGGAGTAACATGGAGTCTGTCGAACACAAGGTATCAACTCAAGCCACTGTCCCCTTTGCTGTCCATGTCCCTATGACACTTGCCTGCCTCCTTTCTGCTCCTAGAATGTGTCACAATCTTTCTTTTCTTTTTTTTTTTCGAGACGGAGTCTCTGTCGCCCAGGTTGTAGTGCAGTGGCTCGATCTCAGCTCACTGTAACCTCTGCCTCCCAGGTTCAAGCAATTCTCCTGCCTCAGCCTCCCTAGTAGCTGGAATTACAGGAGTGCGCCACCATGCTTGGCTAACTTTTGTATTTTTAGTAGAGACAGGGTTTCACCATGTTGGCCAGGCTGGTCTCGAACTCCTGACCTCAAGTGATCCGCCTGCCTCGGCCTCCCAAAGTGCTGGGATTACAGGCGTGAGCCACCACATCCGACCCAATCTTTCCACTTTTTGGAGCTTTTCACTGGCTATTAAATCTCCCAGGAATCCTGACTTGGGTTTGCATGGTTGGGTTTCTTTCATCCATCAGGTTTCATTTTAAAAATCAGAAAAATTATCCCTGCTGACTTCATGTAATATATATCCTTTGTTTTCTATCCCAGTCACTTCTTTCTTTTTTCTTTCTTTCTTTTTTTTTTTTTTTAAAGACAGAGTTTCGCTCTTGTTGCCCAAGCTGGAGTGGAATGGCGCAATCTCGGCTTACTGCAACCTCTGCCTTCTGGGTTCAAGTGATTCTCCTGCCTGAGCCTCCCAAGTAGGTAGGATTACAGGCATGTGCCACCACTGTATTTTTAGTAGAGACGGGGTTTCACCATCTTGGCCAAGCTGGTCTTGAACTCCTGACCTCGTGATCCACCTGCCTCGGCCTCCCAAAGTGTCAGAATTACAGGCGTCAGCCACCGCACCCAGCCTACTTCTTTCCTTTTTTTTTGAGACAGAGTCTCACTGTGTTGCCCAAGCTGAAATGCAGTGGCATGATCTCGGTTCACTGCAATCTCTACCCCAGGGTTCAAGCAATTCTCGTGTCTCAGCCTCCCAAGTAACTGGGATTACAAGTGCCCGCCACCGCACCTGGCTAATTTTTGTATTTTTAGTAGAGAAAGAGTTTCACAATGTTGGCCAGGCTGATCTCGAACTCCTGTCCTCAAGTGATCTGCCCGCCTCAGCCTCCCAAAGTGCTGGGATTACAGGTGTGAGCCACCATGCCTGGCTACTTATTTCTTGCTGAACACTTTTCTCAACTGGGTTGTTATTCATTACTTTCTCCATTTATTATTCTCTTTATTTTCTTACCTTAAACTTCCCCAAGGGCAGAAACAATTTTTCACTCACCAGTGAATAGCAAATCCACAGTACATATTAACTGTGAATTAAATTCTCATAATTAGTCAACAATTATGGCATATGGTATCCTGCCTCCAATCTTAAACCTTACTACACTGATTAAACATTCTTTTTATCACTTCCTACAGAGATGGGAAACAAGTACATCTAAGCTATCTCAGTAAAATATATAAATGGAAAATAGTGATTTCTTTACACTTCATCATCCTTCCAATTGCCTCTTCATGTACACTTGCAGATACCTCCACTGCAGTTCAATTCCTACTTTGCATAATCGTAAGTGAACTTTGCCCCCTTTCACAACCAAGGTAGTAAGAGGCTCTAAATATTTATCTTTACTTGAGTTTACATAACTTGCACATCTATGTTACAGGTTCCCCATATCTTCCTGAAAGTCCCCATAATGCCATTTGTGTACTTCCTAGAGAATATTTCAGTGATTTTCCAGGTGTAACAACAGGTTTATACTATGGTAAAAGGCTAGTAAAATTCTGAGCAAAGAGATGTTTTTTGCAAATGCGCCTGTTCTCAAAATCTTTGCAATAGGAATTCAATACTCTTCAAAAAGGAAAAGGTATTTTAAATAATGTTGCTTTAGGGTTAGGGTTAGAGTTAGGGTTAAAGCAACGTTATTTGTAATATACCCAAACTGGAAAGAGTCCAAGTGTTCATCAATGGAAGAACAGCTAATAAATGATGGCATATTAATACATCACAATACTATACAACAACAAGAATTAACAAACTACAACTACATGCAGCAAGGGCTAATCTCAAAAACATAATGGTGAATACAAAACTAGACATACAATAATCTATACTGTACAATTCCATTTTTATGAAGTTAAAAAATGATAATTAATAATCTATGGTGGTGTCAGGACAGTGGTTAGTCTTGGTGGGGAGGAATGACTGAAAGAAGTCAAGAGGGGCTTCTGGTATCCTAGTAAAGCTCTATTTCTGAATCTGTGTACTAATTAGATGGGTGTGGTCACTGTGACAATTCACTAATTATCTGTATATTTTTGTATATATTTATATTTCAATAAGTTTACTTTTAAAAAGTATACACTAAAAAGATAGTAAAAGACAACAATAATTTAAATGCTGTGGGTAAAATGTGACCAGGGACAGGTAAATGAATGGAACAGAAAATACTGCTATATAATCGTGTTTCTCTCTCTCTCTCTCTCTTTCTCTGTCTCCCCACCCAAAAAAAGCAATACAAAACTATGGCAGTTGTCTAGAATTTTGGGGATAAAGTCCATTTATGGCCTCAATAAGACAAATAAGATATAAGTGATATTAATAAAAGCATCATAATTAGCTAAATAATGGTAGTAAATAAGTAAGTAGTTATGAAGGTAATACAAAGGTTAAGAAATAAGATGCTCATTTCAAAGGATTTACCTGCAAATTAAAAATAAAACCAGTAATCTAAAAGGAAAGCCAGTCAAAAATCGAATTAAAGGCTAAAACATTCATAAGAAAGTGAGAACGTGTTACTGTTTATAGCATTAAAGTCCACACAAACTGGGCACCATGGCTCGCACCTGTAATCCCCAACTACTTGGGGAGGCTGTGGTGGGAGGATCACTTGGGGTGGAAGGATTATTTGAGGCCAGGAAGTCAAGACCAGCCTGGCCAATGTAATGAGACCCCAATCTCGAAAAACTAAAATTAAAAGAAAGAAATTTAAGCCCATACAAATTGGCATAAGAAATAATAAACAATGGAAAAGGTAATGGAATAAAGGAAGTGAGAAGACAATGCAAAAGTAAATATAAGCATAAACAAATTAGGACAAAATGTCTGTATTCACTAATAATCAAATTAGAATAGGTTGTAAAATTTATCCTGTAAAATTTGAAGGTTTTCATAAAAAAAAAAAAAATTGCCAGTGTTGATAAGGTGAACTTGAGATTGTCATATATGGCTCCCTACTTAAGTGACAAGCCAGATCAAGATCTTGGTATTTCGAACATTCTCAGTTAGAAGGCTGTTCTATAATATACACAGCTGAGCTGTACGCTACCAAATAGCCATGTTTGTTCCCAAGTTTGCCTATTACAGTTCTTACTGCTGCAAGCAACTAAAATTATTAATGTTTAAAGACAATTATTTCTATGAAAACTAAGTTGGATGTTTCGTAGTATTGGCTATACATAAACATTTCATTTTTGTCAACGTAGGCATGGGTGAGAAAATAGTAAAAGACAGAAAACATAAAAATTCAAGAATTCTGCCCTCAGATTGCTTCACAAGTATCTTTACATTCCTGTTCTACTTCAAAGAAGTTGAAACGGGAAAGAATAGCCTATGTTTCATAAGTACTTTAATCAAGACAGAATGGGCTAGACCTACACTGAAACAAAATGCTGGGCCAAACATCAAAAGATTGGACTATGATAGACAATTTTAATGTTCTACCTCCAAAAACATGTATGTAAAATATGTATATATTTTAATTTTAATATTAACATTATTTAATTATATAATACTATATAATTTAATATTAATAAAATTAATAAGCCAAATACTAGTTTGGATTCTACTGAATCAAAGAGTTTAGTCTAGTAAGCACTGCTAATGTGAAAACAAAATATTAGTCCATCTTAGATCAAAATGAAAGAAGTGTTATTTCCATTTACAGGGCATCAACTTTAATTAAAAATAAAATAGGGGCAGGGTGTGGTGGCTCACACCTGTAATACAAGCACTTTGGCCGAGGCAGACAGATTGCATGAACCCAGGAGTCTGAAACCAGTCTGGGCAACATGGAGAAACCTCGTCTCAAAATAAAATAAAATAAAATAAAATAAAGTAAAATAAAATAATAAAATAAAATAAAATAGGGAGCAAATTATCTTGTCATCCCCGGAGGTATGCTGTTTCCTGAGGTATAATGTCTCCCCCACCCCTTTTTTTTCTGGCTGATACAAGATTATACAGGATACAGAATATTTATGACCAAGACAATTCTTATTATATTAACATCAGAGATCTGAAAATGTTAAAACCCTATGACCACAAAATTGTACTTCTGAAAATTAACACTGATCTAATACTGCATAATCCATACTGAATTCCAATGAAATACTGAATAATCCTCTGGTTCAGACGATAATCTTACTGCCATTTCACCAAGGAACCAGAAACAACTGAAAGAAAAATATGTATTCTCTTCACCACATTCTCCAATCAATCTATGTCTGAATTCTTACCATATATGTGGTTTTACGTCATCAATTGGTTCCATTCCTTCCCATCTACTGAAGGTCGCTGCCTACAAAACTACCCTCTCTCTCTACTTCATCAATGTTCCTCTCTTTGAAATCATTCTCGTAGCCTATAAACATGTTCTAATATTTCACATCGTAAAATATATTCCTTGTACTCTTATGTATCTGCTTCCCTTCTATGGCAAAATTCATCCAAAGAATAGTTTAACCTTATTTTCATCATTGCCTCACCACCATTTTCCTTTTATCTCTCAGTAACTCTAAAACAAACAAATGAAAAACCTTTATAACAGAGCATTTCTAACGTATCAAAAAGTAGACAGAACAGCATAATAAATCTCCATGTATCCAGCATTAACCCCATGCCCAATCTTGGCCTACGCACCTCCCAATCTACTTCCTTCGTATTATTTGAAGCAAATCTTGGATATTACATCGTTTCATGTGTACAAAGTTTGCATCTCAAAAAGCACTTTTACACATAACCACAATACCATTATCCAAACCCAAAAAATGAATTATTAAATATCATCAAAAGTCAATGTCCACACTTCCATCTGATAAAATTTTAAACAATCTAAAAAGAATAACTCTTCCAAACAGAGTTCACAGAATACAACTGTTGACGTGTCTTTTACATCTCTTTTAATCTATAGGTTTTCCTATCATTTATTTATTTCCCTTGTAATTTATTTGTTGAAGAACCTGTTTTTGGTCCTGTAGTTTCCCATATTCTGAATTTGGCTCACTACATTCCCAAGGTGTAGAACATAGTCCTCTGTCTTCTTCCCGTAAGTTGGCAATTGGCTTTAGATGCTTGATAAGACTTAGGACCTTTTGTTGGCAAAGTTACCTCATAGGTGATATCGTGCTCTTTCATTAGGAGAAACAACACCCGATTGCCTCTATTTCTTTGATGCTATCAGCACTGATATTCAATATCTAAATCCAATAGTTCTTATGGGTTCCACAATGGTAATATTCTATCATTTCTTCTTCATTTATTCACTGAACACTTTTATTAAGAGAAACATACCTCCATCTACTACCTATTCATATAATTCTTATAAGAAAGGCAGGATAAATGCTTCTTTTCCTTTTAATTTATGCTTTTTAAATGTTAGTTTTCTAGTAACTTTCAATGATGAATAATTTGCTGTTAGTATCAAGAATTTATAAAATTAAGTGTATTTTATGCATTGCAATACACTGCAGTCATTATATGTAATGACGTTCAAATAGTCCCATCTTTGGCCAACTGGAGCCTGACCAACCCCATCTAAAATTACTCTATTCACTCATTATAATTCTCCATATCCTTACCTTACTCACTTTTCTTCATAATACCTAATTACTTCAGGATATTTTAGTAATCCATTTACTGATTTTATTTACTTGTTTACTGTGTGACTCCCCACTACAATTTAAACTCCATGAACAGGGGCAATGAAAAAATGTATACATAAAAGTCAAAATATAAAAGATGAGCTAGAAAGGGATTAGATTCAAAATACAGGTAAAATGGAATCACTAGGGAAGAAAGCTTTCCCCTACTGAAATAGGGGAAAGAAAAGGGAGGGAAACAAGATAGAAAAGAAACGACTGAGGCCAGGCGCGGTGGCTCACGCCTGTAATCCCAGCACTTTGGGAGGCCGAGGCGGGTGGATCACGAGGTCAGGAGATCAAGACCATCCTGGCTAACATGGTGAAACCCCGTCTCTACTAAAAATACAAAAAAATTAGCCAGGCATGGTGGCAGGTGCCTGTGGTCCCAGCTACTGGGGAGGCTGAGGCAGGAGAATGGCATGAACCCGGGAGGCGGAGCCTGCAGTGAGCAGAGATCGCGCCACTGCACTCTAGCCTGGGCGACAGAGCGAGACTCCGTCTCAAAAAAAAAAAAAAAAGAAAAAAGAAAAAAAAGAAACGAGTGATAAGTGGAAGTATGGATGAAATGTCTTTGATGGCTCATGCTGAGAAGATCTAAATTTTCTTCCCAAGTTTCAGGTCTCTTCTTCACAATTGACATCTAAGGGGTGTGTCTCCTCCTCAACCAGCAGGTCTGGCCATGCCATAATGGCTGACCTCTGCCTGATCAGCACTTACCTAGAGTCCATCTTCTTTTCTCATCCCTCACAACCATCCAGGGCTCTTTCCCTTGTTCCAATAGGGTGATCACATCTGGCTTAGAAATGGAACATCCTGCTTAAAAATAAATAACAGAACATAATAAAGAATTTATTTAAGGCTTCAAAACGAAAAAGACTATCACGATTGAAAAACATTCATAGCATAGAGTTACTTTAGGATCACAAGGAAAAACAAGAACACAGAAGTAGGGACCTGGTTTTATTTTAATTTAAACTTACACAGGCTCTGTCTCTTGAGAGTAAAGAATAGTTGAAAGCACTGGTTTCAAATCCTGCCTCTCTTTCCCATGTCAGTAGAGCAACTAATTCAATCTCTCTGCACCTCAGTTTTCTCAGACGTGAAAAAGGGATAACAGTAATGCGTATATATAGCATTGTTGTGAGATTCAATTTAATGTAAATGTTTAGATGAGTACCTGGTACATGTTAACCATCATATATGTTCATGAGGTACTACATTTGCTATTTTTTGATTTTTTTAAAAAAAGAAAAATGAGTTTCTTGCCAGGATATGCATACAATATTAAATGCAAATTCATGTATTTTAAACTTAATCACAAAGCAGTTAAAATATGTCTGTTGTAGGAAACTGAATACTGTCCACTTGAGTTTTAACAAACTGTCAATTCAACCCAGCATCACATACACTGTAAAAGCTACACTCTTTTAATAGCTCACATACACTCTTTTAATAGCTATGTAGAGCCAGACACCTCTGTCTTCCTATTCTCACTGTAAATGAGTTACAAATAACATGGACCATCCATAGCAGTATGAAATCAGATTGTTTTGACAATGGTTTTGCCATGAGTGTCTAAGAATTTATATCCAGCTGTCATTAAAGACCGGTAATAACAGAAAAGTCAAAGAAAAATGTAACGGTCACTGAATTATACAGAAAGATGAAGGTGCTTAATAGTGGTACTTACTGTCAAAGCACAAAGCAGACATTTAGCTAGTTTTTAGAAAGACAGCCCAGACGCGGTGGCTCACACCTCTAATCCCAGCACTTTGGGAGGCTGAGGTGGGCAGATCATGAGGTCAAGAGATCAAGACCATCCTGGCCAACCTGGTGAAACCCCGTCTCTACTTAAAATACAAAAATTAGCTGGGTGTGGTGGCGTGCGCCTGTAGTCCCAGCTACTCGGGAGGCTGAGGCAGTAGAATCGCTTGAACCCAGGAGGTAGAGGTTGCAGTAAGCCAAGATTGCGCCACTGCACTCCAGCCTGGTGACTCAGCGAGACTTCGTCTTTGGAAAAAAACAAAAAGAAAGACAGCCCAGAAATTCAGTCCTGGGAATTTCTAAATTATCTGACACAGATATGCTATGCTTACCCAGTGACACCAAGTTGCTATAGTTCTCTAATATCACATCTCTGTACAAATTCCTCTGATATGAGTTCAGGCATTCCCATTCTTCCTGAGAAAAGTCTACAGCCACATCTCTGAACATCACCAAATCCTGAAATGATAAACGCATGTATTATTTGTAAGATAAATGAAAATATTTTGAAGATGGAAGAAGGTGGCTGGGTGTAGTGGCTCAATGCTTATAATTCTAGCTTTGGGAGCCTGAAGCAGGAGGACTGCTTGAGGCCAGGAGTTTGAGACCAGCCTAGACAACATACCAAGAACTTGTCTCAAAAAAAAAGGCCGGCGTGGTGTCTCACACCTGTAATCCAGCACTTTGGGAGGCCGAGGCAGGCGGATCACGAGGTCAGGAGATCAAGACCATCCTGGCCAACATAGTGAAACCCCGTCTCTACTAAAAATATAAAAAATTAGCCAGGCATGGTGGCGGGCGCCTGTAGTCCCAGCTACTCGGGAGGTTGAGGCAGGAGAATGGTGTGAACCTGGAAGACGGAGCTTGCAGTGAGCCGAGATCGCGCTACTGCACTCCAGCCTGGGCGACAGAGGGACAGAGCGAGACTCCGTCTCAAAAAAAAAAAAAAAAAAAAAGAAAAAAAAAGTGGAAGAAGGGTTTTGATGATACATGTTCACTTCATACATCAAATGAATAGACTAGGGCTGGAAGCCTGTGATGTGGGAAGGTGGCAATAAAGATGTGAGTGTGACTGAAGCAGAATATGTGTTCTTGAAGATTTCTATAAACAAAAGACCAGGGTTTGGCAACATTTTCTGTAAAGGGCCAATATTTTAGGCTTTGTATACCACATATGGTCTCTGTTCCACATTCTTCTTTTTTTTTGTAACAATTATTTCAAAATGTAATTAGCTTGCAGGCTGTTCCAAACAAGCTACAGCTTGTGGGCCAGATTTATAATGTATCTAGTTTGCCCACCACTGCTATGGCCAAAACTTCCTACGTACTATGGAATAGGAGATAATTTTATTTATTTCCAGACATATTTGGGTAATTATCAGAATTTTTCAATTAACTGAAATAGGTTCATAGGAACAGTACTTGCAAAGGACCTAAAAAATTCTCAATAAATGGGATTTACTCTATCTTCTTTTCCTTTAAAGATTTTTAAAAAATAATAATAATTGATGGTATTCTCCCCAAAAAATGAACTGTAAAATGTCTATTTTTAAAAAGTATAGTTTGCATAAAACTTAAAAATGTCTTCTAGATGTAACTTTATCATAATGTATCATTAGCATTTTTATTATAACAGATTCTTTATTTAATATTTACAGTTTACTGCATGATACAGTAGTTCTCCCTTACTCATGGTTTTGCTTTCCTCAATTTCAGTTACCCACAGTCAACCATGGTCCAAAAATATAAAATGGAAAAATTCCAGAAATAAACAATTCATAAGTTTTCAACTCCATGCCATTCTGAGTAGCATGACGAAATCTCACACTAACCACTCCACCCCACCTGGGATGTGATATGCTTTGTCCAGCATATCAACATTGTATATACTACCTGATTATCAGATCAAAACAACATCGTAAATATAGGGTTCCATACTATCTGAGGTTTTGAGGCATCCACTGGGGGTCTTGGAATGTATCCCCCTTGGGTAACGAGGGACTGCTGTACTCCATCTGATGGATATGTTACACTTAATAGTGATTATATTTAGATATAGCTATACTTTTAAATATGTTATATTTAGAATTTACATTACAAAAAATCTCTAAAGCTGCTTCAATGCCCAATATTCTAGTTTAGCAATATGTGGATACTGAGCACTTGAACTGGGACTAGTCCAAATTCACATGTGCTGTAAATGTAAAATATATACCAGATACCAGATAGTGAAGACTTTAGAAGCAAAAAAACAAGGTAAAACATATTGATGATTTATATATATATTCTTTATTTTATCTTGGTTTTGAGGCAGGGTCTCACTCTGTCACTTAGGTTGGAATGGCGTGGCACAATCACAGCCCATTTATTGATTACAGCTCACTGCAGCCTCGAACTCCTGGGTTCAGGCAATTCTCCCACCTCAGTTTCCCAAATTGCTGAGACCACAGGCATATGCCACCACATCTGGCCAGTTTTGTTTTGTTTTGTTTTGCTTTGTTTTGTTTTTTTAAGAGATGGGATCTCATTAAGTTGCTCAGGGTTGTCTCGAACTCCTCTGCTCAAGTAGTCCTCCTGCCTCAGCCTTCCAATTCCAAAGTACTGAGATTACAGGCATGAGCCACCACTGTCAGGGCCTGACCATGACTTTTATATTGATTACACTGTGAAATAATATTTTGGCCATATTGGGTTAAATAAAAGACATTAAAATAAACTACATGTGTTTCTTTTTACTTTTTTATGTGACTACTAAAGTATTTAAAATATTTGACCTTGCATACTAGTCTACACTTTTAAAATTTGACTACTAGAAAATTTTAAATTATATTTGTAGCTTGAATTACAATTATTTTGGACAGTGCTATTTTAATCCCGAGAATTTCAGATAAAATGCCCACTTCTAGGAACTTCATTTCTGCCCCATCTCTGCTCTAGACAGATAAGGAGCACACAAGAGATGCTGAATGATTTGGTCAATGCACACATGGATACTGGTACAATTTGGCTGTGTCCCCACCCAAATCTCATCTTGAATTGTAGCTCCCATAATTCCCATGTGTTGTGGGAGGGAGCCGGTGGGAGATAATTGAATCATGGGGGCAGTTGCCCCTATACTGTTTTCATGGCAGTGAGTAAGTCTCATGGGATCTAATGATTTTATAAGGGGTTTCCTCTTTCTCTTGGCATTCATTCACTCTTTGCCTGCCACCATGTAAGACATGCCTTTCACCTTCCACCATGATTGTGAGGCCTCCCCAGCTATGTGGAACTGTGAGTCTATTAAACCTCTTTTTCCTTATAAATTACCCAGTCTCAGGAATGTCTTTATCAGCAGCGTGAAAATGGACTAATACAGATACAGGTGGAGAAGACAGGGGCACTTAGGAATCTGGCTGGCTCCATCCCGTGCTGGAATGGGGAAGACTGGGGAGCAGCTGTTGAATGGGGCTCTGTTAGAAAGTTGCAGAATAACAAATGAGAATGTTCACATAACCTGAAAAAAATGACAGAATTCCAAAGTAGAGAGAAATTCCAACTTACACGAGCCATAATTTTAGAACTGCTAGAACTGGTCAATTTTCCTCAAGGTTCATGTACTTCAGAAGCAGGGTCCACAGACGCCAGAGCTGCAGAAAGAACATGTAAAATCATGAGAAGAGAATTGCCTCAGAGTTTCCAAATTTTAAAAACTGGTACTACTTCTCCATTCCTATATGCAACTCCCACCCCCAACACACAGACAAGTTTTGATAGGTAAGAGGTAGTTTAGACAAAGATGTCCTCCCCAAAACCACAGCGAAATCAGCTCAGCTGCACAAGGAATTGAAGAGCAGAGACTCTGCGGCATTAAAGCATATGTCTAGACACTTCAGCAGGAGGGCTGCCAGTTGGTCCCCAGCTCTGACCCCAAGGCGGGCTGGTTTGGACCAAAGAATGGGTTGTGCAGACCTGTCCTGAACAGATCCTCCTCCCTCCATCCCCACCTTCCCAGCTGAAAAGGGGCTACACCATCTAAACCAAAACTTCCTTCTTGGCCTTAGGAATCTGGCTGGCCTCCCCAAACATGAAGACAAAAAATAGCATAGACAAGAATTTCCCAAACTTTGCTCAAATTGGAATCACCTGGATATCTTTAAAATATACTGTTGCCTGGCTCCCACCCTTAAACACACTGATTTAATTAGTGTGACGTGGGATTTAGGATTTTTTTTTAACTACCTCCTCCTCCCATGGGTGCTTATAATGGGCAGCAAAGTTTGGTAGTCAAACTTTAGTATGCATCAGAATCACCCAGAGGGCTTGTTAAAACACAACTTGCTAGGTCTCACTCCCAGAGTTTGGCATTCAGTAGGTCTGGGATTGGACTTGAGACTTTGCATTTCTAAAAAGTTTCCAGGTGATGCTGATACTGCTGGTCCAGATGCCACACTTTGAGAACCACAGGTATAAAACACCTGTAGAAAGGCTATATAGCAGCCTTTATTATGGCAAAACTGCAGGTGCACATTGGGATCCCTTCCCCAAGGCTTAACTCAGAGCTCTCTGCTCCTTATTTTCCTATTCAGGATCATCAATATTGCCTGCATGATCTCAATTACCAAGCAATCTTTCTTGGTACTCAGACTTAAAGAAGTAAATTTATGAAGCCTGAGTGTGGATAATGTTCTAGAAGCTAGAAATAGGCTGGGTGCAGTGGCTCATGCCTGTAGTCCCAGCACTTTGGGAGGCCCAGATGGGAGGATTGCTTGATGCCAGGAATTGAAAACCAGCCTCAACAACATAGTAAGATACTGTCTCTAACAACAAAAAATTTTTTTTAAATTAGCTGGGTGTGTTGGCACCTGCCTGTATCCCTAGTTACTTGGGAGGCTGAGGCAGGAGAATTGCTTGAGCCCAGGAGTTCAGGGCTGCAGTGAGCTATGATCTTTCCACTGCACTCCAGCCTGGGTGACAAAGTAAGACACTGTCTCTTAAAAAAAAAAAAAAAAAAAAAAAAAAGAACAAAATAGGAAAAAGAAATAACCTATCAGCTTATCAGTCAAAATCTACTCGTAACTAGAGAGCATATTGAAGGAACTGGATTGGCAGATTTCAGAAAGCTATGACACCTCATAGTTACTAAGCTGTTGGGGAAATGGATACTCAATGATATGATGTACAAAGAATGAAATAATATGTGGATAGAGTGTTTAAAATGGGACCAAAAAAGCTGGAAAGAACCTAAATGTCCTTCAGCAATGTCAAATAAATTATCATGCATTCACACAATGGAAAATTAAACAGCCGAGTGCAGTGGCTCACACCTGTAATCCCAGCACTTTGGGAGGCCAAGGCAGGTGACCGCTTAATAAGTCCAGGAGTTCAAGACCAGCCTGGCCAACATGGCAAAACTCCATCTCTACAAAAAATTAACCGGGCATGGTGGTGCACACCTGTGGTCCCAGCTCCCTGGGAGGTCAAGGTGGGAGGATCGCCTGAGCCCAGGAGGTCAAGGCTGCAGTGAGCCCCATTCATGCCACTGAACTCCAGCCTGGGCAACAGAGTGATACCCCGTCTTAAAAAAAAAAGAAAAATAAACACCCATTAAAAATGAAGATAAAATTCATATTTGATGTCATGGGAAGATGGCCACTACATATTGTTGGGGGAAGAAGACAGGTTAGAAAATATGATTGTAATGTAATTGTATTTCGGCAGGTAAACTACATACACATGCATACATGTATATGCATGTGTATAAAATGATCTGTGAATTGGAATAAAATTTTATTGTTACCTCTACTTGATGGTATCCCAGTCCTAGGTGATCTTTATTTGTTCTTCCCTGGAATCTTTACTTTTTTTTTTTTTTTTTTAGGCAGGGTTTTGCTCTGTCGCTCAGGCTAAAGTGCAATCTCGGATCTCAGCTCACTGCAGCCTCCACTTCCAGGGCTCAAGCGACCCTCCTACCTCAGCCTCCTGAGTAGCTGGGACTAAAGGCACATGCCACCACCCTGGCTATTTTTTACTGCGATGCAGTCTATGTTGCCTAGCCTGCTCTCAAACTCCTGGACTCAAGTGATCCACCTGCCTCCACCTCCCAAAGTTCTGGGATTACAGGCTTGAGCCACTGCACCTGGCCTGAATTTTTTAATTAAAAATTTTTATCACTTATACCTGAACAAAAATTCAAAACAGCTATGCAAGGAATATCACAAAAAGCTCCAACAGTTCCATCCCTGCTACTCTGCCCCATCTTCCAAATCTAGAGGCAGTAATTTTTACCTCTATTAGCCATTCCTTTTGGTATTTAAAAAACATGCTAATATTTCCACTTCTGAATTTTCAGTTGTAATCATTATATATTCACTTACTACTATAAGAGGCATAGTTTTAGCTGTCTTTTACCTACTCAACTCCCACCCACATATGCATAGTTGCAGTCCCTTTGTCCTTTCAATATGATTTTCTTTTTCTTTTTTTTTTTTTTTTTGAGACAGAGTTTCACTCTGTCACCCAGGCTGGAGTGCAGTGGCACAATCTCAGCTCACTGCAACCTCCACCTCCTGGGTTCAACCGATTCTCTGCCTGTCTCAGCCTCCCGAGTAGCTGGTATTACAGGCGCACACCACCACGCCCAGCTAATTTTTGTGTTTTTTGTAGAGATGGGGTTTTGTCATGTTGGGCAGGTTGGTCTTGAACTCCTGGGCTCATGTGATCGATCCACCAGCCTCGGCCTCCCAAAGTGTTGGAATTATAGGTGTGAGCCACTGCACCCAGCCTCAATATGGTTTTATTCTATTTCAGGGTAAATCAGTTTTTAAATTCAGTTTACATTACTGTGACTAAACATTGTTACCAACTGAACTATGCAGTATACTCAGGTTATTTTGCCTTTTTTGCATATGACTTTTCTGAGATTAAAATGATCTTGTTTTTTGTAAGTTTAGTTTTCTAAGAAATTATCATTAATTCATTTCCCCGAATCATGTAATTGAAGGATGAAGCTCCTGGTATAAAATAGCACAGCTGGCCGGGCACAGTGGCTCACACCTGTAATCCCAGCATTTTGGGAGGCCAAGGCGGGTAGATCACGAGGTCAGGAGATCAAGGCCATCCTGGCTAAAACGGTGAAACCCCATCTCTACTAAAAATACAAAAAATTAGCCGAGCATGGTGGCATGTGCCTGTAGTCCCAGCTACTTGGGAGGCTGAGGCAGGAGAATTGCTTGAACCTGGGAGGCGGAGGTTGCAGTGAGCCGAGATCACGCCACTGCACTCTAGCCTGGGCGACAGAGCAAGACTCCATCTCAAAAAAAAAAAAAAAAAAAATAGCACAGCTGTCTATTTTATATTCTAAGAATGAAAAATCAATCCTTCAGAAATACAGTCAAATACTTCAAATACCTGTATCCCACCTGGCAAAAGTCAATTCCTAAATATGCCTAACTCTGAAATTCACATGACTCTGAGGTGAAAAGTTGATCAAGTCATAGGAGCCAGAAATCCTCCTGAAGGAATTGCTTGGGCAGTTTGGAATATTCCTGTCCAATAAGTCATTTCTTAAAAAATTTACAAAACATCCATAAAATGGAATACTAAGGTAATCACTAAATGCTAAATTTTAGAAAACAGTTAAGGAAAGGAAAATATTCAAGATACACTGAAAGAAAAAAAAAGTTTACAAAACAATATATGATTAGATTTTTTAGACCATTAGAGGGAAACAGACTTGAACAGATGAAAAAAACTCTTAAAATTTCAATTCTGAGATTTTAAAATTAATTTTAAAATCAGATTTAAATCTCAACTTAAGTGAAATTTCCATAATCTGAAGAACTGTAAATATTTGGAAGGTCTGTCAAACCAGAAGTGGATCACTGGGATGTCACTTTTCTCCATACATCCATGGAGTCATATAATCCACAAGAGCACTGAATTCCTCTTTTAAACTAAGAACTAGGGGTCTTAGTTTCTTTTAAATTTGCAATTAGTATTAGCCTGTTCTTCAGAGAGAAAACCACCAGCCGGGTACAGTGGCTCACACCTGTAATCCCAGCACTTTGGGAGGCTGAGGCAGGTGGATTGTCTGAGGTCAGGAGTTCGAGACCAGCTTGGTCAACATAGTGAAACCCTGTCCCTACTAAAAATACAAAAAATTAGCTGGGCGTGATGGCAGGTGCCCGTAATCCCAGCTACTTGGGAGGCTGAGGCAGGAGAATCACTTGAACCCGGGAGGCGGAGGTTGCAGTGGGCCAAGATCGCGCCACTGCACTCCAGCCTGGGAAACAAGAGCGAAACTCCACCTCAAAAAAATAAATAAATAAATAAAACCACACACAAAACCACACAGACTTGTAGAAATATTTTGGGAAAATATGCTCTAAAACATTAATAATTATTATTTCTGGACATTGGGACCATTGATCATTTTAATTTTCTTTATAGGTTCCGTAGTTACTAATATTTCACAAGCTTGTATTAATTCTGTCATCAGAAATATTTTAAAAAGCTATTCCAAAAAATTTTAAATGACTGGGAAGATAGGCTACCTTACAGTCATTAAGAAAATTGTGGGCCAGGTGCAGTGGCTCACGCCTGTAATCCCAACACTTTGGGAGGCCGAGGCAGGTGGATCACTTGAGGTTAGGAGTTCAAGACCAGCCTGACCAACATGGTGAAACCCCGTCTCTACTAAATACAAAAAATTAGCCTGGCATGGTGGCGGGCACCTGTAATCCCAGCTACTTGGGAGGCTGAGGCAGGAGAATCGCTTGAACCCGGGAGGCAGCGGTTGCAGTGAACTGAGATTTCGGCATTGCACTCCAACCCGGGCAACAAAATCGAAAACTCCGTCTCAAAAAAAAAAAAGAAAAAAGAAAATTGTGATTAAATAGGCCCTGCATAAATGGTGACAACAGGGAAATCAGTGTGACTGAAAAAATAATTTCTACCAGTTCCTGAGTATTGTATCTCATCAAGACCCTGAAATAGTTCTGTGAAGGATTACAATCCTGGTTCATGTCATTTCCAAAGTGATTAAGAGCCAGTAAGAACTGCAGACAAAAACAAATGCTCATTTCACAGCAGCTACTTAATAACTTGCATTTACCCCTCCTCAGCTCCAATAAATAAATAATCATTAAATACCTAGCAATTTAATATTTAAATATTACATTGTTGCAAAATAACTTAAAAACCTTTATTGTAGTATACAAGATTCATATGTAACAATTTCTCGATGATTCTTATTTACAACAATACTTCTCAATATTACATTATACTTTTTTCTTATGACTAAATATAAACAAAATTCTTATTATTGCATAACATTCCATCACATGGAGTGTGATTTAACCATTTCCATACTGCTAGATATTAATTTTATAAAAGAACATCCCGAAAGTCATTACCAGTTATTTCATTTCTAGACAGTGAGAATCAATGTTGTTGGAGCTTATACAACTCTGATAATACCATGAAATGATAGACTTCCTCGCTCCACTGAAAAAATTAACCATTTACAAATACATACAACAATTCTGTATATAATCTTAAAATATCTTTGTTGCCCTGAAAGCTCATAAACAGAGTCCAAGGACTTATGTTACCAATCCCTGTTCTGGTCCACTGCAGGGTCTGGCTCATTTTCCTGCTTGCAAGCATCCATCATAATTACCTTCACATTTGCATTGGTCTTGGAAATACACAAAGCTGATAGGAAATGACTGAGCATCATCATTTTAATACCAGTAGCTAGTATGAATTAAGGACTCACTATGTGCCAGGCACTCTCCTAAGAGCTTCACAAATATTAATTCATTTAATCTTCAAAACAACACCGTAAAGTATACACTATTACAATTCTGAGGAAATTGAAGCACAGATTGCTTAAACTCGTTCAGATTTAAGTGGCAGTCAGGATTCAATTCCACTTAATCTAGGCTCGAAATTCTTAACCACTATACTACACCTCCCTCAGTCGATCCAAGATATACCCAAAATAAACTCATGCTGCCAGACCTCAAACCACATCTGGCTGGTACCAAAAACTTCCACTCATGAATTTCCTGGAAAAAAAGAAATCTCCACTCCTACCCCAGAACCATTAAACATATCTAAACCCTAAAAAACAAAGAAAAACAAAGTATGAACATTAATCTCCAGCACGGGTATTTCCATATCATCAAGATCCTTAGAAAAACAGCGCTCACAGAGTAATTGAATTTGCAGCCTACAGTTAACTAACCATGTGTCTAACTATAGAACAGCATGAAGTGGGCACTAACAACGGGAAATCTATTAATTAGGTCCCCTGCCGTTAACTAGGTAGGGAAATCCTAAGGCCCAAATCAATGAATAAATAGATCATTCCTAAGCAGGATTTTAAACGGAAGGAACTCGAATGCATTTCACAGAAACAAAGCAGCAGCACGAACTCACAGGGAACCGGCTTTTAGAAGAGCAGCAGCGATTCGTTTCTCCTTCTCAGGCGCCTTCTTTGGAAACTGGCTGGGCTGGGGAAGCAGGCAGAGTTCAGGACACCCCAGGCTTTTCTTGACTCGATTGGAACCCACCCTCCACGCTTCCCTGGCCCCAACTAACCGCCACCTGCATGCACAAATGGAAACGACAGGGCAGAGGGTCAGCAGTCACCCGCGTCTGGGTTCGCAGCTCCGGGTACGCTGTAGTTCCGCACCCGGTTGCCCACGCCCGGGACCACCCACTGTGTCTTTTCGGAACTGTCCAGCGTGTCCTCCCAGACCCCAGACACCCACCCCAAATCTAGGTCCCAGCGTTTTGCAGGGGACCTTCATCCTGGGGCGTTCACCTCTGACTTCCCTCTTGGGCCTTTTCGCTACGGCCGAGCCTAAGTGGCTGAAGCGCGGACGAGGATGCGCGGGGCCTCGGTCTCCAACTGCACCACAGGCCGCACCCACGAACCTGGCCCGGCACAGTTACTACCGCCCGGGCCTCCAGGCCTCAGGGCTGCAGAAGCTCAGTCCCGGGAAAAAAAGCACAGCGGCCTGAGGCTCCACAGGAACCTTTTCTCCACCTTCGGCCCGGCCTGCAAAACCTGGCCCACTCCGCACTCTTTTCCCTCAGAAAAGCAGCGGCCACGGTGGTGCCCGGCTCCCAGCTCCAGCCTCACCCGACTCAGAGGATAGCCCAGCCCTGGAGTCAGCGGCGCCAGAATACGGGAGAGCGCCTGTCTCGGTCGCGAATGCGCAAGCGCGCGGGGGGCGGAGGCAAGTCCCGCAGCTGCTCCGGGCCGGGAGGGGCGCGTGGGGCCGGGTCTCGGCGGGGATAGTCGGGCCGGGGAGACGGAGCCAGAGGGGCCGCAGTGTCCCTTGCCTCAGGCCTCTACCTGTAATGGCCGCCCCGTGACTGACCAGTGCCATTAAAGATAATCCGGGCCTGCTCCCCTGTGGACACTGCGGTCCAAAATTTAAAAAAACAATATTCCGCCTTTTTATTTTTCATTTGGTTCTCGGCTCGGAGACAGGGGGAGGCTGCGAGCCCCGCCCCGCCCCGCCCCCAGCGACGCCTCACCGGAACCTTTGGAAATCGGCTTCTACCTGGAGTGCGCAAGCGCGCGGGGGGCGAACGCTGGGGCCCTTCAGGGAGCAAAGAGGAGTGTGGGGCCGCACCTGCCGAGGGGTCGGGAGGTTTGGAGGAGGGTGGAGGTTGGCTACAGGATCCCGATGGGGATGGAGTGTTCAAATCTAGGCCTGTAGCCGTGACCCTGGCGTGAGTTGGATGGAGGAAACGCCAGTATCGCGAGCCTGGACCAAGGCGCGGCGCGTACTGCCTGTGGTGTTTGCTGAGTGACGGGCGCCGCGCCCCCGCGTACCTGGACCGAGTGCCTGGCCGCTGGCGGAGTAGTGTTTCCGTGCACGGGGCTGCTGCGTGCGCGTGTGCCGTTCTCTAGCGGGGGATTAGGATGGTGCCGCAGAGAAGGCTGCGCGGTGGTGCCTGACTCTGACGCTGGCTGTAGCGGGTCTCTGGGGTCTTTGCGGTTTGTGTCTGCGTTTGTGACCTACCTGAGATCGGATCTGTGACTGTGGCTCTGCCTCATCCAGTGTTATTTCCAGAATCCTCCTGATAGGGCAGCGCTTCTGGTTCTGGTTTTCCATGGAGACGGTTTGTGGGTCCCTATGAAACTGAGTGTTGGGATTTTGATTATCTGCATCTGGCTCTTGTGTGCCCTCAGGACTGTGGTGTTAGGCAAGTAAAATAATTGCAGAAAAAAAAATTGGAAAGGAATAAGGTTGCTATTACTTCCAAATGATGGAATTGTAGGACTGTGTCAGAAAATTGAATAGGACACCATGAAACGGGAGAGAGAGGCATTTTATTTTCTTCCATACCTGGACTTGGAATATTCTAACAAATGAGATTTGTTTTTTCCCCTTTGTTCCTGGATGAACTCTTGGATAAATTCAATGTCTCCAGGCATTCTTGGATAGTAAGTTTCTTTGATCTTTAGTTGAAAGATCAGCCTCATTTTCGTAGCTAAAAATACCTTTAGTAATAAAAATGTTCATTGTAATACTTCATTTAAAATATTTAAAACTTTCTTCTTTCTCCTCGATCTCTTCCAGATATCTCAAGTTTTGGTTAAGTGAATATGTGGAGTATATGTACTAATTAAGTCAATTATTTTCTCTTTAAAACCAAGTACATTTCTTACATGAGTTTGTTTATCAAGGATTTATTGGTTTTCTTTGTACTTGTTGCTATTTTTTAGAAATGTTCCAACAGATATGCTAAATGTTCATCGATTATTTTTTCAGTGGTTCAAACATCGGAGTAGAATCTCTCTTCCATTCTGTGGCTGCAATTGGACTGTACAGTTGTCCTAAAATTTACCGTCATTGTTTTCCTAAGTTTGATTCTTGTTTCCTAGAATTCAGCTAATTTTTGCTAAAGTTCCTTTCCAATAAGTTCCTTAAGATGCATGTATTAAAGATGTTTTTTAGTTCTTTCATGTTTGAATTTTTTTTTTTTGAGACGGAGTCTCACTCTGTTGTCCAGGCTGGAGTGCAGTGGTGCAATCTTAGCTCACTACAACCTCTGCCTCCCCAGTTCAAGCGATTCTTCTGCCTCAGCCTCCCGAGTAGCTGGGATTAAAGACGTGCACCACCACGCCTGGCCTTTTTTTTTTTTTTTTTTATAGTTTAAGTAGAGATGGGGTTTCACCATGTTGGCCAGGCTGATTTCGAACTCCTGACCTCGGGTGATTTGCCCACTTAGGCCTCCCAAAGTGCTGGGATTACAGGCGTGAGCTACCGCGCTGGGCCTGAAAATGTCCTTATTCTGCCTTCACACTTTGCCTAGATTCAGAATTTGGAGGCATCACTTCACAGTGTTCTAGTAGCTAATGTTGTCAAGTCTAATACCAATTGTTTTCTGTTCCTTTTTAATTTCATGTCCCACTCCCACCAACGCCCAGATACCTATTGCCACCTGTAATCCACAATGCACTTACATTTCATAATTTATGCACTTGGCATGTATGTTTAAACATTTTTTTCTGCTAGTTATAGGTCAGCACTTTATAGGTCTGAACATTTTTCTTCCTCTTTTTCTTTTTTGACAGTCCTCTATCCTTCTGAATTTTTGTTCTCTTGTCCTGGAATTTGTATTTCATGGAAGGACTTTTCATGAGCTGTATGTTTTGTCTCCTATTTTTTCTCTTTTTCTCTTACTTTGGGAAATTTTGTTGACTTTACAGTACAATTGTATTTATTTTTAATTTGATAATCATTTCTAATTTCCAAGAGCTCCTTTATATTCTGTAATTTTTATTTCTTCATAGCCTTTCGTTTTTATTATGGATGCAATAAAACCTCTAATCTCTCAGAGGGCAATTAGTTTAAAGTTTTCTGGTGCTTTTTTTTTTTTAATCTATTTTTGTCTTTTATATCCAAATCAAATTCCCCCTTTACAAAAAAGTTTGAATTGTTCTCTTTTTATACCGGATACTTCCCTGAAATGTGTGGTAATCCTTGCCTCTAGTCATGGAGTGAATCTTCTCAACCTGACTTCAGAGCCAGCCTTTTCATTGGGAGATGTGAGCTGTTCTTTAGTTCCTCCTTTGAGGACAGTGAGTTAGTGATGTCTGAGACCTCAAAGACCTCTCAGAGGCCCACAGTTTTGAGTGTAGTTTTTCATTTAGTTTGCCTGTGCCTCAGTTCTGTCTTTCTTTATGCAGGTATACATCCTCTCTGGGTCATTTTATCCACAGATCACCCCCTACCCCAATTTAGTGTATTTGATCACATAAGAGAGGAAAAGTAAAAAAGGTGAACAGCCAGTTTGTGTTCAAACTTTCAACCAATCTCCTGTTTCCAGATCCACATCTCTCCAGGGTCATGCTCTTTGGTGCCTGAGCTTCCAGGGGTTTATGCATTGAATTGCCTCATTAATAGAAATCTGACTCCTAAGCCCTTTCATACCAGAATTCTTGGACAGTTCTCCTGTTTTTGTGTGTGCGTTTTTGTTGTTGTTGTTGTTGTTGTTTTGTTTTTGCAGTCTCCCTCCTCATTTTCTTTGGTTCTTACATGTTAATACTTTTTATATTCCTTTACTTAATATATTCATTTTAATATTTTTTTTTTGCAGAGGAGAAATGGGAAATCAATGCATCTACTTACTCTGTTTATGGAGAAGCCTTTCATTACTCTTTTAAGTAAGATTTTGCTTGTACCGGACTTTTTTTTTTACACCAGCTTATTTCTTTTAGTTACTGCTTTTGTTTTCTGTTTCATTAATTTCCACTTTTATCTTTATCAGTTTCTTCTGATGACTTCTCGGTGTATTTTCTACCTTTTTATTTACAGTTTTCTATTCCTTTCAAATTCATCAGGTTGTATTCTGAAAAAAACCCTTGGTCTTAACTTCCAACTTGCTGAGAGATGTTCTCTAGCTGTTTCAGTATTTTCACTCCTTTTTTAGCCCAATTATTATTTTTTTAAATTAATTCTGAAAAATTGCAGATACACAAGAGAATGTATAAATGTGTTTACAGTTGAATGAATGAAAATAATGAAACTAATTCTTGTACCATAACTTCATAAAATATGAAGGTCTCTTAATATGTTTTTGGCTAATATTTACATAGGAAAAAATTTACACTCCTAAAACTCAATGTGACATTTTTTATTTTGAAATAATTTTGAATTTTCATTCTCCTATAGCCTTCCCCCAGATTCACCAGTTGTTCATGCTTTTCCACATGTGCCTTATCATACTCTGTCCATATTTATATTTTTTAGTGGACCACATGAGAGTAAATTCCAATCATACCCTTTACATCTAATTACTGAAGTGAGTCTCTCCTAAGCTCAAAGACATTTAGTTACTTTACCATTAATTATTAAAATCAGGAAATTTAATATTACAAAAATCTAATGAATGCCCTTTATTAATATATTTTACCAGTTGTACCTGCAGTATTCTTGAATAGCACTTTTTTATTTGTCTAGAATTCATTGTATTATCACTGATTGAATTTGGCTGATAAGTATATTTAGTCTTTCATCTAGAGCAGTTCCTCAGTCTTTTTTGTCATTTATGACATTGATATTTTTGGAAAATACTGGCCATTTGTTTTGTAAAATATCCTTCAATTTGAGTTTTTCTAATGTTTCCTAATTATTAGATTCAGACTGTATGCTTTGGCACCCATATACTGTACTACACTATACCATACTGTACTATATACACAGTGCTTTTCCATTTTATTTTTGAGATGGAGTTTTGATCTGTCACCCAGGCTGGAGTGCAGCAGTGCAATCTCGGCTAACTGCAACCTCCGCCTCCTGGGTTCAAGCGATTCTCCTGTCTCAGCTTCCCTAAGTAGCTGGGACTAAAGCCGCACGCTACCATGCCCAGCTAATTTTTGTATTTTTAGTAGACACGGGGTTTCGCCATGTTGGCCAGGCTGGTCTCAAACTCTTGACCTCAGGTGATCCTGAGGCCATCCTGGCCAACATGGTGAAACCCCATCTCTACTAAAAATACAAAAATTAGCTGGGCTTGGTGGCACACGCCTATAATCCCAGCTGCTCGGGAAGCTGAGGCACAAGAATCACTTGAGCCCAGGAGGTGGAGGTTGCAGTGAGCCGAGATTGTGCCATTGCACTCCAGCCTGGGTTGTCAGAGGGAAACTCTGTCTAAAAAAAAAAAAAAAAGTCAAAGGAGATGCTGTCATTAACATGTGGACAGCAGGCATGGGCCAGACTGTCCCAGGCAAAGCAGGACATCAGGTCATCCTAGGCTTGCAGGACCATCACGTCTTCCCTCTTCCCCCTGACTCGCCCTAAACACTATAACAACCAGAAACATTTCCACAAACAACCACTCTTCCTATTTGGAACTATTCAGAGGCCTTACCTGTCACGTGGAGATAATATTAGTGCCTATTGCTTGGGTAAATCACGGGGCTGTTGTGAGGTTAAGTTACTTAATATATGTCGGGCATTGGGAACAGTGTGCAAAGACACACACACTGTACATTCAAGGATACTCACTGCAATAGCAGAAGTCTGAAAGCATCCTACAATTATCAATGGGTCACTGGTTATAAAAATTGGATACCTTTGTGCATTGGATTATAATTATCTAGGATAACTGTATGTTTGTATTTGTTGAGGACAGTCCTGGTTTATGTCCTTGTCCTGGAGTAAATGATATCACCCACTTTCACTCTCAAAAGCATACTGCTTTGAATGTTACATAATCTGGTTACTCTTTAGGTCTATACATGTAGATATAAAATTGTCTCTAAGAGGCTGGGCGCCACACCTGTAATTCCAGCACTTTGGAAGGCTGAGACAGGCAGATCACTTGAGGTCAGGAGTTCGAGACCAGCCTGGCCAACATGGCGAAACCCCATCTCTACTAAAAACACAAAAATTAGCCAGATGTGGTGGTACACGCCTGTAATCCCAGCTACTCAGGAGGCCGAGGCAGGAGAATTGCTTGAACCTGGGAGGCGGAGGTTGCAGTGAGCTGAGATCATGCCACTGCACTCCAGCCTGGGTGATAGAGTCAGACCCTCTCTCTCTCTCAAAAAAAAAAAAAAAAAAAAAAAAGTCTCTAAGATGCTGGGAGTGGTGGCTCATGCCTGTAATCCTAGCACTTTGGGAGGCCTAGGCAGGGGGATTGCTTGAGCTCAGGAGTTGGAGACCAGCCTGGGTAACATAATGAGATCCCATCTCTACAAAAAAATTTAAAAATTAGCTAGGCATGGTGGCATGCACCTGTAGTCCCAGCTACTCAGGAGGCTGAAGTGGGAGAATGGCTTGAGCCTAGGAAATTGAGGCTGCAGTGAGCTGTGGTCATGCCACTGCACTCTAGCCTGGGTAATAGAGTGAGACCCTGTCTCAGAAATAGAAAAATAAAAATAAAATAGTCTCTAAGAAAGTTTAATATGGGAATTGAATAACAATTGTTTAAGTAAAAAAAAACTAGAAATGTGCAAAAAATAGGAAGTACACTTAGATGCATACATGTGCTTGTGTGCGGATGGGATATCTGGAATGAGATGCAAGAAAATGATTAAGTGGATTTCTGGGACTGGTGTAGAACTGAAGGACTTGTCAGAACAGGAGAGAAACTTACCTTTAATGGGACATGCTTTTAAACAGTTTGATTTGCTTTTGAAAAGAACTATGAACATGTGTTACCTTTTCACCAACTATAAAATTATTATTATTATTATTAGTAAGTATATGGAGAGGGGTCTTGACAGGAATCTGATGTACTGTCCTGTTCCATGAATTTTCCATCCCAGAAGCCCCATGGTCAGCTGGGCATTGCCAATCAATGGGATGCGGCCTGGTCCGGGGTCACTCTGATGCATCAGACATCTGCTTTGCTTCAATTACTACAGGGTTGCCTTTGAAGACAGAATTTCCACGCAAGGTACAAGAAGCAGGACCAATGATAAGCCTTCTCTTGGAGTAGGAGAGTGGGGCAGGTAGATCTCTGAGTGAGCTCATAAACAGAGTCCTGGTGTGTGAGTGCTGGTTTCTTCTACAGTGATCCGTCCCAGGACTGCTGTGACCCCTGTGGGGAAGGAGCCCGCATAGCTGGTGTTGCTGTCTGGAGTAGAATCCTGTGCCCCACTCTTCTCATGTTTGGATATGTCTACTAAACCTCTTGTTTTAATAGCAAGACATTGAGCTGCTGACAACCCATAAAAGGTACAGCCTTGGCCGGGCACAGTGGCTCACGGCTGTAATCCCAGCACTTTGGGAGGCCAAGGCAGGTGGGTCACCTGAGGTTAGGAGTTTGAGACCAGCCTGGCCATTATGGTGAAACCCCATCTCTACTAAAAATACACAAATTAGCCAGGCATAGTGGCAGGCGCCTGTAATTCCAGCTACTTAGGAGGCTGAGGCAGGAGAATCATTTGAACCCGGGTGGCAGAGGTTGCAGGGAGCCAAGATCATGTCACTGCACTCCAGCCTGGGTGACAGAGTAAGCCTCCATCTCAAAAAAAAAAAAAAAAAAGGTACAGCTTTACCCTGCAGGATGTCAGTATGTGAGTAAATTCTTTGACTTGATTTCTCAAGTGGCTACACAGTAGGGCAGAAATTGCCCGGCCTGTTTCACGGAACTGAGGCCCATTTTCAGGACATTTTCAGGGCAGAATTGCAGGTAGAAGAATGGCAGAGCTTGTTGGCTGGGACTTCCCTAGGAGAGGTGTTGCCTGTGCTGGGGACTTGGTGGTGTGGAAGCAGTTGGGGATTTCACTATGAGATTGAAGTGAAGTCATTACTGAGTCATGAATGGAGTGTAAGTGTGGCTTGTACTTGTACATGCCGGCCCTGGCAAGAGTCTCCGGTCCAGCTGCAGGGGCGCCATAAGCGGCGAACAGCCTTTGGCCATGAGGTCCCGTTTTTTCCCCTTTCCCAGGTTGTTGGTGATGGGGTTAACTGGACCCAAGATGATGAGAGAGAAGGGAAGCAGGTCCGAGCCACACTCAGAGCTTCGACATCTGGAGCTCAAAAGATGTGGGACAGTGTGTGCCTCTGTGTAGGGAGGGCTCCCTGCAAGCCGAAGCTCTTGGTTTACAATTGGGCGTATCAATTAACTTGACCCAGTCAAGGTGAATCTCAGAGGATTATTTTGGAATGCCAGGCAAAGGTGCTCTCCCTCTTGTACTGGAGGGGATATGTCCAGATAGGAGGCCTGGAACTGATGCAGTCATGAGGAAATTAGCCTCAAGCCAAAGCCAAAACACTGGCAAAGGGAGAGCTGAGTGTTCAGTGTTGAAACCTGATGACATAGTGAACATCTTGATCATGCCACACCTGAAGCTCCATTTATCTTTGGACTTTTTGGTTACAAAAGCCAAAAAAAAAAAAAAAGTCATTAATTTTTTTGCTAAATGAACTATTTTTTACAATGGTTTTAGATTTATATAAGACACAAAGATATGACAATTTCATACACTCACACCAGGTTTCCCCTAGTAGTAACACTTACCTTAATATGATACATTTGTTACAATTAACCAATACTGTCAGGGAACAGGGCCCATGCCTGTAATTCCAGTGCTTTGGGAAGCTGAAGCAGGACAATAACTTGAGGCCAGGAGTTTGAGACCAGCCTGGGCAATATAGCAAGACCCTTCACTACAAAAAAATATTTTTTAATTAGCCAGGCATGGCTGGTGCTGTGGCTCATGCCTGTAATCCCACGACTTTGGGAGGCTGAGGTGGGTAGATCACCTGAGGCCAGAAGTTGGAGATGAGCCTGGACAACATAGCAAGACCTTGTCTCTACTAAAAATACAAAAACAACAGCTGGGCATGGTGACATGCACCTGTGGTCTCGGCTACTCGGAAGGCTGAGGCAGGAGGATTGCTTGAGCCCAGGAGGTGGAGGTTGCAGTGAGCTGAGATTGTGCTACTGCACTCCAGCCTGGGTGACACAGCAAGACTCTGTCTCTTAAAAAAAAAAAAAAAAAAGGCATGGTGGCATATACATGTACCTGTAATCCCAACACTTTGGGAGGCTGAGGTGGGCAGATCACAAAGTCAGGAGTTTGAGACCAGCCTGGCCAATATAGGGAAATCCGTCTCTACTAAAAATACAAAAATTAGCCAGGCATGGTGGCGGGTGCCTGTAGTCCCAGCTACTGGGGAGGCTGAGGCAGGAAAATTGCTTGAACCCCGGGGAAGGAGGTTGCAGTGAGCCAGGATCACGCCACTGCACTCCAGCGTGGGTGACAGAGCGAGAGTCCATCTCAAAAAAAAAAATTTTTAAGTATGACATAGTGTTTACCAAGCAAATTTGGAAGGAACAGGTAATCACCATTAAATGTTTATCAATTATTTCTATAAGATTAAATTACTTTTCCAAAAATGGACAATGGTGGCATCCCAAAATTCTATGATACACTTTTATGTCTTTTGTGTCTTTTTATGAAGCTGGCTATAAAAATTACCAGTAATCAATGAAAATTAGGAGACAAGTAAGGAAAGAAAAATGAATATAGAATAGGCAACTTAAATGAAAATTACATAAAAGCATTGATAGACATAAACCTTGTCAGTAATTCCAAAAGTGAGTGGACTGTTATAGTTGAAACTTTTTTTTAATTAGAAAATACTAATCTGGGCCGGGTGCAGTGGCTCACACCTGTAATCCCAGCACTTTGGGAGGCCGAAGCAGGCGGATCATGAGATCAGGAGTTTGAGACCAGCCTGGCCAACATCGTGAAACCCTATCTCTACTAAAAATACAAAAATTAGCGGTTTTGATCATTTACAGTTTCAAAGTATCTTCCCACAAAACACTTAGTAATTAAAAAGGGGCATATGATAATTTTAGAATGGACAAACCTGGTCAACAATACTTTAATCAAGAGATACAGGTTAGCATCACTAATGTGATGCACTGTTAATAAAAAGGGAAAGGCTGGGGCACGGTGGCTCATGCCTGTAATTCCAGCACTTTGGGAGGCCAAGGCAGGCAGATTACCTGAGGTTAGGAGTTTGAGACCAGCCTGGCCACTATGGCGAAACCCCATCTCTACTAAAAATACAAAAACTAGCCGGGCGTGGTGGCGTGCACCTGTAGTCCCAGCTACTCAGGAGGCTGAGCCAGGAGAATTGCTTGAACTGGGAGGCAGAGGTTGCAGTGAGCCGAGATCACACCACTGCACTCCAGCCTGGGTGACAGAGCAAAACTCCCTCTCTAAAATAAAATAAAATAAAATGGAAAAGCACTGTGTATATAGTACAGTATGGTATAGTGTAGTACAGTATATGGGTGCCAAAGCATACATAATCTGAATCTAATAATTAGGAAACATTAGAAAAGCTCAAATTGAAGGATGTTTTATAAAACAAATGGCCAGTATTTTCCAAAAATGTCAGTGTCATAAATGACAAAAAGACTGAGGAATTGCTCCACCATGTCCTGCCAAAAAAATTTTTTTAATAGAGTTGAGGTCTCACTATCTTGCCCAGGCTGGTTATCAAGCTCCTGCCCTCAAACAATACACCAGCCATGGCTTCCCAAAGCACTGGAATTACAGGTGTGAGCTACCATGCCTGGCCTAAGTAATAGCTTTTAAAGGTAATTATCTTTGATTAATTTTTCAATGTTTTTGAAGGGATAATTTTTTTGAAAGACCCTTCTGAAGGTCTTTCCCCATATCTAACATTCATAGGGTTTCTGATTAGTATGACTTATTTGATACTGAGTTAACTGAAAGTTATGACCAAAGTCTCTGCCACATTCCTTATATTCTCTGCATTTCTTTCCAGTGAAATTTCTCTGATGTTCCATATGATTTGTGCAAAATATAAAGGTGCTCCCACACATTTCATTAAGCTTATCACTGGCATGGATTCTTCCTTGTGGAGTAAAGTTTTCACATTTTGGCTTCATTCAAACTTTCTATAGCTTCAAGTTTGGCTTCATTCAAATTTTCTATACCTCAGTGAACCAACTAGAAACATTTACATATTCCTGTAAAATGAAGTTTACCATAGATATTTTAAATTTAATTGAAATACTAAACAAAATAATTCATAATATTAAAAATGCCTGTAAAATTTCCATGTTCCCATTTGCACTGATGCATTTATGTTATTTCTCTTCCTCATCTCAATCATAACTGGCAAATTTAGTCTATATTACTGGTTATTTCAAACCACTTTTAGATAAAGTCCACTTTCTGTTTAGCTCATTAATTTTCTTTTTAAGTAATTCATTCAAATTCACTGAATAAACAGATTGATTTGTGAATACGTTTCCAGTGTCAATTTTGGGTTTGTTACTTTTCTGCTTGAATGTTTATTCAGATGAGCCATATACCTCAGGTTTTATTATGCAAAACTCTCACTATCTTTCATATCTAAACAGCTTGTTATTTCAGATTACATTTTTCACTTAATCCAAGAACTATATATGGTGGTGTTTATAAACTGCAAATTTTTAAAATTTGCCTTTTGTATCTACTTGTCTTGTTTGTTTTTTTGAGATAAAATCTCACTCTGTTGCCCACGCTGGAGTGGAGTGGTGAGATCTCGGCTCACTGCTACCTCCATCTCCCAGGCTGAAGCAATTCTCCTGCCTCAGCCTCCCGAGTAGCTGGGACTACAAGTGCACACCACCATACCCACCTAATTTTTGTATTTTTAGTAGAGATGGGGTTTTGCCGTGTTGGCCAGGCTGGTCTCATTGTTTTTTGTTTTTTTTTTTTAGACAGAGTCTTGCTCTGTTACCCAGGCTGGAGTGCAGTGGCACAATCTCAGCTCACTGCAAACTCCGCCTCTCGGGTTCACACCATTCTCCTGCCTCAGCCTCCCGAGTAGCTGGGACTACAGGCACCCGCCACCACGCTTGGCTAATTTTTTGTATTTTTAGTAGAGATGGGGTTTCACTGTGTTAGCCAGGATGGTCTTGATCTCCTGACCTCGTGATCCGCCCACCTCAGCCTCCCAAAGTACTGAGATTACAGGCGTGAGCCACCAGGCCCAGCCTGGCCAGGCTGGTCTCGAACTCCTGACCTAAAGTGATCCACCTGCCTCGGCCTCCCAAAGTGCTAAGATTAGAGGCATGAGCTACCACACCCAGCCTGTCTTGAGTTACTGTCAGAAAACGTACACTGCTTTTTGAAACTTGCTTCAGATATATCACTTCTCATATCAACTTTACTCTAAAAAAATTTACTTACTATATCCATTCAGTGTTTCCAGAGTGAATTTTCTGATTCAACTAAAATAAATTTAAATGAATGTTTCCTCATACTCACTATATTCTAATAATTTTCATTCCAGAATAAATTATCATAGATTTGCAGTCAGAGAAATTGTGATGGTGGATTTCATTATATTAGTAAAATCTGCATAATTAAATGTTCTTATATAAATATTCCAAGAGTAGTAATGAAGGTGATAATCATGACAGCCAATATTTACTGAATAGTTTCTATTTGCCAATAACTATTCCCAAAGTCTTTGGATAAACTCATTTAATCTTCACAATAACCTTATCACAATGTAAGAAATTTGTAATCTGAAGTATACAGTTTAAATTACTTGGTAATAAAACAGACGTGGAAACTGGTGAAAGTATAATGATGCTGAAAAAGATTCGTGTAATAGATAAAAGCTTTTCTACATTCACAAAGTCAACATGATTATTCTCTATATGTCAAATATAATTTTAGTGGTAATGTTTTTATTAATAATTGATATTCTATTTTTTCCATATAAATTCTGATGCTTAATAAATTGTGAATTATGAGGCAAAAAAATTTACAGTCACTGGATTTTCTTCACTTACAAATTGTTTGCTATTCCATAATAATTTCAAAATCAAGGATTTCCTATATTAATCACACTATACATTATATAATGTTGAGTATATTGTGAGAGTAGATCTTTACACATATCGGGCTTTCATTAGGCTTCTCACCTGTACAAATTCTGTTATGAAAAAGTATAGCTGAGGGACAGGTAAAAGTGTTTCCCACATTTCTTATATTTCTGAAGTTTCTCTGCAATGTGAATTTGGTGATGTTAGATAAGGATTGTTAAATAAAAAGACGCTATTCAAATACATAAGATTTATCCCTTCATGTATGTATTCTCTGGTGCTTTTTCACCTATGAAAGACAAGAAGAGGCCTTCTCACATTCATTACATTCATAGGGTTTCTCACCAGTAGGAATTCTTTGATGTTGAGTAAGATGCGCCCTCTGCCTAAAGGCCTTCCTACATTCCTGACATTCAAAGGGTTTCTCACCAGTGTGAATTCTCTGGTGTTAAGAGTTGAACAATCAATAAAGGATTTTCTACATTCTTTACACTGATATGGTTTCTCACCAGTGTGAATTCTCTGATTTCTATTAAGGTAGGAAACAAGCAAAGGCCTTCCCACATTCCTTAAACTCATAGGGTTTCTCACCAGTATGAATATTTTGATGTTGACTAAGATGGGCTCTCTGCTTAAAGGCCTTGCTGCATTCCTGACATTCATAGGGTTTCTCATTAGTATGAGTTCTATAGTGTTGAATAAATGTTGAATAACAAAGAAAAGCTTTTTTACAATCTTTACATTCATAGGGTTTGTCACCAGTGTGAATTGTCTGATGTTTATTCAAGTTTGAAAGCCAAGTAAAGGTCTTTCCACATTCCTTACATTCATAGGGTTTCACACTGGTATGAATTCTTTGATGTTGAGTAAGAGTTGGATAATTATTAAAAACCTTCCCACATTCTTTACACTGATAGGGTTTCTCTCCTTTGTGAATTCTCTGATGTCTATTAAAATCAAAAAAACAAATGAAGGCATTCCCACATTCATTACATTCATAGGGTTTCTCCCCACTGTGAATTCTCTGATGTCTCATTAGATGTGCATTATGCTTGAAGGCCTTCTTGCATTCCTGACATTCATAAGGTTTTTCATTAGTATGTGTTCTCTGATGTTGAACAAGTGTTGGACAGGAGACAAAAACCTTCCCACACTGCTTACATTCATAAGCCTTCTCACCAGTGTGAATTCTCTGGTGTTGAATAAGAGCTGAACAATTGTTAAAAGCTCTACCACATTCTTTACATTCATAGGGTTTTTCACCAGTGTGAATTCTCTGATGTCTATTAAAATCAGAAACACAAGTGAAAGCCTTCCCACATTCCTTACACTCATATGGTTTCTCACCAGTATGAATTCTTTGATGTTGAGTAAGATGTGCACTTTGCCTAAAAGCCTTTTTACATTCCTGACATTCATAAGATTTCTCATTAGTATGAGTTCTCTGGTGTTGAGTAAGTGTTGAGCAATTATTGAATGCTTTGCCACATTCCTTACATTCAAAGGACTTCTCACCAGTGTGAATTCTCTGATGCTGAATAAGAGTTGAGCGATTGTTAAATGCCTTCCCACATTCTGTACATTCGTAAAGTCTCTCATCAGTGTGAATTTTCCGATGTCTATTAAATCAGAAACAGAAGCAAAGGCCTTCCAACATTGCTTACATTTATAAGGTTTCTCACCAGTATGAATTCTTTGATGTCGAATAAGATGTGCACTCCGCCTAAACGTCTTTCTACATTCCAGACATTCATAGGGTTTCTCACTAGTGTGAGTTCTCTTATGTTGAATCAATGTTGAACAACAGATAAACACTTTCCCACATTCTTTGCATTCATATGGTTTCCCACCAGTGTGAATTCGATTATGTTGGGTAAGGTGGGCACGCTTTCTAAAGGGCTTTCCACATATCTGACATTCATAGGGTTTCTGATTAGCATGACTTATTTGATATTGAGTTAGTTGAAAGTTACAAGCAGTCTCTGCCACATTCTTTAAATACATTGCATTTCTTTGCATTAAAATTTGTCTGATGTTTCATATGATTTGTGCAAAATACAGAGGTGTTCCCACACATTTCGTCAAGCTTGTCACTGATATGAATTCTTCCCTGTTGAGTAACATTTTCTCATTTTTTTTTTTTTGTTCATAGAGTTTCTTTCCAGTATGAATTATTTGATTTAGAAGAAAATATGTAGGCTGGATGAATTCGGATATTTTTTCAAATGGCACAGTTACATGCCTAAAATATTCCTCTGTAGTTTCCTGTTGTCTCTCAAAGAGTCCTTTGCATTTCCAATCATTTCCCAAAAAAGATTCCTCAAGGCAAGAACTTCTGACACTTTCTATTATTTTCCATTTTAATGATTCCTTTTCAAAAGTGCCATTCTTAAGAGTTAACTCCTTGGTCTCATATCTAGACAGCATATCTTAAAGAAAATAAACATCATGTTTTCCTCTTTTATGAGAAATAAAACTGCATAGAAGCAGTCAAACAGATAATAATGCCCTTAAGCAAGAAATGCCTTAGATAACTTTTAAATCTTGGCATTTAATTTGCAGAAAAAAAATATTGGAATGGCTATATTAATATCAGATGAAACAGACTTCAAGTTACTCTATATTATCAAAGATAATTTTCTCATAATGATAAAAGAGTTATAATAACTCATCAGGAAGACTTGGCAATCAGAAATGTGTAGGTGCAGAATAACAGAGCCTGAAAATATATGAAGCAAAAATTGACAAAAGTAAAGCAGGAAATAGATAATTCTACAATCATAGTTGGAGATTTTGCAACCATCTCTCAATAACTGATAGAACGACTGGAACATCCCCCTCCCCCAGAAAATTAGTAAAGTAATAGAGCATATAATAACACTGTCCACCACCTTCAACTAGTTGATATACACAAAACACAATATCAAAAACTGCAGAATGTACATTCTCTTCAAATACCTATACATTCAAAATAGACCATATGCTGGGACATTAAACAAGTCTCAACACACTAAAAAGGATCAATGTCACACAGAATATTTTCTTTGATCACAATGGAACTCAGTTTGAAATTATTAAAATATCTGGAACCTGTCCCCCAATACTTGAAAACTAAAGAATACACATGGAAATTAGAAAATACTTAGAAATGAACAATATAAAAGTACAGCACACCAAAATGTATGTTATATAGCTAAGGTAACATTTATAGTGAAACCTATAGCTTTAAATGCTTATATTAGAAAAGAAAAACGTATAAAATAAACAACCTAAGGTTTTACTGCAAGACAGTAGATAAAGAAGAGCAAAGCAGGCCAGGCGAGGTGGCTCATGTCTGTAATCCCAGCACTTTGGGAGGCCGAGGCAGGTGGATCATGAGGTCATGAATTTGAGACCAGCCTGACCAACATGATAAAACCCTGTCTCTACTAAAAATACAAAAATTAGCCGGGCGTGGTGGTGGGTGCCTGTAATCCCAGCTACTCAGGAGGCAGAGGCAGGAGAATCGCTTAAACCCAGGAGGTGGAGGTTGCAGTGAGCCAAGATCGTGCCATTGCACTCCAGCCTGGGCAACAAGAGCAAAAACTCCATCTCAAAAAAAAAAAAAAAAAAAAAAAGGCAAAGTAAATCTACAATTAGTAGAAGTAAAGAAATAACAAGGATAAGAGCAGAAATCAATGAATGAGAAAAGTGACCATAACAGAGATAATTAATAGTCAAAAACTGGTTTATGGAATAGATCAGCAAGCTTGATAAACCTTGGAGCCAAACTACCAATAAAAAACAAGAAGAAAAACACAAATACCAGGAACAAAAAGGGGTTTCTAATTATAAACCCTACATAAATAATAAAAGTAAAAATTAAACATAATTACATAAGAAAATATGAACCATTTAATATCCAGAAGTATAAGAAGTTAGAGAAAATGGACACATTCTTTGAAAGACACAAACTACCAAGGATCAGTCAAGAAGAAATAAGTAAAACAAGCCAGGTGCAGTGGCTCACATCTGTCATCCCAGCACTTTGGGAGGCCAAGACAGATGGATTGCTTGAGCCCAGGACTTTGACACCAGGCTAGCCAATATGGCAAAACCCCATCTCTACAAAAAATAGAAAAATTAGCCCTGCATGGTGGTGTATGCCTGTAGTCCCAGCTACATGGGAGTCTGAGCCCAGAAAGTTGAGGCTGCAGTGAGATGTAATCATGCCACTGCACTCCAGCCTGAGTGACAGAGCAAGACCCTGGGAGTGAGGGAGGGATGGAGAGGAGGGAGGGATGGAGGGAGGGAGGAAGGGAGGGAAGGAGGGAAGGGAGGGAGGGAGGGAGGGAGGAAGGAAGGAAGGAAGGAAGGAAATAGCTGTCTATTTATCACTGAAGCTGAATTTATAGTAAAAACATTGCCCCAAGGACAAACATGGCCCAATGACTTTAATGGCAAATCCTATCAAATAGTCAAAGAAGAAATAACACCAATGCTACACAAAATCTTTTGGAGTACAGAAATGACTCACAGCTAATTACAGAAGCCCACCACTACCCTGCAACTGAAACCAAAAAACCATTCAAAAACTACAAATTTTCCTCATGAATGATCATGCAAAAATCCTTTTAAAATAATAGCAAATAGAATCCAATAATATATATATTAAATCCATAACACAGCATTCAATGGCATTTACCTCATGAACAAGTCAGCTTAGCATTTGAATATCAATCAATGTAATTCAACATATTAACATATTTTAAAAGTCAAATGACATGATCACTTGAATAAAAACAAAATACTCTTAACAAAATTCAACACAGAATCATCATAAAAATTCTTGCCAAACTAAAAACAGAAGGAACTTACTTTCTCAAGTAAAGGACATCATTCAAAAATCTACAAGAAATATCGTAGTCAGTAAAAAAAATATTGACTGGGCGCGGTGGCTCATGTTTATAATCCCAGCACTTTAGGAGGCTGAGTTGGGTGGATCACTCGAGGTCAGGAATTCGAGACCAGCCTGACCAACATGGTGAAACCCCATCTCGACTAAAAATAGAAAAATTAGCTGGGCATGGTGGCACATGCCTGTAGTCCCAGCTACTCAGGAGGCTGAGGCAGGAGAATCACTTAAACCCAGGAGGTGGAGGTTGCAGTGAGCCAAGATCATACCACTGCACTCCAGCCTGCACAAGAGGGTGAGACTCTGTCTCATCATCATCATAATAAAGAAGTCTTTTTTCCTTAGATCAGAAGCAATGGGAGTGATTAATAGGTTTTTTATCTTAATTATGGTGATGGTTTCATGAGCAAACATGTACACATATAAAGTATACCATTTCACACATCAAAATTTGTCAAACCATGTACTTTATAACAGCTGGTTCATTATATGTCAATTATGCCTCAATACATCTGCTATAAAAAAAAGTTATTTGTAAATATTTGAAATACTTCCCATTTGTCAAACTTTTTCTCCCAAGACCTTGGGCCTCTGAGGGAAGGTTTCCACACAATATCTCAAACAAAAGACATCACCACTCTGGCCAGTTTGGGCTTCCCTAAAATGCACTTCTGCTGGGAGTACCCCAACACCCTTACCCACCTGGATACCACCCTGTTTTCCCAGCCATCCGGGGTTCTTTCCCTTGTTCCAATAGGGAAATCACTGATGGCTTAGAAATGGCAAGTCCTGCTCAAGGAAATAGGATATTAAAAATAAATACGCCAAAAAATGTTCTTATTTAGAATTGGTTTAACCTAAAGCTAATTCAGGTTCCTCTGAAGACTGATGGAAACAGAAAATCATAATTTGGCAAACACCAGAGGAAATAACTACTGTCAAAGCCAAGTGTAGTGGCACACGCCAGTGGTCCCAGCTACTTGGGAGTCTGAGGCGGGAAGACTGCTTGAATCCAGGAGGTCAAGGCTATAATGAGCCAAGATCATGCCACTGCACTCCAGCCTGAGTCACAGAGCAAGACCCTGTCTCAAAAACATAATAACCATAACTGTTCTCTGCAAGAATCACTGATGAAACTAAAGTGATAAAAATGTCATGAGCAAGAGGGTATTTGTAGAGCCTCAAATTTCTTTACAAGTTACTTACTGATTGCAAAGGTAAAAATAGTGGCTTTACTATGCGGAACCCTAGAGGATACCATTTCAAGCATCAAAACAAGATATTGTTTTTGATTGGCCATTATTTATGTCCTGATACAATGCACTGAAAAAGGCATCACTTCTGCAGTATTCTTCCCGAAAATACATAACTTTAATCATAAAAATATGGGTCAAGGCCAGGCGCGGTGGCTCACGCCTGTAATCCCAGCACTTTGGGAGGCTGAGGCAGGTGGATCACGAGGTCAGGAGATCGAGACCATCCTGGCTAACACGGTGAAACCCCATCTCTACTAAAAATACAAAAAAATTAGCCGGGCGTGGTGGCAGGCGCCTGTGGTCCCAGCTGCTTGGGAGGCTGAGGCTGGAGAATGGCATGAACCCGGGAGGCGGAGCTTGCAGTGAGCTGAGATCGCGCCACTGCACTCCAGCCTCGGCGACAGAGCAAGACTCCGTCTCAAAAAAAAAAAAAAAGGACAAATCTAAATCCAGGAATAATCTATGTAATAACAGGCCAGCACAGTTTAAAAGTGTTAATTAGGGTCATAAAAGAGAAAGAACATTTCCAAGATTGAAGAGGGCTACAGATACAAGACAACTAAATGCAATGTGGGATTCTGGATCAGTACAAGTGGGATCCTGGATCAGTACCAGGATAATTAATGACATTTGAAAAAAGGATATAGATAACTTAATATTATATCAATTTTACTTTTTGGTTTAGATGTTTGTACTATGCTTATGTAAATTGTTAGCATTAGGGAAAACTGACTGAAGAGTAGATGGACATTTGGCATACTGGTTAGTTCTAGCTCTCGAAATCACTTCAAAATAAAAAGTTTTGGCCAGGCATGGTGGCTCATGCCTGTAATCCCAACACTTTAGGAGGGCGAGGCAGGCTGATCATGAGGTCAGGAGATCGAGACCATCCTGGCTAATACAGTGAAACCTCGTCTCTACTAAAAATACAAAAAATTAGCTGGGCGTGGTGGCACATGCCTGTAGTCCCAGCTACCTGGGAGGCTGAGGCAGGAGAATCGCTTGAACTCGGGAGGCGGAGATTGCAGTGAGCCGAGATTGCACCACTGCACTCCAGCCTGGGCAACAGAGCGAGACTCCGTCTCAAAAAAAAAAAAAAAAAAAGTTTGGCTGGGCATATTGGCTCTCGCCTGTAATCCCAGCACTTTAGGAGGCCAAGGCAGGAGGATCACTTGAGGCCAAGAGTTTAAGATAAGCCTAGCCAACATAGCAAGACCGTATCTCTACACAAATTTAAAAAATTAGCTGGGCACGGTGGCACACTTGTAGTCCCAGCTACTTGGGAGGCAGAGGTGAGGGGATCACTTGAGCCCAGGAGTTTGAGGCTGCAGTGAGCCACAATCATACCACTGTACTGTAGCCTGGGTAACAGAGTGAGACCTTGACTCAAAATAATAATAATAATAATAATAATATAATAAAATTTAAAAATGGGCCCCAGAGAAGCTTTTGGATAAAAGAATGATGAAGACGTCAGAATACATTCACATTAAGCTGACCTAAGGAACACAAGGAACAAAGAGACAAATGAGGCAGAAAGGTCTTAGTTAAATTTAAATCTACGTGGGCTCTATCTCTACTTATTTGGGTAAGAAAAAGCAAGAAGCCTCAAGACAGAATCAATGTGTCTTCCTGTGAAATGTCAAATTCCTAGAATGTAGCTCTCAAACATAAACATAACAGGGTATGTGTTTTCCTAAATTTTAGATGAACCATCACGTCTTAAATCCTACAGGTTATTATATAAATGTCCCTCGACCATCATCTAGCTCCTTAAAAATCAAGAAAAAACTCAGTTACATAAGGAGCCCAGGGAAAGAGTGAAGGTCAGTGAAGAACAAGAAATATGAAGGTGCCTGAGAGTAGCAATCTATTCCAAGAAAACAAAACTCAAACCAGTTTTTTGGAACATGGAACAGAAATTTAGATATTTAATGCAGCCCCAGAATTCCCAGTGGAGAGAATATTTTCTGAATTACAGGGAACAGGTGATCTTACCCAGTGACACAAAGTTGCTGTAGTTCTCCAACATGACATCTCTGTACAAGTCTCTCTGAGCAGGGCCCAGGCATTCCCACTCTCCCTTAGAGAAATCTATAGCCACATCCCTGAATGTCATCAATCCTTTAAAGGAAAAGTCCATTTAACATATGTAATAATAAAGAAAATATATTTTAGGTGAATGATAAGGATATAAAAAGGGATTTTCCTAGAAGGCATTCTATAGTAAGCAGTAGGTTGAAACTGGAAACTTATGGAGGGGGCAATAAGGAAATGAATACACACATATTGTTGAGCAGTCCTGTGCTGTGAGGTGGATACAACATCCTGCCACTGTGGGAAATTTCTATTCATCAGAACATGTTGAGAAGCCAACAGTGTAAAACAATGTAAATTGAAACTGGGCCAGGCGCAGTGGCTCTTGCCTGTAATCCCAGGACCATGTTTTATTTCTCCTAATTTGAAGGAACTTAAAAGGCTGAAATGCAAAGATGACACTGAGAAACCTGGTCTTGAATCACTAAGGCAACAGCCTGACAAATTAATCAGGATGACGAACCAAGCTAGGACCAAGGCTATATCCATGTGTGTGAGTTAAGACCAGGGATGGAAAAGAAACATTTCTAGGACTCCTTGACATGGAGCCCAGTGCAGTGTGATTCCAAAATCTGTTGGTGATACCCTAATAGGGACTACAGTTAGACTGGGAGGATATGGGGATGCAGTGGTTGATCGTTATTAAGGTGAAAGTTTAAATGAAAACTAGAAGGTCTGAATGGACCTTATGTGAAGTGGTTACATCTCCTTGCCTGAATACATAATGGGGAAGGGTATTATGTCTGACTGAGGAACACTTCTCCTACCTAGTATTTTAAAACTAAAGGCATGTAAGTTTGTCCTTCAATCAATGTTATTAGACAGGCCAAACAGGAACCTATAGAACTGCTGAAGCCCACATAGGTTGTTAATTTTTTTTTTTTTTGAGACGGAGTCTTGCTTTGTCACCCAGGCTGGAGTGCAGTGGCGCAATCTCAGCTCACTGCAACCTCCATCTCCCGGGTTCAAGCAGTTCTTGTGCCTCAGCCTCCCAAGTAGCTGGGATTACAGACGTGTGCCACCACGCCTGGCTAATTTTTGTATTTTTAGTAGAGACAGGGTTTCACCATGTTGGCCAGGCTGGTCTTGAACTCCTGACCTCAGGTGATCCACCCGCCTTGGCCTCTCAAAGTGCTGGGATTACAGGCATGAGCCACCACACCCAGCCTATGTAGGTTGTTAATTTGAAGCTGTATAGAATACCTGGTAGATACAAGAGATTACCACTTCATTAATAACATGTTAGAAGCTAGAGTGCTGGTACCAACCAATTCTCTATACAATAACCCTGATAGGTCTGTGCCAAAGGGGGAGACTAACAGTAGATTGTCGAGGCTTGAATGAAGTAGTACCACCGAATTAAAGGACACCAGTACTCTGACTAATCTTGCAAATGCTTTTTTCATTATCCCAATCTTGGGAAAGAGACAACCATAGTTTGCCTTCATGAGGGGACAATCCCAATTTATATCTACTGTATTCTCACAGGTTATTTGAATTCACTAGCTTACTATTACAATTTGATTAGGAAAGCGTGGACTTGAGACCAGTCCTAAGTGTAACAATATACTACATTGATGATAATGATAACATCAGAACCTGAAGAACAAATTAGGTCTGATTTCCAGCAGGGAAGGCCCACGCAGAGAGGTAGCATAGCATGTAGACTCTATCCGATGGTCACTGGTAGCCCTGGGAGCCTACAAAAGGATCCTGGCAGTGGATAGACACACTTCCCCTGTGGTAGATGTAAAGGCTCAAAATACTATAAAACATCTTGAATAGAAACGTGCCAATTGGCATTGCTGTGTTATATTTATTCAGACCAAAAGAAACACTTTACACCCCGCAGTGTCCAACAATGTCCAAAGAGTTCTCACATCAATTGGATATACCATGTTGCATATCATCCTCAAAGTAGTGGTTTGGTAGACAATTAGAATAGGAGAGCTATAGAGTTGTTGGCTAAAGTAAGGGAAAGTAAAGTATGGGCTGGCTTGCATTCCTTCATGAGGGTGTGCTTACTCTCAAGATGGGGAAAGCCAAAGACAGTCTCCACTAGATAGATTCCTCTACTGTCCTGGGCGATTAGGAGGAGAGGGTGCATGGCAGAATGCTGGCATAGTTACACAAATCTTCCCCAAATAACCTCAACTTTCTTTTTTCCTACCTGATGCAGTGGCCCTGGGACTATGACTGTAACTCCAAGTGACAAAAGCGGGGATGATCCCTAAACAAGAAACTGGAACTTTACCTTTCAATCTTTTTTAAAATGTTATTTATTTATTTTTAGAGATGGGGTCTTGATAGTTGTCCAGGCTGGACTTGACATCCTGGGCTCAAGTGGATCCTCCCATCTCAGCCTCCCCAGTAGCTGGGACTGCAGGCACATACCACCATACCTGGCTAATGAAGTAACAGTGAAAAAGACTGGCTTGAGGGAGAATTTAACCAACCATCAGCTAATTTCTATGCTCAATAGTTCTGTACAAGTTTATCATGTGGCACATAACAGTAGATTCAAGGAGGGAAATGAGTAATCAAATTAATACAAAAATATGAGAATGCATGTAATGGCTTTATTGGATAGGTTAGTTGTTTCTTTAAATCCATTGCTATTCCATACTGGCTCCTTGAAATGATAGCCATCTACATCCTGATACTATTGCTGTTTCTGTGTAGCTGCTCAGATAGTTTTGCTACAAGAGAGCCTAAGCCAAGGCCTGGGTGAGTGGACAGGTAACTCAGTACACCTGGAATGCTCAAATCCTGCATGTTCCAAAGAAAGAACTGGCCCTTGACTGGCTCTTGGGAGATAACCTCTGAGCCCTTAAAATATCCTACCTGATAAGATTGTTTTTGTATGCCACAGGCCTTGGAGCATGCTGTATCAGTTTGACATCTGGGGAACTGGAGACTGAGTAGCTAAAGTCAGGCATTGAGTGATAAATCCCTGCAAGACTGACTCCCCAATAAAAACCCTGGAAACCAAGGCTCAAGTGAGCTTCCCTGGCTGGCAATAGTTCACACACTGTTGTGACATGTCATTGTTAGGAGCATTAAGTGTGTCCCTGTACAGCTCCTCTGGAAGCAGCCACCTGAAAGCTTGTACCTGGTTTCTCCTAACCTTTGTCCATGTACCTTTTCTTTCTGGTGACTTTAGTATGTATCCTTTTACTAGAATAAACCATAACTGTAAGAATAACAGCTTTTCTGCATCTTAGCAAATCTTTGAGGCTGATAGTCTCTAAAGTTCTTAGTACAGTTTCTCTTTTTACAAAATAAAATGGAACATTTGAGGGAATCTTCCCAAAATATCTTATTAAAACCTCTATCGTGTAATGAATATGTTAATTAGCTTGATAGTGGCAATGACTTCACAATGTACATTTCTATCAAAAGATTAAATATATAAATATATATTTAAATATATAAAATTTTTATGTGTCAATTATACCTCAGTAAAGATGGGCAGGGAGTACCTCCATCTCAGCGGTCCCCAACATTTTTGGCATCAGGGACTGGTTTCATGAAGACAATTTTTCCACAGAGTGGGGACAGGGTGGTTTCAGGATGATTCAAGTGCATTACATTTATTGTACACTTTATTTGTATTATTATTACATTGTAATATATAATGGAATAATTATACAACTCAGCATAATGTAGAATCAGTGGGAGCCCTGAGCTTGTTTTCTGCAACTAGACGGTCCCATCTGGGGGTGATGAGAGACAGTGACAGATCATCAGGCATTAGATTCTCATAAGGAGCCCACAACCTAGATCCCTCACATGCACAGCTCACAATAGGGTTCACGCTCCTATGAGAATCGAATGCCGCCGCTGATCTGACAGGAGGTGGAGCTCAGGCAGTAATGTGAGTGATAAGGAGCGGTTGTAAATACAGAGAAAGCTTTGCTCACTTGCTTGCCACTCACCTCCTGCTGTGTGGCCTGGTTCCTCACAGGCCAAGGACCAGTACTGGTCTGTGGCCCAGGTTTTGGGGACCCCTGCTCTATCTTAATAAAGAGGATACAAATAAATTTGAAGACTTCCTTGCAGAAGATGCAAATAAATTTGAAGAATTCTAAAACAACAACTACTAAAGAAATTTCAATAGAGAGGTAAGATGCTACTTGAAATCAAGGATTTGAATGGTAGAGTGTAGGGACCAGCCCCACAGGGTCGGTGGGTCTCTCCCTGTGTGCGGCGACGAGAGAGTGTAGAAATAAAAACACAAGATAAAGAGATAAAAGAAAAGGCAGCTGGGCCCGGGGGACCACTACCACCAATGCGCGGAGACCGGTAGTGGCCCCGAATGTCTGGCTGCGCTGTTATTTATTGGATACAAGGCAGAAGGGGCAGGGTAAAGAATGTGAGTCGCCTCCAATGATAGGTAAGGTCACGTGGGTCACGTGTCCACTGGACAGGGGGCGCTTCCCTGCCTGGCAGCTGAGGCAGAGAGGGAGAGGAAACAGAGAGAAAGACAGCTTATGCCATTATTTCTGCATATCAGGGACTATTAGTATTTTCACTAATTGACTACTGCTATCTAGAAGGCAGAGCCAGGTGTACAGGATGGAACATGAAGGCGGACTAGGAGTGTGACCACTGAAGCACAGCATCACAGAGAGACGGTCAGGCCTCCGGATAACTGCGGGCAAGCCTGACTGATGTCAGGCCCTCCACAAGAGGTGGAGGAGCAGAGTCTTCTCTAAACTCCCCCAGGGAAAGGGAGCCTCCCTTTCCCGGTCTGCTAAGTAGCGGGTGTTGTTCCTTGACACTTTTTGCTACAGCTAGACCACCGTCCGCTCGGCAATGGGCGTCTTCCCAGACACTGGCATTACCGCTAGACCAAGGAACCCTTCTGCTGGCCCTGTCCGGGCATAACAGAAGGCTTGCACTCTTGTCTTCTGGTCACACCTCACTATGTCCCCTCAGCTTCTATCTCTGTATGGCCTGGTTTTTCCTAGGTTATGATTGTAGAGCGAGGATTATTATAATATTGGGATAAAGAGTAATTACTACAAACTAATGATTAATGATATTCATATATCTCTAAGATCTATATCTGGTATAACTATTCTTGTTTTATATTTTATTATACTGGAACAGCTCGTGTCCTCGATCTCCTGCCTCGGCACCTGGGTGGCTTGCCGCCCACAGTAGAGCAACAAAGAAATATCATTTCCCAGTTATGAGATTTGCAAAATGAGACAACTGGTTACACCCCATATGATTACATGAGAAATAATCTCAGGGCATCCTGCACATAAGATTATATTTAGAAAAATGTATGAGCATGTACAGGCATGCCTTAAACTCAGCAATTATACATCTTAGATTCTATTCAAATGAAGATTTAAATGTGTACAAAGAGGAAACAGTTTAACAAACCATTATTGTATTAATATAATGAAAAACAAGATAATCATAAAACTGATAGCTTTGCCAGGCATGGTGGCTCATGCCTGTAATCCCAGCACTTTGGGAGGCCGAGGCAGGCAGATCATCAAGTCAGGAGATCGAGACCATCCTGGCCAACATGGTGAAACCCCGTCTCTACTAAAAATACAAAAAAAATTAGCTGGGTGTGGTGGCGTGCACCTGTAGTCCCAGCTACTCAGGAGGCTGAGGCAGAAGAATCACTTGAACCCAGGAGGCGGAGGTTGCAGTGAGCCAAGATCATGCCATTGCACTCCAGCCTGGGCGACAGAGTGAGGCCCCATCTCAAAAAAAAGAAAAAAAAAAAAGATAGCTTTGGGGTGGGGCGCAGTGACTCACACCTGTAATTCCAGCACTTTGGGAGGCCGAGGTGGGAGGATCACTCGAAACCAGGAATTCATGACCAGCCTGGGCAATGTAGAGAGACCCCCTGTCTCTAATATATATATATATATAAACTAGCCAGGTGTGGTAGCACACACCTATAGTCCTAACTACTTGGGAGGCTGAAGCAGGAGAATCCTTGAGCCCAGGACATTGAGGCTGCAGTGAGTTATGATTGCACCATTGCACTCCAGCCTGGGTGACAAAGGGAGACGCCATCTCAAATCTCAAAAAAAAAAAAAAGTTTCTCCTTAATTTGTAACATGAAAAATCTTTTACCTCAATTTTCTAGTGAACAGAGAGCATTATTAAACGGAATAGTCATTGTCATCCTAGAGTTATCAAACAGAAAAGTGACTGTCAACCACTTTTGGCAGAAAACCCACACGTGTGTGGATATATATAAGATCTGGAAAGATTTTTCGTTGTTGTTGTACTATAGGTAATCTTTACTTTGTGATTTTCCACATTTTCTGAATTTTTGCATTAAGGATATACTATCTTTTACCATCATAAAAAACACCACTAAGCCCAGGCAACATGGTAAAACCCCATCTCTACAAACAATACAAAAATTAGCTGGGCATGATGGTGTGTGCCTATAGTCCCAGCTACACAGGAGGCTGTGGCGGGAGGATGGCTTAAGCCCAGCAGGTTAAGGCTGCAGTGAGCCATAATCGCACCACTGCATTCCAGCCTGGAAGACAGAGTGAGACCCCATTTCCAAAAAAGAAGAGTCAAAAAGTTTTAAAAAATCAAGAAGTTCATAAAGTAAAAAAAGTTACAGTAAGCTAAAGTTAATTTATTATTGAAGAAAAAAATTTTCACATATTTAGTGTAACCTAAGTATACAGTGTTTATAGTCTATAGTGGGGTATGGTACTATCCTAGCCTTCACATCCACTCACCATTCACTTACTGACTCACCTAGAGCAACTTTCAGTCCTGCAAGCTCCATTCATGGTAAATGCCCTGTACAGGTGTACCATTGTTTACTTTTTATACCTTTTTTTTTTTTTTTTGAGATGGAGTCTTGCTCTTGTCACCCAGGCTGGAGTGCAATGGTACAATCTTGGCTCACTGCAACCTCCGCCACTCAGGTTCAAGCGATTCTCCTGCCTCAGCCTCCCAAGTAGCTGGGATTACAGGCACCTGCCACCACACCCAGCTAATTTTTGTATTTTTAGTAGAGACGGGGTTTCGCCACGTTGGCCAGGCTGGTCTCGAACTCCTGACCTTGTGATCCACCTGCCTTGGCCTCCCAAAGTGTTGGGATTACAGGCGTGAGCCACTGCGCCTGGCCTATACCATATTTTTACTGTACCTTTTCTGTATTTAGATATATTTAGATACATAAAATCATTGTGTTGCAACTATCTACAGTATTCAGTACAATAAAATTCTATACAAGTTGGTGGCCTAGGAGCTGCAGGCTATACTATATAGCCTGGGTGTGTAGTAGGCTATCCCATCTAGGTGTATGTAAGTCCACCCTCTGATGTTCACACAATGATGACATCACCTAACAACAACATTACCTAACAACAGAAGAATGCATCCCTGTTCTTAGGTGACGTCTGACTGTATATCTAACATTAAAAGTTTATTTACAAAAATAAACTTTATTTACAAAAAAACTTTATTTAAAAATTACATGGCATAAGGCCGGGTGGAGTGGCTCACGTCTGTAATCCCAGCACTTTGGGAGGCCAAGGTGGGCGGATCACCTGAGGTTAGGAGTTCAAGACCAGCCTGGCCAACATGGTGAAACCCTGTCTCTACTAAAAATAGAAAAAAAATTAGCCAGGCATGGTGATGGGTGCCTGTAATCCCAGCTATTCGGGCGGTTGAGGCAGGGGAATTGCTTGAATCCAGCCGGTGGACGTTGCAGTGAGCCGAGATTGCACCACTGTACTCCAGCCTGGACGACAGAGACTTAGTCTCAAAAAAAAAAAAAAAAAAAAAAAAATTACATGGCATAACGCTTACGACACAAAATCTCTTTATCTCCAGAGTTTCTATGTATTCAAGATGGTTTTCTCATAAAACAGCAGAGGTTACTGTGGTCAGAATGTCACCTTCCCACGAGCCCACAAGGAAAAGCATCTGTGTTTCTCTAGTTCCTGTCACGCTTTAATCTATTTCTGTATAGATTATATGTCCCTTGCTAGATTGAGAGAAACTTAACTAGGGCTTTCTAATCACTTCATTTCTCCCACGTATTAGCACAGAATCATTGATATTCCTGGCATTAATAAATGCTTAATATTTTACCTAAAAATTCTATACTTAGGAAGTTATCAATAAACGAAACCTAGAAAAGTGCAAAATTTAGTGAACACAAGAATATATCACAGAACAGTTACATGACAGATGACTGCGCTACCATTAACAGGTATGACCAAACATTTTAAGTAAAAAGGAAAGATATACATGACGAATTACTACGTAAGGGGGCAGGTCTTTAAAAGAACCTATAATTTGGCTGGGAGTGGTGGCTCACGCCTGTAATCCCAGCACTTTGGGAGGCTGAGGCGGGTGGATCACGAGATCAGGAGATCGAGACTATCCTGGCTAACACGGTGAAACCCCGTCTCTACTAAAAATAAAAAAAATTAGCCGGGTGTGGTGGCGGAAACCTGTAGTCCCAGCCACTCCGGAGGCTGAGGCAGGAGAATGGCGTGAACCCAGGAGGCGGAGGTTGCAATGAGCTGAGATAGCACCACTGCACTCCAGCCTGGGCGACAGAGCGAGACTCCATCTCAAAAAAAAGAAAAAAAAAAAAATAGAGATCGAGACCATCTTGGCCAACGTGGTGAAACCCTGTCTCTACTACAAATACAAAAATTAGCTGGGTGTGGTGGCATGTGCCTGTAGCCCCAGCTACTCGGGAGGCTGAGGCAGGAGAATTGCTTCAGCCTGGGAGGTGGAGGTTGCAGTGAGATCGCACCATTACACTCCAGCCTGGTGACAGAGTGAGACTCCATCTCAAAAAAAAAAAAAAAAAAAAAAACAACTATAATTTTAGAAGAGCATATAACACAATAATTTAAAATGCAGCTCAGAGGCCAGATGCGTTGGCTCATGCCTATAATCCCAGAACTTTGGGAGGCCAAGCGGGGCAGATCGTTTGAGCCCAAGAGTTCGAGACCAGCCTGGGCAACATAGTGAGGCCCTGTCTCTACAAAAAAAATACAAAAATTAGCCATGTGCAGTGGTGCACACCTGTAGTCTTAGCTACTCGGGAGGCTGAGGTAGAAGTATCACTTGAACACAGGAGGTCGAGGCTGCAGTGAGCTGTGATTGTACCACTGCATTCTAGCCTGGGTAACAGAGCAAGACCCTGTCTCAAAAAAATAAATAAAATAAAATGCAGCTATGCTTATAGATGCCTGTGATGTGACTCTTGATAAGTGGATTTTTAGAAAGTCACCAAATGAAGAAACAGAGAGCACACTGGGGAAGAGCTCAAGTGAAGCCAGACTGCCTGGTTTGCACTCCAGTTCTGCTGTGCACCAGCTTGGGCAAGTTACTTCACATCTTTGTGTTAAATATTCTAGCACATGAATGGAGAAGAATGTTTCTAGTTCTTTCCATTTGGGAGGCACAGATTGTTTGTAAGGTCATATCTATGGTTAAACCGGGCATCTTTTTAGGCCACAGATGCATACCTTTGAAGTCAGAATAAATTCTACACCTCTTTCAGGAAAAAAATTTTCAAGGGATTTGTGGCCAATATATGAAGTAAATGACCTGCAGATTAAAAACTCCTGTTCTATACTACTTGAGCGTCTAGCTCTTTTTCTTATTTGCAAATATCTATCACAATTAATTTTATATTTTTGTTTTCCCTGATCCATAGATAACTTAGTACAAAATATAATTGTAACAGTTCATGTATTAATAAATTGAATATACTTTATGTGCCAATATACTTAAGGGCTTTACATGTATCAATTTAGTCATTCTAACAAACCTACAGGTGAGTGCTATCATTCCCTCCATTTTACAGGTGAGGAAACTGAGATGCAGAGAATTACATTTCTCTAGAACACAGATATTAAGGTCCCCACATGGCCTAGGGGGTGCTTGAGTAAAAAAAGAAAAGCATACCGCCTTTTATGGTCCAGGTAGATATATGGCCTAAAACAAATCATGCTGGCAAATCTCAAGCCAAACTTGATCATTACAACAAAGTGGAAAGTGCATTTCCGAGAAAAAACAAACAAGAAAGTAGTTAACAGAAGAAAGAAATCTTCCCTCACCTTGAACATGGCTTTTACATCCACAATAGCCATGCTTCCCTGCTCCTCAGGGCACCTCTGGAAAAACACAGACTGGAGAAGGAGAATGGAATTAGGAGAAACCAGTTTTGTGTCAACATAAACTGAGGCCTGCTCTCCAGGTCCTCTGCCTGTGTACACAGATAGAAGTCAGAGAGAGACCAGCATCTTTTACCTATCTTTGTGTCAAAAAGAAAAGTCAGGATGGAAGCTACCTGGAGCTGCCACTTCTCAGCGGTCTCAGATACCTAACTGAGATAGTCCAGGCATGGTAGGGCTTCTAGGAAGTGTAATTTTCTCCACAGAGCTTCCAGAAGGATTCATGACAAGGGAATTCCGATTTCTGGTGACTCTCAGGTGTCTCCCCTTCTTTTTTTTTTTTTTTTTTTGAGATGGAGTCTTGCTCTGTCACCCAGGCTGGAGTGCAATGCACAATCTCGGCTCACTGCAACCTCTGCCTCCTGGGTTCAAGTGATTCTTCTGCCTCAGCCTCCCCAGTAGCTGGGATTACAGGCACCTGCCACACACCCGGCTGTTTTTTGTATTTTAGTAGAGATAGGGTTTCACCATGTTGGCTAGCCTGGTCTTGAACTCCTGATCTCAGGTGATCCACCCGCCTCAGCCTCCCAAAGGGCTGGAATTACAGGCGTGAGCCACTGCTCCCAGCGTTCTCCCCGAATCTCCTCCAGCTCTAAAATTCTAGCCCAAGACCAGAGCTGTGGGTCAGGGTTAATCAATCACTATTAGCTGTTTACTTTCACCCTGTAGATCAATGATCTTGAGAGTCTCCCCTACCCCACAGCATCACCCTACCCAATATTAATCTATCCCCCAACCCTAACCACACCCCACACACCCATATCTCATCCCATGCCCCCCACCCCTACAGAGACAGTAATCTCAGGGTGCCACTGACCGTAGAGAGCTTCCGACATTACCCTAAGAGGTTTCTCTCTGGATTTGTCCACCTCATAGAAATAAAAAGGAGGACTGGATCTCCCTGCTGATTTCTTTTTTTTTTTTTTTTTTTGAGAGACGGAGTCTCGCTCTCGCCCAGGCTGGAGTGCAGTGGCGCGATCTTGGCTCACTGCAAGCCCCGCCTCCTGGGTTCACGCCATTCTCCCGCCTCAGCCTCCCGAGTAGCTGGGACTACAGGCACCCGCTACCATGCCCGGCTAATTTTTTTTGTATTTTTAGTAGAGACGGGGTTTCACCATGTTAGCCAGGATGGTCTCGATCTCCTGACCTCGTGATCCACCCGCCTCGACCTCCCAAAGTGCTGGGATTACAGGCGTGAACCACCGCGCCCGGCCTGATTTCAGGTCCTACGGCCTCTGTAAACTATAAACTCACGCACATAGCACATAACAACTCTATCCAAACTCCTATGGTAAGAGACTTGCCCAAATTCTAGAATAGCTTCCAGCATTTTAAGACCATGTTCCTAGGCTGACCCCAGTCCCCCTTAAAATGCCTGCCTGACAACAGACGCTTGAAGGCAGCATGCTCGTTAAGCGTTATCACCACTCCCTAATCTTAAGTACCCAGGGACACAAACACTGCGGAAGGCCGCAGGGTCCTCTGCCTAGGAAAACCAGAGACCTTTGTTCACTTGTTTATCTGCTGACCTTCCCTCCACTATTGTCCTATGACCCTGCCAAATCCCCCTCTGCGAGAAACACCCAAGAACGATCAATAAAAAAAAAAAAAAAAACATTAAAAAAAAAATGCCTGCCTGACAAAGTTTAATGCTGCCTGGAGAATTTACTATTTGTTCCAGCTAAAAACCTAGTGGTAGGCAGATAGGCCCCTAAACTCCCTTTTAAAAGTAACTGTTTTTGGCCAGGCGCGGTGGCTCACACCTGTAATCCCAGCACTTTGGGAGGCTGAGGTGGGTGGATCACTTAAAGCCAGGAGTTAATGACCAGGCTGGCCAACATGGTGAAACACCATCTCTACTAAAAATACAAAAATTAGCCAGGAGTGGTGGCATGCACCTGCAGTCCCAGCTACTCTGGAGGCTGAGGAAGGAGAATCGCTTGAACCCAGGAGGCCAAGGTTGCAGTGAGCCAAGATTGTGCCTCTGCACTCCAGTCTGGTTGACAGGGCGAGGCTCTGTCTAAAAAAAAAAACTAACTGCTTAAAGAGGGAGTTCAGGGGCCTGTCTGGCTACCGCTAGGAAAGCTTATCATTATAAATGCTTTCTCTGCCCTTTGAGATGTATACCTACCATGTGCCACTCAGAACTATTTCCTCAAGGACCTGAGATGCAAACATTCAGGGACATAACTCCCAGCCCCTCTGGAAGAGTAAAGGCCTAACTTTGGTGGGTGCAGTGCTCCAAGCTGCACCACTTGGCCTTCTGTAATAAAAGATTTGAGAACTTTGCTTGATACTTAATTATGAAGAAATAAAATTAAAAATTAAAAAGATCTGAGAACTGGCTGGTGTGGTAGCTCATGCCTACAATCCCAACACTTTAGGGAAGCCGAGGCGGGAGAATCGTTTGAGCTCAGTAGTTTGAGACCAGCCTGGGCAATATAGTGAGATCGATCGCCTCTACAAAAAAATTTTTTTAAATTACCAGTTTAGTCACACTTACCTGTAGTCCTAGCTACTAGGGGGCTGACCTGGGAGTATCGCTTGAGCCCAGGGTGTCGAGGCTACAGGAAACCACAATCGCACCACGGCACTCCAGCCTAGACAACACAGTGAGACCCTGTCTTAAAAAAAGAGAAAAAAAAAGAGGCCGGGCGCGGTGGCTCACGCCTGTAATCCCAGCACTTTGGGAGGCCGAGGCAGGCGGATCACAAGGTCAGGAGATTGAGACCACAGCTAAACCCCGTCTCTACTAAAAATACAAAAAATTAGCTGGGCACGGTGGCGGGCACCTGTAGTCCCAGCTACTCAGGAGGCTGAGGCAGTAGAATGGCGTGAACCCGGGAGGCGGAGCTTGCAGTGAGCGGAGATTGTACCACTGCACTCCAGCCTGGGTGACAGAGCAAGACTCTGTCTCAAGAAAAGAAAAAAGAAAAGAAAAAACTCTGTTTCTTTGTTTCTTCTCCAGAAAAATGGCAATTAGCAAACTAGTTACATGGACCAAACTCCCCTTTGCACCCTTCAGTGGCTTTTCCCTAGCACACCCCAGCCTTTAAAAAGTCTCCTTTTGGCTGGACACAGTGGCTCACGCCTGTAATCCCCGCACTTTGGGAGGCCAAGGCGGGCAAATTACCTGATGTCAGCAGTTTGAGATCAGCCCGGCCAACACGGTGAATCCCGGTCTCTACTAAAAATACAAAAATTAGCCAGGTGTAGTGTTGTACACCTGTAAGCCCACCTACTCGGGAGGCTGAGGCAGGAGAATCGCTTGGACCCAGGAGGCAGAGGTTGCAGTGAGCCGAGATCATGCCACTGCACTCCAGTCCAGTTCAGTTCACTTCCCCATTGCAGCAGCTATTACAGGTTGAATTTCCCTTATCCAAAAGGCCTGGAATCAGAAATGGAATCTGAAGATTTCAGACTTTTTCAGATTTTGAGATATTTGCATTATATAGCAGTTAATCCTCCCTAATCCAAAACTCCAAAATCTGAAATGCTCCAATAAACTTTCCTTTGAGCATCATGTCAGTGCACATCAAGTTCTGGATTTTAGAGCATTTTGGATTTCAGATTTTTTAAATTAAGAATGCTTAATCTGTACTGAATAAAATCTCTTCTCAGCTGGGTGCGGTGGCTCACCCCTGTAATCCCAACACTGGGACGCTGAGGCGGGCGGATCACCTGAGGTCAGGAGTTCGAGACCAGCCTAGTCAATATGGCAAAACCCCATCTCTACTAAAAGTACAAAAATTACGTGGGCGTGGTGGTGAGCGCCTATAATCTCAGCTTCTCAGAAGACTGTGGCAGGAGAATCTATTAAACCTGGGAGGTGGAGGCTGTAGTGAGCTGAGATCGTGCCACTGTACTCCAGCTTGGGCAACAGAGCGAGACTCTGTCTCAAATAAAATAAAATAAAATAAAATAAAATTTCACAGCTTTAGTGTCTGTTTATCTTTGAATCATATAAACAGAATCATATACTATGTAGTATTTTGCATCTAGCTTCTTTCACTTAGAATTTTAAAGGTTCATCCATGTTGTAACATGCATAATTGCTAAGTAATATTCTTTATTAATATTTTTAATGTTTTTAGAGACAGGGTCTCACTCTGTCACCCAAGTTGGAGTGCAGTGAGCTGGGACTACATATGCATGCCACTGCACATGGCTAAAAATTTTTTTTTTAATTATTTTCTATAGAGACAGGCTGTCACCGTGTTGCCCAGGCTGGTCTCAAACTCCTGGGCTCAAGCGATCCTCCCACCTCGGCCTCCCAAAGTGCTAGGATTACACGTGTGAGCCACCGCATCCGTCCAAATATTTTCTTTCATTACATCTTTTAGTTGGCTTTAAAAAATATATAAACAAAGACTACAAATTTCCAGATCTTAATTTTGTACTCAATTTCTTTATAATTTTATCATTGGGCCAGGTGAGATGGCTCATGCCTGTAATCCCAGCACTTTGGGAAGCCAAGGCAGACGGATCACGAGGTCAGGAGTTCGAGACCAGCCTGGCCAGTATGGTGAAACCCCGTCTCTACTAAAAATACAAAAAATTAGCCGGGTGTGGTGGCACGCACCTGTGGTCCCAGCTATTCAGGAGGCTGAGGCAGAAGAATCGCTTGAACCCACGAGGCTGAGGTTGCAGTGAACCGACCTCATGCCACTGCACTCCAGCCTGGGCAACAGAGGGAGACTCCGCCTCAAAAAAAAATTAATAATAAATTTATCATTTAAATTTACGTGCAGTCAATGTTTTGAAATACTTGGAGGATCTTTGAGAGAAGCATAGGCTTCTTTACATCCCAAAGACATTGTGGCCTGGGGAAACTGGAACAAATTAGCCGAATGAATCTGGTACTAGGCTCACTGAGGAATGGTGAAGCCTTAAAAGGCTCCAGGACTTCTCTGAACCAAGGTTTGCTTTTCAGAAAGTGGAGTTATAGCGCCTTACCTGGAATCTTGAACCCCAAATTATGATCTCTCCACGGTAGTCAACGGAGCTTCATAAATTATTCCTTAATCCGAGGCTTCTCAAATCTGTTGTGTTCCCTAAACAACAGAATAAATGCCTACTCTGAGGGTCTGACACAAAAGCAGGAGTCCCACAGAATAAGTTCCTTTAAAATATTTCTTCTTGTATTTAAAAGTCACACTGATTTGGTATTCTATACAATAATAAATTTATCTTTTATACAGAAATCCTGTTTTATAGTATTTATCAGATCAATTATTTAGCCTTTTCCAAATTTTCGAGTAAACTGACGTCCTGGAAGAAGCACCCTTATTTTCACCATTTTACAGTCGAAGAAGGGAAGATAAGAGGCGGTGAATCCGAGACTTTCATTCAGGTGACGATCCCTCGCGGGCACTCACTCTCGCTCACACTACAATCAGATCCTCCATGCGGCTTTCATATACTCTGTCACACTCGCAGCCAGAATCCCCTCGGATGGACTCTTGCAAACCTCCAGCCCCATCCCGGGATCCGTGCGTCTTCTACAGCCACCACTTGGGCCAGCGTCCAGGACGCCCAAGCGCAACCTCCCCACTCTAAACCGTTAGGAATCAGTGGCTGGACTCACCGCGTCATAAAAGCATAAACTGTGACCCGATGAGTCTGCGCACTCGGAAAACAAGAGAACGCTCCCACGTCTCCGGGCGCAGCTTGTGCCAGCGACTATTAGGTCAGGGGGCGCAGCTGAGAGAATTCAAGCAACCTCCCTGCAACCGGTTCCGCCGTGTTTGTGGGCTCGTAGCCCGGAATACATTTCCCAGAGGCCTTCGCGGCCGACGTGCTTCGCGCAGGAACGCAGCCGCCTCCCGACTGGAGGACGCGGTAGCGGAGCTGCTCAAAGCGAGGTGCTCAGCCCTGGGAGGCTCAGGGCTGCCCGAGGGGCTTAGTCCCAGAGCCAGTGCTGTCAGGGGCTGAGCATGTGAATAGGGCAGTCGGAAGACCATGTGTGTCTGTGGCTTTTAAATACACCCCGAACGTCTATCTCTTTTAACTGGAGTATTTAATTTATTTACATTTAATATAGCCACTGATAGATTTAAAGCTGCCATTTTATTATATTTTCTTTTTTTTTTTAGTGCTAAATACACAGGCTTTTATTTTCTTCATATTCAATCTTTTTGTGAATTTAAAGATGAGGAGGCCGGGGGCAATGGCTCACGCCTGTAATCCTAGCACTTTGGGAGGCCGAGGCAGGCGGATTGCCCGAGCTCAGGAGTTCGAGACCAGCCTGGGCAACATGGTGAAACCCCGTCTCTACTAAAATACAAAAAATTAGCTGGGCATGGCGGCGTGCGCCTGTAGTCCCAGCTACTCGGGAGGCTGAGGCAGGAGAATCGCTTGAACCCGGGAGGCGGAGGTTGTGGTGAGCCGAGATCGCACCACTGCACTCGCCAGGGCGACAGAGTGAGACTCTGTCTCAAAACAACAACAACAACAACAACAACAACAACAACAAAAACTATATTAATACTTTAATACCCTAAAGATAATGAGACAAACGTGCATTTGTGGAACTGCATGTCGATCAGGCCAGTTCCCTGCAGAGGGAACTCCCAGCATGACCTCAGTCATCTGTGAGGACACAGAGCAGTCCTTGTTTAGACACACACTTTCATCTACTGCTCCAGCATGGTCAGCACTCCACTTCTTGATGGTTTCCTTCTGCTATGAATATGCATGTCCAGTTGCTTCTTAGAGCAGACACCTTCCTCATCCACCAGCCATTGGAGGAGGACTGGGGCCACCCAGATGATTGATTGGACCCATTCTTCCAGGAGGGTTTCCCGGTGGCCCTTTTCCATCGTCATCTTATCTGAAATCAGATGAGTTTCCATAGCTTCTTCTTTTTTTCAAATCTTGCCGAAGCAGAGTTTTGAAAAACAAAACCACAAACTCAGCTATTCCCCAGAAGAAATCTGTTATCAAAGATAATCTCCATGGAGACTGACTCCAGCTGTCCAACACTTGTGCGTTTGAGATGTAAACCATCTTGCCCCCATCCCTGCTTCGGAGCCTTATTTATTACTTTTTAAAAACAGGGTCTCCCTATGTTGCCCAGGCTGGCCTTGAACTCCTGGGTTCAAACAATCCTTCCGCCTCTGCCTCCCAAAGTGCTGGGATTACAGGCATTAGCTCCTGGCATTTTAATTTGTTTTCTTTTTGTTGCATGTTTCCTTTTTCTCTCCTTTCTTTATGTTGGATTGATGTATTACTATTCCAATTTTCTCTTTAATAGTTTGTAGGTTCTTTAAGTCATTACTCCAGGAATTTTAATAAGTCCAAATTTATCAATACTCTGACTCTCCTCTCACAGAATGCATTCAATTTCATATGCCCTCTTAAATTTAAAATACAAGATATCAGTTACATATTCGTTTTGTTAAAAAAACTCTCTGGGCTGGGCGTGGTGGCTCACGCCTGTAATCTCAGTACTTTGGGAGGCCGAGGTGGGCCGATCACAAGGTCAGGAGATCAAGACAATCCTGGCCAACATGGTGAAACCCTGTCTCTACTAAAAATACAAAAATTAGCTGGGTGTGGTGGCGCATGCCTCCACACCCAGCTAATACCAGTAGAATACCAGCTACACAGGAGGCTGAGGCAGGAGAATTGCTTGAACCAGGGAGTCAGAGGTTGTGGTGAGCTGAGATTGTGCCACTGCGTTCCAGCCTGGTGACAGAGCGAGACTCCGTCTCAACAAACAAACAAAAATCTCTCTGATGTTATACTATTATTTTGTCAGTATTCATTTACATTTACTCAGAACATTAACATAAATATAAGTGGTGTTCAAATAAACAGAATGTTTAGGTTTTGTCAAAGAGAAATACAGTGGGGCTGGGCGCAGTGGCTCATGCCTGTAATCCAGTGCTTTGGGAGGTTAAGGCAGCTGGATTGCTTGAGGCCAAAAGTTTAAGAGCAGCCTGGGCAAAATAGTGAGACCCCATGCCTACAAATTTTTTTTTTTAATTAGCTGGGCCTGGTGGTCTACACCCGTAATCCCAGCTACTCTGGAGGCTGAGGCCAGAGGATCACTTGAGCCCAAGAGCTATGGATGGCATGACTACACTGCAGCCTAGGCCACAGACCTAGACCCTGTCTTAAGAAACAAAAAGGCCAGATGCAGTGGCTAACACCTGTAATCCCAGCACTATGGGAGGCCAAGGCGGGCAGATCGCCTGAGGTCAGCAGTTCAAGACCAGACTGGCCAACATGGTGAAACCCCGTGGCTACTAAAAATACAAAAATTAGCCAGGCGTGGTGGTGTGCACCTGTAATCCCAGCTACTCAGGAGGCTAAGGCAGGAGAATGGCTTGAACCTGGGAGGCGGAGGTTGCAATGAGCCGAGATTGCACCATTGCACTCCACCCTGGGTGACGAGAGCGAGACTCCGTCTCGAAGAAAAGAAAAGAGTCCAAGCGTGGTGGCTTACGCCTGTAATCACAGCACTTTGGGAGGCCGAGGTGGGTGGATTGCCTGAGGTTATGAGTTCAAGCCTGGCCAACATAGTGAAAGCCCATCTCTACTAAAAATATAAAAATTAGCGGGGTGTGGTGGCACATGCCTGTAATCCCAGCTACTTGGGAGGCTGAGGCAGGAGCATCACTTGAACCCAGGAGGCAGAGGTTGCAGTGAGCCGAGATCATGGCCACTGTACTCCAGCCTGGGCCACAGAGCCAGACTGCATCTCAAAAAAAAAGAAAAAAGAAAAAAGAAAAGAAAAAGAAACAAATTGAGACAATAGTAAAAGGCAGTAAAGACAGATTTTATTCAGTAATAACTACTGCATTAGGGAACAGAATCCAGTGTGAACTGAGCTCCACTTTGGGAAACAAAAATCAGGAGTTGTTGAAAATGTTGGGGTGTACTAAAGAAGACACTGAAAGGTGTTACGGGGGAGTTTGGTCCATATGACTAAGGCATCAGGTTTTTTTTTTTTTTTTAACTAATTGATATTTATCCAGAGTAGAAACAAACTTCTTGTATCTTTACGACTGAGGTAGTTGTGAAAGTTGGAGCAAGACAGCCACCAGAGTTAGGCCCTTACACTCCCACAGCAACTGAGAGGCTGGAGCAAGAGCTGGCTCTCTGAATGTTTGCATTTCAAACTCAGCTGAGGAGACAGCTCTTGGTGGTAGATTTACATCTCAAAAGGGCAGAGAAATGGTTTATAATTGCAAGCTTTCTAAAGTAACTGCTTTAAGAGGGGGCTTAAGGACCTATCACTATTTACAGGTTTTGGCTGGAACAGTATGTTTTCAGAACAGCATTGAGCTTTCTCAGGCAGGTTTTTTTTTTTTTTGAGATGGAGTCTTGCTCTGTCACCCAGGCTGGAGTGCAGTGGTGTGATCTCCGCGCACCGCAATTGCCATCTCCCGGGTTCAAACAATTCTCCTGCCTCAGCCTCCCGAGTAGCTGGGATTACAGGTGCCTGCCACCACGCCCAGTTAATTTTTGCATTTTTAGTAGAGACGGGGTTTCACCATGTTGGCCAGTCTGGTCTTGAACTCCTGACCTCCAGTGATCCACCCACTTTGGCCTCCCAAAGTGTTGGGATTACAGGCGTGAGCCACACTGCCCAGCTTACATCTGAATTTCATTCCAGGATTAAGTGTCTGATTCACCTAAACAGATCGGAATGAAAGCCCTCTTACGGTTTTTACTTATTATCTGTTTACCCAGAATGAATTCAAATTTAAAAAGCACAAAACTTTTTTGAATTCATTAAACTTGAATGGTTAATGGTTTTCATTTCGTCAAAATGCACTAAAAATAACACAAGTAATGATATTATTATATACAGAAGCTAATGTTTATTGAACGTAACAGTATATTTCATGTAGTTTCCCATAATTTTTTCATGTACTAACTCATGTAATTCTTTGTTTTTTAGAGATCTGAAGTGATTTTACCTTTACTTCCTTCACTTTAAGCCAATCATGAAATTTCAGTGATTTCTGGGGTGAGGGCAAAAGGTGGTGTTACGAATCATCGAGGCTGTGGCCCAGTTGCCTCACGGAGGTGCAGGTAGGCTGGGGCCTCACTAGGGCAGCTGGAGGAGCACGGACTGCCCTGCCGGCAGGCAGGTGATGTTCCGAGAGCATGAGAGCTGGTATGCAATGTCTTCCGCAGCTTCCAGCTTGCACAGCTTGCTCTGGCCGTCCCCTGCAGTGGCCAGTGAGTTGGCGATCAGCTCAGCTGCCTTGGAGTCACCCTCAGCAGAGATGATGGCCGCCTTTTCCACCACAAATCTGGCGCTCTCTGCTTCCTGGGGGGCCACCTGTCTGTTAACTCCTTCAAGAAGGTCAGATGTGTCAAAGACACGTCGTCCAGAATGAGCCCAAAGGTGGCTGCTCACTCCATAAGGTTGTTGCTCACCTGGCTGGAGACCAGCTCCCTCTTGGTGATTAGTTCTCCAGCATCAAAGCGAGCCACCAGTGACTTGAGGATCTCCGTGGTAATGAACGGCAGCACACACTCATCATAGTCCTCTCCAATGCTGGTGAAGATGCGAGGAAGCTGGCTAGTGACGGGCCGGAAGAGGATGCACAGTGTGATGTTGACATTCTGTAAATCTTTGCTACCAGTGATGACTGGCGCACTACGTGGTTGAGAACAGCAGTCAAAGATAATTGGTTTTTGTACCCATGGGATGAGAAAGTGAGTCCCTTCCCCTACCACAATGTTCTGTACTCCACGGAATTGGTCAAAGATGGCAGCTCTGTGCCCAGCATCCACATTACATAAGGCAGAGTTCACCATGCCTCCTGCAACAGCTAAGGCCAGGCCAAACTTGCCGATGGACTCAAACACTTTGGCAGCCATGTTTTCTTCTGCGGGACCCTCTCACACCTGCTTCCACTCTGACCTCCACATCTAACTCATGTAATTCTAACAGCACTATACTGTAGGTACTACTATCATCATTTATATATGATCCCCAGAAGGGATAAATATCTTCCCCCATATCATCCCAGCTATAGGAAGCAGATGTTGATCATGAGCATTAAATATGCAGAGTGGCTAAATAGCCTTTCCCATCATCGCTTATATCGACAGAGGTTTCCTGTGTAATGGCTTTTTCCAGGTTTAACGATAAATGATTGTTGCTGGAAGATGTTTACATGCAAGTATAAAGAATGGTTTCCTACGTTTTCTCAGTTTTCCTCTACTATGAATATTTTGGCAATCCAAAACTAGAGGAATATCAGAAAAGTTTTCTTATGTTATTAAAAAATACATTATAAATTCTCTGAATCTGAGTTAACACAGGTCATACCAAAGAAACTGCATATATTATTTACATTTTGAAAAGTTCACACCAATACAAATTGATGCCTAATAAAAACTGAACTGTATCTCAAAGCCATTCCACATTGTCTTCATTCAAATTGTTCAGTGGGATAAATCCATTGACACAATGTGCTTTCTTTACTACCTGTATATGCCACAATTTCTCTATCAAATATGAATTCTCTGATGTACTTCAAGGATGGATCTAAGCCTAAAGGACCTTCTGCATTTGTTACATTTAAAGGGTTTCTCACCAGTATGAACTCTATGATGTATACTAAGTTCATGGCTACTATTAAAAGCTTTCCCACACTCTTCACACATATAGGGATTTCCATCAGCATGAACGCTTTCATGTCTAACAAGATATGAGGCACAGTGAAATGCCTTCCCACATCTTTTACATTCATAGGGTTTATCACTGGTATGAATTCTCTCATGAATAATAAGATGTGAAGCATGACTAAAAGTTTCCCCACATTCTTTACATTCATAGGACTTTTCACCAGCATGAGTTCGGTCATGATATATGAGGCTTGTGGCATGACGAAAGGCCTTGCCACATTCCTTACATTCGTAGGGTTTCTCAGCGCTATGAATATTCTGATGGGCTTTAAGTACAGAAATGAACCTAAAAGACTTCCCGCATTTGTTGCATTCAAAGGGTTTCTTACCACTGTGAATACTCAGATGCTGAGTAAGTTGTCCAGATACACTAAAGGCCTTCCCACATTCCTTACATTCATAAGGTTTCTCACCAGTATGAACTCTGCGATGTATAGTGAGTTTATGGCTATAACTAAAACCCTTCCCACACTCTTGACATACATAGGGTTTCTCTCCCGTATGAATTCTCTCATGTATAACAAGATATGAGGCACAACGAAAGGACTTCCCACATTCTTTACATTCAAAGGGTTTGTAACCAGTATGAATTCTGTTATGATGGGCAAGGTGTGCACGCTGACTGAAGGCCTTCCCACATTCCTTACATTTGTAGGGTTTCTCACCGGTATGAATATTTTGATGTATTTTAAGGGATGAATTGAGCCTAAAGGACTTCCCACATTTGTTACATTCATAGGGTTTCTTACCACTATGAATACCCTGATGTCGAGTAAGTCGTCCATGCACACTAAAGGCTTTCCCACATTCCTCACACTTATAAGGTTTCTCAACACTTTCAAATGTATGAGGTGCAGTAAGTTGATGGCCACTACTAAAAGCCTCCCCATTTTCTTTACATTCATAGTGTTTCTCCCCTGAATAAATTCTCTGATGCATGGTAAGTTGATACCTACATGTAAAGCCCTTCCCGCATCCCTTGCATTCATAGGGTTTTTCTCCAGTATGAATTCTTTTATGACCCACAAGGTGGGAAAACTGACGAAAGGCCTTTCCACATTCCTTACATTCATGTGGCTTCTCTCCAGTATGAATACTCTGATGTACTTTAAGGCCTGCTTTGAGCCTAAAGGACTTCCCACATTTGTTACACTCAAAGGGCTTCTCACCAGTGTGAATACTCTGATGTCGACTAAGTCGTCCATACACACTAAAGGCCTTGCCACATTCCTTACATTCATAGGGTTTCTCACCATAATGAAATCTATGATGTACAGTAAGTTGACGGCTAGTCCTAAAAGCTTCCCCACACTCTTTACATTCATAGGGTTTCTCAACATGAACTTTCCCATGTTGAGCAAGGTTTGCAGGATAACTGAAGACCTTCCCACATTCTTCACATTCATAAGGTTTCTCACGAGCATTAATTTTCTGATGCTTTCTAAGGTCTGTAAGATGGCTAAATGCCTTCCTAAACTTTTCACATTGATCAGGTTCCTCACTAGTATGAATTGTTTGATGTACCATGAGTTCTGTAAGATGACTAAAGGACTTCTGACATTGCTTACACTCATATGGTTTCTGTCCATTATGAATTCTCTGATGGAGAGTAACAGATGAGTGTTTCCTATAAAGCTGCATTTTCTCATCGCTGATTATTTCACATCTTGAATCCAAATCTAGAAGACATAAAATAAAAGCATTTTGTTTATTGGATGAGAAAATGTCAATGTATTGTAGAATTAAGAGAAATTCTCACCTATTACAGATGCTAACTCGAAAATAGTTATAAAATATAAAAAATGAAAGGAGAGCTAAAAAAATGAGTTTGTGCAGTGGAGTGCAGCCTTACACACACATGCACACATACACAAAGAGACACACACACACACAGAGCCCTGTTTTGTAGTGTTTGCCAAGATCTCTGGTGTAAATACTCCCACTGAGGGCAATTTCTAGCTGTCAATTTAATGCAGATTTATTAATATATGTGCATAACTGGCTCTAAAATGACAGAACTGACCAGCTGTACCACACCCCCTGTATATAAATTTATATCATATGCTAAGAATACAGGCAAGTATCGATATGGAAATAGAAGAGTAAAATGGAAGAATTCCAGCAGATTGAACATCTGTAGGACCAGAAGTAATAAGAAAATGTCAGGGTAAGATAACTAAATAAAAACTCAGTATCTTATTTAATATATAGAGAAAAGTAGTATACACGGTCATGCATAGAAAGGAATAAACTACAGTTTCGGGAACACCCATATTTCAGGGAAGATTTTCATTGAAGAATGATCAGGTTTACAGCATATGTCGATGTGATATACATGGAAATTATAACATAAAGGGTAAGCAAATCATGACGGAGAAAATGGGTACACATCATAATCATGGGCATTCAGTATCGGCAGGCAGGGAGTTCAGAGTGAATATTTATCTCAATAAAAAGGAAAGAAAAAAAGTAAAAGATCACTACCCAACATTTAGGAATTTAAGAGCAAGGTACAGGAAAGCAGGAAAATAAAGATAAAAGCAGAATGTGATGGGTTAGGAAACAGAATAGTGTCAACACCTAAATCAAAGACATGGTGTTTACAAAAATCATCGGGTGAAATATGAGCTAAAGCCACCAAAAAAGAATAAAAAATAAAAATAAGAAACAAGGGAAAATAAGAAACCGAGATTTTATTTAAATTATGAGAGTATATATACATATTTTGAAAGTATTAAAAACAGTGAATGATTTTGCAGGAATATTCTTCAAAGATGACCCTAAAAGTGAAAAGTCTAAATAGTCAATTGTCATAGATGAAATACAAAAAGCTGCTAAAAAGACGGTTAAAATGAGCACATTTTACCACCTATCTTATAATTTCTCAATATCTAAATTTTTAAAATATGCACATAAGATATTCCCGAGAAACAATTCAGGAAGGGAACAGGTAACATGAACCTGAAAATATAATAAAAAAAAGAAAGGAAGTCTTCAAAGACTTAGAGTTGTGAGTAAACAAAACAATAAAAATAGTAGTGTTGAATATGAATTCTAAATTTCATAGAATTAATGTATCAGTATGTTCAATCTTTGCCTTCTACATTTAAACTTAACTTCCTCTAAAGCAAACTTTTTCGATTACCTACTCCACCCTAAATCATTCTGATCACCTGCTCCACCCTAACTCATTCCAGTTACCTACTACCTGCTCTGCCCTGACTCCCGCCAAAGCGCTCACCCTGTCATTCTCTTTAAATTAGCCAATCAGAATTAGTTTAGCCTGTGCGGTCTAACCCTAGCCAATAGGGGAATGACACAGCAGCAGGGGACACGTGCGTCAGGGATAAGAACCCCTTCCCCTCCCTTGTCCAAATGTGTGTCCACCATTGCTCCATCGGTGAAAGCGCACCCTTCTATGCAAGTACCTTACCTTGCTGAAAATTAAAAAAAAAGAAAATTTTATATTCGAGTGCTATTTCTTTTGCAGCATCGAAACTTTATTTATAACAGTAGCATACAAAGGTTTGGAGCCAGGCTCAATGGCTAATGCCTGTCATGCTAGCTAATATGATTGCAACATCAGAACATTAAGACAAAGCTTAGAAAAACACACTGGAAATGATGGACAACATAGGAGATATAACCATGGGGGTGGAGACAGAAAAGGATGAAAATGCAAATTATACAACTGAAACATATAATCACTAAGAGTCAGTAAACTTGATTGATCAATAGAAATTATTCAACTTGAAATGGAGAGAGAAAAATGGTTTAAAAAATTTTAGCTGGGTGTGATGGCTCATGCCTGTAATCCCAGCACTTTGGGAGGCTGAGGCGGGTGGATCACCTGATGTCAGGAATTCGAGACCAGCGTGGCCAACATAGTGAAATCCTGTCTCTACTAAAAATACAAAAAATTAGCTGGTGGCGGGCACCTGTAATCCCAGCTACTCTGGAGGCTGAGGCAAGGAAATCGCTTGAACCTGGGAGGCAGAGGTTGCAGTGAGCAGAGATTGTGCCATTGCACTCCAGCCTGGGCAACAACAGCGAAACTCCATCTCAAAAAAAAAAAAAAAAAAAAAAGAAAGAAGAAAAAATTTGTAAACAGCTGTGGGAATAAATCAAAAGATATGATTGAAATTATAAACTAAAAAACAAAGATTTTGGCAGGAAAAATATCTCAGGAAATAGCAATTGAAAACATCTCAAATTTAGTGAAAGAAATAAATTTGTAGAATTAAGATGCTCATTTAATGCCAAGTAAGATATGTTACATTTACTGATAAAAGCAAATTAGTTTGTTGCTATCAGACTTACTATACAAAAAATGCTAACAAGTTATTTAGGCCCAAAGAAAATACTATCAGAGAAATCTGAATCTTCAGAATATAAGAAAAGCATCACAAAAGATGATGTAAATACATAAAATAATTTTTTGATCCTTAAGTTCTTTAATATGACTGTTAAAAGCAAAACTAATAACACTGCCTAGTGAGGTTTACAACATATGAAAATGTGATATACATGGAAATTATAACATGAAGGGTAAGCTGGATATAAACCTATAAAAATACAAGGTTTATACATTTGTTGAGAAAGAACAATTCTATCTAGCTGGCGAAACGTCATGTATATTGTATACTATAATACCTATAACACTCCCTAAAATAAATTACTCAAGGAGATACAACCCAAAAGTCAACAGGTAAATTTATTTATTTATTTTTATTTTTACTTTTTTTTTTTGAGACGGAGTTTCGCTCTTGTTGCCCAGGTTGGAGTGCAATGGTGCGATCTCGGCTCACTGCAACCTCCGCCTCCCAGGTTCAAGCAATTCTCCTGCCTCAGCCTCCCGAGTAGCTGGAATTACAGGAATGCACCACCATGCCTGGCTAATTTTGTATTTTTAGTAGAGACGGGGTTTCTCCATGTTGAGGCTGGTCTCGAACTCCTGACCTCAGGTGATCCGCCCGCCTTGGCCTCCCAGAGTGATGAGATTACAGGCGTGAGCTACCACGCCCCGCCAACAGGTAAATTTAAATAAATAGCAAAAAAAAAAAAAAAAAAAATTGAAATAATCAAAATTACAAAAGGAATGGACAGAGAAACTAAATAGAGAAAAAAAGTAAAGTAGTAGACCTAACTGTAATCATGTTAATAATTACATAAAATGTTTAGGGTCAAAACACTTTAATTAAAAGGCAAAGATTAACATAGTGAATGACCCATCACCTCACACCCATCAGGATGGCTACTGGTAAAAACAAAAACAAAAAAAACCAGAAAATAACCAATGTTGAAGAGGATGCAGAGAAATTGGAACCCTTATGCACTATGTAATGGCTACAAGGAACATATTTTAAAGACACAAAATATTAAAAGTAAAAGGATGGAATCAATATAACAAACCAAAAAAATGGTGGGCTATATTAATATCAGACAACATAGATTTCAGGACAAAGAAAAACAGGAGGACTCAAGAAGGTGCATGTCTTAACATAAAAGGGATCAGTCTATCAAGAAAACATAAAAATCCCAAACACTTATGCACCTGATAACAGACTCTCAAAGTACATAAAACAACAACTGATTGAAATGCAATGAAAAATAGGTAAGTTAAAACATAACTGGAAATTGGCCAGGCGTGGTGGCTCACACCTGTAATCCCAACACTTTGGGAGGCCGAGGTGGGCAGATCATGAGGTCAGGAGATCGAGACTAGCCTGGCCAACATAGTGAAACCCTGTCTCTAATAAAAATACAAAAATTAGCTGGGTGTGGTGGTGTGCATCTGTAGTCCCAGCTACTCAGAGGCTGAAGCAGGAGAATCACTTGAACCCCAGAGGCGGAGGTTGCAATGGGCCAAGACCACGCCATTGCACTCCAGCCTGGGTGACAGAGTAAGACTCCGTCTGAAAAAAAAAACAAAAATAAAGAAAAAAAATAGATAACTGGAAATGGAAATATTTTTCTAGAAACAATTCCCAGAATAGGTACACAAAAACATGGTAAAAATATACAAGATTTGCACAGTATTAACCAAGAAACTACATGAGATATTCACAGAACATTCCACCCAACACCAACATATACAATATTCTCAAGCCCATGTGGAATATTTGCCAAGAGGGCCCACACAGTACATAAAACAAATCTCAATTATTATTTAAAACAATTCAAGTCATAAAAAGCATGTTCTCTGATCATAATGGCACTAATTATAAATCACTAACCAACACTGAAACATCCTTAACTGTTTAGAAAACAAACCAACATACTTCTAAATAAACCATAGGTCAAAGAAGAAATCAAGAAGGAAATTAGAAAGCAATCTGAACTGAATCAAAATGGAAACACAATGTATCAACTTTTATGGAATACTAACTAATAAAGAATTACCTAGGGGAAATTTACAACACTAACACCTATGTTAGCATAAATAACAACAAAAAAAGACCTCAGTTGGCTGGGTGCAATGGCTCACGCCTATAATCCCAGCACCGGGCGAGCGGGCGGATCACAAGGTCAGGAGATAGAGGCCATCCTGGCTAACACGGTGAAACCCCGTCTCTACTAAAAATACAAAAAATTAGTCGGGCGTGGTGGCGGGCGCCTGTAGTCCCAGCTATTCAAGAGGCTGAGGCAGGAGAATGGCGTGAACCCAGGAGGTGGAGCTTACAGTGAGCCGAGATTGCGCCACTGCACTCCAGCCTGGGCAACAGAGCGAGACTCTGTCTTAAAAACAAACAAACAAACAAACAAACAAAACAAAACAAAACTCAGTCTTCGCCTTAACAGAAAAAGAGGAGCAAATCAAACCCAAAGCAAGAAGAATAAAAATAATCATCAGAAAAAAATAATAAAATAGAAAACTGAAAATCAATAGAGAAAAAAATCAATGAAACCAAAAGCCGATTATTTGAAAAGATCAATGAAATTGATAAACCTCCACCCAAAGGGGAGAAAAGGGAAAGAAGGCATAAATGACCCATTTCAGGAATAAAAAAGGGATTATCACTATAAATCATAAAGTATTATGAACAACCCCATGCCAATCAATTTGACAACTTAGATGAAATGAACAAATTCCTTGAAAGAAGCAGACCACCAAAGCTTGACCAAGAAGTAGATAAAGCAATGAACACTACCATCCAGTAAATAATTTAAGCTGGTCAGGCCCTTCAGAAAACAGTTTGCCAGGGCCGGGCATGGTGGCTCACGCCCCAGCACTTTGGGAGGCTGAGGCAGGCAGATCATCTGAGGTCAGGCGTTTGAAACCAGCCTGGTCAACATGGTGAGACCCTGTCTCTACTAAAAATACAAAAGTTAGCCAGGCATCATGGTGGGCGCTTAGAGTCTCAGCCGCTTAGGAGGCTGAGGCAGGAGAATCACTTGAACTTGGGAGGTGGAGGTTGTAGTGAGCTGAAATCGCACCACTGCACTCCAGCCTGGGCAAGAAAGCAAGACTCTGTCTCCAAAACAAAACAAAACAAAACAAAACAAACTTAGATGAATGTTCAACTTCCAAGAAAAATACAAAGCACCAATTTTTACTTAAGAAGAAATTGAAAATCTGAAAAAGAAAAAAAACTATAATTCTTTCTCTTCCTTTCTCTCTCTCCCCCACCCCTGCTCCCTTCTCTCTCTTTTGTTCTCATAAAGTGATTAAATCAATAACCCAAACACTTCCTATAAAAACAGGTTGATGCCAGGCATGGTGGCTTACATCTGTAATCCCAGCACTTTGCGGGGCCGAGGTGGGCGGATCACCCAAGGTCAGGAATTTGACACCAGCCTGGCCAACATGGTGAAACCTTGTCTCTACTAAACCACAAAAATTAGCTGGGCAGCACATCCATAGTTCCAGCTGCTCGAGAGGCGGAGGCAGGAGAATTGCTTGAACCCAGGAGGTGGAGGTTGCAGTGAGCCAAAATGCCGCCACTTTTCTCCAGCCTGGGCAACAGAGCAAGACTCTGTCTCGAAAGATGGAAAGGAGGGGAGAAGAGAGGAGAAAGGAGAGGAAAAAGGAAAGGAAAGGAAAGGAAAGGAGGGAGGAGGGGGAAGGGGGAAGGGGGAAGGGGAAAAGAAAAGAAAAGAAAGAAGAAATAGCTGGACATGATGTGTCCTGTAATAGGAACTGAGGTGAATACACCTTCAGTGCAAAGTTTGAGGTTCGTCTGCGTAGGAGTTAGGCCGTGTTCATTGTGTGCTGTAGCTGTGTTTGTGTTGCAGCTTCAATTCTTCTAGTCTTTATTTATGTCTTCTCTTTGGGTTTCCCTAGCAATTCTTTCTTAAATGGAGACTGTCTTGCAGGTCTCTCAGTTGGAATCCACAATTTTTACTCTGTAGCTCTGCTGAGGAGGAGGTAAGGTATTTCAGAGGGGACGCTTTCTGTAATCTTACGATTAGCACTCTCTTCCCCACCGTGGCCAGATGGCTCGGGTTGTAACCTTGACAAGAATTCCTTAATTTTTTTTTTTGAGACAGGGTCCCACTCTGTCACCCAGGTTGGAGTGTGGTATTGTGATCTCAGCTCACTGCAACCTCTGCTTCCAAGGCTCAAGTGATCCTCCCACCTTAGCCTCCCAAGTAACTGGGATTATAGGCAGTGCCACCACACCTAGCTAATTTTTCATATTTAGGTTGGAGTGTGGTGTTGTGATCTCAGCTCACTGCAACCTCTGCCTCCAAGGCTCAAGTGATCCTCCCACCTTAGCCTCCCAAGTAACTGGGATTATAGGCAGTGCTACCACACCTAGCTAATTTTTCATATTTTTTGTAGAGATGGGGTTTCGCCATGTTGGCCAGGGTGGTCTTGACCTCCTGTCTTCAAGTGATCTGCCCGCCTCGGCCTACCAAAGTGCTGGGATTACAGGTGTGAGCCACTGAGCCCGGCCAAAATTCACTTTTCTTGATATACAGTTCTATGAGATTTGGAAAATGCATATGGTTGTTCATAACCACAATGTGGATATAGAACAGGCCGGGTGAGATGGCTCACACTTGTAATCCTGGCACTTTGGGAGGCTGAGACGGGTGGATCGCTTGAGCCCAGAAGTTCAAGACCAGCCTGGGCAACATAGTGAGACCCTGTCTCTACAAAAATACAAAAATTAGCTGGGTGTGGTGGTGCACACCTGTGGTCCCAGATACTTCAGAGGATAAGACTGTGCCACTGCACTCCTGCTCTGGGTGACAGAGTGAGACCTTATCTCAAAAACAAAAAAAAGGTTGGGCAGGGGGATACAGAACAATTCTGGGCCAGGCACGGTGGTTTACACCTATAATCCCAGCACTTTGGGAGTCTGAGGCAGGAGGAACACTTGAGCCCAGGAGTTTGACAACAGCCTGGGCAATGTAGGGAGACGTCATCTCTAAAGAAAAAAAAATTAGCCAGGTGTGGTGGTATGCACTTGTGGTCCCAGCTACTGTGGTGGATCACCTCAGGTGATCTGCCCACCTCGGCCTCCCAAAGCCCTGGGATTACAAGCATGAGCCACCGCGCTGGGCCTTCATTGGCTATTTCATGCTGAGATATCCATTTCTTCTCCACATCAGAAGCCTCCTCGCTGAGAAGGGAACTTTATGACCAATGTTTCAAGGATGCATTTACCAAATGAGATGACCACTTCCACGAGGGCTATTTACATACAAAAATGGCTGCCCCTGCCTGACTTGCTCTTACCTGTACACTCTCCTCTTGTTTCTTCCCTCACAATCATCCATGGCTCTTTTCCTTGCTCCAATAAGGTGATTAAATCTGGCTTAGATACGGAATGTCCTGCTTACAAAGAAAAGAAGTGCCACAAAATACGGAAATCAACTTTGAAGGTAAAATTTAAAATTACAATTGCAATAAATGAAAGGTCAAAGTGATACTGAGTAAGATTTTAGAGAAGAGTGAGGGAAATAAAGAAAAAGATCACCCAGGGAGAGTCAATGTTTTTGTTTGCTGGTTTTCAAAAAAAATTTTTTTTTTTTTTTTGCGACGGAGTCTCGCTCTGTCACCCAGGCTGGAGTGCAATGGCGCCATCTCGGCACACCACAACCTCCGCCTCCCAGGTTAAAGTGATTCTCCTGCCTCAGTCTCCTGAGTAGCTGGGATTATAGGCGTGCACCACCATGCCTGGCTAATTTTTGTATTTTTAGTAGAAATGGGGTTTCACCATGTTGGCCAGGCTGGTCTCGAACTCCTGACCTTGTGATCCGCTCATCTGGGCCTCCCAAAGCACTGGGATTACAGGCATGAGCCACCGTGCCCAGTCTCAAAAGAAACTTAAACTTATATGTCCTCTAACTGTAGAAAGCAAGCATAAAGTGGTTGAAAACACACACTCTAAAGCCTGGGATTGGCTGGGTGCGGTGGCTCATGCCTGTAACCCCAGCACTTTGGGAGGCCCTGAGGTCAGGAGTTGGAGACCAGCCTGGCCAATATGGCGAAACCCTGTCTCTACTAAAAATATAAAAATTATCTGTAGGTGTGGTGGTAGTGCCTCTAATCCCAGCTAAGGAGGGTGAGGCAGGAGAATCACTTTAACCCGGGAGGCGGAGGTTGCAGTGAGCTAAGATCGCACCACAGCACTCCAGCCTGGGTGACAGAAGACTCTGTCTCAAAAAAAAAAAAAAAAGCCTGGGATCAATTCCTGACTCTGTCACCTTCCAGCTGTGTGTGACCTTGGGCAAGTTACTTACACTGCTGGTCAGTATTTTCACTTATAAAATTGGGAAAACAATAAAGCTGTTGGGAGTATTAAATTACTTGATATATGAGTAAAGTAATTAGAAAAATGTCGGTGTAGAAATCACAATGCTAGCTGTTCACATTACACTGCTGCAATTATTTTACTAAGAGTATACAAGAGATATCTACAGTATATTCATCCCATTTTACATGTGATTTTCATGGATTATAAGCTTCAACCATAAATCAAATGAATTCTGTCTCAGGAAAGGGACTGCTTTCTTCTCAATTTTAAGTAAGTTTCATTTATCCAGTCCACCACTCTATGCCTATATGAACAGTCTCTTTCAATAATAATGGCAATTCAGCACCCTCTTTCAAAGTAATATCACTGCAAATGGATCAGATAATAAAATGGTGCACTATAGCAATTCTGTGCACAAAATAAATAAGAAACCTGAACGCCCTGACAATGGTTCTACAATGAACACCAGAAAATTCTAAGCTAAACCACTGGTTCAAACCACTTACTGGGTTAAAGAGACAAATAAAAGAGGTATCAGAGGGAGGTGTGAATGTCACTGAAAGACAGAGAAGATGAAAGTGTTGAAAGGACCTGCCATTACTGACTCAAAGCTGAAACCACCTCAATAGAAATAGAGAAAATAAATTTAGTTTCTTAAAAGGCAGCCCTGAAAACCACAACAGAAGAAGAATGTATCCTACAAAACAGGTGATTCTAAATTATTCTAAATCATTCCAGGTTGATAAACATACCCAATGAGACTAAGTTGTCGTAGTTCTCCATCATCACCTCCTGGTACAAGGTCTTCTGAACCAGGCTGAGATATTCCCACTCCTGATGAGAGAAGTCTATGGCCACATCCCCGAATGTTATTGATCCCTGAAACAGCAAACCCATGTATTACTGGGAAAATTCCAAAATGGAGTGGAGGGGCCGGGCACTGTGGCTCACGCCTGTAATCCCAGCACTTTGGGAGGCCGAGGCGGGCAGATCATGAGGTCAAGAGATGAAGACCATCATGGCCAACATGGTGAAACCCCGTCTCTACTAAAATACAAAAAATTAGCTGGGTGTGGTGGCGCATGCCTGCACTCCCAGCTACTCGGGAGGCTGAGATAGGGGAATCACTTAAACTTGGGAGGCGGAGGTTGCAGTGAGCCGAGATTGCGCCACTGCACTCCAGCCTGGGCAATAGAGCGAGACTCCGTCTCAAAAAAATTAAAAGAAAATGGAGTGGATGGCCGGGCGCGGTGGCTCACGCCTGTAATTCCAGAACTTTGGGAGGCCAAGGCGGGCAGATTACCTGAGGTCGGGAGTTCAAGACCAGCCTGACCAAGATGGAGAAACCCTGTCTCTACTAAAAAAACCACAAAATTAGCTGGCGTGGTGGCACATGCCTGTAATCCCAGCTACTCAGGAGGCTGAGGCAGGAGAATCGCTTGAGCCTAGAAGGCAGAGGTTGCAGTGACCTGAGAATGCTCCATTGCACTCCAGCCTGGGCAACAAGAGCAAAACTCCACCTCAAAAAAAAAAAAAAAAAAAAAAGAAAAACGAAAATGGAGTGGAGGAGATGAAGGAGTGCATTGCAGCAGAAGAGCAATATAACCAGCATACAGACCAGAAATCTATGCTATCAGGGAGGGGAATGAAGCAGAATTTATACATATTTTTGAAGAAGCTTGAAACACAAACAAAACTTTCTGCCTGTTCTGGGACACTTCTTAGGTATCTGACCTTTTTGAAAATGACAAAATAATAATGTTTTTCTATTAAACTAAATCATTATTATGCACATAATGCCCTGGTGGTATCTGCCTCATAACTTCTCAATCAATGTGTGTTAATTGAGGAATATTTTGACTTGGAAGAGAATTTAAACTTTTAATCAAGAGATGTTTTATGCAAAATATGGTACAGATTCTCAATTTTAGAAAACTAGGTTTCCTGTGACCTCGTGGTGCAACAATAGTGCATCTGACTCACGCATCTGACTCCAGAAAACTAGGTTTCCTTAAAATTAATAATTTCTTCAAGCATCAACTACTTCATTACATTAAATCTTACCATGAGCATTTTTGTTTGTTTTGACAAAGGATTTTATCATGACATTATTATTTTATGGTATTTGTTTTTCAGGACTTTCTATCCAAATCCACAACTTCTGCGTTTACAAGTTCCAATCCAATAGACTAATTCACACGAAACATGAGATTTTACCCTACCTGAAGATTTAGATCCTTCAATGCCAATTTCCACCTTATCTAGCTGAAAAATTCAGATGTCTGGAAAATTTCAAAGACTTCCCATGGATGGTCAAATGGAACTGTTGTCTCAATCGCAACAAATGACAAAACCAACCTGAAATGCGTATTATCTGTACTCAAAGAACTTGACTCCTTTCCTCTGTATCACTGCCCAAAATAGAAGAATGGGCACCTAGAGGACATTAAGTAATTTGGTCAATAACAACATGAATGCTAGTGAATTTGCAGTGGCCCACCTAGCGAGGATGCTGGGTGATGTCGTACATATTTTACAGGAAGAATGAGAACTGGAGATTAGGTAACTGAGCACCGTCTCACGAAGGTAACTTCAGGAAAAATGATGAAAAGACATACATGACCTAAAAAATCACACACAAACCTAAACATGGCGAGAAATATCAACTTACATAGGCCATGGTTTGAGACTGGCAAGAGTTGATCAGTCCTCGGCGTTTCTCTACCAGAAGAGCAAAGTCAAAAGAACCAAGACCTGAAAGAAGAGAAGACCTTGAGACCAGCTGTGCTTTAGTGGTCCCCATAGGACTCAAGGTAATAGTACTGTTTTCCTCTTCCATTCCAAGTTACAAACTACCTCCTCTCACATACAATTTGGGAAGATTAAGATTCTGGATAAACCCATTTCCTCCCCCACTACCCAAGGGCCTCACCTACACAGAATCATACATTAGAAACATACTGTCATGGAAACCAGACCCAGATAATTCAGTAGGAAATTTTCTGGCCAATGTACGATGTTGGTGAGGCAGACGGGGACCTCAGATTAGGCAGCCCTGTCCTGCTTTGAGCAGAACTACCTCTTTCCATTCCCTCCTTTAAGGGTAAAAACAGGGAACATCATCCATACCAGAACCTCTTTTTAGTCTTGAAACTGGGGAAATTGGTCAAGATATTGGAGACAGATGGCGAGTGTTCAGCATTCTAAGTCTAGCAAAGTTTCCTAGTTAAATATATAACAGACTATCACTGTCCTAGAATACAAAGTAGTCATTAAATGTGAAACTGAGAAAAATTCAAGGACATGAAAAATATCAGAAACAATGTCAACAGAAAGATCAGACTGACCAATACATTTATTTTTGTAAAATATATAAATACATATCCATCAATACAGAGAGAAAGGCTGGCAGACAGATAATCATAAAATAGGCAAGGTGGCATGCACCTGTAGTCCCAGCTACCCAGGAGGCTGAGGCGAGAGGATCACTTGAGCCCAGGAGTTCAAGGTTGCAGTGAGCCATTATTGTGCTACCGAACTCCAGCCTGGGTGACAGAGCAAGACTCTGTCTCCAAGAAACAAAAAAGTGCTTATAGTCATAGTGCTTATATCTCACTATGTATTTTGGCTGAATACATAAAACAACTAAATAAAACTAAAGGAAAAGTAAATAAACCTTTGCTTAGCAACTTCCCATAATCAGAGTTTGATAAATAGCATTCCCTATACTTCTGTGTGGCTCTTGATTTTTTCATTATGAATACTTCCTTCACGATTACTGTAAGCACGGACATATTAACTTGAAACATGTATGTGTTTCCAATTTGTTAAGGTGGGAATTTCAACAAAATTATTTTTTCTCTAAATTTAAAATCATCTTACTGAATGGCTTATCTTCTGTGGGTTCCTTTGGATCCCCAAACCTAAACTCACTTCATCACCGGTTCTCAGATATGTTAGAATTGTGTCTCCAACAACATGGGGAACTGTCCCTGAGTAATCTCCTCTGTGAATGGATGATGGTCTCAATACAGCTTTATTTCAGGTCTTCTTAACAGAAGGGTTTATTTCGTTCCTAAATCTGGCAGGTAGGTCAGGATATCCTCTAGATGGCTGCTGAATTTCCTCATGCAATTAATTTTGCTTTCTATCTAGTATCATTACAGTGAAAACTACAAGGTTTAAAAGATGTAGTATAAAACCTGTTTATCACCATACATAGCCCACAGACTCAATGTAATTTGTTCATAGCCTGACTATTGCTATACTCAGACTGATGTCTCTGTTATGTGACATCACCAAGTAGTTCACCTAAATCTCTCCAAACAGACTCTATCACACACTCCTTAAACTTCCTCCTATTCAGATTTGACTTTCCTTCATAGACTGTAAAAGTATTTCAAAGGAAGCAACTCATCTTTTCAGTGATTGTCCCATTTCAAATACTGCAATTTTCAGGTGTGGCATAGTAGAAGCACTTAATAAAAGTCTGATTTTTTTTTTTTTTGAGACAAAGTTTTACTCTTTTGCCCAGGCTGGAGTGCAATGGCATGATCTTGGCTCATTGCAAACTCTGCCTTCCGGTTTCAAGTGGTTCTCCTGCCTCAGGCTCCCAAGTAGCTAGCTGGGATTACAGGCACCTGCCACCATACCCACCTGATTTTTGTATTTTTAGTAGAGATGGGGTTATCACCACGTTGGCCAGGCTGGTCTCAAACTCCTGACCTCGTGATCTGCCAGCCTCAGCCTCCCACAGTGCTGGGACTACAGGCGTGAGCCACCACGGCCAGCCCAAAAGTCTAATTTTTTTACCACAAAATTCACAGGTACACTTGTAGGAATTTTTAAAAAGGAAATAACGATAGAAGTACACAATCAATACGTACAATACATTCATCAAAGATAATTTTTGATTATCGAAATTAAAAACACAAATATTAAAAGCACAATAGGGAGTAGGTTAAACATATTATTCTCCGGACTATGGTAACATCCTATGCCATGATTACTAAGATTGATCTTAAATCATATAATCAAAGGAAAATAGTACCAAGGATGAGTTAGTAAATAAGACAGGTTTAAAAACGTATGCACCCAGTCGGGCGCAGTGGCTCATGCCAGTAATCCCAGCACTTTGGGAGGCCGAGGTGGGCAGATCACGAGGTCAGGAGATCCAGACCATCCTGGCTAACACAGTGAAACCCCGTCTCTACTAAAAAATACAAAAAAATTAGCCAGGCGTGGTGGCGGGCGCCTGTAGTCTCAGCCACTTAGGAGACTGAGGCAGGAGAATGGCGTGAACCCGGGAGGCGGAGCTTGCAGTGAGCCAAGATGGCGCCACTGCACTCCAGAGCGAGACTCCATCTCAAAACAACAACAACAACAACAACAACAACAACAACAACAGCAGCAGCAACAACAAACATATGCACCCTGTCTCCAGTAAAAATAATTTTAAAAAAAATTAGCTGGGCATGGTGGCGGGTGCCTGTAATCCCAGCTACTTGGGAGGCTGAGGCACCAGATTCGCTTGAACCAGGAGACCGAGGTTGCAGTGAGCCAAGATCATGCCACTGCACTCTAGCCTGGACGGCAGAGTGAGACCCCATCTCAAAAAAAAAAAAAAAAAAAAAAAAGGTATGCAAAAATTAGTTACGTGGTATCCTGCTGAAATTAAGAAGACAGGCTGTCTTCTCACTCTCAAAAGTGATACTGAGTTTTGCCTTATGAAGAGATGCTAACATATGAATGCCTGTTTCCCCATCAGCAAATAAGGGATAGGAATATATCCTACTTAACGAGACAGTTCTGAAGATTAATCAAGATGATCTATAGAAACACTAAAAAAGTAAAATATGATAGCTACTGTAATAACATTATCATCAAATGTTAAAAGATAAAAAATACCACATGCTCATTAATCCATTATTATAAAAGGAACTTAATTCTGTTGCTTCCTGTTTTTCTTTCTTTCTTTTTTTGAAATGGAGTCGCGTTCTGTCGCCCAGGCTGGAGTGCAGTGGCACAATCTTGGCTCACTGCAACCTCCACCTCCCAGGTTCAAGCTATTCTCCTGCTTCAGCTCTCCGAGTAGCTGGAACTACAGGCGTGTGCCACCATGCCCGGCTAATTTTTTGTACTTTTAGAAGAGATGGGCTTTCACTATGTCGACCAGGCTGGTCTAGAACTCCTGACTTAGTGATCTGCCCGCCTCAGCCTCCCAAAGTGCTGGGATTACAGGCATGAGCCACTGCACCCAGCCACTTTCTGTTTCTTAAAGTTTGTGCTTCATGGGCTTTCTCCTACTCATAATTCCGAATTTACAAATTTCATGGCCCACGTTTAAGAAATACAAGTCTTCTTTAAAAAAAAAAAAAATTAGGTTTTTTTTGGCTGGGTGTGGTGGCTCACGCCTGTAATCCCAGCACTACGGGAGGCTGAGGCGGGCAGATCATCTGAGGTCAGGAGTTCAAGACCTGCCTGACCAACATGGTAAAACCCCATCTCTACTAAAAATACAAAATTAGCTGGGCATGGTGATGCATGCCTGTAATCCCAGCTACTCAGGAGGCTGAGGCATGAGAATCGCTGAACCCAGGAGGTGGAGGTTGCAGTGAGCTGAGATCGTGCCATTGCACTCCAGCCTGGGCCACAGAATGAAACTCCATCTAAAAAAAAAAAAAAAAGATGATCAGATAAGTAAGGAGAAAATGCCCCTTTCCTTACTCCCCAGCAAGTACAGAAAACAAGGAAGATACCACTCAGCCTCACATACATTCAAAGAACTGGATCTAATAAAGTGCTAGGTCAAGAATATTAAGGAGAGTGAATCTTATTTTCCTGCCAAATACAAACATTTATGTGAGTATTTGTAAATATCACAATACCTATTTGTTATTATTACTGAACTATCTTTGGAAATATTACCATACTTGCAAGACATCTGGAAATCATAGATTACCATGCTTTTCTCTGCAGTAACTTTGCATTTCTAAACTACTAATTCTGAGAGGATGTCTTCATCATTTGTGCCCTGTTAAGTTTTAAATCGCATTTTTAATACCTAAAAGGTATAAAAACTTGGATTGTTTTTCACCTCTGAAGGAGGTCCCTGGTAGCTCCCTCTCCTCTTAAAATGCAGAGATATAGGAAAGCCCATGTCAAAAGACCTCGTTGCAACACATTGACTTACAGATCTAATGGGCTTTGTGATTCATGAAAGGGGTAGCCTCCATTGTACAAAATAGCGTAAGAGCTCCTACTGAGCAATGGAGAAACAGTGGATTTTGTAAGGTGGAAACAAATAAGAGAACTATAGAAAAAAAATTGATTGGTGACTATCAGGCTACTTCAGTTTACTTTTTTCTGGAAGGTTAAGCGGAGGTCATTTCCTTATTATACTAACTCAGATAGACTGGAGTCTCCTGTTTTCAGGAAAAACTGATCTGTTTGGCACTCTACCTGCTCCCTTAAAGTTTCAGTTTTGTAATGTGGCTTTTAGCATGAGTGACTTCATTTTGGTTTAGTCTGGTCTGTTGGAGCCTAGTGCAGAAGCTCAGTCCAAAGTAATGGTGTCTCATCATACTGGTTTTATATCCATGGTTGGGTTAGATTCCTTTTTCTAACTAAAAGTAGGAGTCTGCCTATTTCATTAATTCTCTTCTGTAAAGACAAAACCACACACAAGTGCTCACGCATGAAAACTGAAAACATATACACCCAAATTTGTAAAGTGATTCTCTCTGGGCAGGGAGGTTTGGGTTATTCTAAATTTCTTCTTTGAAACTATCTTAGGGAATGAAATTTTTGTGACGAAACTGCCTTAATTCCATCATCATAAATATAACTTCAAGACATTTCAAAGTAGTAATAAACTATTTCTAAAAGTATCCTTATGGGGAGAGGGTACATGTGTCATTAAAAGAAATCTAAATATTAGGCCTAGAATGAAAAATCAGCGTGACTAAAACATGTAACTCTTTGTCTTCTTGAACAGCCTTTAGCTGTGTTTCTTCTACGTAACTAGAAACAATTCACTATAAAGATTCTTTCCTTAGTGGACAGGGAAATGGCTTCTGCACATTTAATGGGAACAGGTACACAAAATAGGTCCAATAATTTGGGGCACACATTATATGCTCAGTAAATATGGCCACAACCCCTTCATTCCTCTCTAAAAAACCAATTAAATAATCATTTTGGATACAATCCTTGCAAAAGTTTTTGCAAAATTCCATTTGTTTAATTTTAATTTTAATTTTTATTTTTTTGAGACGGAGTCTCACGCTGTCGCCCAGGCTGGCGTGCAGTGGCTCGATCTCGGCTCACTGCAAGGTCTGCCTCCCAGGTTCACACCATTCTCCTGCCTCAGTCTCCCGACTAGCTGGGACTACAGGCGCCCACCACCACGCCCGGCTAATTTTTTGTATTTTTAGTAGAGACGGGGTTTCACCGTGTTAGCCAGGATGGTCTCAATCTCCTGACCTCATGATCTGCCCACCTCAGCCTCCCAAAGTGCTGGGATTACAGGCGGAAGCCACTGTGCCAGGCCCAAAATTCCATTTTTAAAAAATGAGCTGCGGCCGGGCGTGGTGGCTCACGCCTGTAATCCCAACACTTTGGGAGGCCAAGGTGGGTGGATCACCTGAGGTTGGGAGTTCAAGACCAGCCTGACCCACATGGAGAAACCCCGTCTCCACTAAAAATACAAAAAAAAAAAAAAAAAAATAGCCGGGCATGGTGGCCCATGCTTGTAATCTCAGCTACTCAGGTGGCTGAGGCAGGAGAATCGCTTGAACCTGGGAGGCGGAGGTTGCAGTGAGCACAGATCGCACCATTGCACTCCAGCCTGGGCAACAAGAGCGGAACTCCGTCTCAAAAAAAAAAAAAAGAAAGAAAGAAAGAAAAAGAGCTGCATGTATAGTTTGAGAACTGTGCTCCACCACTGTAACTCTAAATAGTGTTAAACATTAGATCACAGCTATTTATCCTGTGACAGATTCTTTACAAACATAAATCTTATTATCTGTATAATATCCAATCCCTTGGACGCTGTATAATTTTCTTAACCATTCCCATAATCTCGTTCATTAGTTTTCTGCAAAACCATTCAAAGGTATAAAACTCTTTGATTCCAGATCTAAAACCTGAGTCTAAATAATTTGGATTATGGACATCCTAGAAAAATGCAAATTAACAAACATGTACAGGAATTCTTTATAGAATTTCAGGGGGTTTGTGATGTCCCTTATGCACATAAGGGCATTGGTCTACAGACAGTACACCAATGACCGAGAATTCCTATTTTGGAAAACTTAAATTCTGGCTCACTTCCTTCACATCACGGCTAAGTTCATATTCTTGTTGCTTTTGATCTACAGAAATCCAAAACGGAATATCCAAAATTGCCTCATAATACTTAGCGCTTATGTTTCCCCCCTCCAAGGCTGCAGGCACGTAATTTCATACACACAACCAGAAGGAAGTATGTTGGATGGAACCTGCAATCATCCTTCACTGCAGGTTCTTGGGGTCAGAATTCAAGGCCGTGTTTGTTAAACATGTAAATGAAACTCCAAGAACCGGGAGGTGGGGGCGGAGTAACAACCCTTTTCAGGAGGGAATCCTACACTCGAAACTGACAAACCCTGCCAGACCAAATTTTAGTCAGGCTACTACACCTTCAGCTAGGCCCATCTGTACACTTCACTGTAAAATCTGGCTATAGCAAAGAACTATTCTAAGTCAGTTTAGCAAGACCCTTTCACCTCCGTATCTTCATCCTCCACCGTCCCCCAGGTCTCTCTCTCCAGAAATAATCCTGTTAGGTGCGTTTAGTCAGAATCTTCCTTAACCCAGACATTTCCTCTTAGTAATTTCTCATCCAGTGATCCCTAACCTTCTTGGCTATAAATTCCCACTTGTTCATGCTGAATTCGGAGTTGAGCCCAATGTCTGTTACCCACTGCAAAATCTCACAGCCGGGATCCCAATACCTACCACGATGGTCCTGAATAAAGGGTTCTTTGCATGCTTTAACAAGTGTCACTGAATACTTTTTTATTTAACAGAATCTATCATACCTTTCTTAAGGGCAATTACTCTTCTAAGCTTCTCATCCTATCTGTTTCTTCTCACTGGAAATCTTCATCTAAGACTCAGTATCTGATTTCCCACTGGGACCATTTCTCTGTTGTAGTCGTACTAGGCTGAGGAAGGCACAGGAAGCAGCAGGGAACCTGGAGCCACGGGTCAACAGACCCCACAGAGCCCAGCGAAGCACGCTTTGCAAAGGACACACACGGCATGTACAGGTCACACAAGGTCGACTACGCACCCCTCACAGTCCCGCAACTGCACCCACGTCACACAGGCAAGCCGGTCCTGTCGCCGCTGCGCGGTCTCTCACGCTCCCGCCTGTCTCCTAGAGACGGGCCCCTCCTCCGCAGCTCCAGCACCCTAGGGCCTGAGGAGGCGGGAGACTCGCCCGGCCCGCCTGGGGGCCTCCGCGCTCTGAGCGCCTCCTGCAGCTCCACTCTCACCGCCAAGCAGGGTACCACGCGGGCGGCGGGCTGGGGCTGCAGAGGCTCCCGCAGTGACCTGCGCCGCCTTCTTCAGGTGGAACCAAAAGGTCCCGGAACCGGAGCCAGGGGTCCAAGTTTTCTCCGTTGCCTGTGGAATATGTAGTCCAAGCCAGAACAGACAGGACCGCAGGTACCGGTGAGAAATGGAGTCCAGAATCCTAAAAACCTACAAGAAATAAGGCAGCGACCACTGAGACCGCGCCTCCCACCCACCGCTCGAGCCCCGGAGACTTCTGGGAGTGGCCGCCTTGCCTAGAGTGCGCATGCGCAGATCGGCCACTACTGGGCCCCTGGCCTGAGGCTTAGGATGGAGTTAGTGCGTTCTTAGGGCCAGTAGGAGGCGAGTCTGAGTAGAAACTGATCCAGGTAGCCTCGGAAGGGATCACCTACTGGATGGGTGTGAGCTCCTCAGGGTGGGGCGCCGAAACCTTCATGGCCCCTGAGGTAGAGCCGGCCTCCTTGGTAACACATGGGACCGGGACTTTTAATACCACCCGACAGGCCCAGCTTGTCTCGTCAAGCGCTAGGTAAATGGATTCACGTCCTATATGAGGGTTTGAAGTTCCATCACATTCTTCAATACATGACATTATGTTCTTCATCTTTGGACACGAATATATTTGACTAAAAATTTGACTAAAAAATCATCTGAAGAAATAACTGCTAAGTAGTTTTATTATTTTTGTTCTGGAATAGGCTTCTTAAAGATAAAATAAGAAATTTAAAAAAATTTTTTGATCCTTCATGTAATACTTTGTAAATCTTCATAGTTATTTAGAAGCATCCAAAATTTCCAAATGGTAAAAAATGAATAAGAAAAATTTTTAGGTAAGTAAATTTGGGGGAAATATTTACAACAGCTAAAACGGACAAATATTTAATAGTCCGAATTTCCTGTTTCTTTGGCTTAATAAAATATTGATGAATACAGGCTGGGCACGGTGGCTCACGCCTTTAATCCCAGCATTTTCGGAGGCCAAGGCAGGAGGAGAATCAGTTGAGGCCAGAAGTTCAAAACCAGCCTAAGAAACATAGTGAGACACCCCTCTCCTCCTCCCAAACTCTACCAAAAATGAAAGTTAGCCTGGTGTGGTGGCACACGCCTGTGGGCCCAGCTATTCCAAAGACAAAGGTAGGAGGATCAGTTGAGCCCGGGAGTTCAGGCTTCAGTGAGGTATGATGGTGTCACCACACTCTAGCCTGAGCAACAGAGCAAGACCTTGTCTCAAAAAATAAATAAGTAAAATTAATTTAAAAATAAAAAATATTTGTCTATACCCTAAGAGGAAAAGGAACAAAACTAAAAAATCACCATTCAAAAATACAAATAGTCAAGGAAAAAAAAACTATTAAAGTTACAATTTAAGAACTTATTGATCACTTATTTCTTCTCTTAATTAGTTCTTGGATTTGTTGCTCCTGAATCTCCTGAGTAATCTCTCAGAAATACCACACATAGATCAATGGATTAAATTGACTCCACATATTATTTTCTTTTTCTTTTTTCTCTTTTTGAGATGGAGTTTTGCTGTAGTTGCCCAGGCTGGAGTGCAATGGCACGATCTTGGCTCACTGCAACCTCCACCTCCCAGGTTCAAGCGATTTTCCTGCCTCAGCCTGCTGAGTAGCTGGAATTACAGGCATGCATCACCATGCCCAGCTAATTTTGTATTTTTAGTAGAGACAGAGTTTTACCATGTTGGTCAGGCTGGTCTCGAATTCCCAACCTCAGATGATCTGCCCGCCTTGGCCTCCCAAAGTGCTGGGATTATAGGCATGAGCTACTGCGCCCGGCTCCACATACTATTTTCAACAAGGATACCAAGGCATTTTAAGGAAGGGAAGAGTAGTCTTTGTTGAAAACACTGGAACTAGAGATGCACATAGAAAGGAATGAATTGAGTTCCCTGCCTCTCACCATATACAAAATCAACTCAAAATGGATCAAACACCTAAGTGTAAGACTTAAAACAGTAGAACATTTAGAAGGAAATGTAGGCATAAATCTTCTGGACTCTATAGTCAGCAATTGTTTCTTAACTGTGACATCAGAATCACAAGCAACAACATCAAAAAAGGAAATTGGACATAAATTGTAAAACATTGTGCTTCAAAACCCACCAAGAATGTGAGAAGCTACCCAAAGAGTGAGAAAAATTGTTTGTAAACTATGTATCCAATAAGGGATTTGTATCTAGAATATATAAAGAAGTCTTGCAACTCAATAATAAAAAGCCCAACAAAAATGGGCAAAGTAACTGAATAAGTATTTCTAAAAAAAAAAAAGTATACACATGGCTACTAAATACTTGAAAACATGTTCTATATTAATCATTAAGAATATGCAAATCAGCCAGGAGCAGTGGCTCATGCCTGTAATCTCAGCACTTTGGGAGGTCGAGGCAGGAGGATTGCTTGAGCCTGGGAGTTCAAAACCAGCCTGGGAAACAAAGAAAAAGACTATGTAAATCAAAACCCCAAAACCCCAATGAGATATACTACTTAGGATGACTAAAATCAAATAAATATACAATAACAAATTTTGGATAGGATTTGGATAAATAGAACCCTATATACATTGATGGTGTCACTGGAAAATGGTAGAACTACTGTATAAACAGTCTGGCAGTTCCTCAGAAGAATGTAGAGTTACCATATGATGTAGCAGTTTTAGTCCTAGGTATATTCTCAAGACAAAACCATATGTTCTCACAAAGCTTGTACACAGATATTTACAGCAGCATGATTCATGATAGCCAAAACTGGAAAGAAAACCCAATTGTTCTTCATTTTATAAGTAGATAAGTAAAATGTGGCATATCTACACAATGGACTATTACTTGGTAATATAAGGAAATGAAGATCTGATACAAGCTACAACATAGCTCAACCTTGAACACTATGCTAAGTGAATGAAGCTGGTACAAAAGACCACATATTTATGATTCCTTCTATGTGAAATTTCTTCTCATATAAAATTTCCAATGTGGGCTAATTTATAGAGACTGAAAGTAAACTGTTTCCTAAATTGAAGGGTGGCAGAAGGAATTGGGATGGTGGCTAAAGGCTTTCATGCTGGCGTGATGAAAATGTTCTAAAACCGTGTTGAAGGTTTCACAACTTTGTGACTACATTAAAAACTACTGGATTTTACACTTTAAATGAGTGAATTGGATGGAATGTGAATTATATACAAAGTTGTTACCAAAAGAAATAAAAAAGAAATACAGACTTTTCAACAAGTAAAAACTGAGAGCATTTGTTGTTAGCAGATCTTCTTTATAAGAAATGTTAAAGAAAATTCTTGAGAGAGAGAAAGAATAGGACAGAATCAGAAATTTGTATCTAAACAAGAAATGAAGAGTCAGAATTAAAGATAATGGAAGTAAAACCATTTTTTTCCTCATATTTAGTTTCTCTGAAAGATAGTAATAATGTTATTATTATTATTCTTAAAATTTTTTGAGATACAGTCTCGCTTTGTCACCCAGGCTGGAGTGCAGTGGCACGATCTCAGCTTACTGCAACCTCCGCCTCCCAGATTCAACCAATTCTCCTGCCTCAGTTTCCCAAGTAGCTGGGATTACAGGCACGTGCCACCAGGCCCGGCTAATTTTGTATTTTTAGTAGAGACAGGGTTTCACCATGTTGATCAGGCTGGTCTTGAACTCCTGACTTCAAGTGATCCACCAACCTTGGCTTCCCAAAGTGTTGGGATTACAGGTGTGGGCCACTGCGCCCAGACTATCTTATTGTTTTTTAAAGACAGGATCTTGCTCCGTTGCCCAGGCAGGAGTGCAGTGGTGCAATCACAGCTCACAGCAGCCTCAACTGGTGCAATCACAGCTTACAGCAGCCTCGACCTCCCAGGCTAAAGAAATCCTCCTACCTCAGCCTCCTGAGTAGCTGGGATTATAGGTGCGCACCACCACACCTGGCTAATTTTTAAATTTTTTTGCAGAGACAGGGCCTCACTATGTTGTCCAGGTTGGTCTCAAACTCTGGGGCTCAAGTGATCCTCCCACCTCAGCCTCTCAAAGTGTTGAGATTACAGGTGTGAGCCACTACGCCCAGCTCAATCATCTTTTAAGCAATTTAAATAATAAGATATATTTACCCACATATTAGCCATTTCCTATGTAGGTCCAAATTTCCATCTGATATCACTTTCCATTTGTCTGAAGAACCTTAACATTTCTTAGAGTGTAGGAAAGCATCAATCCTCTCATCTTTTAGATGCCTAAAAAAATCAGACATCCACAAATTTTCACCTTTGTACAAAAGTATTTTCACATTGTATAGAATTCAAGGTAACATTTTTCATTTCTGCGCTATACAAGAATTTTGCTCAACTGTCTTCTAGGTTATGTTGGTTTCAACAAGAAATACTTTTATTCTTGCATTTGTTCCTCTCTATGTAGTCTCCTTTCTCTGCTGACTTATTCTTTATCACTATTTTAAAGCAATTAGATTATGATCAGTCTTTGTTTAGATTTCTACATTTCTTGTGATTAGAATTCACTGAGTTGCTTCAATTTGTAAGTCTACAGTTTTCACCAATTGGGAAAATTTTTAAGCTTACTAATCCTTTTCCTGCAATGTCTAATCATTTCTCCAGAGTATTTTACATCTCAGACATTGTAGTTTTCATTTGTGGATGTTTAATGTGGTTTAAAAAAACATCTCCCATGATTCTCCTAAAAGTGCTTATATTTCAGCCAGGTGCAGTGGCTTACACATGTAATCCCAGCAGTTTGAGAGGCTAAAGCAAGACCCTGTCTCTACTAGAAAATACAAAAAATTAGCCGGGCATGGTGGTGCATGCCTGCAGTCCCAGCTACTAGGGAGGCTGAGGTGGGAAGATCAACTGAGCTCAAGAGGTCGAGGCTGCAGTGAGCCATGACTGGGCCACTGCACTCCAGTCTGGGCCAAAGAGTGATACCCTGTCTTTAAAAAAAAAAGAAAAAAAAAGTGCTTATATTTTGGTCTACCTTTGTCAACATATGAAATATCATTATAATTATTCTGATAACCTATCAATTCTAATACGTGAGACAATTTTGATTAATCAATTTTGCTCCTCGTTGTGTGTCATGTTTTCCTGGTCCTTTGCATGTCTTGTAACCTTTTTTTTTTTTTTCTTTTTTTGAGACAGAGTCTCTATCTTGTTGCCCAGGCTGGATTGTAATGGTGCGATCTCTGTCACTGCAACTTCCACCTCCCCAGGTTCAAGTGATTCTCCTGCCACAGCCTCCCGAGTAGCTGGGATTACAGGCATGTATCACCAGGCCTGACTAATTTTTTGTATTTTTAGTAGAAACGGGGTTTCTTCATTTTGGTCAGGCTGGTCTGGAACTCCCAACCTCAGATGATCTGCCCACCTCAGCCTCCCAAAGTGCTGGGATTACAGGCGTGAGCCACTGCACCCACCCATCTTGTAACTTTTGATTGGATGCTAAACATTGAAATGTTACCTTGCCAGGTATTCTTGTATATTTTTCAGTATTTTTGAGCTTTGTTTTGAAATATAGTTCACGTACTTGAAAACAGTTTGATCTTTTTCATGGGTTCTTTTTCAGCTTTGATAAGGCAGGACCGGAGCAAGACTAATTAGTCCAAAGCTGATTCTTCCTCTCTCTTAAGACAGTATACTTCTGAGTACCCGAGGTCTTGTGAATTATGAGGGTTTTTCCACTTTGGCTATTGGTAACACCTGCTATTCCTGGACTTGTTTGAGCTATGAGGATTATTCCCTCTATTCATTTCAAGTGGGTTTTTCCACAGCTTCAGGTGTTTTCACATATAGCTAACTGGTCAGTACTTTCAGTTGAAGATTCAAGGGAACTCCCTGGCAGCTCTCCAGAGATCTCTTCATGGAGGTTGTTCCTGTCTAGTACTTTGTTCCACATACCCTAGCTTCTGCAAATCCTCAAGTTTGTGTCTCAATTCGGGAAGAACACTGGGCTCTGCTTCTGTTAACTCTCCCTGAGCAATGGACTGAAAATACTCCAGATGTTAAGTTGGGAGAAATAATAGAGCTCACCTTGGTGGTTTCTGCAATTGGGGATTGTGGTCTGCTTGTTGTTCAGTGTCTGAAAACTGTCATTCTATATATTTTTTAAAATTATTGAGATGGGAGGGTACATCCTACCCTGTTATTATATCTTAAAAGTAAGCAAAATTTTAATTTAATTTTTTTTTTGAGATAGGGTCTTGCTTTGTAGTCCAGGCTAACGTGCAGTGGTGCCCTCATGGCAGCCTCAAACTCCTGGCTCAAGCGATCCTCTTGCCTCAGCTTCCTGAGTAACTGGGACTACAGGTGCATGCCACCATGCCTGGCAAATTTTTTTTTACTTTTTGTAGAGATGAGTCTTGTTTTGTTATCCAGCCTGGTCTCAAACTCCTGGGCTCAAAGGATCCTCCCACCTTGGCTTCCCAAAATGTGGGGATTACAGGAGTGAGCCACTGTGTTCAGCCTAAAATTATATCTTGCTTTATCTCAATAATGCTTATTTAAGAAGAAAAAGCTAAAAGAAAAACACTTAATGATCTCTTCCATAAGATCACCAAGACCAAGGCCCTGATCAAGAAATATGTGGTTGATAATCCACATGGTAAAGCTTTCTTTTTTTGTGATTACGTCTTTGCATGCGTGTGTCTCAGTGAAGACCATGGAAACTAGAGGAGTATCTAAAAATTGCTCAATTACCATTAACTGTAGAGAGAAAAATAGGAAGGAATAAGAACATAAGTGCATAAAAATAGTAAGAATAGCCAGGCACAGTGGCTCATGCCTGTAACCCCAGCACTTTGGGAGGCCAAGGCGGGTGGATCACAAGGCCAGGAGTTCAAGACCAGCCTGGCCAAGATGGTGAAACCCTGTCTCTACTAAAAATACAAAAAATTAGCCAGGTGTGGTGGCGGACACCTGTAATCCAGCTATTCGGGAGGCTGAGGCAGAGAATTGCTTGAACCCGGGAGGCGGAGGTTGCAGTGAGCCGAGATTGCACCACTGCACTCCAGCCTGGGCAACAGAGTGAGACTCCGTCTCAAAAAAATAAAATATAAATCAATATTACAACTTTTTTGCATATTGTTTCCACTTTAAAATATTTAAGATGCTTTCAGACCAGGCGTGGTGGCTCAAGCCTGTAATCCCAGCACTTTGGGAGGCCGAGGCGGGCGGATCACGAGGTCAGGAGATCGAGACCATCCTGGCTAACATGGTGAAACCCCGTCTCTACTAAAAATAAAAAAATTAGCCGGGCAAGGTGATGGGCACCTGTAATCCCAGCTACTCGGGAGGCTGAGGCAGGAGAATGGCGTGAACCTGGGAGATGGAGCTTGCAGTGAGCCGAGATCATGCCACTGCACTCCAGCCTGGGCCACAGAGCGAGACTCCGTCTCAAAGAAAAAAAAAAGATGCTTTCAAGTATCTGCTAAAAATTAACGACTTTTCTTTGCTTTTTTAGAGACAGGGTCTCACTCTATTGCCCAGGATAGAGTGCAGTGGTGCCATCATAGCTCACTGCAATCTCAAACTCCTAGGATCAAGCAATCCTCCTGCCTCGGCCTCCAGAGTAGCTGGTATTACAGGCATGCACCAGTATGCCTAATTAAAAAAATTTTTTTTTTGTAGACACAGGGTCTCACTATGTTGCCAGGGCTGTTCTTGAACTCCTGACTTCAAGTAATCCTCCCTCTTCGGCCTCCCAAAGTGCTGGAATTAAAGGCGTTAGCCACCACACCCAGCCTATGATTTTTAATATATACCTAAAATTGCTCAATTAATTTTGCAAATGATAATTAAGTGCTTGGCAATATTTCATTTGTTAAATCCATAAGATTATTTTTTATGTGAATAGAATGTAAGTATTCAGAATATTCCTATCTAATAGAAAGTTTTCTAATAATGGAAACATTGTATACAGTAGTCTCCCTCTTATCTGCAGGGGTTATGTTCCAAGACCCCCAGGGGAAGCCTGAAACCCAAGGATGGCACCAAACCATCCTATTTTTTTACTAAACATATGTACTTATGATAAAGTTTAATTTATAAATTAGGCACAGCAAGAGATTAACAACAAGGAAACATTAGATAAAGAGGGGACTACTGTATCTGTAAAGTCCAATACACATGGCTATTGAACACATAACTGTGACTAGTCCTACTGGTGAACTCAATTTTATGCCTTATTAAATTTAAATTAATTTAAAATGGCCACATGTAGCTGGTGGCTAGTGTATCTACCTGACAGTGCAGATCTAGAGGAATGTCAATTGCTTAATATTTAATGCAATCAATGCTAATTATGTGACAAATTATAACTTTAACATGAGGCAATAAAATAAAACTATTAGTGGATATTTACTCACCCTGCATTAAAATTTTTCACACATTAAAGAATCTGTCATTCTCATGAGGGCTGCTGGTAAGTATCCAACCATGTCTAAGCAGCAATGCATTTTATATATATATTTTTTTGAGATGAAGTTTCGTTCTTGTTGCCCAGGCTGGAGTGCAATGGCCCCATCTTGGCTCACTGCAACCTCTGTCTCCCGGATTCAAGCAATTCTCCTGCCTCAGCCTCCCGAGTAGCTGGGATTACAGGCATGCGTCACCCCACCTCACTAATTTTGTATTTTTTTTTTTTTTAGTAGAGATGGGGTTTCTCCATGTTGGTCAGGCTGGTCTCAAACTCCTGACCTCAGGTGATCCACCTGCCTTGGCCTCCCAAAGTGCTGGGATTACAGGCGTGAGCCACCATGCGGGGCCTGCATCTTATATTCTTGCTAAAGAGTTCTGAACTCCTAGCGTCGTATTGCCAAGAACACATAATGCTTGATTTTCACTGAGGGGTTCATGTGGGGATGCGTCTTTTATGTGGAACCCAGTGGTAATACCACAATGTGCACTGCTCAAAGGCATTGTGCCTCGGGCAGGTACGCAGCTCAGTTAATCTGTTGCTTTCATATAAAGTAGAAATTCAAATAGAGTATCAGGTGATTTTGGAAGTGTTTAACAATCCACTATTAAAACTGTAAGAAGGAAAACAAAATAAAGAAAAAACAGGACCATATGGGTTTAAAGCCAAATTTTATCTAACCTTTAATAAACAAATAATGGCAATAACAAAAATTTAAAAAATTCTTAATTTTGAATGTTAATATATGAATGCTAATAATATTAATATCAATTTTGAATATTTGGACAAAAATCCCAAACAAAATATTCATAAGATAAATTAAGCAGCTTATCAAAACAATAATATACCACAGCTAAGCATATTATATTTCAGAAATGGTTTAAAACAAGAAATCAGTATGAATTATAACATTAAAATAGCAGAGGAGAATGATATATGAACAAAGCAAAAGAAGTGATAGGATTTGAAAAAATATAAGAAGTTAGCCCTAATTATAGAGCATACTTGCATACAACAAAGTAAATATTAGTTGAATGGTAAAATATTGTACTGATTTCCATTAAACTGGTTAAACAACTAAGACACTGGCTATTACCCCAATACTTGACATAATTGTATTTATTTTAATAAAAGTAAAGAAATAATAATGATTTTAAAAGAAAATTCATTTCCATTCATAGATAATCTGACTGAATACATAGAAATCTCACATACTATTAAAAATATAAATAGATTACAGTTTATGGTTAGAGTGATAATGGCAACATCCAAATATAATATGATAGTATGTGGGAAAACTATCAGTATCAGAAAAATCATGAATGCACTTTAAAAAGCTACTCTCCAGGAAAAGGATATTATATATAAAATAACAAAAGAATCAAGATCTAGAGTATGTGTGTGTATTCATAAATCAGCAGGTTGAGAAAATGAGCAAAAGAAACAAACAGGAAAGTCACAGTAAATAACATGATTGGCCAATAAATACATATAAAAATACTTAATGGGTTAGTTAAAAAAAAATTATATTTTTAGGTGGACAAGTGGAGTTACTGGATACTTTTATTTCCAGCTGACCAGACTAGAAATTACAAGAGTAGAAGAGCATTTGGAAAAGATCCAAGTATATATACATCAGCTATGACTGCAATTATAGAGTTTTGTTATTTACAGACTCCTCTGAAACAATATTCTAAGTAGAGTTTTAAAAAATTATCTGTAACCTAAATACTGATCAGGATGAGAGTTTAAAAACATTTAGGCCGGGCGTGGGGGCGCACACCTGTAATCCCAACACTTTGGGAGGCCGAGGCGGGCGGATTACCTGAGGTTGAGAGTTCGAGACCAGCCTGACCAACATGGAGAAACCCCGTCTCTACTAAAAATATTTTAAAAATTAGGCAGGTGTGGTGATGCGTGCCTGTAATCCCAGCTACTCAGGAGGCTGAGGCAGGAGAATCGCTTGAACCTGGGAGGCAGAGGTTGCAGTGAGTCAAGATCGGACCATTGCACTCCAGCCTGGGTAACAAGAGCAGAACTCCGTCTCAAAAAAAAAAAAAAAAAAAAAAAAAAAAAACCCCAAAAAAAAACAAAACAAAAAAAATTTAGGTTTTTCATTTTGTAGAAAAGTAACAGTAGTACGAGTACAGAAAAAGGTGGTTACTTGCCTATCATCATGTGAGCTGACTGCATTCTCCCAGGGATTAATCACATGACAAAATGCTGAAATTCCAGTTTGAGGGTCATTCCTTTAGGTCTTGGCAGCATTTCAGCTTATGGTTTCATGTCCCGATTTTTTTTTTTTTTTTTTTTTTGAGACAGAGTCTCACTCTGTCACCCAGGCTGGAATGCAGTGGCACAATCTCGGCTCACTGCAGGCGACGCCTCCGGGTTCAAGTGATTCTCCCGCCTCAGGCTCCAGAGCAGCTGGGATTACAGGCATGCGCCACCACACCTGGCTCATTTTTGTATTTTTAGTAGAGATGGGGTTTCACCATGTTGGCCAGGCTGGTCTTCAACTCCTGACCTCAAGTGATCCGACCACCTCGGCCTTACCCAAAGTGCTGGGATTACAGGCATGAGCCACCACACTCAGACTTAAGTGTTAGTAGGTAATATTAATAGAAATGGAAGTTCTGAGGTAATTCTTAGATACACTGGGTTATGGAAAGGCAAACAAACTTTCTACACCACAGTGCACGCCAATCTTGTGAGAGGCTAATCATGTGGTTTTTGTTTGTTCCAAGAGCAGGAGATTGCTTCATTGGCTTGTCTAAGAACATAAACCATTTTTCAGTTATCAAGTACAGTGGTCATCTAACCTATAGCAAAATCATTCTGCATTGTGTTTTATTTCATTATCAAAACTTAAAATTGCGTAGGGGAAATGATGTTAATATTTAAAGGCGAATTATTTCCTTTGTGGACAAAAGGGATATGAGCATGTAGATAACAACGAATGATCACACTGACACTACAGACTCAACGAATGATTACGCTGACACTAAAGACACAACAAATGATCACGCTGACACTACAGACACAACGAATGATCACGCTGACACTACAGACACAACGAATGATCACGCTGACACTACAGAACTTTGGCTGACAATGCATAATGCGTGATGCTCCTTAGTTTGGAAAAGTAATTTTTATAGGACTGGAAGTGAGTTTAGGTAGTTATCAACTGCAATCCTGATTTCCAAAAGGTTTTTAAAAAGGTAGTTTTTAGAATTGATGGTATCGTGCACATAATTCATCCCATTTACAAAACAGTATATAAAGCTTAGAAAAATTACAAGGATAAAGACAGATCAACATTCATTTTCTTTCATTTGTCTAGAATATATTGAACCAGAAGAATGAATTGACTCTGCCAGAAAAATGACTATTGCACAATTATTTTAAAAGAATCTTAGAGTTTGCTGATATCATACTCAGAAATTTTCCATTTACCCTAATGAGCGAAACTCATCTTGTTTTCAATCATGTTTTAAAAATTCCGATTTCCTACAATATCTATGTCATTTTGAAAAACTATATTCTTTCACAAATATAATTCCTTCTCAAAATACATTAGAGATTGCTAAATATTTTGGTATAAACATCAAAAATTAACTCTTTCTTTTGAGACTGGGTCTTGCTGTATTGCCCAGGCTGGAGTGCAATGGCATGATCTCGGCTCACTGCAATCTCCGCCTCCCAGGTTCATGCAATTCTCCTGTCTCAGCCTCCCAAGTAGCTAGGATTACAGGTGCATGCCACCATGCCCAGCTAATTTTTGTATTTGTAGTAGAGATGAGGTTTCATCATGGTGGCCAGGCTGGTCTCGAACTCCTGATCTCAAATGATCCACCTGCCTTGGCGTCCCAAAGTGCTGGGATTACAGGCGTGAGCCACTGTGCCCGGCAAAAATTAACTTTTAATTTAAAACATTTTCTTCATATCTCTCTTTTAAAATTTTTCTTGATTATATCTAGAGATTTAGCTTATGTTCCACAAAATGGGAGGGGGTAAGATTTGAATAAAAATTAGTTTTATTTCCTAATCATTAATCTCTTTATCTAGTTTTATTAATTTTTTCTTAATATTGGTATATTTGTTTTCCTTTCTTCTAGCCTCATATATTAACATTGTTTCTATCCACAGATTTATAGTCTAACCTTTAACAGGCAGTTCATATGTGCTACACAGAGAGATGAATACAATGACATCTTTTTGTTTCAATCTTTGTTTCCTGAATTAAAGGGATTATGTTTTCAAATTAACGGATCAATGTAGCACCCATCAAATTACTAATGCAAAATGGAATTGTTCAATGGAGAGCTGACAGTTGCCTCTTTAAGCAAGCTTTACAGTGTAGCATAAATAATCATGTAAAAACCTGATGTGCTTTCAGAAGTCTGCAGCATCATTCATGAGATGTTCTTGACAAAAATCTCAACCTAATGAATTTTCTAGACATAACTGCCAATTTATGGGAAAACAAGGGACAGAGCAACAAGTTAAATCATACTGTGAAGCAGAAATCAAGAATGTGGGACATTCTTTGGGTACTTAAAAAAGAAAAATTCAGGCTGGGTGTGGTGGCTCACGCCTGTAATCCCAGCACTTTGAGAGGCCAAGGCGGGTGGATCACAAGGTCAAGAGATCCAGACCATCCTGGCCAACATGATGAAATCCCGTCTCTACTAAAAATGCAAAAATTAGCTGGGTATGGTGGCATGTGCCTGTAGTCCCAGCTACTTGGGAGGCTGAGGCAGAATTGCTTGAACCCGGGAGGCAGAGGTTGCAGTAAGCCAAGATCGCACCACTGCACTCCAGCCTGGTGACAGAGCAAGACTCTGTCTCAAAAAAAAAAAAAAAAAAAAAAAAAAAAGGAAAAGAAAAATTCAAAAGCATGAAAAAGTGGGGATATTATCCTAGAGAAAGGGAATAAATTTAAAAAAATCCCAAATGCAATGAATTAACCAAGAGTGGATACTGATTAGAAAATAAGTAGTTATAAAAAATCTTTGGGCACATATTTGAAGACACTATATAAATTATTACGTTTTTCCAGTATGATTATAGTATCACAGTTATCCAGGAAATTTGCATATATTTAAAGGCAAAGGGCCATGATATCTACAACTTACTCTCAAATGATACAGAAATAACCCATACATAAGCAGATAAAAAGAGCTGAAATAAGATAAAGCAAATAACATGAATGTAAACATATATGGTGGGTTACTAAACAATTCTTTCAATTTTTCTGTATGTTAAATTAAAATGTACATTTCAAAGGGAAAACCTCCAAGACAACAATTTACTTCTTGATAGCCCATTATTAATTCCTACTTTATCTTAAATTGTGAACAGAAAATATGAATTGTTGGCTATTATCAAAATCTTGGCCAGGCACAGTGGCTCACGCCTATAATCCCAGCAATTTGGGAAGCCAAGGCAGGAGGACTGCTTGAGGCCAGGGGTTTGAGACCAGCCTAGGCAACATAGTGAGACCCCATCTCCACAAAAAATGAAAAAAGCAAAAGCAAAACAAAACAAGATATGCAAAATCTTTTTTTTTTTTTTTTTTTCTGAGACGGAGTCTTGCTCTGTCACTCAAACTGGAGTGTAGCGGTGTGATCTCGGCCCACTGCAACCTCCGCCTCCTGGGTTCAAGCGATTCTCGTGTCTCAGCCCTCCGAGTAGCTGGGATTACAGGTGTGTGCCACTATGCCCAGCTAATTTTTGTATTTTTAGTAGAGATGGGGTTTTGCCATGTTGCCCAGGATGTTCTTGAACTCCTGACCTCAGGTGATCTGCCAGCCTTGGCTTCCTAAACTGCTGGGATTAGAGGTGTGAGCCACTGCACCTGGTCAAAATCTTTAGACATGCTAAAATCATATTCTTAATTTCCAAAATTATATAAAATTTAATAATAGATGAGTGGCTTTCAGAAGCTGTTCTAAATTATGCCATTAGAATCTTTCATAAAAATTAATTATCAGCAACACAAATAATGATGATATCTATAATAGGTCATATTTATTTATTTATTTAAGATGGAGTCTCGCTCTGTCACCCAGGCTGGAGTGCAGTGGCATGATCCCGCCTCCCAGGTTCAAGTGATTCTCCTGCCTCGGCCTTTCTGAGTAGCTGGGACTACAGGTGCGTGTCACCACGCCCAGCTAATTTTTTGTAGAGATGGGGTTTCACCATGTTAGCCAGGATGGTCTCGATCTCCTGACATGTGATCCACCCTCCTCAGCCTCCCAAACTGCTGAGATTACAGGCGTAAGCCACTGCGCCCGGCCAATAGCTCATATTTATTGAGCATAACGCTATATGCCAAACAGTCTTCCCAGGTTTTGACAAGTATAATTTCGGCCACATCCGCATAATAGGACTCTTATGTACCTTTTTTTTTTTTTAGATGGGGCCTAAAAAAGCCAGGCTGGTGTGCAGTGGCTATTCACAGGCACCATCATAGAGCACTGCAGCCTTACACTCTTGCCTCAAGCGATCCTCCCGCCTCAGTCTCCCGAGTAGCTGGGACTACAGGTGTGCGCCACCATGCCTGGGTTTCATGTAGGCTCTTGATTATACTTTTTAAATAATTCCCATAGATGATAAATATCTTGGCCAATGACACACAGGGGAGTTATGTGGCAGTGATGACAGGTAAGGCATGTGCCATGGCTAAAAGCACTATTGCATATGTGACATTAACAAGTTAGTTTATTAGTACTAATTTTTGAGACTTCAACAATGATTGAGTGGTGTCAGGTGTGGTGATTTAAAAATAAAAATATGTCTGCAAATGTTTTGACATTTCTCTCTTTAAAAAGTGAAAGTGGGCTGGGCACAGTGGTTCACGCCTATAATCTCAGCACTTTGGGAACACTGTGGGAAGACTGCTTGAGCTTAGGAGTTTGAGACAAGCCTGGGCAAGCTGGTGAGACCCCCATCTCTACAAAAAATTTAAAAATTAGCTGGGCATGGTGACGCACACCTGTAGTCCCAGCTACTCGGGAAGCTGAAGCAGGAGGATCACTGAAGCCCAGGAGGTTGAGGCTGAAGTTAGCCATATGCACTCCACTGGATGACAGTGAAAGATCCTGCCTTCAAAAAAAAAAAAAGGTGAAACTTAATTCCTCTCTTACTGAATGTAGGCCAGACTTAGTGATTTTCTGGGAACAAATAGAACGTGGCAGAACTAACTTCCAAAGAGAGATTATAAAAAGGATCACATCTGACTGTCACGTCACAAGCACACTCAAGCAGCTTATGGACAAGGCCTCTTGGGAGAAGAAACGACTTGCCAGTATAAACTTATCAGCCACAGAACTAAGCCATTTGAAAGCATATCCTACAGCTATAGTCAAGCCTTTAGATAAGCACAACCTTTTGAGACACTTGGAGCTAGAACTGCCTAGCTTAGCTGCTCCCAAATTTCTGACTCACAGAAACTGTGAGAAAAACACACATTTATTGGCATTTTAAGCCACTAATTCTTCAGGTTCTTTGGAATGTGGCAGGAGATAACAGATTTTGGTACCTAGACAAGGGATGCTATTGAAACAAAAAGCTACAAATGTCAGAGGGGCATTGGGACCACAAACTGGGTGGAAATTGGAAGTGCCTGGAAAATATTATTAGCAGAATCCTGGATATTTTTAAGGAGCTCCTAGTGAGGGCTTAAAGAAAACTGAAAAATGTTACTGGAGACTAGGGGGAAGGGATTCTTGTTATGTAACAGCAGAAAGCAACATGGCTGCACATGGTAACTGTGAAAAGTACAAAATAATACCTACAGAACTGTGTAACTGGCCCAGGCTCGTGCTATAATCCCAGCACTTTGGGAGGTCAAGGTAGGAGGATCAAGAGTTTGAGACCAGCTCAGGCAACATAGGGAGACTTCATCTCTACCAAAAAAAAAAAAAAAAAAAAAAAAAAAAAAAAAAAATTAGCTAGATGTAGTTGTGCATACACCTGTAGTCCTAGCTACTCCTGAGGCTGAGATGGGCGGATCACTTGAGCCCGGGAGTTCAAGGTTGTAGTGAGCTATGATCACACCACTGCACTCCAACTTGGGTGACAAAGCAAGATTGTGTCTTTAAGAAACAAAAACAAACAACAGCAACAAAAAAAGTGGGTAATTTAGCTTAGGAGACTCCCAAGCAGAATGTTGAAGGTGTCTTGCTTCTTGTTGCTTAAGTGCTAGAAGTGAGATAAGCTAGAAAAAGATTGTTAAACAGAAGTGAACCAGGACTTGCTTTTGGAAACTCCCAGCCTCTCCAGAAAGCAAATGATGCTAAACTTCAGAAATGGTCTCTGGACAAAGACAAAATCCAGAGTGCTGTTAGGGAAACATAGTATGTAGGTAACCTTAGGGTATGTGTTCATTTCGATCCTCTGAAAAGCAAAAAGCAAGATCAGATCAGAAGGAAGGAGGGGGCTATGAATGAAAAAGAGGTCCAGGAAAGGCAGTGAAAGCCTTCAGGCCATGGTACAAGATGGATGGCTCTGAAGGAGAGGGATGAAGCAAGATTGGTAGAAAAACTATGAAAACGCGGGGCAGTATGAAAACAGTTTAAGCCTGGCTGATTCACAGTTCCCCAGCTGAAGGGTCTGGGTTTCGTAAGAATTGACTAGCATGAATACTTATTTTATGCTCAGAAAAGGGGCTGGGGGCAGCCCATAGGAAGCATGGCCTCAACATTAACACAATGATTATTTCAGAGAGGGAGCAGAGCGGGCACTTCACAGCAGGTTATCTGTTCTCCAAAGAACAGATAGAGTATGACTGTTAAAAACCCTTGGTTAAGACTCCAGCAATATCTAATGTGACAATTATGAGAATCACCATTCAATGAAACTTCTATAAAAGGTTCTGTCAGCAGCCTCTGCAGAAGCCCTAGGTAGAGGAGGCCGGATTTGCACGAGAGTGAATGAACAAGTGAGCATGAGCACCAGGGAAAGGTGATCCTGAAGATTCTGTTCATTAGAAGCAAGTGACTAGGTTCAGCTCACATGCAAAGGGAGGGGAATTGGACTTCAGGTTTTTTTATTTGCTGTTTTTGTTTTTGAGACGGAGTCTCATGCTGTTGCCCAGGCTGGAGTGCAGAGGCACGATCTCAGCTCACTGCAGCCTCCGCCTCCCAAGTTCAAGCGATTCTCCTGCCTCAGCCTCCCTAGTAGCTGGGACTACAGGCGTGTGCCATCACGCCTGGCTAGGCCTCGGTCTCCCAAAGTGCTGGGATTACAGGCGTGAGTCACCGTGCCTGGCCAGACTTCAAGTTTGAAGGGTAGAGTTTCAAGAATTTGAGGACATATTTTTAAAACACCATGACTGGCATTCTGAGTACAAATTGCTTATATTTCTACATCATGCAAAATATGCTCAAGAAGCCACCCAAATTGCTTGAGCCCAGAAGTTGAAAGCTGCAGTGAGCTATGAGCATGCCTCTGCACTCCAGCCTGGGTGATAGAGCAAGACCCTGTCTGAAAAAACAAAGACAAAAACAAAAACAAACAAACAAACAAAAAACTGCTCCAAAGTCACAGCTTTCTCCTGGCACTCTCACTGTCTAAGCCAGCCTGCCAGTGTGAGCGAGCCACCTGGAAAACAGATCCTTCAGCCCCAACGAGCCTTCAGAAGACTGCAAGCTCATGGAAAGACCAATTCAAAAGCACTAAGTTAAGCCTCTTCCGAATTTCTGACCCTCAGAACCTATGAGTGATGTTTATTGTTGTGGTAAGACATTAAGGCTTGTGGTAATTTGTAATACAGCCATTGAAATCTAGTATGAAAGGCTTTTGGTCATCCTTCTAATTAATAAGTTTTTTTTTTTTCTTTTGAGACGGAGTCTCGCTCTGTTGCCCAGGCTGGAGTGCAGTGGCGCGATCTCTGCTCACTGCAAGCTCTGCCTCCTGGGTTCATGCTATTCTCCTGCCTCAGCCTCCCGAGTAGCTGGGATTGCAGGCGCCCGCCACCACGCCCAGCTAATTTTTTGTATTTTTAGTAGAGACGGGGTTTCATCGTGTTAGCCAGGATGGTCTCTATCTCCTGACCTCGTGATCCGCCCACCTTGGCCTCTCAAAGTGCTGGGATTACAGGCGAGCCACCGCGCCCAGCCTTAATTATTAAGTTTTTAAAAAAAAAATCCATGCCATGGATGTTGTAGGCATGAAGAAACTGGGATTCCTGTTTTTTTTTTTCTTAATTTACCATTGAATAGTCAGATATTCCATTAAAACAGGACTGACATTGAATGCTTTCTAATGTGGCAAGATCTGCATTTTGAACTCTCTCAATTGCTAAAGCCATACCTATAAGACTAACATTCCATCATTTCTCACCAGTGTGGACTGTCTGATGATGAATGGCGCGCTCGTACTCTTTACAGTCTTACACTTTTATGCTCCTATGAATTCTCTGATGGGCTGTAAGGGCTGAACCATATCTGAAGGTTTTCCCACACTGCTTACACACATAGGGTTTCTCACCAGTATGAATTCTCTCATGTTGAACAAGGTTTGAGGCACGACTGAAGGCCTTCCCACATTCTTTACATTCATAAGGTTTTCCACCAGTATGAATTTTCTGATGTTGGGTAAGGTAGCCATACATTTTAAAGGCCTTTCCACATTCTTTACATTCATAGGGTTTTTTATTAGCATGAATGCTCTGATGTGCAGTAAGGTGTGAACTACGTCTAAAGGTCTTCCCACATTCCTTACATTCGAAAGGTTTCTCATCAGTATGAATACTTTGATGTAGAGTAAGATTTCTATAGAAAGTAAAGGTTTTTCTACATACCTTACATTCATAGGGTTTCACACCAGTATGAATTTTCTGATGTTGATTAAGATATCCATGCAAGCTAAAGGTCTTGCCACATTCCTTACATTTATAGGGTTTCTCACCAGTATGAGTTTTCCGATGTTGAATAAGGTTTGAGCCAGTACTATAGACCTTCCCACATTCCTGACATTCAAAAAGTTTCTTACCAGTGTGAATATTCTGATGTCGAGTAAGATTTCTATACAAAGTAAAGGTTTTTTTACACTCCTTACATTCAAAGCGTTTCATGCCAGTATGAATTTTCTGATGTTGTTTAAGGTAGCCATACAAGCTAAAGGCCTTTCTGCATTCCTTGCATTCATAGGGTTTCTCGCCAGTATGAGTTTTCTGATGTTGAAAGAGTTTTGAACCAGTAGTATAGGTCTTCCCACATTGCTTGCATTCAAAAAGTTTCTCACCAGTATGAATATTCTGATGCCGAGTAAGATTTCTATACAAAGTAAAGGTTTTCTTACACTCCTTACATTCATAGGGTTTTCCACCTTTATGAATTCTCTGATGTAGAAGAAAGTATGAGGCAGTGGTATAGCCCTTCCCACATTCTTTACACTCATATGGCTTTTTACCAGTGTGAACACTCTGATGTACAGTAAGTTGGTGACCTCTTCTAAAGGCTTTTCCGCATTTCTCACATACGTATGGCTTCTCATCAGTATGAATCTGCCCATGTTCAACAAGATTTGAGCGCCTACTAAAAGTCTTCCCACATTCCTTACATTTATATGGTTTTTCGCCAGTATGAACTCTCTGATGAATTCTAAGATGTCCATCTTGACTAAAGGCCCTCCCACACTCCTGACATTCATACGGCTTCCCACCAGTGTGAATTCTCTCATGTTGAACAATGTGTGAGGCATATATAAAGGCCTTCCCACACTGCCTACATTCATAGGTTTTCTCACCAGTATGAAATCTCTGATGTACAGTCAGCTGATAACCACTTCTAAAGTTCTTCCCACATTCTGTACATTCATAGGGTTTCTCACCAGTATGAAATCTTTGATGTAGAGTAAGTTGATAGCCACTACGAAAGTTCTTCCCACACTCTTTGCATTCATAGGGTCTCTCAATAACATGAAACCTGTGATGTAGAATAAGTTGATAACCACTACTAAATTTCTTCTGACATTTCTTACATTCATAGAGTTTCTCTCTCTTATATATGCTCTGAAGTTGTGTAGAGGATATATCTGTTTCATAAGTGGGTACTTCTATGTAGCTGATTATCTCACACTGTAAATCCAAATCTGAAACAAAAGAGGACAACAAAAAAAATTTGTATTTCTATACCAGAGAACAAGAAACTTTATGCAACAAAGAAAAACTGACATTCATAATAAGTGAATGGCATACAGAATTCAAAAATATGGTTACAAAATTTGAAAAAGGCTAAGAAGAGTTCAGAGATGTATGAGAGTTTACATAAGATAGTGAAATTACTGATTGAGGACATGGGTAACATTTAGGTGGGGCCAGAATCTTTGACAAGCTTGTTCCAAATCTGCTATATTGGCACCGTCAAAGACCAAGTTAATTAAAACTGAGAGGAGAGAAACCTTGACATCTTTATTTTGAACCTATCACTGATTTAGATGCAGGTCAGTGTTTAAGAATACATCCTTTAAGTTCCTCGAGTGATTTTTCACTGTTCTTAAAATAAAATACAAATCCCTTTCCAAGGACTGCTGCTTACCTAGGAGGCCTCATGTCAAAACATCAGCTCTTTGCTTCCTATTCTCTATCATAGTCCCTCTTTTCAACACCTGGAATATAGTACAATTGCCCCTTGGTATCTGTGGAGGATCAGTTCCAGGACCTCCTGCAGATACCAAAACCCAACCCAGATACCGACGCCTTAAGTCCCTGATATAAAATGGCATAGTATTTGCACATAACCTATAAACATCTTCCTGTATACTTTAAATCATCTCTGGATTACTTACAATACCCAATACAATGTAAATGCTATGTGAATAGCTGTTCTACTGTTGCTTCGAAAATAATGGCAAGAAAAAAGTCTGTATGTGGTCAGTACCCTCACAATTTAAAAATATATGTTTGATCTGAAGATGGTTGAATCCATGAGTGCAGAACCCATAGATACAAAGGGCCAACTGTACAACTTCCCCCAACGCTTAATGCTTTCCACAGACCGTTTAACTGCTCAAGAGTCCTTGGACTTAGACATTTTGTAGGCTGAATCCTTCTCATCCTTTATGTTTCAGAGTAAATGTTCTTTCTTTAGAAAGGCAGTACCTGCTAACTCTGTCTGTCTCTCTATCTTTATCTGTCTATCTATCTATCTATCCATCCATCTAGCTTTCAATCAATCATCAAGACAGAGTCTTGCTCTGTCACTCAGGCTGAAGTACAATAGCCCAATCATAGTTCACTGCAGCCTTGTACTCTTCCAGCTTAAGCGATTTTCCCACCTCAGCCTCTCAAGTAACTGGGACTACAGATGCACAACACCACACCTGGATAATTTTAAAATTATGTGTAGAGACAGGGTCTCACTGTGTTGCTTATCCACCGTGATCAAGTTGGCTTCATCCCTGGGATGCGAGGCTGGTTCAACATACGCAAATCGATAAACATAATCTATCACATAAACCGAACCAAAGACAAAAACCACATGATTATCTCAATAGATACAGAAAAGGCCTTTGATAAAATTCAACATCCCTTCATGTTAAAAACTCTCAATAAACTAGGTATTGATGGAACATATCTCAATAAGAGCTATTTATGACAAACCCACAGCTGATATCATATTGAATGGGCAAAAGCTGGAAGCATTCCCTTTGAAAACCAGTAGAAGAAAAGGATGCCCTCTCTCACCACTCTTATTCAACACAGTACTGGAAATTCTGGCCAGGGCAATCAGGCAAGAGAAAGAAATAAAGGTATTCAAACAGGAAGAGAGGAAGTCAAGTTGTCTCTGTTTGCAGATGACATGATTTTATATTTAGAAAACCCCATCATCTCAGGCCAAAAACTCCTTAAACTGATAAGCAACTTCAGCCAAGTCTCAGGGTACAAAATCAATGTGAAAAAATCACAAGCATTCCTTTACACCAACAATAGACAAGCAGAGAGCCAAATCATGAATGAACTCCCATTCATAATCGCTACAAAGAGAATGAAATACGTAGGAATACAGCTAACAAGGGATGTGAAGGACCTCTTCAAGGAGAACTATAAACCACTGCTCAAGGAAATAAGAGAGGACACAAATAAATGGAAAAAGATTCCATCCTGATGGATAGGAAGAATCAATATCATGAAAATGGCCATACTACCCAAAGTAAATTATAGATTCAATGCTATTCCCATCAGATTACCATTGACATTCTTCACAGAATTAGAAAAAAACTGTTTTAAATTTTATATGGAATCAAAGAAGACCCCGTACAGCCAAGACAATCCTAAGCAAAAAGAACAAAGCTGGAGGCATCATGCTACCTGACTTCAAACTATACTACAAGGCTACAGTAACCAAAACAGCATGGTACTGGTACCAAAACAGACATATAAACCAATGGAGCAGAAAAGAGACCTCAGAAATAACACCACACATCTACAACCATCTGATCTTCAACAAACCTGCCACAAACAAGCAATGGGGAAAGGATCTCCTACTCAGTAAATGGTGCTGGGAAAACTGGGTAGCCATATGCAGAAAACTAAAACTAGACCCCTTCCTTACACCTTATGTAACAATCAACTCAAGATGGATTAAAGACTTAACTGTAAAACCCAAAATCATAAAAACCCTAGAAGAAAACCTAGGCAATGCCATTCAGGACATAGGCATGGGCAAAGACTTCATGACAAAAATGACAAAAACCATTACAGCAAAAGCCAAAATTGACAAATGGGATCTAATTAAACCAAAGACCTTCTGCACAGGAAAAAAAACTATCATCAGAGTGAACAGGCAACCTACAGAATGGGAGAAACCTACCCATCTGACAAAGGTCTAACATCCAGAATTTACAAGGAATTTAAACAAATTTACAAGTAAAAACCAAACAACACATCAAAAAGTGGGCAAGGGATATGAACAGACACTTCTCAAAAGAAGACATTTGGCTGGGTGTGGTGGCTCATGCCTGTAATCCCAGCACTTTGGGAGGCCAAGGTGGGTGGATCACGAGGTCAGGAGTTCAAGACCAGCCTGGCCAACATGGTGAAACCCCGTCTCTACTAAAAGCACAAAAAAAATTAGCCAGGCATGGTGGCAGGTGCCTGTAATCCCAGCTACTCGGGAGGCTGAGGCAGGAGAATCACTTGAATGCAGGAGGTAGAGGTTGCAGTGAGCTGAGATCAAGCCACTGCACTCCAGCCTGGGTGACAGAGTGAGAATCCATCTCAAAAAAAAAAAAAAAAGAAGAAGAAGACATTTATGAGGCCAACAAACATATGAAGAAAAGCTCAACATCATCATCAGAGATCATCAGAGAAATGCAAATCAAAACCACAATGAGATACCATCTCACACCAGTTAGAATGGCGATTATTAAAAAGTCAGGAAACAATAGATGCTGGTGAGGCTGTGGAGAAATAGGAATACTTTTATACTGTTGGTGGGAATGTAAATTAGTTCAACCACTGTGGAAGACAGTATGGCAATTCCTCAAGGATCTAGAACCAGAAATACATTTGACCCAGCAATCCCACTACTGGGTATATACCCAAAGAAATATAAATCATTCTACTAGAAAGACACATGTGCATGTACGTTTACTGCAGCACTATTTACAATAGCAAAGACTTGGAGCCAATCCAAATGCCCATCGACGACAGACTGGATAAAGAAAATGTGGTACATATACACCATGGAATACTATGCAGCCATAAAAAGAAATGAGATCTTGTCCTTTGCAGGGACATGCATGAAGCTGGAGGCCATCATTCTCAGCAAACTAACACAGGAACAGAAAACCAAATACCGCATGTTCTCACTCATACGTGGGAGTTGAACAATGAGAACTCATGGACACAGAGAAGGGAATAACACACCAGGGCCTGTTGGGGGCTGGGAGGTGAGGGGAGGGAACTTAGAGGACAGGTCAAAAGATGCAGCAAACCATCACGGCACACGTATACCTATGTAACAAACCTGCGTGTTCTGCACATGTATCCATGTATCCTGTTTTTTTTTTTTTTTTAGAAGAAAGGAAAAAAAAAAAGACTACTGATGTCACACAGTACACCAAAAAGGTATGAAAGGGTTTATAACTCTCATCATGAGGCTTTCTAGAGAGCAGAGCAGCTCCCAAGCAGGTCATAAAACAACTTGAGAGATTAGGAAAAGGAGGCTGGCTTGGAGTTTGCATGGTGGTTAGGGCGTGGTGCTGGGCTGAGTGTTCCTGCTCATGGCATGGGGTTCACATGGTTTGAATGCGAAGGAGGGAGCACCTAGGTTTTTTACCAGCTGGCCCAGAAGTAGACAGAAGGGGAAAAAAAAAAGAGGAGTCATCAGCAGTTAAACATCAAAAACAGAGTCAGGGACTGGAGTGGTGGCTCACGCCTATAATCCCAGCACTTTGGGAAGCCAAGGCAGGAGGATCACTCAAGCCCAGGAGTTCAAGACCAGCCTGGGCAACACAATAAGACCTCTTCTTTACAAAAAAAAAATTAAAAACTTGGCTGGGCATGGTGGCATGCACTTGTGGTCCCAGATAATCGGGAGGGCAAGGTGGGAGAATTGCTAGAGCCCAGGCGGCCAAAGCTGCAGTGAGCTGTGTTCACGCCACTGCACTCCAGCCCAGGCAACAGAGCAAGACTCTATCTCAAAAAAAAAAAAAAAAAGAAAGAAAGAAAAGAAAAAAGAAAAAGAAAACACTTTTTTTTTTGAGATGGCATCTCGCTCTGTCTCCTAGGCTGGAGTGCAGTGGCACGATCTCAGCTCACTCCAAGCTCCGCCTCCCAGGTTCATGCCATTCTCCTGCCTCAGCCTCCCGAGTAGCTGGGACTACAGGCACCCGCCACCAAACCCCGCTATTTTTTTTTGTATTTTTAGTAGAGACAGGGTTTCACCATGTTAGCCAGGATGGTCTTGATCTCCTGACCTCGTGATGTGCCCGCCTTGGCCTCCCAAAGTGCTGGGATTACAGGCGTGAGCCACCGTGCCCGGCCAGGAAATACTTAAAGAAAAAAAATGCTCTGTCACTCAGGCTGGAGTGCAGTGGTGTGATACTGGCTTACTGCAACCTTTGCCTCTCAGGTTCAAGCGATTCTTGTGCCTCCGCTTCCCGAGTAGCTGGGGCCACAGGCGCCCACCACTATGCTTGGCTAATTTTTTTGTATTTTTGGTAGAGATGAGGTTTCGCCATGTTGGCCAGGCTGGTCTTGAACTCCTGGCGCCAAGTGATTCACTTCTGTCTGCCTCAGCCTCCCAAAGTGTTAGGATTACAGACCTGAGCCACTGCATCCAGCCAAGACTTTAATTTTTTTGGGGGGTGGGGGTGGTAGGATGGAGTCTGGCTCTGTTGCCAAGGCTGGAGTGCAGTGACACGATCTCAGCTCTGCAACCTCTGCTTCCCGGGTTCAAGGGATTCTACTGCCTCAGCCTCTGGAGTAGCTGGGATTATAGGTGCTTGCCACTACTCCCAGCTAATTTTTGTATTTTTAGTAGAGACAGGGTTTCACCATGTTGGACGGGCTTATCTCAAACTCCTGAACTCAAATGATCTGCCCACCTCAGCCTCCCAAAGTGCTGGGATTACAGGCGTGAGCCACCACACTTGGCAAGATTGTAATGTTTTGAAAGCAGTTTTAACCATCTCTATTTTCTAATGAACTACAATGTACATAGAGGATTTCTTAATGTTATAAATAATTTATTTATAAGGGTTATAAATAATTCTGTATTTCTCTATTAACATGGTATGAAATAAAGAAAGCAAATTATCCAAAGTCTGATTAACCAAAGACAATCCAAAGTCTGAGTGGAACATTTAATCAATAAAGATCCAGAACTTCATAGATACAATTCAAATACTGCAGAGCTCAGTTACCTTCCAGTCACACACAGATTATTCCTAAAAACTGACCATATACTTGGCTATAAAGCAAATTTCAATGTATTTCAAAGGATCAAGATTGTATAGAGTATGTAGTCTGACCACAAGAAAAATTTTATGCTAGAAATCAATACTGCAAAGATAACTAGACAACATATATTTGGTAATTATATACTGCTTGTAGGTAATCAATATACTGAACAAACAGTGCACTGTGATATGATAAAATAACAAACTCTGGAAAATGATGTTTTGACTGAAAATTATAAGGCCATACACTAAAGGAAGTATATACAAACACTACTCAAGTGAGTAAACTTGATGCTCATGGGGGTACAGGTTAACAACTCAGAAATGTGTTACACATACACTGGAGTTGAACAGATACAGAAATAAATGGTGGACGGGGAGAGCCAGTTTTCCTACTGTCAGGGTAAAAAGTTACATATAAACAAGACAGGAAGATTAGAATACATTTTGTAGTACTAGACGAGAGTCAGAGACATTAGTATGAACTCATGTTTAGCTTCAGATGCATACAAAGGGATAGACAGAAAGACAATTATTAATATATGTAAGCATACATCGGCGAATGTGCATATATCCATTACTCAGACCTTGTTTTTTTTTTTGGGACGGAGTCTTGCTCTGTCGCCCAGGCTGGAGTGCAGTGGTGCGATCTTGGCTCACTGCAACCTCTGCCTCCTGAGTTCAAGCGATTATCCTGCCTCAGCCTCCCAAGTAACTGGCATTACGGACAGACCCGCGCCTCCACGCCCAGCTAATTTTTGTATTTTTAGTAGAGACGGGGTTTCACCATGTTGGCCAGGCTGGTCTTAAAAACTCCTGACCTCATGATCCGCCCACCTTGGCCTCCCAAAGTGCTGGGATTACAGGCGTGAGCCACCGTGCCCAGCTGACCTTGGTTTTTAAATCCCATTCTCCACTAAAAGGAACCACACTCCTGGGAGAAACAGCTGATTCCAGGACCACGGGAGGGAGAAAACAAAATGAACCTGAAGGTAGTACCAGGAAAGAAGTCCTCAAAAAACAGAAGGATCAGGGTATTAAATGAACATAGGAACCAACCTAAAAGAGCTATCAATGTCTGAAGTTGAAACGGTATGGGTGGCAAAAGAAGTAATGTAATATTTGATTCTACCTTGAAGTATAAAACAAATATAAATGAGTCTACACTGATATAAATGAGAAGAAACAAATATGTCTTATAGAAGAATTCTAGATATTAAACTCTATGGAATGTAAAGCTTAATTTCCACTTCTGTGTACCTGCTCCCAAGGTGGGCTAGACTTAACAAGTTGTTTCTAAAGAATAGAGAATGGAAAAGGAAAAAATAGTACATTTGGAGTGAAGAAACCTGGCAGACACTACTTTAGCCAAATGATAAAGGTTAATATCACCAGTGATGTCATGTACCCCTGATGTAATGTGATGAAAAGCATACTTCACCTCTGTTACAGTCTTTTTTTTTTGAGACGGAGTCTCGCTCTGTCGCTCAAGCTGGTCGGCTCACTGGAAACTCTGCCTCCCAGATTCACGCCATTCTCCTGCCTCAGCCTCCTGAGTAGCTGGGACTACAGGCGCCTGACACCACGCCCGGCTATTTTTTTGTATTTTTAGTAGAGACGGGGTTTCACCGTGTTATCCAGGATGGTCTTGATCTCCTGACCTCGTGATCCGCCCGCCTCGGCCTCCCAAAGTGCTGGGATTACAGGCATGAGCCACCACGCCCGGCTGTTACAGTCTTTCTAAAAACTACTACTTCCAGCCTAATTACAAAAAACAACAGACTTGGATTGGGAGAACACTACTGGCATGGTCTGTCAAGACAGTCAAAGTCATGAAAAACAAAGAAAAGCAGAAAAAACTGTCACAGAACAGAAGAGACTGGAAGATAAGACAAATATATACAATGTGGTACCCCTAATTGGATGCATCTTGGAACAGAAATATGAGCTATATGGAAAAACTGGTGAAATCACAATGGAGAGTCTCATGTCAGTTTCCTAGTTTTGACAAACATACTTTATGTAAGATGTTAACAATGGTGGAAAGTGGGAGAGATGTATACAGGAAATCTCTGTATTATCTTTGTAAATCTGTAAATTTTGTAAATCTAAAATTATTCTAAAATTAAAAAGTTATTTTAAAAAAAGATAATTACCAGTGGTCTTTGTTTGGTTGGTGGAGAAAAGAAAACAAACAAAAACGATCATTACGCACTACTTCTGCAATATTCTTGGCAAAAAATGTTTAATCTTACTCTAATCATGAGGGGAAACCATCAAACCTATAAATCTGACATTCCACAAGAAAACTGGAGTAGACACTTCAAAAAAGCCAAACCCAAAGAGGAAAATGTAGTAAGGTAACACCAAGATAAAAAGCCTAAGACCTGGCTGGGCATGGTGGCTCATGCCTTAACCCCAGCACTTTGGGAGGCCAAGGCAGGCGGATCACAAGGTCAGGAATTCGAGACCAGCCTGACCAATATGGTGAAACCCCGTTTCTACTAAAAATACAAAAATTAGCCAGGCGTGGTGGCGGGTGCCTGTAGTCCCAGCTAACTCGTAGGCTGAGACAGGAGAATCGCTTGAACCCAGGAGGTGGAGGTTGCAGTGAGCCGAGATCACACCACTGCATTCCAGCCTGGGCGACAGAGCAAGACTTGGTCTCAAAAAAAAAAAAAAAAAAAAAGCCTAAGACCTAAATGCAATGTATGAATACACAATGGATCCTGGAAACATTTTATAAATGACATTTTTAGAAACAGCATAACAAATATAAGTATAGACTCTATAGTAGATAAGACTACATTACTATTATAATAATATTGTGACTTTGAAGGAGAATGTCTTTATTCTTAGGAGATGTACATAGTTAAGAGGTGAAATTTAATGACAACTGCTACTTACCATCAACTGAGCCAAGAAGAAAGGTGCATATATACAGAGAAAAAGTAAGGCAAAATGTTAATAACCAAAGATGAATCTATGTGAAAGGTAATTAACTGTATATATATTATATATTATACATTATACACATAAACACACATACATATATACACAAATATATATTTTTAAAATATTCTCCCTTGGCTTGATGATTTTTAAAATAAAAAGCTGGGGAAAGGAAACAGCAACCCAGAATTTAAGGAGATATTACCTAAATTCCCATATAAAATTATTTTGAACCAAATAATAGTATGTTTATATCCATTTATATTTGATAGCATGAAAGAAGAAAAAACAATTTATAAAGCAGATGTAAATACATATGAGAAAAGGAGAAAACTTGAAAATTGGTGACCTATATATTCATCACGAGAAGCTGGAAAATGCAACAAAATAAACAAAAATAAGATAAAAGTCCAGTAATTTAAAAAAATGGAGTTCACAAATACCACAGAAGAGCCAAAATGGCAAATATTTTATTTCAAACTAATGTTACTGATGCAATTCTCTCAACACTGATGAAGAAAAAAGTAAATGCTACAATATCCAACCTAGGAGTGCTACCAGGTACCTCAGCTATAGCTCTCCACACTGCACAAACACAATAAGATGGCATTAGGATAAAAACATGTTACTAACTTGCTTGAAATGCATAAAACTCTAAAAAGTAGCCACTGCAAAATCAACACACAGAAAACTTGGACAATTCTATAAGCATTATGTAATTTGCATAAGTTTTTAAAAAGCACAATGGAAACTGAAGTTTCAGATGTTTTTTTTCTGGAGTGTTTCTTCAGACATTCTAAGAGGGGGTAAAAGGGTACATTCCCTCAATACATGTATGAAGCTAATGAAACACTTACATCCAACATTTTAAAAAAAAATTTTTTTTTTTGAGATGGAGTCTCCCTTTGTTGCCCAGGCTGGGGTGCAGTGGCACGATCTCGGCTCACCACAACCTCCGCCTCCTGGGTTCAAGCAATTCTCCTGCCTCAATCTCCTGAGTAGCTGAGGCTACAGGCCTGCGCCACCATGCCTCACTAATTTTTGTACTTTTAGTAGAGACAGGGTTTCACCATGTTAGCCAGACTGGGTCACAAACTCCTGACCACAAGTGATCTGCCGGTCTAGGCCTCCCAAAGTGCTGGGATTACAGGCATGAGCCACTGCGCCCAGCCATCCAACGTTAGGAAGGATAATGAAAAAAAAAATTGCAATCCAATCCCACTCATGAAACCTAAAGAAAACATTAAAAGTTCAGATATAATTGATAAGAGATAAAATATCAACACATGATGACCAAATTGGAGTCCAGCATGCAAGGTTAGTCAAGTACTAGAATTCAACATAGTACAGAATAATGGAGGAAAAAAATCGTATGAATTATGTTAATACATGCAGAAAGAATGATTCCTAAGAAAAATTTTAGCAATTGTATAAAAAAGCAAACCTCTTCCATGTGAAAGAGTATTTATATAAATTTTTAAAAAACATACCTTAGCCAGACACGGAGGCTCACACCTGTAATCCCAGCACTTTGGGACTCTGAGGCAGGAGAATTACAGCAGTGAGCCGAGATCACACTACTGTACTCCAACCCCAGATGACAGAGCAAGACCCAGTCTCAAAACAAAAAAAAAGTCAACTGCCTTTTTCTTGTGGAAAATGACAAGCTGAACTAAAATTCACATGTGAATATAGAAGACTCACAATAGCCAAAACAATCTTGAAAGACAAGAATTCAAGTATCAGTACTCATACCTTGTGACTTCAAAACTTTTTATAATGCTACAGTAAATCAAGCAGTATATAGTACTGTATATAGACAGTATATATACTGTCTATAGTAGTATAGTACGGTATACATACTATATATATACAGTATAGACAGCATGTATACACAGTATAGACAGTATATATACTGTCTATAGTATATAGTACAGTATATAGACAGAAAGACTGTGTGTGTATATATATACACATACACTTACATATATCTCAAATTTATGATTAATTCATTATTAAAAAGGGTGCCAACAAAATTCAAAGGAGTCTCTTTAGCAATAGTGCTAGCACAACTGGATATTCACATGCAAAAGAATGAAGCTGGGCATCTACCCTTTGTATCACATATGAAAATTAACTCAATGTGGATCAAAGACCTAAATGTAAGAGCTAAAACTACCAACTTAGAGGATAACATAGAAGTAAATCATCATGAACTTGGATTACAAAAGTTTCCTAGACAATAATATCAAAAGCACAGCAACAAAAGAAATAATAGGATGGAATAGAATATTATTCAGCCATAAAAAAAGAATGAGTATTGATACCTCCTATTATATGGATGAAACTCAAAAACATTATGCTAAGTGAAAGAAAGTCATTCGCAAAAGGCCACATGTTGCTTGATTCCTTTTTTATATGCAGAATAAGCAAATCTATAGATATCAAAGGAGATTAATGGTTGCCAGAGGCTGAGAGTGAGAGGATAGGGAATGACTGGCAATGTGTATGAGGTTTCTTTTCTCTTTTTTTCAGAGATGGGGATTTTGCTCTGTTCCCTAGGCTGGAGTACAGTGGCATGATCATGGCTCACTGCAGCCTCAACCTTCAGGGCTCAAGCCATCCTCCCATCTCAGCCTCTTGAGTAGCTGGGACAACAGGCACATGCCACCGTGCCTGGCTAATTTTTGTACTTTTTGTAGAGACAGGATCACACTATGTTGCCCAAGCTGGTCTCAAACCCCTGGGCTCAAGCAATTCTCCTGTCTCAGCATTCCAAAATGCTGGGATTACAAGTATGAGCCATGGCATTTGAACTGTATAATTTTTGTAACTTTTGTCTAACATTATTTCAGGCTGGGTGTGGTAACTCATGTCTGTAATCCTAACACTTTGGGACACTGAGGTGGGAGGATTGCTTGAGCCCAGGAGTTCAAGATCAGCTTGTGCCAAAAAGCAAGACCCTGTCTCTACAAAAAAATTTTTAAAAAATCAGCCGGGGTTGGGGCAGGGGGTGTGGCACACACCTGTAGTATATATTTTAGTTATATATTAGTGTACATCTATTCATGCAAAATTGTTATATTTCACAGTAAAATTTTATTATTATTTTAATTTTTGTGGGTACAATGTAGGTGTATATATTTATGGGGTATATGAGATATTTTGAAACAGGCATATAATGTGTAATAATCACTTCAGGGTAAATGGAACATCCATCACCTCAAGTATTTATCCTTTGTGCTACAAAAAATCCAATTATATTCTTTTAGTTATTTTAAAATATAGAATTAAATTATTATTGACTATAGTTACTTTGTTGTGCTATCAAATACTAGATCTTATTTATCACAGTAAATTTTTTTTTTAAAGAGAAAACAGTAGCTATAAAAGACAGGCAGAAGAAGTATATTTGTAAATGGAAATATATGGTATTCAAAAAAAAAACAGAAAGAACTGGAGATTATTAACATTTTAAGATATTACTCCAGAAAAGTTTCTGGACATTATCAGCAAATGAATTATATATTAAAAAGCCACTATGTATACCAAGGAAAACTAACTAGAATGGTCCATTTAAAGCACATACTATTAGAGTTCTATGACTTCAAAAAACAAAAAAATTTTTATAGTTGCCAGGCAAAAAGATCAAGTCACTTTGAAGGGAGGAAATATCCAGTGGGCATTAGAGTTACACTTAGTGTTACTTAAACTCAGAAAGTAAAGGAGCAATAGGTACGAAGTTCTCAAGAAAAGTAAGATGAATTAAGAATTTGATATCCAAAGTATCTTTCAACTACAAAAATAGCCAATAGTTTAAATACACAAGAACTCTCACAATATATTTCTCATGATCTCATCTTGGCAGGCTCTTTGGTCATTATCAACAGCCGGGAAATGGAGAACTGGGAACATACAGCAACTACAATGTCAGATACATAAAAGGGAGTAAAAGATGAAAGTCATGTTCCTAGAAAAGTTGGGAGAATGTCTAAAGAAGTAATTCACGTAAAAATGCTGATTTGGGGACAAACATCCATGAATGTTGTGTGGTCAATTTGTATAATATTCCATGGAAAAGACTGTCATTTAAAGCTAGCATATCAAATAATTGAAAAGAATGGCCGGGCACGGTGGCTCACGCCTGTAATCCCAGCACTTTGGGAGGCCGAGGTGGGTGGATCACGAGGTCAGGAATTTAAGACCAGCCTGGCCAAGATGGTAAAACTCTGTCTCTACTAAAAATACAAAAATTAGCCGGGTGCAGTGGCAGGTGCCTATAATCCCAGCTACTACGGAGGCTGAGGCAGGAGAATCGCTTGAACCCGGGGGGCAGAGGTTGCAGTGAGCCGAGATCATGTCACTGCACTCCAGCCTGGGTGATAAAGTGAGACTCCACCTCAAAAAAAAAAAAAAAAAAAAAAAAAGAAACCAGAAAGCATAACACAAAAAGAACCAAAAATTGTCACACAATAAATGTAAAAATGTGAAAGTCTCTATTAAATGGCTTTTGCTTGCATTCCAGAAAAAAAATCCATTTCTAGATTTCATTTTTAAAAAAAAGACTCTAAAATAGAATGATGAGAAAGGGTACAGAAGGCAAAGTTTAAAAAAAGGTATCTTAATCTTGATATCAAAAAATTTGGAATTAAGGGCACAAATTACAAAATAGACCAAATGGCACTCCATAATATTAAACAATGAAATAACAATGAATTTAAAAGTTAGGAACAGCCACACAACATAACACCTACTATCAAATCAATTTTCAAAGAAAAAGAACTAAAAGATTTCTAAAAATAAAAAGCAACTAATTAGAGGTAAAGAATAACAGTCTCAAATTAATAGAATAAATCTATTTTATTTATTTATTTTGAGACAGAGTCTCGCTCTGTCTCCCAGGCTGGAGTGCAGTGGCTCCATCTCAGCTCACTGCAAGCTCCGCCTCCCGGGTTCACGCCATTGTCCTGTCTCAGCCTCCCGAGTAGCTGGGACTACAGGCCCCTGCCACCACGCCCGGATAATTTTTGTATTTTTAGTAGAGACAGGGTTTCACTGTGTTAGCCAGGATGGTCTTGATCTCCTGACCTCGTGATCCACCCGCCTCGGCCTCCCAAAGTGCTGGGATTACAGGCGTGAGCCACCACACCTGGCCCAATGGAATAAATCTAAATAAGCACTGATGAAATCTAATTACAATGCTTATCTCTGATAATAAACTTTATTTCAAGTGGACAAAGAATACTTAAAACATTGACCTCAGAGCATTCATGGAAATCTAACCACATAGAGCGCCAACAATTTGTTGAGTTGACATTTCAACAAGTTCTTGAAGAATTAGGAACACAGACTTTAATCTCTAACAAGAACATAGTACCATTGGAAATTTATAGCAGTATCAGAGAGCAATTCCTATTACATGAAGTAAAATAACTCTATTTTAATTGACCTGAAGCAAGGGGCCAAAATAAACTAAAATTATAACTGTGTAAACATTATATAACTAGATAGAACAGCAAAATCTGTGCTTAAAGCAAAATCTATGGCCTTAAATACTGAAGAGATCAAAAAAGAATGAAAATAAGTGAGTAATTATGACTCACAAATTTCAAAATCAGAAAGAAAATAAATTGATGCAACAGAAGAGGCATTGGTAAAATCAGAGCAAAAATGATTTACTGTATTTAGAAAAATATAAAACAACTGCAAAATAGTTCTTCGCAAAAAAAAAAAAGTTAAATGAGGCAATGCAGTAAGAATAAAAGGCAAATTTCCTAATACACGAAATAAAGAATAACATGAGGAAATTAATCACTTTTATAAACCTTGTAAGAAAAGCCCACTACTTGGGCTCAACCCTGTGCTCTTTCGCTTAGGTTAACACGCTAACCTGTATTATCCCACCACTGACCCTTCAGGGAAGCCTGCAGGGAAAACAGATGTCTGGCTGTCTCCTAATGACTGATACTGTGAAAAGGCTGTTGGCTCCTATCTGCGAAGTGGGCACAGAGTTGTTATATCTCAGTAAACTGATCCTTATTTTACCTAGGATCAATGTTGGCCTACCAACTTCCTTTCTCAGAATAAGAGATCTTTAGATCACTTAATTCAAGGAGATTTCGTGGGCCTGATGCCACTTAAAGAACTTTAACTGTTGAAGGGAAATTCTGCCATCTCCTTCTTCCCCCAAACCTCTTCATGTTATGCTCTATGAGGGCTGAAAAATGTTAAGAATTGTACATACAGTTTCAGAAATAGTAGATTAAGATCATGGGATTAAAGCACAGAACTCCTCAACGGAGGTGCGTAAAATTGCAGGCATGGTCACTCAAAAGAGAGCTGCTTTAGATGCAATGCTGGTCTAAGGGGGCAGGCTTATGTGCTGTCTTATGGGAAGAATGTTATATCACTAGAGATCTCTGTGGAATCTTTAATATTACTAATATTAATGACTCAAAAAACAAGTCGCAATAACATTAGGAAACTTGCAGAATGCCCCTACTTATCTAGTTATAATGGCTTTTTGCATTCGGTAAGGAATCTGTTCTTTTGTTTTAATTTGGCCTCTGTTGGCTTCTGATTTAGGAGACTATAAACTGTGATCGCAATTCTTCCCTAAATACGTTTGTTCAGAAGTGTGATCTCCAGAATAATAAAATGCTACTATATCACTTTATATATATATATACAATATATAATCTCATATTATGATAAAATAATAAAATGCTACTATACAGTCATATATATAGCAATGCTACTATATATGTTCCATCGAATGAGCCAACAAATTATCTTCCAACAAAAGGAATACAAAAATACGAAATGTATGGAGATTAGAATAACCATGAGGGAAAACTTTTAAAAACACAACGATAACATCAAACAGCACTGTACATCTGAACTAGTGTTCCCACATAAGTTTATCTTCCATCTCAAGCAGAAGGATGACCAAAAATGGAAAAATGGGGGTTACTGAGAAGTGAAACCAACACAATCCCCTCTTAAGGCCAATTGCTTACTCCTCAAGGCTCCAAGTATCTCACCTCTCACTGCCTACCCACACTAAAATTATTATTTTTGTTATTATTATTATTATTTTTGAGACGGAGGCTCACTCTGTCACCCAGGCTAGAGTACAGTGGCGTGATCTTGGCTCACTGCGACCTCCACCTCCCGGGTTCAAGCAATTCTCCTGCCTCAGCCTCCCGAGTAGCTGAGACTACAGGCGCCCGCCACCACGCCCGGCTAAATTTTTGTATTTTTTTGTAGACACAGGGTTTCACTGTGTTAGCCATGATGGTCTCGATCTCCCGACCTCGTGATCTGCCTGCCTCGGCCTCCCAAAGTGCTGGGATTACAGGCATGAGCTACCGTGCCTGGCCCACACTAAAATTATGATGTCATAGACTCAGCCCCATCCCAATTAGTCCGCTCTGTTTTGCAAAACCTGCCTTAAAAATTACTTTTACACTGTTGGTGGGACTGTAAACTAGTTCAACCACTGTGGAAGACAGTGTGGTGATTCCTCAGGGATCTAAAACTAGAAATACCATTTGACCCAGCCATCCCATTACTGGGTATATACCCAAAGGAATATAAATCATGCTGCTATAAAGACACATGCACATGTATGTTTATTGTGGCACTACTCACAATAGCAAAGACTTGGAACCAACCCAAATGTCCAACAATGATAGACTGGATTAAGAAAATGTGGCACATATACACCATGGAATACTATGCAGTCATAAAAAATGATGAGTTCATGTCCGTTGTAGGGACATGGATGAGGCTGGAAACCATCATTCTCAGCAAACTATCGCAAGGACAAAAAAACCAAACACTGCATATTCTCACTCATAGGTGGGAATTAAACAATGAGAACACTTGGACACAGGAAGGGGAACATCACACACCACACACTGGGGCCTGTTGTGGGGTGGGGGTAGGGGGGAGGGATAGCATTAGGAGATATATCTAATGTAAATGACGAGTTAATGGGTGCAGCACACCAATATAGCACATGTATACATATGTAACAAACCTCCATGTTGTGCACATGTACCCTAGAACTTAAAGTATAAAATATATATATATATATATATATATATATATATAAAATTACCCAGTTGCTACTTTTCTGTGGAGCACGTTTTTTAAAAAAGAAAGAGGCTGGATGCGGTGGCTCACGCCTGTAATCCCAGCACTTTGGGAGGCAGGGGTGGGTGGATCGCCTGAGGTCAGGTGTTCCAGACCAGCCTGGCCAACATGGTGAAACCCCGTCTCTATTAAAAATACAAAAATTAGCCGGGTGTGGTGGCACACACCTGTAATCCCAGCTACTTGGAGGCTGTGGCAGGAGAATTGCTTGAACCTGGGAGGCGGAGGTTGCAGTGAGCTGAGATCGGGCCACTGCACTCCAGCCTGTGCGACAGAGCAAGACTCCGTCTAAAAAAAAAAAAGAAAGGAAAAAAAAAATGACCCAGTCTGGTTCTAAAACCTGATAAGTCAGTTTCCTGGTTTCTTATTTTAAGACACTACTGTTACTCTTTCAAGAGGTTGTTCTCCCATTTTTGCAATAAATCTAATAAGCTTAGCTTTGCTAGATGAACAGAAATGTCTGGTAATTCTTGGAAGTCAACAGTATATTGACACCCTAGGAAATATATGAAAAATATCGTTAAATATAGAAAAATTAATATTTTGAAATATCATAAACATATAACAAGTAAGTCCAACTCAAAATAATACAAAGTACCAGAATAATGAAGATATATCAGGAAGGCTGCTATTTTCAGACAAAAATCAGTTGCTTTCTAATATATCAATAATAACTAATTATAGGCTGATATATCAATATATCTAATATATCAATAATAACTAATTATAGGCTCACACCTGTATTTTCAGCACTTTGGGAAGCCAATGCAGGAGGACTGCTTGAGCCCAGGAGTTAGAGACCAGCTGAGCAACCCAGTGAGACCCCCATCTCTAATAAACAAACAAACAAAATAACGAATCACACAATATAGAAGTATATAATTACATATTATAGAATTATATGTTATACAAGTTCTTAATCTCTGACAAGAACATAGCACCATTAGAAATTTATAGCAATATCAGAGAACAATTTCTTTTACATCAAGTAAAAGAACTCTATTTTAATTGACCTGAAGTTTAACTGTAACTCAAAAGTTTATAAACATTTAATAAAATATAAACATAGATTTAGTTTCAAGGGTTTTTAAAAACTATCATTTTTCAAATTTCTTTTTAAAAATTATAGTTTAGGCCAGGCGCGGTGGCTCACGCCTGTAATCCCAGAACTTTGGGAGGCCGAGGCAGGTGGATCACGAGGTCAGGAGATTGAGACCATCCTAGCTAACACAGTGAAACCCTGTTTCTACTAAAAATACAAAAAAATTAGCCAGGCGTGATGGTGGGCACCTGTAGTCCCAGCTACTCGGGAGGCTGAGGCAGGAAGGTGTGAACCTGGGAGGCAGAGCTTGCAGTGAGCCAAGATTGCGCCACTGCACTCCAGCCTGGGCAACACAGCGAGACTCTGTCTCAAAAAATAAATAAATAAATAAATAAATAAAAATAAAAATAAAAATTATAGTTTAAGTTAGAGTGTAAAACTTACGTTGTTGGTTTCTTTATCCTAATTTAATAATGGCATATCAACCTTCACTGGTCTTTGTTCATTTTCACTGCAACTGGATAAATGATTAGATATTACTGCCAGTGTGGCAATTCCTTTAGTATATGTAAAATTTGGACAAGATGAAATGGAGAAAATTATTTTTCTCAGCTTCAGCGATAAGAAATGCAAACGATAAAGACTGACATTGTTCACACACATGATTTGGAGTTTTAAGATTTGTATAAAGCATGTTCTGGTGTTGCAGCTTCAAAAGAACAGGAAAATACTCCAGAGTGATTGGCCACATTGCCACACATACGTACATAGCTGCCAGTTCAATGAGTTAAGAGGGCCTAGCACTAAGAGGGTCCAGGAGCAATTAGCATACCTAAGCCTAGATCTGGATTTCTAAATGGCGTTCCCAATAAAAGGAACTGGTGCTCCTTACAGAAGTGGCTGATTCCAGGGCTATGGCAAAGAAAATATAAGATAATCCTAGATTAACAACTTGTAGTGCCAGAAAATAAGAAATGCTCACCAAAGGTGAGCAGGTTGAAAAGGCACAGACACCAACTTGAAAGAGTTCCCAATGGCCAAAGCAGAAGAAAAATAACTAAGGATAGTATTGTATTATAACTCATGGAATAAAATAAACATCTATGAGTCCATATTGATATAAATAATTGAATAAATAGAGGAAAAAGGGAGTATTCCTTCTTACAGAAGAATTCCAGCTAATGGGCCGGGTGGGGTGGCTCAAGCCTGTAATCCCAGCACTTTGGGAGGCCGCGGCGGGCAGATCACAAGGTCAGGAGTTCGATACCAGCCTGACCAACATGGTGAAACCCCGTCTCTACTAAAAATACAAAAATTAGCCAGGCGTGGTGGTGCATGCCTGTAATTCCAGCTACTCAGGAGGCTGAGGCAGAAGAATCACTTGAACCTGGGAGGCGGAGGTTGTAGTGAGCTGAGATCGCGCCATTGCACTCCAGCCTGGGCAACAGAGTGAGAGTCTGTCTGAAGAAGAAGAAGAAAAAAGTTTCCAGCTAATAAATGTAGGAAGTTAATGCAAAATCATCAGTAGGCAAATGTTGCTTTAAGATGGGTACAAGCAGGCTGGGCGCAGTGGCTCACGCCTGTAATCCCAGCACTTTGGGAGGCTGAGGCAGGTAGATGACCTGAGGTCAGGGGCTCAAGACCAGCCTGGTCAACATGGTGAAAACCCATCTCTACAAAAACTACAAAAATTAGCTGGGGGTGGTGGCACAAGCCTGTAATCCCAGCTACAGTGCCTGTAATCCCAGCCTGAGCCTGGGAGGCGGAGGTGGCAGTGAGCCAAGACAGCACCACTGAACCTGCACTCTAGCCTGGGTGACAAAGTGAGGCTCTGTCTCAAAAAGAAAAAAAAAGAACTGGTATAAGCAAAATCTACTGTTGGAAGCTAAAATCTGTGGTGGGGATCGGGGGGTGTAAAAGTTGGAGGAGAAATAGGATATCTGTATTGTTTTCCTGGGACTCACAAAATAATACCACAAAATGAAGTCCGCAAAGCATCCTCAGAAGCAAAAGTTTTTTCTCCGACCTTCTCTTGCCCTCCTGTCTCTCAGTCCCATTCTCCCCCTAGGCTAACCATAAAGACTAGAAGCCCTCTTCCCCAAGGCAAGTCATGGAAACCAGAACCCCTTGTCCCCAGAGCTACTCATAAAACCTAAAAATATTACTCTAACTTTCCCCTGCCTTTTTGGGTAAAAACTGGCCATAAAAAATTCCCTGGCCTACTTTGTTTGACTGTTGGTCATAAGTTCCCCATTCCAGAGAGAGTGCTCCATTCCGGAAGGAAGGAATACGTGTTCTGAGAGGCCAAGAAGAACCTAGACAGACAGGCCTTGCTGGGTTTCCCTACTCAGGCTATTAGCATTAGATCACACCCTTTTTGCCCAATCCTGTTTCTACATAGCTGTCCATACTTTGTTAAACCTAAGCATAAAAATAGGTAATTTCCCCTGTACCTTTGGATCTTCTTTCTAAAGGCTCCTGTGTCATGAAAAAGTATGATTAGATCAATTTGTATGCCTTTTCTCCTCAATTTGCCTTTTGTCAGTGATTTTCAGTGAAACTTCAGAGGGTGAAAAAGAAGTTTTTCCTTGGCCTGGACAGATACAATCATGGAAAGCATCTCAAACCAGTTATATCATATTAGCATTGCCTAAGGCACAAATTCTTATTTCACCAAATTATAATATTAGCATTGCCAGTGGAACAAACTATTATTGTCTCCTCATGTGATACAATGGGAAGAATAGAACATCACCTGGGGGCAATTTTTCAAAATATGTTTGGCTTGAATTTAATCATAAGGAAGTGATAATACATTGTAGATTGTAGACATTCTAAAAAGAAATCAAGTGGACTGGACTTTGCAAAGATGTCAATTTCATGAAGGAAGATGCTCTGAATTAAAGGATATTAAATAGATTTGGTGAGTAAGTATGACAGATGTTCCTTCAGTTGATCCTAGATTTTAAAATTTATAAAAGGACATTATTGGGATAATTGGGAGAAATTTGGATGTGGACTGTATATTTGATAATATTCTTAGAGTATTGTGAAATCACTTGGGTAATGTGGGCAAAGGGTTAACAAAACATTTTCTAATGTTCTGTAATTAAACATTAAACAGAATGGGAATCCCATTCTGCATGAGGATGTACTCTTAGGCTAACTCTCCAACGCTGCTTCCCTAAAAACAGAATGTGTCAACTATGTTAATAAGTTTCATTATTTATGGTAACAATGACCCTGATTGGCAAGTTGCACCTCGGAGTGTGGACTAGGGGCTAGATGAAGAGAACACCATATTTAGGGTTTCTTTGACTACTTTTCTTTTTAAAAGAGCATGTCCTTGAAAGACCCTGGAAACGATGACTAAAGAATCCTCACACCAGATATTGTACCAACCTATGGAGCCAGTCTTTTTTTTTTTTTTTTTTTTGAGACGGAGTCTCATTCTGTCACCAAGGCTGGAGTGCAGTGGTGTGATCTCGGCTCACTGCAACCTCCGACTCCCTGGTTCAAGTGATTCTCCTGCCTTAGCCTCCTGAGTAGCTGGGATTACAGGCATGCACCACCACACCCGGCTAATTTTTTATGTTTTTGGTAGAGACGGGGTTTCACCATGTTGAACAGGCTGGTCTCGAACTCCTGACCTCAAGCGATCCACCTGCCTTGGCCTCCCAAAGTGCTGGGATTACAGGCATGAGCCACCGCGCCCAGCCAAACCAGTCTTCTTAAGTCAGGGGAGGCCCACACTCCTGCCGTGTGGATCTCATTTCCTAGCACTTGAGCTCTAGCACCTGTGGAAAAGAGAGCTCCTGGAAGGCTGTCTCATATGCATGAATCACTGCAGCCATGCCACAGGGTGCTGAGCACCAAATACCCAAGAACAACTATAGTTATATATATATATTAAAAATATATACTTAGGTTAAGAGTAAATATCAGGGCCAGTTACCGGGGCTCAAGACTGTAATCCCAGCACTTTGGGAGGCCGTGGTGGGCAGATCACTTGAGGTCAGGAGTTCGAGACCACCCTTTGTATTTTGTAAAAATACAAAAATTAGCCAGGCATGGTGGCACACACTTGTAATCCCAGCTACTTGGGAGGCTGAGGCAGGAAGATCGCTTGAAACCAGAAGGCAGAGGTTGCAGTGAGCCAAGATACATCACTGTACTCCAGCCTGGGCGACAGAGTGAGACTGTCTCAAAAAAAACAAGACAAAACAAAAAAAACAGAGTAAATATCAGTCATAAGGGAGAAAGCATATGATGTAATGACTATATATTTCATAATATGATTACAGTAAAACTAAAAATTGGGAGGAGACTGGGCATACTAAAAAACTGTTTTCAGTAATCATTTAGGTAGTAAAGCTGTTATTAATGTTCTAAGAATGTTTTATGTGTCATAAAGAATAAAGGAAATGACTGGGCATGGTGGCTCATGCCTGTAATCCCAACACTCTGGGAGGCCAAGGTGGGCAGGTCACCTGAGTTCGGGAGTTCAAGACAAGCCTGACCAACATGGAGAAACCCCATCTCTACTAAAAATACAAAATTAGCCGGGCATGGTACCGCATGCCTGTAATCTCAGATACTCTGGAGGCTGAGGCAGGAGACTCGCTTGAACCCAGGAGGCAGAGGTTGCGATGAGCCAAGATCGCACCTTTTCACTCCAGCCAGGGCGACAAGAGTGAAACTCTGTCTCAAAAAAAAAAAAAAATAGAATAAAGGAAATGAATACTTACATGATATTTTAATTTTATCATCACTGGAGTATTGGAGAATTCGTACTGAGGAATAACAGATACAGATCAAAGACAGAAAATTTCAATTAAACACCATTTAGTTCTAAGTTTGGCCAGGAAGTTGCCATATAAACTCATTAGGTAATTTATTTTTATGTAAATATGTAAACACATACATATATGTATACTTGGAGTTTTTTTTGTTTTTTTTTTGTTGTTGTTGTTTTTTCTTAAGACGGAGTGTCGCTCTGTCACCAGGCTGGAGTGCAGTGGCCCGATCTCGGCTCACTGCAACCTCCATCTCCCGGATTCAAGCAATTCTCCTGCCTCAGCCTCCCTAGTAGCTGGGACTACAGACCAGTGCCACCACGCCCAGCTAATTTTTGTACTTTTAATAGAGACAGGGTTTCACCATGTTGGCCAGAATGGTCTCGATCTCTTGACCTCGTGATCTGCCCGCCTTGGCCTCCCAAAGTGCTGGCATTACAGGCATGAGTCACTTTTTTTTTTTTTTGAGACGGAGTCTCGCTCTTTCACCCAGGCTGGACTGCAGTGGTGCTATCTTGGCTCACTGCAAGCTCCACCTCCCAGGTTCACACCATTCTCCTGCCTCAGCCTCCCGAGTAGCTGGGACTACAGGTGCCCGCCACCACGCCCGACAAATTTTTTGTATTTTTTGTAGAGACGGGGTTTCACTGTGTTAGCCAGGATATGGTCTCGATCTCCTGACCTCGTGATCCGTCTGCCTCGACCTCCGAAAGTGCTCAGATTACAGGTGTGAGCCACTGCGCCCGGCCTTTTTTTTTTTTTTTTTGAGACGGAGTTTCACTCTTGTCGCCTAGGCTGGAGTGCAGTGGCATGATCTCTGTTCACTGCAACCTCTGCCTCCTGGATTCAAGTGATTCTCCTGCATCAGCCTCCCCAGTAGCTGGAATTACAGGTAGCCGCCACAATGCCCGGCTAATTTTTGTATTTTTAGTAGAGATGGCGTTTCACCATGTTGGCCAGGCTGGTCTTGAACTCCTGACCTCAGGTTGGACTCCCAAAGTGCTGGGATTACAGGCGTGAGCCACCACACCCAGTCACTTACAGATTTTTCTATCTTTAGCTGGTAAAAAGCCTATAACAATCTTCAACCCAGAAAAATGGGCACTTCTAGAGGCTAGACTGTGGCCTTAAAATACCATTTCCCACTAAAAGAACCCAATAGTTCACAAACTTATGGCTGACTAAAGGCTTGGTACAGGAAACGTACAAGATAAGCCTGCAACACTTTGTCATATCAGATGGGAGAAGACTGGCAATAAAATAACTGTCTAAATCTGGGAGTGGTGGCTCATGACTGTAATCCCAGCACTTTGGGAGGCCAAGGCAGGCGGATCACCGGAGGTCGGGAGTTCAAGACCAGCCTGACCAACATGGAGAAACCCCATCTCTACTAAAAGCACAAAATTAGCTGGGTGTGGTGGCACGTGCCTGTAATCCCAGCTACTCGGGAGGCTGAAGCAGGAGAATCGCTTGAACCTGGGAGACGGAGGTTGCAGTGAGCTGAGATTGTGCCATTGCACTCCAGCCTGGACAACAAGAGCAAAACTCCGTCTCAAAAACAAAAACAAAAACTGTCTAGTTACCTATGAAGGATCCTAGGGGCCAGGCACGGTGGCTCATGTCTGTAATCCTAACATTTTGGGAAGCCGAGTCCGGTGGATCATCTGAGGTCAGGAGTTTGAGACCAGCCTGGCCGACATGGCAAAGCCCCCCTCTCTACTAAAAATATAAAAATTAGCCGAGCATGGTGGTGCATGCCTGTAATCCCAGCTACTTGGGAGGCTGAGGCAGGAGAATGGCTTGAACCTGGGAGGTGGAGGTTGCAACGAGCCAAGATCACACCATTGCATTTCAGCCTGGGCGACAAGAGCAAAACTCCATCTTAAAAAAAAAAAGAAAAGAGAAAAGACCAAATATTGATCAGCCTTTATTTTCCAAATGGTATCAGTAGTTACCAAATAGTAGGTGATGTAAAAAATTGTTTATATTTGTACATAATAAATGAAAAATAAATGTTAGAATTAGAATATGACCATTTTGGAATGTCTGATGAATTAATACATCCAGGCACTGAGCATAAATGACTGCTGAAAATCACAGAGAGACAACCAGAAAGTTTATGCTGAGAACCTAAACCATTCACTCCCACACTCAGCCTTGAAACAGAGAAGTGGACCTACCAATCCCCCTACAGGTAGCTTACTGTCTACATAAACACATCCCACTGTTTTCCTCAGCACAATTTTACTGTTCTGGAAGTTTCTTGCACAGGCAAATGGCTTCATTGTTCATTACTGGAAGTTCCTGAAAGATTCATCAACTCTTAAATGGCAAACATCAACAGTTTGTACTCTAGAAAATTTTCAATTCCTAACCTCAAAATTCTAACCTAGCTGTTTCCACTAATTCTCCACTGTGGTGTCTTCATCTTTACCTAATCCTAATCAAGTCCCCGCATGAAGACCAGCCTTAAACCAAACTTTTAATTCTCAGTAAAAGCCATCCTTGCCCTTCTGCCTCTGAGATACTATATAAAGCTCTTCAGAGGTGGTGTTTTCCTTTAACACAGTAAACCATAAGCCCAGCTCTGTCTGGTATGAGGGGAGCAGGAAAAGTGCCAACATATGATGCATACAATACTGCCCAGGAAGTAGTCTTGCAAAAAAATAAATAAAATAAACTGAATCAAAATCGATTAAGTGTAACAGTGAAATAAATCTAGCATAGCTGACTCCACCTTACTTCTAACCTCACAAGCTAATGGCGTTTGCTCATAACTGCACGCTGGCCAAGTTAATTATGGGAGGATTTAATTTATACTATAACTTTAAAGCAAGGAATAATAATCCCTTTCCAAAACTATTAATAATTCCCAAGGAGATAGGGAGGGTGTGCATACAAGTAACAACGTTATGTTAAAGATTTATAGGAGCATTGTGACCGGACCGAGGACAACGTTGTGCAACCTTCTCGGACCCCTGCTGACACCCAGATATCTGTAGTCGCCAGTCACCTCCTGACCTCAACCTCCTCCTAGTTCCCCCTTCGCCAACATAAAAAACGGCCTGAGATTCATTCCTTTTTTTTTTTTTTTTTTTGAGACGGAGTCTCGCTCTGTCGCCCAGGCTGGAGTGCAGTGGCGTGATCTCGGCAAACTGCAAGCTCCGCCTCTCGGGTTCACGCTATTCTCCTGCCTCAGCCTCCTGAGTAGCTGGGACTACAGGCGCCCGCCACCACGCCCACCTAATTTTTTGTATTTTTTTTTTTTAGTAGAGACGGGGTTTCGCCGTTTTAGCCAGGATGGTCTCGATCTCCTGACTTTGTGATCTGCCCGCCTCGGCCTCCCAAAGTCCTGGGATTACAGGCGTGAGCCACCATGCCCGGCCGAGATTCATGCCTTTTAAGATGGTTCTTTAGGACATTAGCCTGCCATCTTCTCGGTTTGCTGGCTCTCTGAAATAAAGTTCCTTGCCCTAACACCTTACCTCTTGACTTACTGGCTGTTGTGCAGTGAGCAGTATAAGCTCTGAACTCAGATACATAAGCCTCTTGACCCCTCTACTTATTTAGAGGATATAGAGGGGTCAGAGAACATATTTAAGCAAATCTCAGGGATGGCATCAGCAAAAAATAGAATGGAAGATGTTTCTTCAGCAAATAAGGGGTTAAGAACACAAAGAAAGATGAAGACAAAACTTAGAGACTTGCGAAAACTTAAAAAGACTTGAAATTGGAGAAAAAATAAAAGGAAGGAACTTATTACCATTAAAATCAGAATAGTGGTTACACTTAGCAGGAGGAAGAAGATTGTGACTGGTTGCAGACGTGGAGGACTTCAGAATCAACTAGAAACTCTCTCCTTGTTTAGAAATACTGCTTGGAGGGTATAAAATAATCTTGTATGTCATTATTATAACCTTTCTGTAACTCTAAAATTATATTAAAAAAAAATTTTAAGTTTTAACTCCTGACACGGCTGTGGTGACATGATTGTTTAACTTGTAAGACTCAGTAAGCTACTCATGTGTTATATGTTGTTCTCTGAATCTGTCTAATGTTTTAAAAAATGCCTTGAAAACAATTACATCATTGGTTCTAATCCTTCTTATTCCCAACAATTCAAATTCAACAATACCTCATGTGATCTGACTACTCCTAACAATGTGACCTCATTTCTTGTCACTCTCCTCTTAGGATCTCTATTCTGGTCTACTTTGGTGCTCCTCAAACTCACGTAGCTCTCTCTATTACCCTCCCTTGACTATCCATACTCCTTCCCTCCAATGCCTCAGCCATCTCCTTAGCCTTCTAAGCTCTTTATTCAGCTTGGAATATTCTTCCCCAGATAAACACATGGCTTGTGACCTTATACCATGTCTCTTTCCAAATACTACTGCCCCAAAGAAGCTGTCCCCGGCCATTTCATCCAAAATGGCCTAATCTCTGCTTACTTTCTGCCATTGCTTATTACACTGCCTAATAGTAGTTGTTTGCCTGCTTATTTTATTTTATTTATTTATTTTTTTTTTGAGATGGAGTCTCTCTCAGTCGCCCAGGCTGGAGTGCAGTGGCGCGATCTCAGCTCACGGCAAGCTCCGCCTCCTGGGTTCATGCCATTCTCCTGCCTCAGCCTCCTGAGTAGCTGGGACTACAGGCGCCCGCCACTGTGCCCTGTTAATTTTTTTGTATTTTTTAGTAGAGACGGGGTTTCACCGTGTTAGCCAGGATGGTCTCGATCTCCTGACCTCGTGATCTGCCCATCTCGGCCTCCCAAAGTGCTGGGATTACAGGCGTGAGCCACTGCGCCCGGCCTATTTTATTTTATTTTTGAGACAGAGTCTTACTCTGTCGCCCAGGCTGGAGTGCAATGGCATGATCTCGGCTCACTGCAACCTCTGCCGCCTGGGTTCAAGCGATTCTCCTGCCTCAGCCTCCCAAATAGCTGGGATTACAGGCACCTGCCACCATGCCTGGCTAATTTTTGTATTTTTAGTAGAGACGGGGTTTCACCATTCAAGACCGGCCAGGCTGGTCTTGAACTCCTGACCTCCTGAGCCACCCACCTCGGCCTCTCAAAGTGTTGGGATTACAGGCGTGAGCCACTGCGCCCAGCCTACCTGTTTATTTTTATGTGTTCTTTAGTACAATGTAAATTTCCATAAGGATAAGGACCTTACATGTCTTCCTCATGATCACTACATTGATATGTGTGTTGTGTGTGTGTGCAAAAGGGGAGCTGGAAAAACAGTTGAATCCAAAATACAGGTAAAATATTGCACTAAAGAAAAACGAGGCTGGGTGTAGTGGCTCACAACTGTAATCCCAGCATTTTGGGAGTCTGAGGCAGGCAGATCACGAGGTCAGGAGTTCGAGACCAGCCTGGCCAACATGGTGAAACCGCGTCTCTACTAAAAATACAAAAATTAGCCGGGCATGGTGGCACACGCCTGTAATTCCAGCTACTCGGGAGGCTGAGGCAGGAGAATCACTTGAACCCAGGAGGTGGAGGTTGCAATAAGCGGAGATCAAGCCACTGCACTCCGGCCCGGGCGACAGAGCAAGACTCTGTCTCGGGGAAAAAAAAAAAAAAAAAGAAAAGAAAAAGAAAGCCCCTGTCACTGAAAACAGGTTTGAAATATAAAAGAAATAAGGCGATTGGTAAATGGGGTAAAGTTGAAGCTTCTTCCATAGCTTATGCTACGATCTTTATTCCCAACCAGGTTGTAGGCCTTTGCTCCACAAGTCTGGGTGCCTTGGAGGAAGGTTTCACAAACAACACAAAAATGTCTCCTTTCTCTTACCACATGGGCTGTGGCCGGCCCTGATGGTGTCCCCTGCCTTCCTTACCTGTGAACTGTGTTTCTTCCCTCAAAATCATCCAGGGCTCTTTTCCTCGCTCCAGTAAATCAACCACAACTGGTTTAGAAATGGAATGTCCTCCTTATAAGAAAAGAAATGCCACATGGTATAAAAATAAAAACAAAAGTAACAGAAACCTTTGAGCTTTGATTAAATTTACAATGAACTAAGGACTTCAAATAAAAGAGGGGTGAGATGATTGAAGAAATGAAACAGGTACAGTAAAACCTTATTTTAATGTAAACTCATACACGTGTGGTCTCTTAGGAGAAAGTTTAACCTGTGACCTTATAAAATGTCTCTTTCCAAATATTACCACCCCAAAGTAGCTGTGAAGTTCTCTGGAGCCAGAAGGCTGGGGCACAAATTATTCCTCTTAAATCTACCAACCTTGTGACTTTGGCCATGTGACTTCAACTCATTATTCCAATTTGGCAAATAAACTGGACATAATAATACTACTATTGGCTAGGCACGGTGGCTCACGCCTATAATCCCAGCATTTTGGAAGGTCGAGGTGGGAGGATCACTTGAGACCAGGAGTTTGAGACCAACCCGGGCAACACAGCGAGACCTCATCTCTACAAAAAAAAAAAAAAAAAAAAAAAATTAGGCATGGTGGTGCATCTATAGTCCCAACTACTAAGGAGGCTGAGGCGGGAGGATCACTTGAGCCCAGGAGGTCGAGGCTACAGTGAGCTATGACTGCACTCCAGCCTAGGCAACAGAGTAAGATCCAGTCTCGAAAAAAATAAATAAATAAATAAGATAATAACAATAATACTATCACACAGTTCTTTCAGGATTAAGTTATTTTATATATATATATATATTTTTATATATATATATATTCCCCCTCCCTTCCGAACAGTGGCTGGGGACATAATGAGCACAACTGTACCAATTATAATTATTTTATTATTTCTGTATGAGAGAAAAAAAAGCATCCCGACTGATATATAAAATCTTCATGCAAACTCAATGCAAAGCTCATGAATTATAACTTTCAACAATAAATCATACCAATTGGCTACAGGAAATGAAATGTGGACTCTTGAGTTTCCAATAAATATTGTTCATCTAATCCAGCACTATATGTCACAGGGGTTCTTCTTATACTCAGAGTAAATCATGAATCTGCATCTTTTGTCCCTGCAGGTGGATCAGATGATGACACAGCATATCTATAGGAATTCTGGAAATATGCACAATGGGAAACCAGGATTCCTGGACAATGGTTATTCATGGACTAATAATATATAATTTAATAATAATAATATATAATTTTAACCCAGCCCCTTGGATATTAAGGAAAGGAGGCAATCATAAGGGGCAGGAGAATGTGTGACTATCTCTAAAGGATGAAGAAAATGATGGTGCTTGGTGGCACAGCCATTGTCAAACAGGCAGAGCTGAAATATTCCTCTAAGAACAGGAAGAAGAAATTCAACTATGTCTTGAAATACGGCCTTGAAATTCATTGTGTTGAAAGGTAACATATCACAGATCGCATTTTAAATTACTTGAGGCAAATAAACTTACCCAGTGATACCAGGTTTCTATAGTTCTCCAACATCACATCCCTGTATAAGTCCCTCTGATTAGGGTCCAGGTATTCCCACTCCTGCCGAGAGAAGTCTATGGCCACATCCCTGAATGTCACTAATTCCTGAAACTGCAAACCCATGCATTACAAAATTTTAAAAACATTTTAAAGATGGAAAGATAGGAGATTACAAGAGCACATTAGAGAAAAGGAGTGATATAGTATATGTGGCTAATGACTGGTAGCAGACTAAAGCAACGTGTCTACATATTCCTAAAGGATCCTATTGCCACAGGATCCTATTCCTAAAGGATCCTATTGCCACAGACAAATGTTTCTGCATGTTGGAGGTTGCCACAATAATTCAGACCTGCTGAGGAATGGATAAAATAAAATTCAATAAAGTATTAAAGACACAACTACATAGTCTGCTAGTCATGTGATGCATAAATTCCCAATAAACATGAGTTTCTAAACTATTTTTCCTATAAGTTAGAAAAATGAGATGTCCTTGCCAAATTTAATAATCTCCAATATTTTATTGTTTTGTGCTATTTATTTATTTTTTTGGGGACGGGGTCTCACTCCTGCCCAGGCTGGAGTGCAGTGACTCAAACATGGCTCATTGTATCCTTGACCTCCCAGGCCCAGGTGATTTTCCCATCTCAGCCTTTCAAGTAGTTGGTACTACAGGTGTGCAGGACCTGCCCAGCTAATTTTTGTATTTTTTATAGAGACAGGGTTTCACCATGTTGCCCAGGCTGGTCTCAAACTCCTGGGCTCAAGCAATCCGCCTGCCTCAGCCTCCCAAAGTGCTGGGATTACAGGCGTGAGCCACTGCACCTGGCCCAATCTCCATATTTAAAAAAAAAAAGCTTTTGCAGAACATTTAGACATTTCCACAAGTCTCAAGTTACATCATTATGTCAGAGCACATAAGCATTTTTCTTTATTTTGACAAATATATTTTTTGTTGACTGTGCAACAATTTTATAATGAATATTTCAGACTTACTCCGTCGTTAATCCATCTTTTACCTCGTGTACATTTTTTAAATCTTTTTTTTCTTTTTTTTGAGACAGGCTCACTCTGTTGCCCAGGCTGGAGTGCAGTGACACAATCACTGCTCACTGCAGCCTTGACCTCCCATGCTCAAGCAATCCTCCTGCCATAGCCTCCTGAGTAACTGGGACTACAGGGGCAAGTCACCACGCCCAGCTGATTTTTGTACTTTTTTTGTAGAGATGGGGGTCTCACTTTTTTTGCAAGGGGTCTCAAACTCCTGGCCTCAAGTGATCCTCCCGCCTTGGCCTTCCACAGTGCTGGGATTACAGGTATGAGCCACCGTAGCTAGCCTACCTTCATATACTTTGTTGGACAAACCTTCAAAGGTCTTCCCCAGTTCTGGAAATCAACATATTTACTCCTTAGGATAAGATTCTCATTCATCGCCATTTTCCATCACTTAATACTTTTCTTGTTCCAGAATGGATACTGATATAGGATGACTCATAATCAAAAAGATGTCACCCAAGTTCAGCAGAACACATTCAACCACAAAATAAAAACTTGTCTCTCAGTAATTCTTTGACAAGAGCCATGGTATATCTCCAACAATTCTAAAATTCTCAAAGAATATGAGATCTCATCACATACTAAGACAGACCAATTGATAACCAAATCCCATCTTATTTGCCTAGAAAACTCAGGTCTGTGGAGAATGTCAAAGCCTACCTATGGTATCCAAATAGGACCAACATCTCTAATTCACCAAACTAAGGACCTATAAAGGAAGCTCAAATAGTTCCCTGTTGAGACTTCACTCCTTTACTGCTCTATCATAGACTTTGGTTGAAGAATAAGCACATGAGTACTAAATACATTTGACAATAAATATAAAAGTGGACAGAAAATACTCATAGGGAGAAAACTGAGTTATTTGCTATCACTATTCACTATATTAGAAGAAAGTGGGGACAGATAACTGAAGGAGGCCTTCTTAAATAGGAAGCCTTAGGTTAATGAAAACATCCACATAACCTATGATCATGATATTGCAAGGAAACAGAATTAATCAACTTACACAGGTCATGGTTTTAGAATTGTAAGACCTGATCAGTCCTACTTGGTGGGGTTCCAATACTGGAAACATTCAAACTCCAGAGAATCCAGAGCTGAGAGAAGAAAAGAGATGTTAGTGTTCCCAATATGACTTAATTTAATAAAATCTTTCTGCTCTTCTATTTCTCCTTCCAAATTAATCCCTCACAGCTGAACATATAACTTAGGGAAAAACAGACAATGAATCTAAGCACTCCCTCACACCCCAGGAAACCCAGCTATACAAAGGTAGTTTTAGAGTAAGTCAATGGCTCACTAAAGCCAGATCCAGACAAGATAGCAAGAGGTTTTCTGGACAAGGCTCCAATTTGGGAAGGCTGATCTAGACTTGAGATTAGGCTGCTCAGTTTCTCCATGAGAAGACTCACTTGCCTTCATTCCCATCTTCCAAGGCTGAGAGAGGACTTATCGTTCAAACTAGAAGCTTCTTTTTTTTTTTTTTCTGAGATGGAGACTCGCTCTGTTGCCCAGGCTGGAGTGCAGTGGTGAGATCTCGGCTCACTGCAACCTCTGCCTCCCAGGTTCAAGCGATTCTCCTGCCTCAGCCACCCAAGTAGCTGGGACTACAGGTGCGCACCACCACACCTAGCTAATTTTTTTTGTATTTTTAGTAGAGACGGGGTTTCACTATGTTGGCGGGGCTGGTCTTGAACTCCTGGCCTCAGGTGATTCACCCGCCTTGGCCTCCCAAACTAGTCAGATTACAGGCATGTGCTACCGCGCCTGGCCTCAAACTAGAACCTCTTCTATGGCATCAGAATCAGTTGAAATTGGTCAAAATATGAGAGAGAACACAGCACAGGAGGAAATGTTTAGGCCTGGTTCTGTGTTGAGCACAAACTGCCTTGCTAAATACAAAATATACATGTAATAGAATACCAAGAAGCTATCAGATGCTAAGTAGGGAAACGTATTTAATAAAATTTAAAAATTTCAGATATACTGTCAACGGAAAATTAAGATGAAAAAACAGAATGTACAATATCATTGGATCATTAAAAAGACAGACAAGCATTGAGGCACAGGCTATAGGACATCAATACATTGAGAAAGTCTGGTAATTTATTTATTCTGTTACATTACAACATGATCATATGTTACCATTACTTTTCTTTTAGTTGCTATCTTGATTTTCTTTTTTGAATATATTTCATAATCATTTTAACATTGTTCATACATTAACTTTAAAAATACATGTGTACACACACACATACACTCACACACAAATTTGTATATTAAAAGGTGGGTTTATTTTGCCACTTAGCCACCGTGTCATCCAGTCTACTGCTAAACTCTCTCTCTTTTTTTTTTTTTTTTTTTTTTAAGGGGCAGGGGGTCTTGCTCTGTCACCCAGGCTGGAGTACAGTGGTGTGATCATAGCTCACTGCAAACTCAGGCTTCTGGGTTCAAGTAATCCTACTGCCTCAGCCTCCTGAGTGGCTGGGACTAAAGGTGTGCACCACCATGCCTGGCTAATTTAAAAAATTTTTTTTAGAGACAGGGTCTTACTATGTTACCTAGGCTGGTCTCAAACTCCTGGGCTCAAGAGATCCTCCCTCCTAGGCCTCCCAAAGTGTTGGGATTACAGGCATGAGCTACCATGCCTGGCCTAGTTTCACTTTTTATCTAACATCACTTGAAGAAAAAATTAGACAGTAAAAGCTTACAGAATATATTCACTAACTTCCATATAGAGTCCATGGGCTTAGTTACAATGATGACCAGAATCTAATCAATGCCACCTCCACATGAATTCCCAAGGCACATCACCTGAATCTCTCTAGTGGTCTTCACTATACACTGACTTACCCATTCCTAGTTACAACTTATGGTCCTTGCTGAATTATTGGCATTTTAAAGTAGTGACTAGTCCTAGCCACAGCAACCAGACAAGAGGAAGAAAAAAAGGCATCCAAATTGATTAAGAGGAAGTCAAACTTGCTGTTCGCCGATGATATAATCATATACCTAGAAAACCCTAAAGACTTATCCAAAAAGCCCCTAGATCTGATAAATAAATTCAGTAAAGTTTCAAGATACAAAATTAATGTACACAAATCAGTAGCATTGCTATATACCAACATCGGCTAAGCTGAGAATCAAATCAAGAACTCAACCTCTTTTACAACAGCTGCAAAAAAAAAAAACACACAAAAGAAAACAAACAAAAACAAAACAAAACAAAAATAAACAAACTTAGGAATACACCTAATCAAGGAGGTGAAAGATCTCTACAAGGAAAACTACAAAACACTGCTGAAAGAAATCACAGATGACACAAACAGATGGAAGCACATCCCCCGCTCATGGATAGGTAGAATCAGTATGGCGAAAATGACCATACTGCCAAAAGCGATCTATAAATTCAATGCAATTTCCATCAAAATACCATCACCATTCTTCACAGAATTAGAAAAAACAATCCTAAAATGTATATGGAACAAAAAAAGAGCCCGCATAGTCAAAGCAAGACTAAGCAAAAAGAACAAATCTGGAGACATAACATTCCCTGACTTCAAACTATACTACAAGACAATCGTTACCAAAACAGCATGGGACTGGTATCAGAACAGGCATGTAGACCAATGGAAGAGAATAGAGAACCCAGAATAAAGCCAAATACTTACAGCCAACTGATCTTCGACAAAGTAAACAAAAACATAAAGTGGGGAAAGGACACACTATTCAAAAAATGGTACTGGGATAATTGGCAAGCCACGTGTAGAAGAATGAAACTGGAGCTTCATCTCTCACCTTAGAGAAAAATCAACTCAAGATGGATCAAAGACTTAAATCTAAGACCTGAAACCATAAAAATTCTAGAAGATAACATTGGAAAAACTCTTCTACACATTGGCTTAGGCAAAGAGTTCATGACCAAGAACCCAAAAGCAAATGCAACACAAGCAAAGATAAATAGATGGGACTTCATTAAACTAAAAAGCTTCTGCACAGCAAAAGAAATAATCAGCAGAGTAAACAGACAACCCACAGGATAGGAAAAAGTATTCACAAACTGTACATCCAACAGAGGACTGACATCCAGAATCTACAAGGAACTCAAACAAATCAGCAAGAAAAAAACAAATAATCCCATCAAAAAGTAGGCTAAGGATATGAATAGATAATTCTCAAAAGAAGATATACAAATGGCCAACAAACATATGAAAAAATGCTCAACATCACTAATGATCAGGAAAATGCCAATAAAAATCATAATGTGATACCAATTTGCTCCTCTAAGAATGACCATAATTTTAAAAAATCAAAAGATAATAGATGTTGCCATGGTTGTGGTGAAGAGAGAACACTTCTACACTACTGGTGGGAACGAAAACTAGTACAACCACTATGACAAACAGTATGAAGATTCCTTAAAAAACTAAAAGTAGAACTACCATTTGATCCAGCAATCCCACTAATGGGTATCTACCCAGAGGAAAAGAAGTCATTATATAAAATTATTTTATTTTTTTTTCAGTGATAGAGACAGGAGTCTCACCATGTTGGCCAGGCTGGTCTCGAACTCCTGGCCTTAAGTGATCTGCTGGCCTCAGCCTCCCAAAATGCTGGGATTACAGGTGTGAACCACTGCACCCAGACAGAAGTAATTATATGAAAAAGACACTTGCACACACGTTTACAGCAGCACAATTGCAAAAATATGGAAACAGTCTAAATGCCCATCAACAAGTGGATAAAGAAAATGTGGTGTATGTACACATATATATACACTATGGAATACTACTCAGCCATAAAAAGGAATGAAATAACGGCATTGGATGCAACCTGAATGGAGTTGGAGACCATTATTCTAAGAGAAGTAACTCAGGAATGGAAAACCAAACATTACATGTTCTCATTTATGAGTGGAAGCTAAGCTATGAGGATGCAAAGACATAATAATGATATAATGGACCTCAGGAGGCTGAGGCAGGGGAATTGCTTGAACTCGGGAGGCAGAGGTTGCAGTGAACCGAGACTGCGCCACTGCACTCCAGCGTGGCCATAGAGCAAGCCTTTGTCATCCAAAAAAAAAAAAAAGCCGGTCGTGGTGGCTCACGCTTGTAATCCCAGCACTTTGGGAGGCCGAGGCGGGCAGATCACGAGGTCAGGAGATCGAGACCACGGTGAAACCCAGTCTCTACTAAAAATACAAAAAATTAGCCGGGCGTGGTGGCGCGCGCCTGTAGTCCCAGCTACTCGGAGAGGCTGAGGCAGGAGAATGGCGTGAACCCGGGAGGCAGAGCTTGCAGTGAGCCGAGATCGCACCACTGCACTCCAGCCTGGGCAACAAGGCGAGACTCTGTCTCAAAAAAAAAAAAAAAAAGTAATATTTAAGAGGTGGTCTCTTGAAGTAACTAATACAAATTCTGTTGTTCGTCTTTTAGGATATGACTTTCAGATTTAAGCTCTGATACTTAATAAAATGTGTCTTAAAGTCTCATTGGTAAATTGGGAGAAAATGTCATTTAGCATATAAAATAGTCTGAAGATGAAGTAAAATAATCCACATAAGGCTGGGTGCGGTGGCTCACACCTGTAATCCCAGCACTTTGGGAGGCCGAGGCGGGTGGATCATGAGGTCAGGAGTTCGAGACCAGCCTGGCCAAGATGGTGGGATTACAAGCATGCACCATCACGCCAGACTAATTTTTGTATTTTTAGTAGTGATGGGGTTTCGTCATGTTGGCCAGGCTGGTCTCGAACTCCTGACCTCAAGTGTCCGTCCGCCTTGGCCTCCCAAAATGGTGCGATTACAGGCGTGAGCCACCACACCCGGCCAAATATGAGAACGTTAATGAGATTCAGCTCAATGGCTCCCAACATCTACTGGAAAGAAAGCAGATTGGTATTAGGACATTCAGACACATTTCAGATGAAGTAAAGCATACTCTAAAACCAGTAACCTTAGGAAAGAAAAAAGCCAACTAGCCTAAACATTGAGTTTTAGATGTGAAAGAATTTTTTTCCTCCTCATTAGAGTCCTTTTGAGGAATAGCAGGACCAGGGAGGGAGAAAAAAATCATGAGTTATCAGGCCTTTCCTTGAAGCACGGAATGCCTCCTTACACAATACCCTCCACGCCTTCCCTGTTCACACACTTTAACACATGGAGGTAGGAGAGAGGCTGGAATCTGGGTATGAGTTCACAGCAGGTTCCTGAGGTCAGAGCTCTGGGAAAGACGAGGTTCTGAGACAGGTAGCTCGCTCTCAGAGCTCACAAAGAAATAACCTCCCAGGCGTTTCCAATCTCACAGCAAGTCAATGCCTTCTTGCTGGAAAACTTGATGTAGAGTTCAGTATCCAACTTCCCTCTTGCAGACATTTTTTGTGTGTGTCAGCCGCAAGCAGCTGTGAGGAGGGAGGAGAGAAGAAGCAGCCGGGAACCTACAGCCAAGACTCAAAGTGACACCGCAGTGCCACCGCAATCAATGTACATGAAAAGGACAAGCACCTCATATCCCCGTCACGCAAGCACAGCCACTCACTCACCTGTCACAGCCTCACAACCGCACCCACCGTCAAGGAGGCACATCCCAGCCTCTCACACGCAGTTTCTCTGTCACACACTCTCAAACATTCCCCATCTGACATATACAACATTCTCTCACATGCGCACTCAAATACCCTCCTCTGCTGTTCATGCACCCACGGGCCTGAGATTCCGATAACAACTGGCCATCCACTCTACAGGCTTCCACGGTTTAAGGGCTTCCTCCACCACCCCGGCTGGTTTAGGTTGGGCTCCAACGTAACTTGATTGCCCAGATCCCTCCCTGCGAGTACTCTGTGCCTGTTATATTCTGAAATGAGTTCAACCCACCTTGCAAAAGAACCACGCGAAAACGGAAGGGAAGCCATAGATTGGGTGTTCCCGTTGCCCTCTGGGAAATGTAGTTTAAGCCTAAAGCTCCATGACCGCGGTGGCTTGTGGGAAAAGTGGCTCGGAACCCCAAATCCCGGTTAGATTGCAGGCACCGCAGGACGCTGGCTCCCGGAGGTTTTAGTTTTCCCTCTACCAGGAGTGTGAAGACACAGAGACTTATTGCGCTGGCGAAGATGGCTGAGGCGAAGGCGTGTCCGACTTGTCCTCGGAGTTCTGAGGGTTTCAGTGACCCCCAGAAGGCTGAGAAGGGGAATCCGAACTCGAGGCTGCCCGAAGCCTCGGGCTGTTTGAGTGTAGAGCCGGTAGGGGAGGGCGTTCAAAGTGTGGCGGCGAGGGCGAGCGTGGGGGATCGGGTATGAGCTCCCGAGGGCGGGGACTCTGCTCTGTGTCCCCTGAGGAAGTCCAGTCTTGTTATAAGGTGTGAGAAAAGTAACTTTTTAAAAATGGACAAATAATAATTGTATGTTTTATATACGGATAGGGTACAATATGCTGTTTTGATCTATGTTTACAATGTGAAATGATTAAATCAAGCTAATTAAATCCATCGCCTCACTTTTTTGTGGTGAAAACGTTTAAAATCTACTTGTAGCAATTTTGAAACATGCAACACATTATGTAGTGGCTATTCTATGCAATCGATTACTAAAGTTTATTTCTCCTGACTAACTGAAATTTTGTACTGTTTTAATTAACATCTCCCTTTTCCCCATTTTTCAGTCTCTGGTAAACACCATTCTTTGCCTCTTAAGAGTTAGACTTTTTTAGATTCCACAAATACCACTTATGTGGTATTTGGTATTTATCTTTCTGTTACTGGCTTCTCTCACTTAGCATAATGTCCTCCTGGTTTATCCATGTTGTCACAGATGACAGAATTTTCCTTGTTTTATTTTTATTTTTTATTTATTTTTTAAAAATCTACTTATTATTATTATTATTTGAAACGGAGTTTCGCTCTTGTCACCCAGGCTGGAGTGCAGTGGCACAGTCTCAGCTCACTGCAACCTCTGCCTCCCCTGTTCAAGCGATTCTTGTGTCTCAGCCTCCCAAGTAGCTGGGATTATAGGCATGCGCCACCACGTCGGCTAATTTTTGTATTTTTAGCAGTGACAGGGTTTCACCATGTTGATCTGGCTGGTCTCGAACTCCTGACCTCAGGTGATCCACCCACCTTGGCCTCTCAAAGTGCTGCATTTACAGGCGCAAGCCACTGTGCCCGGCCGATTTTCCTCTTCTTAAAAAGTGAATAGTATTCCTTTATATATACATATATATATGTGTATAAGGTTATATACATAATATATATAATATGTAACATTTTCTTTATCCATTTATAACATGCTGGACACCTAGGTTGCTTCCGTATCCAATGCAGAATAATGCTGCAGTGAATGGTAGTGCAGTTATCTCTTCAGCATGCTGATTTCAATTCCTTTAGCTATACACCCACCGGTGGGGTTGCTGGAACATATAGTAATTCTATTTTTAGTTTCTGATGAATCTCCATATTATTTTCCATCATGGCTGTATTAATTTACATTGGGAAATGTACTTACTTTTGATGTTGTTGTGAATGGACTGGTTTATTCAATAAATTGTGTTAGGTACATTGACTAATAGTGTGTAGAAGTGAAGTTATATTTACTTAATTCTTAAAGGTATAGTCAAAACAGACTGAATAATTAAATGTAAAAATGATCTGGAGAAAACCTTTTTTGTTTTTTGAGATGGAGTCTCACTCTGTTGCCCAGGCTGGAGTGCAGTGGCGCGATCTCGGCTCAGTGCAATCTCTGTCTCCCGGGTTCAAGTGCTTCTCTTGCCTCAGCCTCCCAAGTAGCTGGGATTACAGGCATGCGCCACCACACCTGGCTAATTGTATATGTTTTAAAATATTAACTTAGGAATAGATTTTCTAAGCTAAATTGAAGGGAAATGCTAAGGAAATAGTGAGATTTTACTTGATAATTATGTGTCTGAATGAATCAGCCAATTAATAAAATTAAAACAGACCTCAGGCCATGGTGCATGCCTGTCATCCCAGTACTTTGTGAGGCCAAGACAGAGATCGCTTGAGTCCAGAAGTTTGAGCCCAGCCTGAGTAACACGTCAAAACGCTGTCTCTACAAAAAATACAAAAATTAGCCGGGCGGGGTGGCTCATGCCTGTAGTCCCCACTACTTGGGAGGCTGAGGCAGGAGGATCACCTGAGCCTGGAGAAGTCGAGGCTGCAGTGAGCTGTGATTGTGTCACTGCACTTCTAGCCTGGGCGACAGAGTGAGACCCTGTTCCAGAGAAACTAAAATAAAGTGAAATGAAAACAAATACAAGACAAAAATTGATCGACTTATTTTCACACATAGTATGATGAAGAGACATAGATAACAGTACTAACCCAGTGTGTTTCTGTTCATCAAAGTCACGGTCACTAGTCTAAAGGAAATAGGAATAGTGACTATAAATTCACAACCATTTACAACATTAGAAATACTAATTATCATCAGATATATCAGACTCACAATTACTTGCCCTTTTAAGAATTCATCCTGTTCTCCATAAGGAAGAAAGTATTGATAACTCTTTTTTTCCCTTAACTTAGCACTTTGTGCTTCTGAATCTCTGAATTTGTGTTCACATCTTAACACTTTTTTTTGCAATTATGTTCTGTAGCTTTTTGTCTTCAGTTGAGACATCTCCTATATTCTCTTTACACTTTTCCACAAATGACCCAATTTTTTTGTAAGCATCATTGATGAGTTCCATGTATGTGATGACAGTGTAATGATAAATTATCAATGTGGTTTCCCTCCAGTCTTGTTCATTATTCAAGTGACTCTCCTTGGCTGAGCAACAGGCCAGGAGGTATCTATGACATTTTGTTCAGGTTAAGCAGTAAGAATAAAACAAAATCTACATTATCTTTTTCATATTTTAAACACAAGCCAACAAATAATTTGGAAGGACCCATGATTAGACAATGAGGATTTTATGCTCCCTCAAGAGTAATTGAGATTGTTTAATTGTATGGAGGAATGAACATATCTTAAAGGGAAGCACGAAGATATAATATTTAGATCACAGAATCATTAGGAAGTGGCTTTGCACCCTGGCTACACCACTGTACACAGGAAATATCAGGGCACCGTGGCGCACGCCTGTAATCCCAGCACTTTGGGAGGTTGAGGCAGGTGGATCACCTGAGGTCAGGAGTTTAAGACCAGCCTGACTAACATGGTGAAACCCCATCTCTACTAAATACAAAAAAATAGCCGGGTGTGTTGGCGCACGCCTGTAACTCCAGCTACTCGGGAGGCTGAGGCAGGAGAATCGCTTGAACCTGGGAGGCAGAGGTTCCAGTGAGCTGAGATGGCACCATTGCACTCCAGCCTGGGCAACAAGAGTGAAACTCTGTCTCAAAAAAAAAAAAAAAAAAAAAATCACTGCCACAAACTTTTTCACATAGGATGATGAAGGATTCCAGAGCCCCTGCTACCTCTAGGTGCTCCTACCGCTGCCATCCTACCCCTGCCATACCACACATATATCTTGACAGGGCCTGTTACAGAGAAGAAAAGGTCCAGTAAATTAATACTACAATCATTGACACCCACCAAAAAACTCAAATTAAAATTTTGACAAAATTAAGTGTCAGCAAGAATGCAAAGATTTGGGAATTATCAGACATTGTAAGACTGTCAGTTGGTGTGTTAACATTGGGATGAAGCCAATAATACCTAGTAAAACTGAAGATATGTTTACCATGCAACCTATGGTTTTACCTCTTGCTTTATACTGTACATAAATACACACTAATGGTAACCAAATAGAAATACAAAAATGTTCACAACGGCATCATTTGTAACTGAAAAAATGAACACAACCCACATGTCCACCAACCATGAAGGGATACACACTGGTGTACTGTTTTTTGTTTGTTTGTTTGTTTGTTTGTTTTTTGAGACACAGTCTCACTCTGTTGCCCAGGCTGGAGTGCAGTTGCGCGATCTGGGCTCACTGCAACGTCCACCTCCCAGGTTCAAGTGATTCTCCTGCCTCAGCCTCCCTAGTAGCTGGGATTATAGGTGTGCACCACCACTTTCGGCTAACTTTTGGTTTTTTGTTTCTTTGTTTGCTTTGAGACGGAGTCTCACTGTGTCGCCCAGGCTGGAGTGCAGTGGTGTGATCTTGGCTCGCTGCAACCTCTGCCTCCTGGGTTCAAGCGATTCTCCTGCCTCAGCCTCCTGAGTAGCTGGGACTATAGGTGCGTGCCACCACACCCGGCTAATTTTTTGTATTTTTAATAGAGACAGGGTTTCACTGTGTTAGCCAGGATGGTCTCGATCTCCTGACCTCATGATCCGCCTGCCTCAGCCTCCCAAAGTGCTGGGATTACAGGCATGAGCCACCACACCTAGCTGGTGTACTGTTTTAATAGAATGCAGAATCGATGCTAAATGTGAATATTAAATACTTAATATTGAGTAATAGAAGCCGGATGCAGCAGGATACAAACTATTACTCCAATTATGTAAGAGAGAAACCAGGCAAAATCAGACTATACTTTAGGCATATAAAAAATACATAATAAGGCTGGGATTCATGCTAAATGAGTAGATTTTAGCTTCCCTTGCCACACGCAAACAATGTGGGTATCTGTGAGATGATAGAGATGTTAATTTGCTTCACTATAGTAACCCCTTTATACTCTGTATAGTATCCTATAACATCATGTTGTGTACCTTAAATATATAGAATAAAATACATTTAAAAAAAGAAAAAGTTTTGGCTGGGTGTGGTGGCCCATGCCTGTAATCCCAGCACTTTGGGAGGCTGAGGCATGAGGATTGCTTGAGCCCAGGAGTTCAAGAACAGCCTGGGCAACATAGTGAGACCCCGTCACTATCAAAAAAGAAAAAGAGGCCAGGCGTGATGGCTCATGCCTATAATCCCAGCACTTTGAGAGGCCGAGGCAGGCGGATCACGAGGTCAGGTGTTCGAGACCAGCCTGGCCAACATGGTGAAACCTCATCTTTACTGAAGATACAAAAAATTAGCCAGGGATGGTGGCGCGCATCTGTAATACCAGCTATTCGGGAGGCTGAGGCAGGAGAACTGCTTGAACTCAGGAAGCGGTGGTTGCAGTGAGCCGAGATTGCGTCATTGCACCCCAGCCTGGGCAACAGGGCAAGACTCCGTCTCAAAAAAAGAAAAAAGAAAAAGAAAACAAAATTATGAAAGGATGCACAACAAAATTAAAATGTTGACTCTAAAGAGCTACTGAATGATGGGGGTGCATGAGAGAAAAGGTTACTTAACATTTTTATACCTATTGAATTGAATCCTATGTATGCATTATAAATTTAAATGTGCAATAATGCAGATAACTGAAATGTGGGTATGCTTTCATTAGGACTTTGCATTTCCCATTTGCTCAACTTCCTTATGATTGTAGATGCATATGAATAGAAATACAAAATTTAAGGAGACACAGGACTTCTGATAGCCCTTTCTTCTTTCCACATTTTGTGTCTCTGGCTGTAGTTTGCCATATGTGTCCCTATGGCTAATGAGCAAAATATTTTTCAGTTGGATACCTGTGACCAAGCATTGCAAGTTAAAGATATTTCTGAATCTTGGACCCTCTTAGTTACAGTGAAGCCCGGCCATGCATAATAAAGCAGAGAGGAATGTAAAAGGTTGCTGCATCAATAATCAATTTCTGGTGAGCAATAATTACAGGTAATGTAAAATGAGACAATTATTGCTTTTCATCATATCTTGAAAGAACTCCTACAGTAATTGATTTTGAACAAAACACCTAAGTTCACTCTCCTCTTTTCTATAATGAAAAGACATTATCCAGTAGAAGTTCAAGAGTAAAATCTGAAGGCAGCTTGTCTGACCTGGCCACATGGCCTTGCCACTTACTCACCATAACTTTCTACACACTAACCTCTCCAGACCTCAGATCTTCAACTCTCTGAAATACAAACATAGTAGTATCTACCTCTAGAACTGCAGCTAAACTGAGCATTTTAGGGAAGGAACAAACACACATGATATAGATAGTCAGATTATGAACCCAGCGTAGCCCAGAATACAGAAATTTCTCAGTAATAGAGACCCTCAGGAGAAAAATCAGATGTAGCCTATCTCAGTGGCCTTTCATGTGGCAAATGAAAAGTGAAAGTCCATAATGAGAAAGACATGGGCAGCCAATGATACCATCCATTCAGTGTAGACTGTCAACATATCTGACAGTCGTTGCCTGTTGTACCCCAACCCGTTTATATATTGGGTTTATATCACCTTTCAGTTAAAACATACATAAACCTGAAGCCTCAGTCAGAAATATTTATGGACAACCAGGTATTATTCTGTGTTTCCAGTCAAAACTCAGGTAGACTACATTTTATGTGACAGGAGAAGGCACAGTTGATGCCCAATTAACCCTGAGATCATCTCTGCCTGCAGCTTCCTATCATCACAGCAAGCTCTTTTCCTGCAGTCCATCATCTGTGTCTGTCCTTTGCTATATAGGTAGCAAAAATAGGCATCTGAAAAGATGCTCAACACCATATGTCACTAGGGAATTCAAAATAAAACAACGATGAGATACCACTACACATGTATTAGACTGGCTCAAATCCAAACACTGACACCACCAAATGCTGGTGAGGATATGGAGCAACAGGAACTCTCATTGATTGCTGCTGGGAATGCAAAATGGTACAGCCACTGTGGAAGGCAGTTTTGCAAATTCCTGCAAAACTAAACATACGCTTACCATACGATCTGGCAATTGCATTCTTTGGTATATGCCCAAATGACTTGAAAACTTATATCCACTCAAATCCTCCACATGAATGTTTACAGCAGCTTATACATAACCAACAAATATTGGAAGTAACCAAGATATCCTACAATAGGGAAATGCATAAACTAACTCTGAAACAATCATACAATGGAATATTATTCAGGAATAAAAAAAAATGAACTGCCAAGGCATGGAAAGACATGGAGGAATCTTAAACACGTATTTCTAAATGAAAGAAGCCAATGCAAAAAGGCCACATAGTGTAGAGTTCCAATTATATGGAATACTAGAAAAGGCAAAACTAGGCAGATGGTATTATAAAAAGTTCAGTGGTTGCCAGAGGCTTGAGCAGAGGGAAGGATGAATAGGTGGAGCACAGAAGATTTTTAGGGTTCTGAAACTTTTCTGTGCGACCCTATGATGGTGGACATATGTCCTTATGCATTTGTCAAAGCCCATAAATGGTACAACACAAAGAGTGAATCTTAATATAAGCCATGAACTTAATAATATCCATATTGGCTCATCAAGCATAACAAATGTACCATACTAACAAGATGATAATAGAGGAAGTGTGTGTACTATGGTGTGAGGGGGATATTAGAGCTCAATATGCCCTCTGCTCTGTTTTCTGTACACCTACAACTGTTCTAAAAATTAAGTCAATTATTTATCTATCTTTTGGAGACAAGGTCTCGCTCTGTCACTCAGGCTGGAGTGCAGTGGTACAATCACGGCTCACTGCAGCCCCAACCTCCAGGGCTCAAGCAATCCTCCCCACCTCAGCCTCCTGAGTAGCTGGGACCACCAGCGTGTGCCACCATGCGCGGCACATTTCGTAGGCATCTGAAAAGATGCTCAACACCATATGTCACTAGGGAATTCAAATTAAATTTATGATGAGATACCATTACACATCTATTAGACTGGCTTGAATCCAAACACCAACAACACCAAATGCTGGTGAACATACGGAGCGACAGGAATTCTCATCTATTGCTGCTGGGAATGCAAAATGGTACAGCCACTGTGGAAGGCAGTTTTGCAAGTTCCTGCCAGACTAAACATAAGCTTACCATACTATCCGGCAAAAAAATAAAGATAAAAATTTAAAATATGTTTTATATACTTAACAATATATAAAGAAATATATATTTTCTATATATTTTAAAAATAATTGTTTTAAATTTTTTGTAGAGACAGGGTCTCCCTATGTTGCCCAGCCTGCAGAATCTATTAATTTTAAAAACGTTTTAAACTCTTGAACAAGGAATTATTTGAAGAGTGAAAAATAAAATGATAGAATATTGATTGATACATTCCAAATGTTGAATATTAAATAATTTGGATTAATTTTAAATTCTGAAAAGCAAAACTTTAAAAAATATTTTTAAAATGTCCTAATCCCATGTCAATGCATGTTCAACAAATTCAAGAGCCAATTTCAGAGAAGAAATAAGTGGTCAACAACAAGTTCTTAGGTTTTGACTTTATTTGTTGACTATTTGTATTTGTGAATGGCGAAGTTTAGATTTTGTTTCTTTCTTCTTAGGGTATTGACTAATAATTTTATTAAGCCAGAGAGACAGTAAATAGAATTATTACCTATTTGTCCATTTTATCTGTTATAAATATTTCTTCCAAACTCACTTATCTAAAGTTTTTGGGTTTTTTAGCCGGGCGCAGTGGCTCATGCCTGTAATCCCAGCACTTTAGGAGGCTGAGGCAGGAGGATCACTTGAGGTCAGCAGTTCAAGACCAGCCTGGGCAACATGGAAAAACTCTGTACCTACTAAACATACAAAAATTAGCCAGGCTGCCAGGCACAGTGGCTCATACCTGTAATCCCAGCAATTTGGGAGGCCGAGGCAGGCAGATCACCTGAGGTCGGGAGTTAGAGACCAGCCTGACCAACATGGAGCAACCTGGTCTCTGCTAAAAATACAAAATTTTTGGCCGGGCGCGGTGGCTCACGCCTGTGATCCCAGCACTTTGGGAGGCCGAGGCGGGCGGATCACGAGGTGAGGAGATCAAGACCATCCTGGCTAACACAGTGAAACCCTGTCTCTACTAAAAATACAAAAAATTAGCTGGGCATGATGGCGGGCGCCTGTAGTTCCAGCTACTCGGGAGGCTGAGGCAAGAGAATGGCCTGAACCTGGGAGGCGGAGCTTGCAGTTAGCGGAGATTGCGCCACTGCACTCCAGCCTGGGCTACAGAGCGAGACTCGGTCTCAAACAAACAAACAAACAAACAAACAAAAAACCCCAAAATTATCCAGGCGTGGTGGCGCATGCCTGTAATCCCAGCTACTTGGGAGGCAGAGGCAGGAGAATAGCTTGAACCCCGGAGGCAGAGGTTGCGGTAAGCTGAGATTGCGCCATTGCACTCCAGCCTGGGCAGCAAGAGCGCAACTCTGTCTCAAAAAAAAAAAAAAAAAAAAGCCGGGCATGGTGGCGCATGCCTGTAGTCCCAGCTACTCGGGAGGCTGAGGCAGGAGAATCCCTTGAGCCCAGGAGGCGGAGGTTGCATGAGCTGAGATCGCGCCACTGCACTTCAGCCTGGGAAGTAAAAAGGTTTTTTTCGTTTTGTTTTGTTTAAACTTTTTTTTTTTTTTTTTTTTTTACCATTCAGATATATGGAATGTTTATAGATATCTACCAAGATAAATAATTACCATATCAAGGTTCTAAATTTTAAAAAATATGTTTTCCCTTTGTTACGTTTAGGAAGCCTATTCCAGGCCGGGGGCTGTGGCTCACGCCTACAATACCCGCATTTTGGGAGGCTGAGGCCAGGGGATGATGAGGTCAAGAGATCAAGACTATCGTGGTCAACATGGTGAAACCCCGTCTCTACTAAAAATACAAAAATTAGCTGGGCGTGGTGGCGCGTGCCTGTAGTCCCAGCTACTCGGGAGGCTGAGGCTGGAGAATGGCTTGAACCAGGGAGTCGCAGGTTGCAGTGAGCCGAGATCACGCCACTGCACCCTAACCTGGCGACAGAGCGAGACTCCGTGTCAAAAAAAAAAAAAAAAAAAAAAAAGAAGAAGAAGAAGAAGAAGGCCGGGTGCGGTGGCTCACGCCTGTAATCCTAGCACTTTGGGAGGCCGAGGTGGGCGGATCATGAGGTCAGGAGATCGAGACCATCCTGCCTAACATGATGAAACCCTGTCTCTACTAAAAATACAAAAAAAAAAAAAAAAAAAAAAAAAAAGCCAGGCGTGGTGGCGGGTGCCTGTAATCCCAGCTACTAGGGAGGCTGAGGCAGAAGAATGGCGTGAACCCGGGAGGCAGAACCCGGGAGGCAGAGGTTGCAGTGAGCTGAGATCGCGCCACTGCACTCCAGCCTGGGCAACAAAGCGAGACTCCATCAAAAAAAAAAAAAAAAAAATCCTATTCCAGGCCAGCCGGGCACGGGGGCTCACGCCTGTAATCCCAGCACTTTGGGAGGCCGAGGTGGGCGGATCACCTGAGGTCAGGAGTTTGAGACCAGCCTGGCCAACATGGTGAAACCCCATCTCTACTAAAAATACAAAAATTAGCCGGGTGTGGTGGCGGATGCCTGTAATCCCGGCTACTTGGAAGGCTGAAGCACGAGAATCACTTGAACTCGGGAGGCAGAGGTTGCAGTGAGCCGAGATCGCGCCATTGCACTCCAGCCTGTGGAACAGAGTGAGACTCCGTCCCTAAAACAAACAAACAAGCAAACAAGCCTATTCCAAAACAAAAATAATGAAAGTATTTATTTCTTCGGATGTTTTTAAATAAAATTTTTAATCATATGTATTCGTGTCCAAAGGTGAAGAACATAATGTATTGAAGAATGTGATGGGACTTAAGTCACTCCTATAGGACCTGAGTCCATTTACCTAACCCTTTTCTTTTACCCGAGTCAGGTTCCACCCAGACTCGCCTCCTACTGGCGCTGAGAACGCAGCGACTCCACCCTTAGCCTCAGGTCGGGGGCCCCAGCACTTGTCTGATCTGCGCTTGCGTACTCCTAGGCCAGGTGGCCACTCCCAGAGGTGTCCCGGGCTCGCGCTGTGGGCGGGGCGCGCGGTCCTCGTGGTCACATCCGTATTTCCTGTAGGTTTTTAGGACTCTGGACTCCACTTCTCAGGGTTGCCTGCGGTCCTGACTGTTCCGTCTTGGACTACATATTCCACGGGCGACGGAGAAATCTTGTACCTCTGGCTCCGTCTCCTGGACCTCTGCGCTGCCCGTGACCTGGTCCCACCTGAGGAAGAAGGCGGCGCAGGTCGCTGCCGGAGCTTCTGCAGCCCCAGCCCGCAGCCCGCGCGGGACCCTGCGTGGCGGTGAGAGTGGAGCTGCAGGAGGCACTCAGAGCGCGGAGGCCTCGGGCGCGGGCCGGACTTGTCTCCCACCTACTCAGGCCTTGGGGTGCTGGAGCTGCGAAGGAAGGGGCTCATCTCTAGGGAGACAGGTGGAGAACGTCTCCTTTGTGACGTGGAGACTGAGAAGGGTGCGTGAATGTGTTGTGTGACCGGGACATAGAGTAAGTGTCCTTTGAAAGCGTGCTTTGCTATAACTCTGTGGTGTCACTGACCCGTGGGTCAGGGTCTCAGTTTCCCTGTCTCCTCTCAGCCTCGTATGACTGCCACAGAGAAATGATCTAAGCGCGAAATCAGATACTGAGCCTTAGATGAAGTTTTCCAGTGAGAAGAAACGGATAGGATGGGAAGCTTAGAGCAGGAATTCCCTTAAGACGGTGTGATAGACTCTTTTAAAGAAAAAATATTCAGTCTTTAACACTCGTTAAAGCATGCAAAGGAAGACTTTATTCAGGATCATCGTGATAGGTGTTGGAAGCACAGCAGTGAGATTTTGCAATGGGTACAAGAGATTGGGTTCAACTCCAAATTCAGCATGAACGAGTAGGAATTTATAGTCAAGGAGCAGGTTAGGGATCACTGGATGACAAAATACTAAGAGGAAATGTCTGGGATAAGTAGGATTCTGGCTAAACGCACCTGTTGGGATTCTTTTTGAAGAGAGAGACCTGGGTGATAAGACATCATCGCCTGGGGGATGGTGGAGGATGAAGATAGGGGGGCAGAGGGTTCTTGCTAAACTGACTTAGAAGGGGCCTTTGTTATTGTTGGATTTTATAATGAAGTGTACAGATGGGCCCAGGAGAAGGTGTAAGAGCCTGAGTAAAGTTTGGTCATGCAGGGTTTGTGTAGGATTCCTTCCTGGAAGGGTTGTACACTCCGCCCCCATCTCCCGGTTCTTGGAGTTTCATTTACGTGTTTAAGAATCATGTGGATGGTGAACCCTGATTCTGAAGTCGGTGTCTGCTGTGTTCACGGCAGGATTTGGTTAGGAGGAACAGCACAGCATGCTGGGCTCTGGATTTAAAGCTGAGCACTTAAGAGTGAATTTGAGATTAGTCATAAATCGCCTTGAACTATTGGAGAAAAAAAAAAAAAACAAAAACAGAACTGGCCCAGAAAGCAAGGAAGGAGATTGCTGACTATCTGGCTGCTGGGAAAGATGAACGAGCTCGGATCCGTGTGGAGCACATTATCCGGGAAGACTACTTCGTGGAGGCCATGGAGATCCTGGAGCTGTACTGTGATCTGCTGCTGGCTCGGTTTGGCCTTATCCAGTCTATGAAGGAACTAGATTCTGGTCTGGCTGAATCTGTGTCTACATTGATCTGGGCTGCTCCTCGACTCGTCAGAAGTGGCTGAGTTGAAAATAGTTGCTGATCAGCTCTGTGCCAAGTATAGCAAGTAATATGGCAAGCTATGTAGGACCAACCAGATTGGAACTGTGAATGACAGGCTAATGCACAATCTGAGTGTGGAAGCCCCATCCAAAATCCTGGTGGAGAGATACCTGATTGAAATTGCGAAGAATTACAATGTACCCTATGAACCTGACTCTGTGGTCATGGCAGAAGCTCCTTCTGGGGTAGAGACAGATCTTATTGATGTTGGATTCACAGATGATGTGATGAAAGGAGGCCCTGGAAGAGGAGGGGGTGGTGGGTTCACAGCACCAGTTGGTGGACCTGATGGAATGGTGCCAATGCCCATGCCCATGCCTATGCCCATGCCATCTGCAAATACTCCTTTCTCATATCCACTGGCAAAGGGACCATCAGATTTCAATGGACTGCCAATGGGGACTTATCAGGCCTTTCCCAATATTTATCCATCTCAGATACCAGCAACTCCCCCATCATATGAATCTGTAGATGACATTAATGCTGATAAGAATATCTCTTCTGCACAGATTGTTGGTCCTGGACCCAAGCCAGAAGCCTCTGCAAAGCTTCCTTCCTGACCTGCGGATAACTATGACAACTTTGTCCTACCAGAGTTGCCATCTGTGCCAGACACACTACCAACTGCATTTGCTGGTGCCAGCACCTCAGCATCTGAAGACATTGACTTTGATGATCTTTCCCAGAGGTCTGAAGAGCTGAAAAAGAAAATATAGGTCTCTTAAACCAGGCAACTTTCATGTTCTGGGAGTTGAGACTGAGCAATTTCTCCTTGTAACAAAGAATCTCCATGAAATTCCTTTTCATCTGTTAACCGTCACTGAGTACAACACTCCTCCTCTGGGCTCTCTGCCTGCTCCTCCAGATTCTGCTGCTTTCCAGTTCTCTGTTGATCCTGAGACTAACAACCGGAGACTGAGGCTGGAGCAACTGGCTCCTGGCAGCTGTGCTTGTCCCTTTTCTGTCAGAGTGATCCCAGGTTTCCTCCTGGCCCGTCCCATGGTCCCTCCACAGGAGCATAAGAGGATGGGAAAGCACTATGGGGAGACCACCAAAGATGGCTGGACAGTGGGAGAGAGCACGTCGTGAAGCATCCCAGCCTCGTGTTGAGGTTCCAGACTTAGAAACAAACCCCTCTGTACAGGGGGATTGTGATGAGTGAGAATCAAGGCCACGGTGTGTGTTTTCGCACTCGAATGCAAGTGGGAGAGAGAAAATGACTCAGGACGCCATTGTAACGGTTCCTGGAAGCTGGGCCCTCTCATTGGCATATACACTACTCCTCGCCGCAGGGCACTGTCCCACCGGGATCCAGTTGCAAAGTTTGTCTCGACAGTTTAAGGCCTCGCTTAGTTGTACTGGATTCTCAGGGAGTCCTCTGTGGCCTTTTGCTCTGAGTGCTGTTTCCCTTGTACCAGAGGGCAGCACCATGGAAATTCTGTTTTTCCTGTAGCATATTGTGTTGGATTGCCTTACTGGCAGAGAAAGGACAAGTTGCCATTGAAGTCTAGGGTGGGCTTCCAGCTGCCTTAATAGAAGTACTCAAGTCTTTTGGGTAGTGAGCTGGAAAGCCTACAGGAAAAAAGGGGTACCTGTTTTCATTTGAAAACTTTGATTCATGGAAACTTTAAAACTAATCTCAGATAAATTTTTGGTGCAAATGTGGCTGTAGTTGTCCACTGTTTTCCTGGATGGATGGGACTCTTATGTCATAACTTTTATACTCCTTTGGCCCATAGCTAAGGTCATCCTTCCCCACAGGGGTGGCTTTGGGATTGGATGATACAGCTTTTGCTTCTGTGTAGTATACCTGTACATACTTGTTTCAGGAAGGCTTTCTTTAATGTTTTCAGTTGGTTTGTATTCTGTAGCTCAGTAGCTGCTAATAAAGTTAAAGATCCTGGAAAAAAAAAAAAAAGAATCACGGCCTTCTTGAATTCTGACTCTAAGAACCTGCAGTGAAGGATGACTGGAGATTTCACCTACCATACTTCCTTCTGGTTATGTGTATGAAATTATGCACCTGTAGCCTTGGAGGAGGAAACAGAAACACTATTTCGAGGAGTTTTTGGATCGTTCCATTTTGGATTTCTGTAGATCAAAAGCAATAGGAATATGAACTCAGTTGTGATGTGTTAGTGCAAATGAAGGAAGTGAGCCGGAAATTAAAGTGTCCCAAAATAGGAATTCTTAGTCATTGGGTCCATTGTCTGTTTTTACGGGCATACAGGGCACCACAATCCCCCTGAAACTTTATATACATGTTTGTTAATTTGCATTTTTCCAGGGTTCCATCTTCCAAATTATTTAGACTTGAGCTTTAGACCTGGAATCAGAGTGTTATACCTTTGAATAGTTTTGCAGAAAACTAATGATCAAGATTATGAGAATGGTTAAGAAAATCATACAACATCCATGGTATTGGACATTATACTGATAATAAAATTTATGTTTATAAAGAATTTGTGAATAGCTGCATACCAGATATCAGGAAAACAAAAAATAATAAGAATTTGTCATTAACGGAAAAATGACTATGATCTAACCTTAAACAGTATTCACAGTTGTAGATCGCAGTTCTCAAAAACTGTATATGCAATCCCATTTTTTAAAAATGGAAGTTTCCAAAACCTTTTGCAAGGATTGTATCTAATATGACCATTCAATTGGTTTTTCAGAGAAGAATAGAAGGGGAGAGGCCACATTTATTGAACATCTAATGTGTACCCAAATCATGTGGTCTGTTTTCTGTATCTTTTCTCATTTAATGCGCAAAGACCATTTCCCTGTTCATTAAGGGAAGAATCTTAATAGTGAAATGTTTCTAATTATGTAGAAGTGGCACAGCTAAAGGCTATTCAAGAGGACACATGTTACATGACACGTTGATACTTTTTAATTCTAGTCCTAGTACTTAGGTTTCTTTTCATGACAAAAATGTACCCTCTTCTAAAAAGTTTAATGCTTTGGAATGTATTGATGTTCTATTTGTAATGATGGAATTAAGGCAGGCTCATTGCAAAAATTCATTACCTAAGGAAGTTATGAAGAAGAAAGAATAACCCCAAATCCCCCCTGCCCAGAGAAAATCACTTTACATATTTTGGTGTATGTGTTTCTAATTTTCATGTATGAACATTTGTGTGTAGTTTTGTCATTGCAGAAGATAATTAATAGAGACACAAAGACTCCAACTGTTAGTTCGAAAATGGAATCTACCTCAATTGTTGCTGTTAAACCAAAATTATGGTATGGTATTGCTTTGGACTGAGCTTCTGCACTAGGCTCCAACAGACCACACCAAACCAAAATGAAGTCACTCATGCTAAATGCCACATTATCAAACTGAAACTTTAAGGGAGCAGATAAATCTCAAAAAAAACCTGTTTTTCCTGAAAACAAGAGATTCCAGTCTAAATAATTGATGTTCACCACTCCTTTCTTATTTTTAATTTAAAAAACTTTTTTTTAAAGACAGGGTCTCACTCTGTCACCCAGGTTAGAATGCAGTGGAGTGATTATGGCTCACTGCAGCTTCAAACTCCCGGGCTCAAGCGTTCCTCCCGCCTCAGCCTCCCAAGTAGCTGGAACTACAGACGTCCATCACCAGGCCTCAGTTCTTTTTTCTCTAGTTCTGTTATTTGTTCCCACCTTACACAAAACCCACTGCATTGGGCAAGGGCTCTCATTCTATTTTATACAATGGAGGCTGCCCCGTTTGTGAATCCCAAATAAAAGCCCATGAGATCTAAAGTCAATTTATTGTAACTTTGTCTTTTGACGTGGGTTTCCATATATCTGTGTATCTTAGGAGGATAGGGAAGTACCGGGGACCACCTGAGGTGAAAAACAACTACATATTTACGCCTTTTAGATACTAAAAACATCATTTAACACTCAAGATGTCACAAATTATGAAGTAAGATATCCTCTCAGAATTAATAATTTATGCTGGGCTCATGTCTGTAAAATCCCAGCACTTTGGGAGGCTGAGGTGGGTAGATCGCTTGAGCCCAGGAGTTTGAGACCAGCCTGAGCAACATGGCGAAACCCTGTCTCTACGAAAAATACAAAAATTAGCTGGGCTTGGGAGCGCTTGCCTATAGAACCCATATAGGCTGCGGGGTTCCGCTCTCCAGGAGAACGACTCTCGGGTGAGAGAGCAGCCCACAGGCACACAGGCAGACCTGTCCTCGAGGTCACGGAGGGCATGACTTTTGGGGAGACTCACCCGAACACCATCCGGGCAGGCCTGAGGCTGGGATGCCACGCTGCTTCTCCCGGATTCTGCCTGTGGTTTCATCATCCTGGTCGGAACTCCGCCACTCATGGCATCTGGAGACCATCCCATCAACACCCTGGAGAGGTCAAGCCAGAGCCTCAGGGTCCTCACACCCAAGCACCGGAACGGAGGGCTCCTGCATTGCCAAGCCTCAGGGACTAGTTTCTCAGGCAACTGTGGGACTGTACTCACTTGAGCCCAGGAGTCTCAGGCTGCAGTGAGCTGCGACAGCACCACTGCACTCAAGCCTGGGCAACAGAGTGAGCCCGTCTCAGAAAAAAAAGTTAAAAATGTTCAAAAGGTACTGAGTGGCCAGAAAAACAGAATAAATGCCTCCTATCTTGTATCTTTTTGTTTTGTTTTTTGAGATAGAGTCTTGCTCTGTCGCCCATTCTGGAGTTCCATGGCATGATCTCGGCTCACTGCAACTTCTGCCTCCCAGGTTCAAGCGATTCTCCTGCCTCAGCCTCTCGAGCAGCTTGGATTACAGGTGTGCTCCACCACGCCCAGCTAATCATTGTATCTGTAGTGGAGACGGGGTTTCACCATGTTGGTCAGGCTGGTCTCGAACTCCTGAACTCATGATCCGCCCGCCTCGGCCTCCCAAAGTGCTGGGATTACAGGCATGAGCCATTGCGCCCGGCCCTTATCTTGTATCTTTTGACATCTCATCATTAACATACACCCTTCTTCCACAATTAAATTTAGCATCATCATCTACAACAAAATGTTCCTGCCCCATATACTGCCACTACTCCACTAACATAAATGCAAAGTTCTTCCAAGTGTCATAAGTTCCTGTGACCATTTTCAAAGCCACGATTTATGGGGAATATCAGTTATTGCTCTTTGTATAAATAAACAAAGGCCAACCAAATAAGAACAAAGAGGCTGGGCATGGTGGCTCATGCCTGTAATCCCAGCACTTTGGGAGGCCGAGGCGGGTGGATCACCTGAGGTCAGGAGTTCAAGATCAGCTTGGCCAACATAGTGAAACCCTATCTGTACTAAAAATACAAAAATTAGCCGTGCATGAAGGTGCACGCCTATAATCCCTACTACTTGGAAGGCTAGGGCAGAAGGAGAATCATTTGAACCTGGGAGATGGAGGTTGCAGTGAGCCTAGATCGTGCCACTGTGCTGTAGCCTGGGCCACAGATTGAGACTCCGTCTCAAAAAAAAAAAAAAAAAAAAAAAAAAAAAAAGAATAAAGACAGGCTTATGCATATAGAACTTGCTACGTAGTAAGAGTTCTGTTTACATTTAAGTTCCATTTGTTTATGTTCTCTGTAGATTGTGGATATTAGGCCTTTGTTGGATACATAGTTCGTGAGTATCTTCTCCCATTCTGTAGGTTGTCTGTTTGCTCTGTTGGTAGTTTGTCTTGTTGTGTTAAAGCTTTTAGTTTAACTAGGTATCACTTGTCTATTTTTGTCTTTGCTGCTTTTTTGGAAACTCAGCCAAAAATTCCTTGCCAAGGCCCATGTTGAGAAGAGTATTTCCTAGGTTGTCTTCCAGGATTTTTATAGTTTGATGTCTTGTATTTAAATCTTTAATCCATTTTGAGTTAATTTTTGTATACGGTGAAAGGTAAGGGGCCCAGCTTGAATCTTCTGCATATGGCTAGCCAGTTATCCCAGCACCATTTATTGAATAGGGAGTCCTTTCCCCATTGCTCATTTTTGTTGACTTTGTCGAAGATCAGATGGTTGTAGGTGTGTGGCTTTATTTCTGGGTTCTCTAACCTGTTCCTTTGGTCTATGTGTCTGTTTTTGTACTAGTACCATGCTGTTTTGGTTACTGTAGCCTTGTAGTATAGTTTGAAGCTGCATATGTGATGCCCATCAGCAGTGGACTGAATAAAGAAAATGTGGTACATATACACCACGGAATACTACACAGGCGTAAAAAAAATAAACCATGTCCTTTGCAGCAACATGAATGCAGCTGGAGGCCATTATCCTAAACGAATTAATGCAGCATCAGGAAACCAAATACCCTATGTTCTCACTTATAAGTGGGAGCTAAACATTGAGTACACATGGACACAGAGATGGGAACAACAGACACTGAGGCCTGCTTGAGTGGGGAGGGTGGCATGAGGCTATGGATCAAAAAACTATTGGGTACTGTGGTCACTACCTGGGTGATGATATCATTTGTACACCAAACCCCAGTGATGTGCAATTTACCCATGTAACAAGCCTGCCCATGTATCCGTTAAACCTAAAAATAGAAAAAATTAAAAATAAATAAATAAATGAGGTATAAGTCTAATTGCTGAACGTTGTGAAATGTAACCAACAGAGCCATTGAAAATAGAGTGGCCAGGCATGGTGGTTAATGAATGTAATCCCAGCACTTTGGGAGGCCGAGGTGGGTGGATCACGAGGCCAGGAGTTCAAGACCAGCCCGGCCAAGATGGTGAAACCCCATCTCTACTAAAAATACAAAAATTAGCGGGCATGGTGGCAGGCACCCGTAATCCCAGCTACTCGGGAGGCTGAGGCAGGAGAATCACTTGAACCCGGGAGGTGGAGGTTGCAGTGAGCCAAGATCGCACTCTAGCCTCGGTGACAGAGCAAGATTCCGTCGAAAGGAAGAAAGAGAGAGAGAGAGAAAGAAAAAGAAAGGAAAGGAAAGGAAAGGAAGAAGGAAAGGAAGGAAAGAAAGAAAAAAAAGAGTGAGAGTACCGTATTTGGAAAGTGGTCCAGGCACTGGGGTGAGTGTCAGCCAAGTCATCACCTGTGAGAACAGGAAGTCATCAGGTAATATATCAAGTTGATATATTGAGAAGGAGCAGGATCTACCTATTATATAACACAGAGATAATCACTCAGATATATAGATTAGAAATAGTTTAGAAAATTTAAACATTTGATTATTCAGGGAGTAGACCTGGGAGCACTGGAGAAATAAGGTGGGGGAGTAGACTGCATGGAAAGCTCTTTCTTAGTGTGTGATTTTTCAATTATGCACATAGGTTTCTTACATAACATGTAAAATTCAATTAAAGAAGAAACAAAGTTGTGTTCTGGGGTCCCAAAGGTTCAGTGATTAATTAGAAGAACTCACAAAACTGAGTCAAGCTGTTATACTCATGGTTATAGTTTATTACAACAAAAAGGTACAGATTAAAATCAGCAGCAGAAAAAGGTGCATAGGGCAGAGTTGAGGAGAGACCAAGCGCAAGCTTCCAGTTGTCCTCTCCCAGCGGCATCATGTGGACAGTGCTTAATTCACCCAGCGATACGTGGCAGAAAGTACAGAAAATACTCCCCAACAAAAAGCTTACCTGAGCCTTGGTGTTGAGGGTTTTACTGGAGGTTGGTCACATGGACAAGAGCACCCATTTGGATGACCTTAGTTTCTCTGTCTCCACCCTTCCCAAGGTCAAGCTGACACTGCATGGTCCAGGGTCCCCACAATAAATCACATTGTTAACATGGACTATATAGGCAGGATATTCCAAGGAGTTAGAGGTTATTTTCCAGGAGCTGGGCTAGAGTCAAACCTTTCTTTGGAGTGTGCGGGGTTTGGACAATTCAGGCCTACTAAGTTTCCTTGACTGCACACAAGTGATAGTGAGTATGTAAGAAATGAGTAGTCTCATATATTGCTGGTGAAAGTATAGTGTTATATAAACCTCCGGAAAGAAATCAAGTGTGTAGTGCATAGACATTTTATTTGGTTTGTTTTTGTTTTTGTCTGAGACAGAGTCTCACTCTGTCACCTGAGCTGGAGTGCACTGGCGTGATCACAACTCACTGCAGCCTTGACCTCCCAGGCTCCAGCTATCCCCCCACCTCAGTATCCTGAGTAGCTGGGTCCACAGGCACGTGCCACCACACCCAGCTAATTTTTGTGTTTTTTGTACAGAGGGGGTTTCATCGTGTTGCCCAGGCTGGTCTCAAACTCCTGGGTTCAAGGAATCCCCCACCTCAGCTCCCCAAAGTGCTAGGAATACAGGAGTGAGCCACTGCGCCCAACCTGTTATTTTTTTTGTATAAATTAAATTGTATATGTTAGGCTCGGCACGGTGGCTCACGCCTGTAATTCTAGCACTTTTGGAGGCCAAGGTGGGTGAATCACTTGAGGTCAGGAGTTCGCGACCAGCCTGGCCAACATGGTGAAAACCCATCTCCACTAAAAAGACAAAGTTAGCTGGACATGGTGGCAGATGCCTGTAATCCCAGCTACTCGGGAGGCTGAGGCAGGAGAATCGCATGAACCCGAGAGGCGGGGGTTGCAGTGAGCTGAGATAGCGCCACTGCACTTCAGCCTGGGAGACAGAGCGAAACTCCATCTCAAAAAACAACAACAAAAAATTGTATATGTTATTGTATGTATGTGTATATATTAAATTGTATATACACATATTAAATATATACATATATATTACATTATATACGCATACGTTTGTTTCCTCGTGCAATCTGTTTCAGCAGAAGTAAAATCTCATAAAGATAGAAGTAAAAGAATATTTACAGAAGCATTATTTTTGGTTGCAAAAGTACTTTAATATCTTAAATGCTTACATAATGGAAGATAACTCTTAACAAAGAATGAGTTAACTTTTTATCTACTATAAAGGTATCTTAATATCTTTATACCTGAAGTGATATTTGTGGCAAATTGTTATATTTCAAAAGGAGAATGCTTTATAATTAAAGAAAAAAGAAAGAAACGTTATATAGTAGGCCTCCCTTATCTGCAGGAGACGTGCTCTAAGACCCTGTACCCAGAGGCTGCAGCTCCAGCCGCCCTGTCAAGCCAGCCTGCCAAGCTGCTCCTGCTCCAAACCAGCCATGTCCCCACCAATGCTGTGTGGCCCAAAGTTTTTTTATGAGAAATCTACTGATCATCTTATTGAGGATCCCTTGAATGTGATGAGTTGGTTTCTTCTCTCTTGCTGCTTTCAGGAATCTCTCTGCCTTGGCTTTCAACAGTTTGATGTGTCTTGGAATGGATGTCTTTGAGTTCATCTTAATTGGAGTTCATTAAGCATCTTGGATGTTTACATTCATATCTTTCATCAAATTTGGGAAGTTTTAGGCATTAATTTTTGAAATAATCTCTCTGGTCCTTTCTCTTTTCCTACTGAAATTTCTACAGAGCATATGCTGGTCTGCTTGATGGTGTCCCTTCCTCAGGGACACTTTCTGTTTTTGTACTTTGAATGAGCCTTTCTTATTTATTTGTGTGCCTTGTGATTGTTGTTGTTGTTGAAAGCTAGATATTTGACTCCAATAATATAGGAACTCTGGAAATCGGGTTCTTCCTTTTTTGGTGTTTGTGATTTTTTTTGTTTTTTGATCATTGTAGGCTCCCTGTGTCATGGATTACCCAGAGATGTAAGCTTAAAGTCTTCTCAGATCTTCTTGAAGCCTGCATCCTTTTCTGGGCATGCACCGTGACTCTCTAAATTCCCTGGTGTGTCTGGTTTTTAATAAAATCTCCTAGATCAGTAGTCCCCAGTCTTTTTGGCACCAGGGACTGGTTTTTGGAAGATAGTTTTTCCATGGGCCCGGGGAGGGGGTGGGGTGATATCAGGATGAGTCAAGTGTGTCACATTTATTGTGTACTTTATTTCTATTATTATTACATAGTAATATATAATGAAATAATTATTAAACTCACCATAATGTAGAATCAGTGGGCACCCTGAGCTTGTTTTCCCATAACTAGATGGTCCCATCTGGGGGTGATGGGAAACAGTGACAGATCATCAGGCATTAGATTCTCATAAGGAGTGCATAACCTAGACCCCCCACATGCACAGTTCACAGTAGGGTTCATGCTCCTATGAGAATCTAATGCCACCACTGATCAGACAGGAAGCAGAGCTCAGGCGGTCATGTGAACAATGGAGAGCAGCTGGAAATACAGATGAAGCTTCACTTGCTCGCCCACTGCTCACCTCCTGCTGTGTGATCCAGTTCCCAACAGGCCACAGACCAGTACTATGGGTTGGGGACCCCATCCTAGAGTTTGAATGTCTGGCCCCCAGAAGGGAAAAAAGAGAAAAACAAAGAGGAAAGAAGGGAATTGGACCTTTAAATCACCTGGAAGTAGCTTCAGCTGGAGCAAGAGGGGCTTGGCATACTGGAGCAGAAGGGTGCAGCAATGGCAGACTGCTAATCTGTCTGCACTGCCAAGATCAGAAATAGCAATGAGAAATCAGATACCCAAGTTTTGGAGGACAGGTTCCTTGCTGCCCACCCTGGCTCCCTTAAGCTGCAAGATATGCATGGCTGCTTGCCCCATGGCTGGGGGATGAGTTGCTGCCTGGAGCTGAAATTAGCAGAAATTAACCACAGTTTGCCATCCATGCCTTTCCCTGGAAGTTACAAGCTTTGAATATATTCAGGTTCCAAAATGGTCACATCAGGTAGATTCTGCCAGTACAATTGTTGTCTAGGTGGGATGACACATTCCTAGTGCTTCCTGCTCTGCCATCTTCTAAAACCCTCTGTCCATATAACTGTATTTTAGAGTTCTTTATATCATATCTAATAGATGAGATTATCAATTTTCTCTTAATTCTACCATACAACATTTACTTTTTCTGGTCAAGGAAACAAAGTGTTTTTCTTATTTCTTTTAGATTTGGATTCGAGGTATGAAATAATCAACTACAGGAACATGTACATTTATAGAAAACATTCATTTCTTACTCTCCATCAGAGAATTCTATATGGAGAGAAACCCTATGAATGTAAGGAATGTGGAAAGGCCTTTGGTCGTCATACAGACCTTAGAGTACATCAAGTAATTCACACTGGTGAGAAACCCTGTGATTGCCAGGAATGTGGGAAGGCCTGTGATTGCCAGGAATATGGGAAGTCATCATACAGACCTTAGAATCGACAAAAGAATTCACACTGGTGAGAAACCCTATCAATGTGAAGACTGTGGGACAACCTTTAGTCGTCTTACAGACCTTAGAGTACATCAGAGAATTCATACTGGTGAGAAACCCTATGAATGTGAAGAATGTGGGAAGGCCTTCAGTCGTGCCACAAACCTTGCTCAACATGGAAGAGTTCATACCGGTGAGAAATCCTATGTGTGTCATGAATGTGGGAAGGCCTTTAGTGAAGTTGGAAGACTTAGGAAACATCAGAGAATTCATACTGGTTAGAAACCCTATGAATGTAAGGAATGTGGGAAGGCCTTCAGTCAAGCCTCAAACCTGGCACAACATGACAGAATTCATACTGGTGAAAAACCCTACAAATGTAAAGAATGTGGGAAGGCCTTTAGTCACATGTCACATCTTGTTAGACGTGAAGGAATTCATACTGGTGAGAAACCCCGTGAATGTAAAGAGTGTGGGAAAGCTTTTAGGAGTAACCATCAACTTACTATACATCATAGATTTCATACTGGTGAGAAACCCTATGAATGTAAGGAGTGTGGGAAGGCTTTTAGTGTGTATGGACGACTGAGTCAGCATGAGAGTATTCACAGTGGTGAGAGACCCTTTCAATATAACAAATGTGGGAAGTCCTTTAGGCTCAGTTCAAGTCTCAAAGTACATCAGAGCATGCATACTGGTGAGAAACCCTTTGAATGTGACAAATGTGGGAAGTCCTTTAGGCTTAGTTCAATCCTTAAAGTATATCAGAGAATTCATACCAGTGAAATACTTTATGGCATATACATATAATAGACAATGTACAGTATATGAATGAATTATACCACTGAGAAACAGTTGAAGGAAGAAAATGTGAGAAGGCTTTTATGCATGGATCAGTTTTTACAGGACATAAAATAATCTATACTGGTATGAACTCTTTTGGAATATAAATGTTTGAAGTTTTTAATTTATGACTCAAGTGTTCAGAGTATTTATGTTGTATTTTATAAAATAAAGTATTTTGTGGCATTCCTCTATGTTTCACTGTTCACTGTGTGGCCAGACTGTGCAGCCAAGGTTAAAAAGGCAGGTAAGTGCCACCCAGGGAAGAGACTGGTACATGGTTTGAGGTTGTGGAAGACAGACTACAAGCACACCAGGCTCAAGTGGTTCAGCATTTACTTAAAGCTAGAGAGGAGAAAGAGTGCATAAGATCGTGTCGCTTGCAATGTGTCAGTCCCCCTAGCCGGCAGTTCCACTGTGCAGCTGATATGGAAGACACTAGCAACTGCACACACCCCACTTTGTGCTGCAGTGACAGGACTTCATCCCTTCCCCCCCTGGGGTCTGAAATACATAATGCTGGGAATGTGCTTCAAGGCCACTGACAGATGTGCTTAAGCAGAACAAAAGAGTATACAATAAGTCCAAAACAGGGAAATACAGTCCCACACAAGTCAATAATCCCAGCACAGGCTATGAGGGCTTTTGAATCTCATAGTAGGGAAGTGTTCCAGGCCCAAGGCTCAGTCTTATGTGGCCATGTGAGGGCTGAAAGACTGCATGACGGCCTTTCCCAACACTATTTATGGATTCTCAGAATATTTATACTAAAGGAATATTAAGAGAACACACAAAACCTTGTTTATTTGTTTTATGTATAAAAGCTTTCCAGCACAAATCATTATTAAACTTGAGTAAATTCATATCACAGAAAACCTCTGCTAATGTAACAGACAGACGTAGGAAAGCGTTTAGCCTTTGTACGATCTTAACCATTCTAATTGTCTTTCCACTCCTTGTTTTTTCTCATTCGTATATGGCAATACTAATAATATCTACATTATAGTGGCTGTTAGAACTAAATCAGTTCATTTATGTGGAAAACATGGGAAAGTTTTTGCCATAATAGTTCATGTTCGATAAACATTAGCGACTGTTTCTAATACCATTTATGTTTTGAAATGGAACTCTTATGGGTCTAATGAATTTAGGAACATTTCATGTAACTGCTTACCCCTTTTTTAATGTGAATTTTTTCTTTCTGAACTACTCTAATAGAATGTAAAAAACCTGAGAGCATCTTCATTCTGAGGTCTTAAGGTGAATCAAACACTTAATCCTTGAATGAAATTTATATTTATACTTTTAGAAAGTGTAAAAAAATGTTAAATTAGCCAATGATTTACATTCCACTTCCACATTTCAAAATTGATTAGAAATTAGCCAAAGGATATCTATTTTGCCATTTCCCCCAAATTTATGAAAAATTAGAAACATAAAGAAAAGCTGAAAAACAGTACAGCAAATATATGTTAATATTATGTCATATGACCTTTCTGTTTTGTATATTTTGCTGCATCATTGGACAGTTGTAAACATCATGATGCTTCACTTTTAAATATATCAAAATGAATCCCCCAAAGAGACAGATTTCTTTTTTTTGTTTTTTTTTTTAGGCAGAGTTTTGCTCTTGTTGCCCAGGCTGGAGTGCAATGGCACGATCTCGGCTCACGGCAACCTCCGCCTCCCGGGTTCAAGCGATTCTCCTGCCTCAGCCTCCTGAGTAGCTGAGATTACAGGCATGAGCCACCATGCCTGGCTAAATTTGTATTTTTAGTAGAGACGGGGTTTTGCCATGTTGGTCAGGCTGGTCTTGAACTCCCGACTTTAGGTGATCCACCTGCCTCGGCCTCCCAAAGTGCTGGGATTACAGGTATGAGCCACCGTGCCCGGCCAAGAGACAGATTTCTAATTACATAAGAAAAATAATAATTTTGGCTGGGTGCGGTGGCTCAAGCCTGTAATCCCAGCACTTTGGGATGCCAAGGCGGGCAGATCACGAGGTCAGGAGATAGAGACCATCCTGGCTAACACGGTGAAACCCCGTCTCTACTAAAAATACAAAAAATTAGCTGGGCATGGCGGCGGGCGCCTGTAGTCCCAGCTACTTGGGAGGCTGAGGCAGGAGAATGGCGTGAACCCGGGAGGCGGAGCTCCCAGCAAGCCGAGATCGCGCCACTGCACTCCAGCCTGGGCAACAGAGCGAGACTCTGTCTCAAAAATAATAATAATAATAATTTCATATTCTAATGCCTAACCTGTATTCAAATTTTGAAAATTTATCCAAGTTATATCTTTTTGGTCATTTTCAAACTGGTATTTGCTCTAGTTTATGCCTTTATGATAAAGCGTTACTCACTTTTAATTTAGAATAGTGGCTGGAAAACTATGGCCTACAGGCTAATTGCAACCTGCCAGTGGATTTTGTAGTTTTATTGCAACACTACCACATTCACTTGTTTACATGTTTTCTTCTTACTACCATGTCAGAGATGTCATTGCAATGAGACCATTTGCAATGGTCACAAAACCTACTGTATATAATATCATGACCTTTCTAGAGAACATTTGCCAACTCATTTAGAACAATATCTCTACTGTTTTTTTTTTTTTCATGAGTTTGGCTTTTTGAAGACCACAGGAAAGTTGTCTAATAGAATGCTGAACATTCTGGGTTGTTTTGTGTGTGTGTGGTTTTGTTTTTTCGTTTGAGACAGGGTCTCGCTCTGTCACCCAGGATGGAGCGCCATGGTGCAATCACAGCTAACTGCAGCCTTGACCTCCTGGACTTAAGCAATCCTCCCACCTCAGCCTCCCAAATAACTGGGACCACAGGTGTGTGCCACTATACCTGGTTAACTTTATTTTTTTGTGGAGACAGGGTCTCTCTATGTTGCCCATGCTGGTCTGGAACTACTGGGCTCAGGGGATCTTCCCACCTCAGCCTCCCAAAGTGGATTACAGGCATGAGCCATCACACCCAACTGTGGATTTTAAAAATTGTTTCATTGTGAAGTCTTATTTTTCTTTATCTTAGTCCTCATAGTTCTAGTATATTTAAAGTTAAACCAAGAGGTTTACTAGGTTATGATTAAGAATTTTCAGCAAGAATATGTCACAGATGATGTGCACACTAAAAAGCCTATAATGTTTGATTTTTTCCAGGACTAAGGATGCTAAGTGTCATCACTTGGTTATAGTGGTGATTGCTTGATCTCTCCAGAATACAGCCCCATTATAAAGAGCCATTTTACAGTTATTAATCTCAGGGATATTGTGTCACATCCTTTTAGAAATCTATAATCTTGTGTAAATCCTTAATTAAATATGGAATTAAAAATGGAAATCAGGGCCTCTTCAGAAAGTAATAATAATTAAAGGCCTGTATATTAGAACATGGGGATACTGCCAGACCTTTTTGGGAATTTAATACCCTTCAATGCACACAGGAAACGAAGAGTAAAGGCCAGAATTTGTGTTCACCACTCTATCCCCAGAACTCATTCAATACCTGTTAATGAGCTGGCATTGATAAACTTGATAAAACAATGAATAAGCATTCAATACACAAAGTTATAAAGATAGCAAAATAAACCCTAAGCCAATACAAAGCAACAGTTAATACAACAGAAGAATTAGAGCCTAGTGATTAGTAAACAAAATAGTACCGTTTCAAACAGTTTTGTTCCCACCAGTGAAAAGCAATGAATGCGTCTACAAGTACATTTTTATTGATTGAGAAGTGAACCATTATCTTGAACAAAGGTGTGCCACTGGTCTCCAGGACCACTCAGGCTCAATGATTTGCTGGAAGGACTCCTGGGATCCAGAAGAGCTGCCATACTCAAACTCAAGGCGAAGGATGCAGGCAACAATGAACAATGGGAGAAGGCACTGGACAAAGTCCAGGAGAGACGAGGCACAAGCTTCCAGTTTTCCCCTTCCATTAGAATTGCATGGCAACAGCACTTAATTCTTCCCACCATGGTGTGTGCCAGCATGTGCAAAGTAGTGCCAAACAGGGAATCTCGTCTGAATGTTGGTGTCCATGGTGCCTGGGTGACTGAACTTAACTCCTAAATTTACTCAGTCTCCAGCCTTCCAGAAGTCAAGCTTATATAGCATGGGCCTTGGGCACACAAAATAGCCATTCATCATAAGTCACATTTTTTGCATAAACTTTGTGGTGACAGTGATACAGCATAGGAAGCACGATAGTCCAAGTACTCAGAGATTATCTCCCAGGGGCCAGTGAAGGGCCAGTCCTCCTGAACACAGGCTTTTCATTGGAATGTATAAGGGTTGAACACCACAGGCCTGCTGAGGTAACCCTTTCCTGCACAGTCAGGCAGTTTTGGGCATTCTTATTCCAGAGAACCTGATTACTAAAGTACCCATGTAATAAATGATAGATAGGGAAAAATCTTGAGGATATAAAAAATATTTCAGAAATATTATTTTTGAAAAAAATCAGGTTACAAGCCACATGTAGAACATGATATTATTTGTAAAACATACACATATTTCAATATAGGATTCAGGCCATTATATATAACTAGACTGAAAAAGTCTAGAATATCATACACCCATATATTAACAGTGTTTATCTTTTTGTTTTGATCTTGGGGTATTTTGGTTAAATATATCATAATTTTTGGTCAGTTGCCATGCCTTACTTGAAATATATGTATGTAAACTTTTGTGTGTGTGTTTTAACCGGAAACCTACACTCTCAAAAGCAGAGCGTTCACTTTTTAAAACCATCTTGGCTGGGCGCGGTGGCTCACGCCTGTAATCCCAGCACTTTGGGAGGCCGAGGCGGGCGGATCACGAGGTCAGGAGATCGAGACCATCCTGGCTAACACGGTGAAACCCCGTCTCCACTAAAAATACAAAAAATTAGCCGGGTGAGGTGGCAGGCGCCTGTAGTCACAGCTACTCGGGAGGCTGAGGCAGGAAAATGGCGTGAACCCTGGGGAGCGGAGCTTGCAGTGAGCCGAGATTGCGTCACTGCACTCCAGCCTGGGCAACAGAGCAAGACTCCATCTCAAAAAATAAAAATAAAATAAAAATAAAAAAATAAAAAATAAAAAATAAAACCATCTCTACTTGATCTTACAGAAAAACAATAAATTTGGATTGTTTTTGCTGAATTACTTGTGTTTCCTTCAGTTTCCTCATAGCTGAACCTCCTCTAAGATTTCTGTCACATCACCTGAATCTGGATAGTGGTCCTTAATACATTGATTCCTAGTCAGAGTTTATTTTACTAGAATATAAGACACCTTAGCAACTATGTCATTTTAGTCTACCACCTCAAATGCTATGATTGCAAGGTCTGTTACACTATAAGCACTTATACCTGTAGGCAAATTATACTTCTAGGAATTCGCTTAAGGAAATGCAATTACGCCTCACTTAGCAACAGGGATACACTCTGAGAAATGCGTGGTTAGGCAATTTTGTCACTGTGCAGACATCACAGAATGTACTTAAACCTTTGGTATAGCCGATTACACACACATCCAGGCTACATGGTATAGCCTATTGCTCCTAGGCTACAAACCTATACGGCATGTTACTGTAGTGAATACTGTAGCCAACTGTAACACAATGGTATTTGTGTATCTAAACATATCTAAACAGAGAAAAGGATCAGTAGAAATATAGTATATAGCCGAGTGTGCTGGTGCACACCTGCAATCCCAGCCACTCTGGAGGATTGCTTGAGCCAGGAGTTCAAGTTCAGGCTGGGCAACGTAATGAGATCCCATCTCAAGAAACAAAACAGAAAAACACAGCCTGGGTGTGGTGGCTCATGCCTGTAATCCCAGTACTTTGGGAAGCTGAGGCAGGGGGGTTGCTTGAGTGCGGGAGTTCAGGACCAGCCTAGGTGACATGGCAAAACCCCATTTCTACAAAAAAACAGAAAAATTAACCAGGCCTGGTGGCAGGCGCCCATGGTCCCAGCTACTCAGGAGGCTGAGGTGGGAGGGTCACTTGAGCCCGGGAGGCAGAGGCTGCAGTGGGCCGAGATCGTGCCCCTGCACTCCAGCCTGGGCAACAGAGTGAGACTCTGTCTCAAGAGAAAAAAAAAAAAAAAAGATAGTATAAAAGATAAAAAATGGTACACCTATGTAGGGCACTTATCATGAATGAAGCTTACAGGACTGGAAGTTGCTCTAAGTGAGCCATTCAGTGGTGAGTGAACGTGAAGACCTAAAATATTTCTATACACTACTGCAGACTTCATGTAAACACTGTACACTTGGGCTACACTAAATTTATACAATAATGTTTTTCTCCAATAACAATCTTAGCCTACTATAACTTGCAACTTAATTTTTACTTTTTGACTTTTGTAATAAGACAGCTTAAAACACACATTATACAGCTGTATAAAAATATTTTCTTTTAAGTCCTTATTCATATACCTTTTTCTATTTTTAAATCTTTTTTTGCTTTTTGAACTTTTTTGGTAAAAGCTGAGACACAAACACACAGCTTATCCTAGGACTGTGTCAGGATCATCGATATCACTGACTTCCAGCTCCACATCGCGTCCCATGGAAGGTCTTCAGTGGCAATAACACACACAGAGCTGTCATCGTCTATAACAATGCCTCTGGAATCCCTCCTGAAGGACATGCCTGAGGCTATTTTACACTTAACTTTTTCTTGTCAATTGCAGGACTACACTCTAAAATAATGATAAAGAGTATAGTAAACACATAAGCCAGTAACATAGTTATTTATTATCAAAGTATTATATATGTACAGTACATATCATCAAAGTAACTATATACTTTTATAGAACTGGCAGCACAGTATGTTTTACACCAGCATCACCACAAATGTGATGAATGCATTGTGCTACGATGTTATAACAGCTACCACATCACTAGGCAACAGGAATTTTTCAGGTCCATTATAATCTTATGGGACCACTGCCATATATGTGATCTGTTGTTCATTGAAACATTATAGCCTATGACTGCATTAGTAAAAATACATAAAATGCATGTACAATGATGTTCAAAATATATTTTTGATAACCAAACATTTAAAACAAAAATCTAACAGCAACACATTAATTACTTCGGCTCTGCTATATGACAACAAATACAATATTTTTTTGTTTTGTTTTGTTTTTTGTTTTTTTTAGATGGAATCTCACTCTGTAGCCCAAGCTGGAGTGCAGTGGCATGATTTCGGCTCACTGCAACCTGTGCCTCTGGGGCTCAAGTGATTCTCCTGCCTTAGCCTCCCAAGTAGCTGGGACTACAGGTGCATGCCACCATACCCGGTTAATTTTTTTGTATTTTTAGTAGAGACGAGGTTTTACCATGTTGCCCTGGGTGGTCTTGAACTCCTGAGCTCCAGTGATCCATCTGCCTTGGCCTCCCAAAGTGCTGGGATTACAGGCATGAGCCACTGTGTCTGTCTCAACATTGTTAATCATATTGATTTTAACCTAGACTAACAAAGAAACATATGCAAGAAGAATCACCGAGGAAGGGAGGTTTAAAATAATAAATTTCCAGCTGGGCAGGGTGACTGACATCTGTAATCCTGCCACTTTGTGAGGCCAAGGTGGGAGGACTGCTTGAGCTCAGGGGTTCAATACCAGCCGAGGCAATGTAGTGAGACCCTGTCTCTACAAAAAATGAAAAAATTAGCCAGATGTGGTGGTGCATGCTTATGATCCCAGCTACTCAGGAGGCTGAGGTGGGAGGACTGATTGAGCCCAGGAGATAGAGACTGCAGTGAGCCGTGACCGTGCCACTGAACTCCATCCAGCCTGAGTGACCAAGCAAGACCTTGTCTCAGAAAAATAAAAATAGAAATAATGACAAAATATATTTCCAGAATTTGAAAATTTTATGCCGTTCAAATTCAGAATAATCGGGTTGATTGTCACAGAGCTCATAGAGTTCATGACATCTGTTCTGTCCTAAGCAGGGCTGGAGTCACCCCAAAAGTGGCAGCAGGGAAGTTCTCAGAAGGAATTCCATCCCAAGATGGAGCCAGCTGGGATCCTAAAGACAGAAGCACTGAAAGTCCGGGCAATCAGTGCAAAGTGTTTACTAGGGGAATTTAAATATACAGGGCCGCGGCCTGAGAGGGATAACGAGAAGAGAGATGTGCCACCCATGTAATGTCCTTAATGAAGGGATTGGGTCATGGAGTTTACATGACAGTTAAAATATTTGGCCCAGGATCTAGTATACGTGTTTAGCAACATGGTTAATCTTTCAGTGCATCAGACAACAACCTAAAACTAAATCAGTTCTTAGGAATGTGCAAGGCCCTGGTTTGGGTTTAGGCTCGAGCTGAAAACATGCAGCTGGTCAGGTCATAGTGGTCAAAGCATTCTGTTTCTTGGTCAGAACAAAGAAAGTGGGGGCAGCCGGAGACTCCTACTTTTTTTTTTTTTTTGAGACGGAGTCTTGCTCTATCACCCAGGCTGGAGTGCAGTGGCGCCATCTCGGCTCACTGCAACCTCTGCCTCCCAAGTTCAAGCGATTCTCCTGCCTCAGCCTCCCAAGTAGCTGGGACTACAGGCGCCTCCCACCACACCCAGCTAACTTTTTTGTATTTTTAGTAGAGATGGGGTTTCACTGTGTTAGCCAGGATGGTCTCCATCTCCTGACCTCGTGATCCACCACCTCGGCCACCCAAAGTGCTGGGAATACAGGCGTGAGCCACCACGCCCGTGGTGCCACCTGGCACTTTTTCTGTTGTTGTTTTTTTGAGACGGAGTTTCACTCTTGTTGCCCATTCCCAGGCTGGAGTGCAATGGCGCAATCTCGGCTCACCGCAACCTCTGCCTCCCGGGTTCAAGTTGTTCTCCTGCCTCAGCCTTCTGAGTAGCTGGGACTACAGGCACCTACCACCACGTCCAGCTAATTTTTGTATTTTTAGTAGAGACAGGGTTTTGCCATGTTGGCCAGGCTGGTCTTGAACTCCTGACCTCAAGTGATCCACCTGCCTCAGCCTCCCAAAGTGCTGGGATTATAGGTGTGAGCCACCACACCCAGCCAAAATATTCACATTGGTTTTTACTGTACAAAGGTATTATGGATGATGTCTCTCCTTTATGTTTATTTCCAATTTTTCTCAGATATTATTAATTTTTATAAGGAAATTACTAAAGAACAAGGATTTCTTGTCAGGTCCTGTTTTTCTCTTATATTGTAAGACCTAAAATTTCATCTGTTATCTTAACACCTTTGAGCCTCACCGGGTCCCAAAGGCCTAACCATGAGTTTCCCTGCTCTCATCAGATATGCCCCCTACCCAGCAAGAAAGGCTCCCAGCCAGTTAGTTCCTTCGAAGGCCAGACCAGCTATATCCCACCTGGTCCTCAAGCTAATGGAGTTCACCTCCCTGCCAGCCCATGAAACCAATGAAGCAAGATAATCTCATTCTCCCATGGAAACCAGGGGGCACCTCATCCTCTTACTATTATAAAACCTGCCTCTCACAGCCCCTGCTGAGGTAGTCTACTTCCAAGTGCAATCTTCCTGCAGATGTGGTAACTTTCTTTCTTTGGGATATGCATTTTTATGTGATTAATAAGCTGCTGGCAATCTCATCTGTCCAGTTTTCAGGTGTCATGTGTCAGACACCTCCAGAACCATAGGGCAAGACTCTGTCACCACAAGGGAAAAGAGGTGGGCAAAACACTTTCCAACTCTTTTTTTTTTTTGAGATGGAGTTTCACTCTGTTGCCCAGGCTGGAGTGCCACTCTGTTACCCAGGCTGGAGTGCAGTGGCACGATCTTGGCTCACTGCAACCTCTGCCTCCTGGGTTCAAGTGATTCTCCCGACTCAGCCTCCCAAGTATCTAGGATTACAGGTGCTTGCCACCACGCCCGGCTAATTTTTGTATTTTTAGTAGTTGGGGTTTCACCATGTTGGCCAGGCTGGTCTTGAACTCCTGACCTCAACTGATCCACCCACCTCGGCCTCCCAAAATGCTGGGATTACAGGCATGAGCCACCACGCCTGGCTCCAACTCATTTTTACTTCCATTTCAGAGCTTTCAGTATCCATCATGCATGGTTTTATAAAACTCAAACTTCAAATAAGGCACTAAATCATGTTCTCAGTCTAGTTTAATGCATGGTCTGAAGTTGAGCTACTCAAAATAATTTTGGAAAAGTGTCTGTGGCTGAAATTTCATTTTGCTAAGCATACAAACCTAAAATGAATATTATTTTAGTGTTGTCCTATTTGTAAGGGAGATCAGGCAAAAAAATTAAAGGTGTGGAATCTCTATTGAGCCTTGATTTACAGGGAAAAGGACTGTTTGAGATGACTTTTCAGGTTAAGAGAAAATGGACTATTAGAGTAAAAAGAATTGGGTCAAAATGAATTTTGTTGGTTCAGGAAACAGATACACACTGGTGTGAAAATGTAAAATGGTACAATCATGCTGAGAAATTTGTCAATGTCACAAGTTAAAATGCACATAGCAAATCTACTTTTGAGAATTGATATAAAAACGTACAAATATGTAAACTAATGTTTACGCAAGTATATTGTTTGGAGCATTGCTTTTAAGAAAACATAGGGGCTAGGTGCAGTGGCTCCTGCCTATAAACCCAGCACTTTGAGAGGCCAAGATGGGCAGATCACTTGAGGTCAGGAGTTTGAGACCAGCCTGGCCAACATGGTGAAACCCCGTCTCTACTAAAAAATACAAAAAAATCAGCGAAGTGTGGTGGTGCATGCCTGTAATCCCAGCTACTAGGGGGGCTGAGTCAGGAGAATAGCTTGAACCCAGGAGGCAGAGGTTGCAGTGAGCTGGGATTGCAACAGTGCCAGCCTAGGAGACAGAGCAAGACTCTGTTTCAAAAAGAAAGAAAGGAAGGAAACATAGGAAATTCCTTAATATACAGTAGGAGAAGGCATGTTTCTTAAACTAGGATGCAGCCATACTGGGGCCTTTGGCATTGTTGAAAATGACATTCCTTACGTACTGATTTGGAACTATGTTTACATGAAGAAAACGAAATATGTACTTATATATGTGTTGTGGAAAGTCTGGGACCCTGAACGGAGGGACCGGCTGAAGCCACAGCAGAAGAACATAAATTGTGAAGATTTCATGGACATTTATCAGTTCCCAAAATTAATACTTTTATAATTTCTTACGCCTGTCTTTACTGCAATCTCTGAACATAAATTGTGAAGATTTCATGGACATTTATTAGTTCCCCAAATTAATACTTTTATAATTTCTTATGCCGTCTTACTTTAATCTCTTAATCCCGTCCTCTTTGTAAGCTGAGGATGTATGACACCTCAGGACCCTGTGACGATTGTGTTAACTGTACAAATTGTAAAACGTGTGTTTCAACAATATGAAATCTGATTGTAAAACATGGGTGTTTGAACAATATGAAATCAGTGCACCCTGAAAAAGAACAGAATAACAGCGATTTTCAGGGAACAAGGGAGATAACCATAAGGTCTGACTGCCTGCAGGGTCAGACAGAATAGAGCCATATTTTTCTTCTTGCAGGGAGCCTATAAATGGACGTTTGAGTAGGAGAAATATCGCTGAATTCTTTTCCCAGCAGGGAATATTAATAATTGATACCCTGGGGAAGGAATGCATTCCCGGGGGTAGGTCTATAGACGGCCGCTCTGGGAATGTCTGTCTTATGTGGTTGAGATAAGGACTGAAATATTCCCTGGTCTCCTACAGTACCCGAAGGCTTACTAGGATTGGGAAATTCCAGCCTAGTAAATTCTAGTCAGACTGGTTGTCTGCTCTTGAACCCTGTTTCCTGTTAAGATGTTTATCAAGACAATGCATGCATAGTGGGACACGTACCCTCATCAGTAATTCTAATTTTGTCCTTGCCTTGTGATCTTTTATTGCCCTTTGAAGCATGTGATCTTTGTGACTTACTCCCTGTTCGTACATCCGCTCCCCTTCCAGAATCCCTAATAAAAACTTGCTGGTTTTGTGGCTCAGGGGCATCACGGAAACTGCTGATATGTGATGTCACCCCTAGAGGCCTAGCTGTAAAATTTCTCTCTTTGTACACTTTCTCTTTATTTCTCACACCGGCCAACACTTAGGGAAAATGGAAAAGAACCTACGTTGAAATATTGGGGGCTGGTTCCCCCGAAATATATGCATGTTACATATATGTATATTTGGAATTATATATGGATATAAATACATTTGTATGTGTGTGTATATGTGCATATTTTTATATAAAAATACCTTCTCTGGAAGGATATATACCAAAATAAAAATGTTGACTCTAAGGTTAGCTACTGTATGACTGGAATATGTGGAAGGAAAGGCTGCTTATCTTTTTACTTAAACCTTTTCATACCTATTGAACTGTTATTCTATGTATGCATTACATATTTAAAATACGTAATAATGCTGATGACTAAAACATAGGCATCCTTTGATGAGTACGTTTCCCATTTGCTCAATGTCCTCATGAACATAAATACATATAAACACAACCTTGGTTCTTTTTTTTTTTTTAAGACAAGGTCTCCCTCTGTCACCAAGGTTAGAGTGGCACTGCAGCCTCGACTTCCCAGGCTCAAGCCGTCCTCCCACCTCAGCCTCCTGAGTAGCTGGGACCACAGGTTCGAACCTTTTTATTTTTTGCAGAGTCAGGGTCTTGCTATGTTGCCCATGCTGGTGGCGAACTCCCAGGCTCAAGCAATCCTCCCACCTCCGCCTCCCAAAGTGCTGGCATTACAGGCATGAGCCACCACGCCTGGCTCAATTCTTCTGACAGCACCTTCTACCCAGATTTTGGGCGTTTGGCCACAATTTATCTTCACTGTCTTGGGATCTCATGACCAGGCATTACCAATGAAAGATGTTTCTCCAGTCTATGGGCTTTAAAATGCAGCAAAGCCCATCCATGCAAAATACAAAAAGTATTACACAAGCGTACAGAATTGTACATTATAAACCTACCTTCAGGAGTTTATACCAACTCAAGCGCGCGTTGTTACTCGGGGTAACAGCACTGATTCTACAGGGCAGTCATCACACACGTCTGAGGCCTCAGAAGAGCGTCGAAATCACCTTTCAGCCTACCCCAGCCAGGTTCCACTCAGACTCGCCTCCTGGGGCCCTAAGAACACAGGAACACCGCCCTTGACCTAACGTCAGAAACGCTCCCTCAAGGGTTGGCCGCTCTGCGCATGCGCACTCCTAGCCCAGGCTGCAACTCCCAGAAGCCTCCGGGACTCGGCGGTGGGCGTGGCGGGCGGTCGCCGTGGTCACCACCGCTTTTCTCAGAGGTTTTAACGCCCCTAGACTTCATTTCCCGACAGGGACTGCGGGTCTGGATATTCCGTCGTGGACTACGTTTCCCACTGACGACGGAGAAAACTTGGACCTTTGGCTCCGCGCTGCGAGTGACCTGCAGTCACCTGAGCAAGAAGGCGGCGTGGGTCGCTGCGGGAGCCCCTACAGCCCCAGCCCGCAGCCCACGTGGCACCCTACATGGCTGTGAGAGTGGGGCTCCTGGAGGCGTTCAGAGCGCGGAGGCCCCGGGCGCGGGCCGGGCTCTCTCCCGCCTCCTCAGGCCCGGGGGTGCTGGAGCTGCCGAGGTGGGGGATCATCTTTGGGAGACAGGTGGGGAGTGTGAGAGACCGCGCAGCGGCGACAGGGCCGGGCGTGCCTGTGTGACGTGGGTGCAGCTGTGGGACTGTGAGGGGTGCGTGGTCGACCTTGTGTAACCTGGATGTGCAGTGCGTGTCCTTTGCAAAGCGTGCGTTGCTGTGGCTCCGTGGCGTCAGCAACCCTTCCCTGCTGTTTCCTTTGTCCTACTCTCAGTCAAGTATGACTGCCACAGAGAAATGGTCCCATCCAGGAAATCAGATATTGAGTCCTACCTGAGTTTCCAGCAAGAAGGTATGGACTTGCTGTTAGGATGGGAATTATGGATCAGGAATTGCCCTGAGATGGGGTCCTGGTAACAAATAGACTCTAGGATAGGATTCCCTCCTGGGGATTGCGGCAGGGTGTACTTGCAAGTGGAGCCTTGAAGGGTAAGATCATAAATGTTCTACATTGTGGTGACTCTGGAATTTGCAGTATTTGGGACAATACAGTTACTAAAAAGACATGATTGCGTCCTTTAAAATGTTTATTATCTGTCAGTGAAGATAATATCTGAATAGGATTAATATGTGTTAGGCAGTGTGTGATCCTACCTCGTGAATTCGCTGGAAATACACTTCAGTCTGTCTATCACAACAGGATATGAACAAATTATACCAATCCTGTTGAATCTATGGCAATAAATAGATTTTGTGCTCTAACTTTCGTGGCTCAGTTTCCTTCTAATTAGGTTAGATGCAAAATGAAAGTATTATAAATAGAATAAAGTAATTCGGCCGGGCGTGGTGGCTCACACCTGTAATCCCAGGACTTTGGGAGGCGGAGGCGGGCGGATCACGAGGTCAAGAGATCGAGCCCATCCTGGCCAACATGGTGAAACCCCATCTCTACTAAAGATACAAAAATTAGCTGGGCGTGGTGGCGTGCGCCCCGTCCGAGTAGCTGGGACTACTCGGGAGGCTGAGGCAGGAGAATCGCTTGAACCCAGGAGGTGGAGTTTGCAGTGAGCCGAGATCCGGCTACTGCACTCCAGCCTGGCGACAGATCGAGACTCCATCTCAAAAATAAAAATAAAACAAAATAATAATAATTCAGAAGCTGTCTGAGGGGACATGACTTATCTGACAGGCTTAGAAACAAAATAAACCTTTTTGTCCAGAAGATCTGAAATAAAGCTGTGTGGTGACGGCCATCAGTTTATTCAAAAGATTACTCAGGGACTACTCCCCATTTTTTCAAGACAGAATTCTGTCATACCTGAGAAGAAATGATCAAGTAAGTTCAGATAATAGGATCCAAAGGAAACAAAAGATAAGACATTTAGTATAACAACGTAAATGTAGAGAACAAAGACATTGTCTCAAGTCCCTTTCTTTTGGGGGAACATCTTCCTGTTAACAACAACAACAACAACAAAAACTAAAAAAGCCCACATGTATTTCAAGTTAACCTATTGTTATTATTGGAATAATTATGAACAAGGCTTTAAAAATTAAAATCAAGGTCAAACAAAAAGAAAAATAGTGTTAATAGGTGGCCATATAACCTTCCAAATTTTTGTTTACTGATTTCAGTAATCGTCTGCTTCTCTGTATTGATAGTCGTATGTTTTATAATAATGATTATATTGGCCAACCTGATTTTTCTATTGACAATATATCTGAAATATTTCCTGTGTCCTTAAGTATTTTTCATAGCTTCCCATTTTACATGTACGATGGTCTGCCATATCTAGTAAGCTTTGTCAGATCCAAAATACTAAATGCTGCCTTTCTGTCTCCAGTGTCTTTGCTCAGTTCAAAAGCCACAGAAGAAGTTCTGGACGATGTGGGCCTTCAATCTTGTAAGATGGGAATGGAAAGAAGAGGATCTACTCAGACCAGGACCCTGCTGCCCAATCTCAGGTCTACATCTGCCTCACCAAAATAATACAGTGGCCAGAAACCTCCCTGCTAACATCATAGTTTGTCTGTGATGCAGAAATGCCTCTGTTTTGTTGTTGTTTTGTTTTTGTAGAGACAGGGTCTTGCTCTGTCACCTAGGTTGGAGTGCACTGGCACAATCATAGTTCACTGCAGCCTTGAACTCCTGGACTCAAGCGATCCTACCGCCTCAGCCTCCCAAGTAGCTGGGATTATAGGCATGCGCCATCATGCCCAGCTGATTTTTATTTTGTAGAGACTGGGTCTCACTATGTTGCCCAGGCTGGCCTTGAACTCTTGACCTCAAGCGATCTTCCTGCCTCAGCCTCCCCAGTTGCTGGGATTACAGGCGTGAGCCATCATGCCTGGCCCCAGAAATGCTTCTCTTCTATGACTTTGTTCAGTGGAGACCTCTGTGATTTGGGGGAGGAAATAGATTTATCCAGAACCCCAATTTGCCCGAATTATGTATGATGGGAAATAGTTTGAGACCTGGAATGGAAGAGCATCACAGCAATATTAAGTAACTTAAGGTCTGTCAGGAACACTAATGCAAAACTGGTCTCAAGGTCTTTCTTCTTCCTCCAGCTCTGGCTTTCTGGATCTGTGCTTCTCTGGTAGAGGAACCCTGAGGACTGATCTACTCTTGCAGTTCTAAAACCATGGCCCATGTAAGTTCACGTTTTTCTCCTTGTTGAAATATGTGTGTGTTGGCCAGGCACGGTGGCTCAGGCCTGTCATCCCAACACTTTGGGAGGCCAAGGTGGGTGGATCACCTGAGGTCAGGAGTTTGACACCAGCCTGGCCAACATGGTGAAACCCTGTCTCTACTAAAAATACAAAAACAGCCCAGCATGATGGCAGATGCCTATAATCCCAGCTACTCAGGAGGCTGAGGCAGGAGAATCGTTTGAACCTGGGAGGCAGAGGTTGTAGTGAGCCAAGATTGTGCCACTACCCTCCAGCCTGGACAAGAGCGAAACTTGGTCTCAAAAAAAAAAAAAGAAATATGTGTGTGTTTTTAGATCATGAAGGTATTTTTATTAATTTTCCTGAAATTTCCTACCAGGAGAGGCTCATCAAATAACATGCTTCCAGCTCTTATTCTTCCAGTTCCCAGCATCCACCCAATATGTCCCATTATAAACCTCCTTTGTTCATGTAATTACTGAGCAAATTATTCAGCATATCTTAAGAGCCCTCTATCAAGGGCAGTGGTGGAGTTAAGTCCTTTTAAGTAAAGATTTGTGCTTTTTGGGTCAAGTCTAGTTTGGTAAGATAGAGTCAATGGTTGTATTTGACCATCCGTAACAAAACTTAAATTATCACCGACTGGAGATTTCCAGGAAGTGAAGATGGAAATTTGGTATTGAATGATCAAACTCAGTCATTCATTGGGTGAAATCTCATGCTTTGTGTGGTTCAGTAAATGACTGGGGACTTGCAAACTTGGAGGTTATGGATTTTGGCAAGAAACCCCTCAGGAATAAATATCAGGACTATTCTGATGTTGGATGGAACCTACTAAATTTAGATGACATGTATATAATTCATTATCCTTCCTTAGTATTCTTTAACTCAATGCATTTGTTATCTATTATTACATAACAAATTAGACCAAAACTTAATGGCTTAAGACAGCAAACATTTATCTCACAGTTTCTTTGGATCAGAAATCCAGACATGGCTTAGCTTGCCTCTCTGGCTCTTGATCTCTTACAAGGAGATCCAGGTTTTGGTCAGGACTGCAGTCATCTTAAGGCTTAACTTGGGGTGGATCTTTTTCTAAGCTCACTCAACTAGTTGTTAACAGGATCCAGTTTCTCACAGGCTTCAGACTGACAGTCTTAGTTCCTCATTCGCTGTTGCCTAGAAGCTGCTCTTGGTTTATTGTCATGTGGGTCTGTCCATAGAATAGCTTAAAACATGGTAGCTGTGTTTTAATCAGTGAGCAAATGAGACATCAAGAGAGGGAGAGAAATACAGAAAAAGTGCTGAAGTAACATTTCAGCACTGTAGCTGTTCTGCTTATTAAGAGCAAGTCACTTGGTTCAGCCCACGTGCAAGGGAAGGAGATTACACAAGCATGTAATACTAGGGGATGGGGATCTTTGGTAACCTATATAGCAAGCCAGGTGCTCAGTGAGAGATGGTAGAGAGCCACAAAAGAGAATGTCATTATAAGTAGCAAGTGAACACAGAATCCTAGAACTGGGGAAGACCTTAAAAATGTTGTGTATCCTAACTGCATTGTAAACAACTAAGTCTGATATTGCCCTAAGATATAATTCTCATGTGCCCCCAAAATACATGGATTTGTCAAAACAAGAGAAAAATGCTTATGGTGAGATCCGATGTAATGAAGTATTTAATGCTTGAGAGAATTCTTAATTTTATGTAAAGCCTATTTTCTAAAATCAAGGCCAGGTGCTGTAATCCCTGTAATCCCAGGTGTTCACACCTGTAATCTCACCACTTAGGAAGGCTGATATGGGAGCATTGCTTGAGACCAGGAGTTCAAGACCAGCCTGACCAACACAGCAAGACCCTGTCTCTATTAAAAATAATAATAATCAAATGAGACTTTATACTTCATTTGGGGAAAATATCTGATTAAATTTTTTGCTCCTCTTAAAAGCAAAAATTTTCCCCAGCAACTCATATGTATTTAAAAATTTATATGGCAGATACCAATCAGACATTATGCTTATATTCACTGTTTACTTTCATAGGCAAACATTATTATTCTATTTATTCCCAAATGGTGCAAGTATTTTAGAGTATGCCACATAGTTTTCTATATGCCAGCAGTCTTTTTCAAAAATATGTATACATTCCACTTCAGTCCCCCTCATACTGTAAATTTGTAGACAACATGCTTGTTACATTGCTCTCTTCCTGCAATACAGTCCTTATTTCCCCTCCATCCATCTTGAAAGTATTCCTTTAATTTCTCCAGTAACACTATGGGTTTGCCGTTTCGGGCATCAATGACATTCAGGGATGTGGCCATAGACTTCTCGCAGCAGGAGTGGGAATGTCTCGACCATGTTCAGAAGACCTTGTATTGGGATGTGATGATGGAGAACTGTAGTAACTTGGTATGTTTTCTGCCTCAGACAATTTAGGATAACTTTGAATCTGCTCTCTAGGATGATTTTTCACTGTGATTTTTAGGGCTGTCTTTCAAGAGACTAGTTAAATTTCTTTTCCCTTTTCCCATAAGAAGTGGTTTGGGCTTTGTTGGGTAGGAAGTGACAGCTTCACTAGACATACTCATCTTCCCTGTCCCTCAGTGATGTTCAAACTTTTCTCTGGTCATAGTTACAGTTGTCTTTCTTCTTTTATAAGGAAGGGCTAGATTAGGATTCAGCAGCCTATATTATATAACCATTGTAAAAGGATCCAGGTTTCCTATTTATTTATGCTCTGAATTACTGTGGATACTCCATTATAGCATCTGATCCACTTGCAGATTACCTTGACATAGGATCCTGAATTGCTCTAATTATCAAAAGAACCTTTATAATGTATATAGCTTTGGATTAGATAAATTGAATTCATTTAAAACTGAAGCAAACACATTCTATTTCCTAAGCAAATTTTAACCTATTCGTGGTTGAAAGTTGTGGTTTAAAGTTGTCATCTATAAACATTACATTTTAAATGGAATGAATATCCTATAAATATTTTTTCTTGTATACTCTTAATAAAACAACAATATCAATAATAACCTTAGTAGTGAACACTGTGTCTATTAAAGGTAGTGTTCTAAGCATTTCACATATATGTCTCAACCAATTTAATCCTTATTAAATTCGACAATCTTATTATATCCTCATTTTCCAGTTGAGAATATTAAAGCCCAGTGGATTTAAATGACTTGCTGAAGGTTATGCATAGCTGGGAAGTGGTAAAGGCAGGAACTGATACCAGGCTCTAGAGTCTGTATTTTCAACCATGGTATTATGTGTACTCTCAGGAAAAAAAAAAAAAAAAGATATGGGTGTGTAGGTTATATTTAAAATCCTTACGCAACCTAACTGATTTCTTGTTCTTTAATTTCCTCATCCTCTCAAAAACCTTATTCAGTTTCATTTTGATCCTTGATTTATTACAATTGTAATTTTGACAGCAAAGTATGTTTCTATATCCAAGTGGCCTTTTTTTCTTTGTAAGCAGGACATGACTTTTCTAAGCCAGATGTAATTACATCATTGGAGCAAGGAAAAGAGCCCTGGATGATTGTAAGGGAAGAAAAAGGAAGATGGTGTACAGGTAAAAATAAGTCTGACTGTGGGAAGCCATCTGTGTAAATAACAACCTGTGTGGTCAGGGAAGAGACATACACTTGGGATGTTAGTTGGAAATCTCCATTCACAGCAGAGAAAAGGCGTGTGATTTATAAGGAAGATAAATACTCTGCATAAGCTACCCAGTGAGCTTCACCTTCACCTTCACCTTAGTTAACCACTCACTTTTTTTTTTTTTAATTATCCTTTAAGTTCTAGGGTACATGTGCACAACGTGTAGGTTTGTTACATATGTATACATGTGCCATGTTGGTGTGCCGCACCTGTTAACTTGTCATTTACATTAGATATATCTCCTAATGCTACCCCTACCCCTACCCCCACTCCATGACAGGCCCTGGTGTGTGATGTTCCCCACTCTGTGTCCAAGTGTTCTCATTGTTCAGTTCCCACCTGTGAGTGAGAACATGCAGTGTTTGGTTTTCTGTCGTTGCAATAGTTTGCTCAGAATGATGGTTTCTAGCTTCATCCATGTCCCTACAAAGGACATGAAGTCATCCTTTTTTATGACTGCATAGTATTCCATGGTATATATGTGCCACATTTTCTTAATCCAGTCTATCATTGTTGGACATTTGGGTTGGTTCCAAGTCCTTGCTATTGTGAATAGTGCCGCAGTAAACATATGTGGGCATGTGTCTTTATAGCAGCATGATTTATAATCCTTTGGGTATATGCCCAGTAATGGGATGGCTGGGTGAAATGGTATTTCTTGTTCTAGATCCTTGAGGAATTGCCACAGTCTTCCACAATGGTTGAACTAGTTTACAGTCCCACCAACAGTGTAAAAGCATTCCTATTTTTCCACATCCTCTCCAGGACCTGTTGTTTCCTGACTTTTTAATGATCACCATTCTAACTGGTGTGAGATAGTATCTCTTTGTTAACCACTCACTTCTTATTCTTCTCATATTTCCTCCCAATTTCAGTGATGGGAATGATCCCTCCTGGTGGATCATTTTACCTGTATTTTGGACCCTACTGATTTCCAGATCTTCTTGTTCACTTGTATTTATATATGTGGCTCCATTGCCTTAAAATATACTCATTCCTGTATCCAGCAAATAAAATGGAAGTTAATAGTATACTAGATAAGATATAAAATAAACATGTAAACAAATAGATAAATAATATCACGTAGTCAAATATACTGTGAAGGAAACTAACCAATAACAGGGCAAATTTAGGTGTAAAGTCAAGAACTGTTTTTCTGAGGAGGCATTTGATCAGAGAGGTGAATTGTAAGGGCTTAGGCCATTTGAGTATACAGTTGACCCTTGAACAACACAGATTTGAACGGTGTGGGTTCACTTATTTGTGGATTTTCTTTCGCCTCTGCCACCCCGAGACAGCAAAACCAACCTCTCACCTTCCTCCTCTTTCTCAGCCTACTCAACATGAAGATGATGAGGATGAAGACCTTTGTGATGAACTACTTCCACTTAATGAATAATAAATATATTTTCTCTGATTTTTTTTTCTTTTTTTAGTAGAAGTACGGTCTCACTATGTTGCCCAGACTAATCTCAAACTCCGAGATCAAACTCTGAGCTCAAGTGATCCTCCCACCTCGGACTTCCAAAGTGCTGGGATTACAGGCATGAACCACTGTGCACAGCCTCTGACAGTTTCCTTACTAACGTTCTAACGTTTTCTCTCCCTTACTTTATTGTAAAAGTAGAGTGTAAATTACATGTAACATATAAAATATGTGTTAATCGACTGCTTATGTCATCAGTAAGGCTTCTGGTCAGCAGTAGCCTATTAGTAGTTAGGTTTTATGGAACTTAAAAGCTATAAATGAGGCTGAGTACAGTGGCTTGTGCCTGTTATTCCAACACTTTGGGAGGCTGAGGCAGACAGATCACTTGAGGCCAGGATTTCAAGACCAGCCTGGCCAACTTGGCAAAACCTCATCTCTACTGAAAAAAAAACAAAAATTAGCTGGGCGTGCTGGTGCATGCTTGTAATCCCAGCTACTCGGGAGGCTGAGGCACAAGAATGGCTTGAACCTGGGAGGTGGAGGTTGCAGTGAGCCCAGATCGTGCCACTGCACTCCAGCCTAGGTAACAAAGCAACACTCTGTCTCAAAAAAAAAAAAAAAAAAAAAAAAGGCTAAAAATGGATTTTTGACTGCACAGGGCGTTGGCACCCCTAACCTGTATTGTTTGAGGGTCAACTTGTATGAGGAAGAGCATAGCAAGAAGAATAAACAGCACATGCAAAGGCCCTGAAGGGGTTGTGAGTGTTGTGTGTTTCAAGAGCAGCAGGTAGGTCACAAGATATGAAGTCAGTATGTTATGAGGAATCTGATCACATAAGGTGCCATTCATTAAGAACTACAATTGTATTCTAAGATTAATTAGGATCCGTGATCTGATTTAACTTTGTCTGTTTTTAATTTTGTGAAAGTTAAAACTTTTGATTAATTATAAGACTTTTTTTGAGGCAGGGTCTCACTCCGTCATCCAGGAGGGCGTGCAGTGGTGCGATCACAGCTCCTAGACCCAAGCAATTCTCTTGCTTCAGTCTCCCAAGTAGCTAGGGCCACAGGTTTGTGCCACCATACCCGGATAATTTTTTTATTTTTGTAGAGACATGGTCTCCCCATTTTGCCCAAGCTGGTCAGCCTCCCAAAGTGCTGAGATTACAGGCTTGAGCCATTGCACCCAGCCAATTATAAGACTTACATAAAACTCTAAATAATAATAAACATAGGTTTGGTGAGTTATTTATTTTCTCCCAGATACTTGTCATATATTTATTCATTTTCATTTAAAACATTTTTTGTCCAATATGAGTGTGTTGGATTTGTTTTCTTGTTTTTTTAGGTTAATATTCTGAAATTACTTCTTTTATCTCTCCCATATTTCTGAGTTCTGTCACTTCCTTTTTGAGTTTTTCTAATTCTGATGTATGTTGTTCTTTCATTTCTTATAGTATTTTTTTTAAATCTTTTGATTTTAAATAGTATATAGTTTTCCTGTTTTGGTAATGGAAGATTTGTTTGTTTTCATTGGCTATATGACTATTAAGGTGGTATTAATCTAATCTAGATTGGTACAAATTTAGGTGTTAAGTTTAATCCTCAGGAAAACCATTAGGAAAGTAACTCAAGAAGTATATAGTTAAAAAAACAAGGAAATTAAATTGGGGACTGGGCACAGTGGCTTATGCCTGTAATCCCAGCACTTTCGGAGGCCGAGGTGGGCAGATCATTTGAGGTCAGGAGTTGGAGACCAGCCTGGCCAAGATGGTAAACCCCGTCTCTAATAAAAATACAAAAAAATTAGCTGGGTATGGTGGCGCATGCCTGTAGTCCCAGCTACTTGGGAGGCTGAGCCAGGAGAATCACTTGTACCCAGGAGGCAGAAGTTGCAGTGAGCCGAGATCGCGCCATTGCACTCCAGCCTAGGTGACAGAGCGAGACTCCATCTCAAAAAAAAAAAAAAAAAAAGAAAAAGAAATTAAATTGGGTACACTAGGAAATATGTATTTAAATGCAAATAAAAGCAAGAATGGAAGCATAGAGGTGAAAAAAGGACATATAGAAAAATGAACAGAAAAATGTCAGAGGCCAGGTGTGGTAGCTCATACCTACAATATCAGCACTTTGGGAGGCCAAGGCTGGAGGATCACTTGATCCACTTGGTCCAGTTTGAGACCAGCCTGGGCAACATAGTGAGACTCTGTCTATAAAACAAAAAGTGGCTGGGCATGGTGGCTCACACCTGTAATCTCAGCACTTTGGGAGGCCAAGGTGGACGGATCACTTGAGGTCAGGAGTTCGAGACCAGCCTGGCCAACATGGTGAAACCCTGTCTCTACTAAAAATACAAAAATTAGCCAGGCATGGTGGCGCACACCTGTAATCCCAGCTACTTGGGAGGCTGGGGCACAAGAATCCCTTGAACCTTGGAAGGGGAGGTTGCAGTGATCCAAGATCATGACACTGCATTCCAGCCTGGGCAATAGAGGAGACTCTGTCTCCAAAAAAAGAAAAAGAAAAAAAAAGGTGAGATGTAAATCTTATTTTTATAGTAACTTCCAGGCCAGGCACAGTGGCTTACACCTGTAATCCCAACACTTTGGGAGGCCAACGCAGTTGGATCACTTGAGTCCAGGAGTTTGAGGCCAGCTTGGGCAATGTGACAAAACCCCATCTCTACAAAAATATACAAAAATTTAGCCGGGCATGGTGGAACATACCTGTGATCCCAACTACTTGAGAGGCTGAGTAGAATTGCTTGGGCCTGAGAGGTCGAGGCTTTAGTGAGCTGTGATTGCACCACTGTGCTCCAGCCTGGGAGACAGAGTGAGACCTTGTCTCAAAAAAAGAAATAAAAAAGTAACTTCCAGACAAAAGCTGTTATTAGAGAAAAGAAGTACATTTTATAACAATAAATGATTAGGATGGGCCCAATGGCTCATGCCTGTAATCTCACCATTTTGGGAGGCTGAGGCAGGAAGATCACTTGAGGCCAAGAGTTTGAGACCAGCCTGGCAACATAGTGAGACCCTATCTATACAAAAAATTTTTACAGTCAGCCAGGTGTGGTGATGCATTCTTGTAGTCCCAGCTATTTGGGAGGCTGAGGCAGGAGCCTAGGAATTCGAAGTTATAATGAACTATGATCGTGCCATTGTATTTCAGCCTGGGTGACAGAGCAAACCCTATCTCTAAAATAAATTAATTAAAAAAAAAAAAGCTGGGCGCGGTGGCTCACTCCTATAATCCTAGCACTTTGGGAGTCTGAGGTGGGTGGATTGCCTGAGCTCAGGAGTTCGAGACTAGCCTGGGCAACATGGCAAAACCCTGAGTCTATTAAATTACAACAAAAATTAGCTGGGCATAGTGGCACATGCCTGTAGTCCCAGCTACTTGGAAGGCTGAGGCAGAAGAATTGCTTGAACCCAGGAGGCAGAGGTTACAGTGAGCCCAGATCGGGCCACTGCACTCCAGCCTGGGCACCAGAGTGAGACTCTGTCTCAAAAAATAAAATGAAAAAAAAAAATGATCTATCCATTAAGAAGATATAACAATTAAGAACATATATCATCACGCCTGTAATCCCAGCACTTTGGGAGGCTGAGGCGGGCGGATCACGAGGTCAAGAGGTGGAGACCATCCTGGCCAACACGGTGAAACCCTGTCTCTACTAAAAATACAAAACTTAGCTGGGCGTGGTAGTGCACACCTGTGTAGTCCCAGCTACTCTGGAGGCTGAGGCAGGAGAATTGCTTGAATCAGGAGGCGGAGGTTTCAGTGAGCCAAGATTGCGCCACTGCACTCCAGCCTGGGTGATGGAGCAACACTCCGTCTCAAAATAACAACAAAACAACAACAAAAAAATATATATCTATATCATCTGTTAGTAGAGACCCAGATATATGAAGCAAAACCTGACAATTGAAGAGATAGACAATTCAACAGTAACTTAACCTTTTTCATATGGATAAAGCTACTATGCAAAAAATGAAAAAGAAAATAGAAATTATGACTAACACTCTCAAGTGTAGACCTATGGAGTATTCCACTCTGCAGTAGCAGAATATACACTTATCTCACTTGCACAGGTGATATTCCCCAGGATAGATCATATGTTAGGCCATAAAACAAGTCTTAATGAATGTAAAAGGATTGAAATCATACAAAGTATACTTTCCAGCCACAATGGAATGAAATGAGAAAGGAGAATTCACAAATATTTGATAAACAACATACTTCTAAATATCAGTTGGTCAAAACACAAATCCCAAGAGAAATTAGAAAATACATTCAGAGGAGGCTGGGCATGGTGGCTCATGCCTGTAATCCCAGCACTTTGGGAGGCCAAGGCGAGTGGATCACCTGAGGTCAGGAGTTTGAGACCAGCCTCACCAATATGGTGAAACCCCGTCCCTCCTAAAAATGCAAAACTTAGCTGGGCATGGTGGTGGTGTGCCTGTAATCCCAGCTACTCGGGAGGCTGAGACAGGAGAATCCCTTGAATCCTGGAGGCGGCGGTTGCAGTGACCTGAGATTGCGCCACTGCACTCCAGCCTGGGCGACAGAGTGACAGAGCGAGACTTGTCTCAAAAAAAAAAAAGAAAAAGAAAAAGAAAATACATTCAGAGGAATGAGAATGAGAACACAGCATACCAAAATTTATGGGATGCAGCTGAAGCTGTGCTAAGAGGGAAATTTACAGATGCAAATATGTATTAAAAATGAAGAAAGACCTCAAATCAGTAACCTAACATTCCACATTAAGAAGCAAGAAAAAGAAGAGCAAACAACTCAAACCATGCATGAGGAAAGAAATAATAAAGATTAGTACAGAAATAAACAGATGATGGAAGAACAATAGAGTAAATGGAGAAAACCAACAGTTGCTTTAAAAAAAAATCAACAAAATTAAACTTTTTGCTAGACTGGCCAAGAAAAAAGAGAGAACACTCAAGTTACTAACATTCAGAGTGCAAACAAACCAGATGTGGTGGTGCATGCCTGAAATACCAGCTACTTGGGACTCAGGAGGCTGAAGCAGGAGGATCGCTTGAGCCCAGGAGTTTGGGGCCAGCCTGTGCGGCATAGTGAGACCTATCTCTAAAGAAAAACAACACAGCCGTAAAAAAGAATGAAATCACGTCCTTTTACAGTAACATGGATGCAGCTGAAGACCATTATCCTAGGCAGATTAACACAGAAAAAGAAAACCAAACACTGCATGTTCTCACTTATAAGTGGGAGCTAAACATTAGATACTCAGGACACAAGAAGGGAAGAACAGACACTGGGGATTCCAAAAGCAGGGAGGAAGGCAGTGCAGCAAGGGGTTAAAAACTACCAATCGGATACTATCTTCACTGTTTGGGCAACAGGATCATTAGAAGCCCAGACCTCATCATTACACAATATACTCATGTAACAAACATGCACATGTCCCCCTGAATCTAAAATTAAAAAATGACATAAGGCTGGGGGCAGTGATTCATTCCTTTAATCCCAATGCTTTAGGAGGCTGAGGCAGGAGGATCACTTGGGCTCAGGAGGTCAAGATCAGCCTGGGAAACATAGCAAGACCTTGTCTCTACTAAAAATACAAATTTTAAAATTGGCTGGGCATGATGACCTGCGCCTGTAGTCCCAGCTACTCAGGAGGTTGAGGTGGGAGGATGGCTTGAGCCTAAGAGATTAGGCTGCTGTGAGCTAGGATTATGCTACTGCCGCACTCCAGCCTGGGTGACAAGACCCTGTCTCAAAAAACAAATTTAAAAAGTTAGCTGGGCATGATGTTGCATGCCTATAGTCCCAGCTACCTGGGAGGCTGAGGCAGAAGGATCACTTGAGCCAAGGAGTTTGAGATTACAGTGAACTATGATTGCCCCACTGCATTCTAGCCTGGGTAACAGAGTGAGACCCTGTCTCAAAAACAAACAAACAAACAAACAAACAAAAACAACAACAAAAAAAACTATAAAAAAATTAAAAGAATGAGAGAGTCATTATTATTGACCTTACAGAAATGAGGATAATTAAGGAATATTGTGAATTAAATGCCAACAAATTTGCCTAGATGAGATAAGGCAATTCCTAGGAAGACATGAACTACCCACTGTGAATCAAGAAGAAATAGAAAATCTGAGTAGATCTTTTAAAAAGTAAGAGATTGTATTAGTGGTAAAAAAAATTATAAAGAAAAACCAAAGTGCAAATGGCTTCACTGGTAAATTCTACCAAATGTTAAAAGAACATCAGTTCTTTACAAACTCTTCCACAAATATGAGAAAGGATCACTTCCCAACTCAATCTGTGAGGCCCATATTCTGATACCAAAACCAAACAAAAACATCACAATGAGTGAAAACTACAGGCCAATATTTCTCATGAGTGTATATGCAAAAATCCTCAACAAAATATTAGCAGATCAAATGCAGCAACATATAAAGTAGAATATATACCATAACCAAGTGGGATTTATCACAGGAATGCAAGATCGGTTCAACATATGAAAATCAATTAATGTAACACATCTTAAGGCTAGAACAGAGGACACAAATCACATGATCTTCTCAATAGATACAGAAAAAGCATTTTATTAAATCCAACAACTCCTCATGATAACACTCAACAACAAACAGGGAAAAGAAGGAACTTCCTCAACCTGGCAAAGGATATCTTTGAAAGAAACATAGTTAATATCATCATTAATGCCGAAAGACTGAAAGCTTTTCAGCTAAGATCAGGAATAAGACAAGGATGTCCACTCTCACCACTTCTATTCAACATCTTGCTACAGGCCCTGGCCTGAAGTTTGTAGCTATAAATGCTTACATTATAAAGGAAGATAGATCTCAAATCAACAACTTAACTTTGTGCCTCAAGGAACTGAATTACAAGGAGGAAGTCAACCATTTCTGTTGCAGATGACATAATTTTGCATATAGGAGAAACTAAGAAATCCACATACAAAAAATCAGAGCTAATAAACAACTTTATCAGGTGGCAGGGTATCAGATCAATATACAAAAATTGGTTCTATATGTATTTGCAGTGAAAAATATGAAAAAAATTAAGAAAATTCTATTTACGGTAACATCAAAAAGAATAAAATAGGAATAACTTTATTTATTTATTTATTTATTTATTTGGAGACCAAGTCTCTCTCTCTGTCACCCAGGCTGGAGTGCAGTGGTGCAATTTCGGCTTACTGCAACCTCTGCCTCCTGGGTTCAAGTGATTCTCCTGCCTCAGCCTCCCAAATAACTGGGATTACAGGCGCCTGCCACCACGCTCAGCAAATTTTTGTATTTTTAGTAGAAATGGGGTTTCACCATGTTGGCCAGGCTGGTCTCAAACTCCTGACCTCAAATGATCCACGCACCTCTGCCTCCCAAAGTGTTGGAATTACAGACATGAGCCAACGCATCTGGCCTAGGAATACATTTAATAAGAAAATACAAGGGCCAGGCGTGGTGGGTCATGTCTGTAATCCTAGCACTTTGGGAGGCCAAGGCAGGTGGATTGCTTCAGCCCAGGAGTTCAAGACTAGCCTGGGCAACATGGTGAAACCCCTTCTCTACAAAAAATACACAAATCAACTGGGCGGGGTGACACCCACTTGTGGTCCAAGCTACTCAGGAGGCTGAGGTGGGAGGATCACTTGAGCCCAGGAATTCAGGGTTATAGTGAGCTATGATCATGTCACTGCATTCTAGCCTGGGAGACAGGGTGAGGTCCTGTCTCAAAAAAAGAAACAAGAAAGGCAAGGCTTACACACTGAAAGGCATCGTAAAAGAGGTCAGACATGGTGGCTTACACCTGTAATCCCAGCACTTTGGGAGGCAGAGGAGGGAGGAACTCTTGAGCCCTGGAGTTTGAGAACAGCCTAGGCAACATAGGAAGACCCTGTCTCTACAAAAACAAATTTTTTAAACAATAATTTGCCGAGCATAGCGAGCACCTGTAGTCCCAGCTGCTTGGGATGCTAAGGTGGGAGGATCACTTGAGCCCAGTAGGTTGAGACTGCAGTGAGCTCTGATTGCACTACTGTACTCCAGCCTGGGCAACAGACCCAGACCCTGTCTCAAAAAAAAGATGAAATTTTTTCATGTATTTTGATAATGAAATTATGAAAGAAATTAAAGCAGAACTAAATAAATTGAAAGATCACAGATACATGTATCAGAAAAATGGATATTGTTACAATGGCAGTACCACGCAGAATCTCACTGGCTTGTTTACAAAAACTGATGTCCTGATCATGAAATCCATATGGAAATATGAGATACAGAATAGCTTTTTAAAAATCTTCAGGAAAGTAATACTTAAATATTCTAATTTTAACACTTGTTACAAACCAAGACTTAATGGGATGCAGCAAAAGGAATGCTGAGGGAAGTTTATAGCTATAAATGCTTACATTATAAAGCAAAATAGATTTCAAACCAACAACTTTGTACCTCAAGGAACTGAATTTAAGAGGGGAATAAATGTTCTTACTTTTCAGGTAGACATTTACCTTTTCTGATGTTTTTTATTCTTGAAGAGAATAACTTCCTTAAGTATTTATTTCTGAACAGTTTCACTGATAACAAATCATCTTAATTTTCCTTTATCTGAAAATGTCTTTATTTCACCTTCGTTCCCAAATGACATTTTCAGTGAAGATGAAATTCAAGTTTGACTGTCTTTTTTTTTCTTTTTAGCCCTCTAAATGTCTTGTTCACTTTATTCTGGCCTCCACAGTTTCTGCTGAGCAATATGTAATCATTTCAATCACTGTTCTTCTGAATATAATATGTCATTTTTCTTTTTCTTTCTTTTTTTTTGAGACAGGCTCTCACTCCGTCACCAGGCTGGAGTACAGGGGTGTGAACATGGCTCACTACAGCTCCACCTCCTGGGCTCAAGCATTCCTTCTGTCTCAGCCTCTTGAGTATCTGGGACTACAGGCACACACCACCACGCCTGGCTAATTTTTTGTAGAGACACGGTTTCTCCATGTTGCCCCAGCTGGTCTCAGGCTCCTGGCCTCAAGCAATCTGCCCACCTCGGCCTCCTAAAATGTTGGGATTATAGGAATGAGCCACCGCATCTGGTCATGTTTCATTTTTCTCTGCTATCAAGAGTGTTGCATGTTTATTTTTCAGTAACTTGATTATGTTTCTAGGCATCGTTTTCCTTTCATCTATCTTATTTGACATTCACGGGGCTTCTTTAAAATATACCAGATTATGTCTTTCACCAAATTTGGGGTGCTTTCAGCATTATTTCCTTAGGTGTTTTTATGCTTCAGTTTCTCATTTTCTTTTCAGATTCCAGTCATATATTTTAATGTATTTCACACAGGGTCCCTGAAGCTGTCTTTCATTAAATTTTTTAACCTCTATTATCTGTCAATTTCAGCTTAAATAATATATGTAGATTTCTGAAGTTAACTGACTCTGTCCTCTGTCATTTTCATTCTGCTATAAGCTCAGCCAGCAATTTTAGAAATTGTATTCTTCACTTTTACAACTGTCATTTTGTTCTTTATGTGGTTTCTTTTTCTCCGATTATATTTCCTATGGGATATTTAGATTTTAATTTCATAGACTATAGTTAAAACAGCTTTGAAGTTGATATCTAACAATTTCAATGTCTCAGTAATCTTGGAGTTAACATCTATAGTCTGTCTTTTCCCTCAAGAGTAAGCCACAGTTGGTCGGGTGTGGTTGCCCACACCTGTAATCCCACCACTTTGGGAGGCCAAGGTGGACGAATCACTTGAGGCCAGGAGTTCGAGACCAGCCTGGCCAACGTGGTGAAACCCCATCTCTACTAAAAATACAAAAATTAGCTAGGTTTGCTGGCGCACACCTATAATCCCAGCTGCTCAGAAGGCTGAGGCATGAGAATCACTTGAACCGGGGAGGCAGAGGTTGCAGTGAGCCGTGATGGTGCCACTGCATTCCAGCCTCGGTGACAGAGCAAGACCATCTCAAAAAAACAAAAACAAAAACAGAATAAGTCACAGTTTTTTGTTTTTCTATGCTGAATAATTTTGAAATGTGTCTTGCACATTATGAGTACTATGTTGTGTCAATTTTGAGTTCTGTTCATTTCTCTGGAGAATGTTGATCTGTTTTTTTTTTTTGCCTATACTTTTGAATTTTTTTAGTTTTATTCTTTTCAAAATCATTTCCTATGTTGATCTGTCATATGTTGGTATTTTTTATTTCAGCAAGTAATCAAAGCAATAAAATTGAGAGTGTAATGCTGTTTGTGTGCAGTGTTTAACTCTCTGTTTTGTTCTCTAAGGCTTTGCTACACTGGCTTGTGTCCTTATGCATGTGTGATTTAGCATTAGGCTGACTTCTACTAGTTCGTACCAAAAATTACGAAATCTATTGCACATTTCTCCTCCATAACGCCTCCTCACTTTCCAATTTAGTAGTGATCCTTACCTTAATTTCTGTAGCGTAAAATATTTTGGGATTTCCATTGCCCATCCTTGCTACACTGTGATTGGCGCCCACCCTTGCAACAAGGCCACAAGTGATACACAAAATAGCAGGAGACTCAGACCAATGCAGGTCACTTTTTGATAGTCTGTTTTGTTTTTTGAGATGGAGTATTGCTCTGTCGCCCAGGCTATAGTGAAATAGCCTGCTCTCAGCTCACTGCAACCTCCGCCTCCCGGGTTCAAGCGATTGTCCTGCCTCAGCCTCCCGAGTAGCTGGGATTACAGGCGCCTGCCACCACAACCGGCTTATTTTTGTGTTTTTAGTAGAGACGCGGTTTCACCATGTTGGCCAGGCTTGTCTCAAACTCCTGACCTCAGGTGATCCACCCACCTTGGCCTCCCAAAGCACAGGGAATGCAGGCATGAGCCAAAGCACCTGGCACTTTTTTTTAAAGATCTAACTCCACAACCCCCTGTTTTGTTTAGTCTTACTCACTGACTTTGGGTACTTGATTTTAGCATTTTGTTAAGGATTTTTAGTTGACACCAGTCAGAGGAAGATGCACTATATGCCCCTGCAGCTGCCGGGTCCTGCTCTCCGCGACTACGAGCCACCGGTGAGAGAGCAGCCCACGGGCACACAGGCAGACCTGTCCTCGACATCACAAGGGCGCCACTTTTGGGGAGACTCACCCGCGCACTGTCCGCGCACACCTGAGGCTGGGATCCCGCGCTGCCTCCCCGGCGATCTGTCTGAGGTTTCTTCCTCCTGGGGTTTCTTCCTGCTGGTGGACCCTCGGTGAATCCCGGCCTCCGGAGACCGTGCTGGTAACTGCCCTGGCTAGGACTGGTCTCGGCCCCGACTCTGACGCACGATCACACAGGGCTCCCACTTCCCCAAGTCTCAGGGACCCATCCCCGGGCAACGGTGGCGGTCACTGTGACCAAAGCGGCGGCTCGGGCCCCGCTCATGCGCACTGGCGAGGCCGACTCTCCCGCCCCACCCCGCTTACTGGGCAGAGTCAGGCTGCGGACCCTTTAAAACACGGCGGCGACTCGGCGGCTGCGGGGCCTGGGGCGCCGGTGCTGGAGGTGGCGGCGGCGGCGGCTGGGGCGCAGCCCGAGGCGGCGGGTGGGAAGAGGACTGCCAGAGGGGCCTGCGGGAGACCCAGGGTCGGACCCATAGGAGTCCTGTCGTCAGGACCTCCTTGATCGCTCTTCTGCTTCGGTTCCCGGTGAAGGAGGAGCTTCAGGGTGCCGGCTGGGCTGCGCGGACTCCTCTTGGGGTCCGATGATGGATCACACCGTGTGATCGGGAATGGGGTTACAATACAGTGAGGGGGAAAGGGTCTCACCGGGGTACGGAAAGATCCCCAGGGCCGCAAGGCGTGCTGTCGGCTGCAAAGGCACCGACCCATGAGCCCATTGCCTCCCTCCTTCCTGGGAGGAGCAGGGGCCTGCCTTCATCTCCAAGGCCCGGGGGCTCCGGCATCCCGACGCGGCTTCCGGTGACAAGGGGCAAAGAGAGACAGAGGCGAGTCCGAGCTGCAGCCAGTGTGACCACCCGTGGCACTGACGTCCCCCAAGAGCACATGCAGTGAGCGTGTGTCCTTGAGGCCGTAGGCGGCGACGACGAGACGGATAGTGATGTCCGCGCATCTTCCCGGGGTCCACTGGAAACCTGCCCCACAAAGCGTAGGTAAAGCCAAGCGCACCTGAAAACCTGTGAGACAGGGCCTGTGCGCGAGTCCAGGCCGCATTCAGGGAGGCCCGCCAGAGGAGGCGAGAGGTTTCGACAAAGTAAACCCCACCCCCAGCCCGCCACCGGCTCGGCACCCCGACGCAACCTGCCCTGCACACAGCCAAAACCCAGTCCCGTTGGCTCCCTGACATCCGTGGCAGCCAAAAGATTCAGTGCTACAAGGCACTTTCCCCAGGAGCGGAGGAAGCGGTTGGCCCTCAACAATCAGACAGGAAGTGCAGGTGGGATGCAACGCCGCCTTTCCTAGAAGGCCAATGTCAGGACCGCTGGGCTTCCCTCCCCCTCTTCCTGGACCGAGCGTGCAGCCATCACTTGGGCCGTGGAGACCAAGAGAGCTTCACTATCCCACACAGGTACGGAAGCCCAGAGCTCCAGGATCGCCACCCCTGCCCAATCATGCAGAAAGCGGTGTGGAGAGGGAGACAATCATGACACGGACCCCCACGAGGTTTCTCCCTGATGGACTGGGAAGTCTTCTTTGTCGAAGACATTGAGCCAGACTAAGAAGCCGCCAGGCTTCTCAGAGACGGGGCAGACACAGCAAGAGGGAGGTCAGAGCAGAGGCCAGAGCCCAGGCAGGATACGGGGCCATGCCAGCACCACGCGGGCATCCGGGGAGGAGTGTCAAACGGGTGACTCGGCCAGGAAGGCCAGCCTTTGAGTGACAGAGATGCTTGCCCCATCCCCTTGCCGGCTTCCTTCTCCGTCCCTGCGTCGAGCTGTGGCTACATTTCTCCATGAGGGCAGAGGGCGAGAGGCGTGAGAACCATCTTCTTGAAGGTCTCCGGGCACCCTCCTGCGGGTGGACAATGAGCGCCTGGGAGGCCGTTGTCCTTGGTTGGGGAGCGGTCGTCTGCATCTAGCCTAGCAAAGAGGCTGCTCCGGATGGGGAGGTGATGAAAACCCCTGCGGGTCCGACGCAGATGCCCACGTTGCCCAGGCCTTCACAGACCCCCAACTGGAACCGCCGGGAAAACCACTGCCAACCGGCCACGCGACCCAGGCAGAGACGCGGGGAGAGGCTGACCAGAAGAAAGGCCGACGTGCAAGAAACCCACCCTCCGGCGCACAGGGCACATGTGTCCCAAGGCACACGCACACACACACGGACAGAGACAGAACGAGAGGGCGACGGAAGGAGGGAGAAGGGAGAGAGAGAGAGCCAGAGACGTAAGGGAGAGACACAAGTCGGCACACAGACGCGCACGCGCGCAAGCACATACACAGACACAAACACACACACACAGATACACACACACACACTCACACACACAGACACACACACACACCCATAACGCACACAGACATACAACGGGTAACACCCACCCCCAGGCAGCCCCTGCAGATGCCGGGTCCTGCTCTCCGCGACTACGAGCCAGCGGTGAGAGAGCAGCCCACGGGCACACAGGCAGACCTGTCCTCGACATCACAAGGGCGCCACTTTTGGGGAGACTCACCCGCGCACCGTCCGCGCACGCCTGAGGCTGGGATCCCGCGCTCCCTCCCCCGCGTTCTGTCTGAGGTTTCTTCCTCCTGGGGTTTCTTCCTGCTGGTGGACCCTCGGCGAATCCCGGCCTCCGGAGACCGTCCTGGTAACTGCCCTGGCTAGGACTGGTCTCGGCCCCGACTCTGACGCACGATCACACAGGGCTCCCACTTCCCCAAGTCTCAGGGACCCATCCCCGGGCAACGGTGGCGGTCACTGTGACCAAAGCGGCGGCTCGGGCCTCGCGCATGCGCACTGGCGAGGCCGACTCTCCCGACCCACCCGGCTTACTGGGCAGAGTCAGGCTGCGGACCCTTTAAAACATGGCGGCGACGCGGCGGCTGCGGGGCCTGGGGCGCCGGTGCTGGAGGTGGCGGCGGCGGCGGCTGCGGTGCAGCCCGAGGCGGCGGGTGGGAAGAGGACTGCCAGAGGGGCCTGCGGGAGACCCAGGGTCGGACCCATAGGAGTCCTGTCGTCAGGACCTCCTTGATCGCTCTTCTGCTTCGGTTCCCGGTGAAGGAGGAGCTTCGGGGTGCCGGCTGGGCTGCGCGGACTCCTCTTGGGGTCCGATGATGGATCCCACCGGGTGATCGGGAATGGGGTTACAATGCAGTGAGGCAGAAAGGGTCTCGCCGGGGCACGGAAAGATCCCCAGGGCCGCAAGGCGTGCTGTCGGCTGCAAAGGCACCGACCCATGAGCCCACTGCCTCCCTCCTTCCTGGGTGGAGCAGGGGCCTGCCTTCATCTCCAAGGCCCGGGGGCTCCGGCATCCCGACGCGGCTTCCGGTGACAAGGGGCAAAGAGAGACAGAGGCGAGTCCGAGCTGCAGCCAGTGTGACCACCCGTGGCACTGACGTCCCCCAAGAGCACATGCAGTGAGCGTGTGTCCTTGAGGCCGTAGGCGGCGACGACGAGACGGACAGTGATGTCCGCGCGTGCGCCCGGGGGCCACTGGAGACCTGCCCCACAAAGCGGAGGAAAAGCCAAGCGCACCTGAAAACCTGCGAGACAGGGCCTGTGCGCGAGTCCAGGCCGCATTCAGGGAGGCCCGCCAGAGGAGCCCAGAGGTTTGGACAAAGTAAACCCCACCCCCAGCCCGCCACCGGCTCGGCAACCCTGACGCAACCTGCCCTGCACACAGCCAAAACCCAGTCCCGTTGGCTCCCTGACATCCGTGGCAGCCAAAAGATTCAGGGCTACAAGGCACTTTCCCCAGGAGCGGAGGAAGCGGTTGGCCCTCAACAATCAGACAGGAAGTGCAGGTGGGATGCAACGCCGCCTTTCCTAGAAGGCCAATGTCAGGACCGCTGGGCTTCCCTCCCCCTCTTCCTGGACCGAGCGTGCAGCCATCACTTGGGCCGTGGAGACCAAGAGAGCTTCCCTATCCCACACAGGTACGGAAGCCCAGAGCTCCAGGATCGCCACCCCTGCCCACTCATGCAGAAAGCGGTGTGGAGAGGGAGACAATCATGACACGGACCCCCACGAGGTTTCTCCCTGATGGACTGGGAAGTCTTCTTTGTCGAAGACATTGAGCCAGACTAAGAAGCCGCCAGGCTTCTCAGAGACGGGGCAGACACAGCAAGAGGGAGGTCAGAGCAGAGGCCAGAGCCCAGGCAGGATACGGGGCCATGCCAGCACCACGCGGGCATCCGGGGAGGAGTGTCAAACGGGTGACTCGGCCAGGAAGGCCAGCCTTTGAGTGACAGAGATGCTTGCCCCATCCCCTTGCCGGCTTCCTTCTCCGTCCCTGCGTCGAGCTGTGGCTACATTTCTCCATGAGGGCAGAGGGCGAGAGGCGTGAGAACCATCTTCTTGAAGGTCTCCGGGCACCCTCCTGCGGGTGGACAATGAGCGCCTGGGAGGCCGTTGTCCTTGGTTGGGGAGCGGTCGTCTGCATCTAGCCTAGCAAAGAGGCTGCTCCGGATGGGGAGGTGATGAAAACCCCTGCGGGTCCGACGCAGATGCCCACGTTGCCCAGGCCTTCACAGACCCCCAACTGGAACCGCCGGGAAAACCACTGCCAACCGGCCACGCGACCCAGGCAGAGACGCGGGGAGAGGCTGACCAGAAGAAAGGCCGACGTGCAAGAAACCCACCCTCCGGCGCACAGGGCACATGTGTCCCAAGGCACACGCACACACACACGGACAGAGACAGAACGAGAGGGCGACGGAAAGAGGGAGAAGGGAGAGAGAGAGAGCCAGAGACGTAAGGGAGAGACACAAGTCGGCACACAGACGCGCACGCGCGCAAGCACATACACAGACACACACACACACAGATACACACACACACACTCACACACACAGACACACACACACACCCATAACGCACACAGACATACAACGGGTAACACCCACCCCCAGGCAGCCCCTGCAGATGCCGGGTCCTGCTCTCCGCGACTACGAGCCAGCGGTGAGAGAGCAGCCCACGGGCACACAGGCAGACCTGTCCTCGACATCACAAGGGCGCCACTTTTGGGGAGACTCACCCGCGCACCGTCCGCGCACGCCTGAGGCTGGGATCCCGCGCTCCCTCCCCCGCGTTCTGTCTGAGGTTTCTTCCTCCTGGGGTTTCTTCCTGCTGGTGGACCCTCGGCGAATCCCGGCCTCCGGAGACCGTCCTGGTAACTGCCCTGGCTAGGACTGGTCTCGGCCCCGACTCTGACGCACGATCACACAGGGTTCCCACTTCCCCAAGTCTCAGGGACCCATCCCCGGGCAACGGTGGCGGTCACTGTGACCAAAGCGGCGGCTCGGGCCTCGCGCATGCGCACTGGCGAGGCCGACTCTCCCGACCCACCCCGTTTACTGGGCAGAGTCAGGCTGCGGACCCTTTAAAACATGGCGGCGACGCGGCGGCTGCGGGGCCTGGGGCGCCGGTGCTGGAGGTGGCGGCGGCGGCGGCTGCGGTGCAGCCCGAGGCGGCGGGTGGGAAGAGGACTGCCAGAGGGGCCTGCGGGAGACCCAGGGTCGGACCCATAGGAGTCCTGTCGTCAGGACCTCCTTGATCGCTCTTCTGCTTCGGTTCCCGGTGAAGGAGGAGCTTCGGGGTGCCGGCTGGGCTGCGCGGACTCCTCTTGGGGTCCGATGATGGATCCCACCGGGTGATCGGTAATGGGGTTACAATGCAGTGAGGCAGAAAGGGTCTCGCCGGGGAACGGATAGATCCCCAGGGCCGCAAGGCGTGCTGTCGGCTGCAAAGGCACCGACCCATGAGCCCACTGCCTCCCTCCTTCCTGGGTGGAGCAGGGGCCTGCCTTCATCTCCAAGGCCCGGGGGCTCCGGCATCCCGACGCGGCTTCCGGTGACAAGGGGCAAAGAGAGACAGAGGCGAGTCCGAGCTGCAGCCAGTGTGACCACCCGTGGCACTGACGTCCCCCAAGAGCACATGCAGTGAGCGTGTGTCCTTGAGGCCGTAGGCGGCGACGACGAGACGGACAGTGATGTCCGCGCGTGCGCCCGGGGGCCACTGGAGACCTGCCCCACAAAGCGGAGGAAAAGCCAAGCGCACCTGAAAACCTGCGAGACAGGGCCTGTGCGCGAGTCCAGGCCGCATTCAGGGAGGCCCGCCAGAGGAGCCCAGAGGTTTGGACAAAGTAAACCCCACCCCCAGCCCGCCACCGGCTCGGCAACCCTGACGCAACCTGCCCTGCACACAGCCAAAACCCAGTCCCGTTGGCTCCCTGACATCCGTGGCAGCCAAAAGATTCAGGGCTACAAGGCACTTTCCCCAGGAGCGGAGGAAGCGGTTGGCCCTCAACAATCAGACAGGAAGTGCAGGTGGGATGCAACGCCGCCTTTCCTAGAAGGCCAATGTCAGGACCGCTGGGCTTCCCTCCCCCTCTTCCTGGACCGAGCGTGCAGCCATCACTTGGGCCGTGGAGACCAAGAGAGCTTCCCTATCCCACACAGGTACGGAAGCCCAGAGCTCCAGGATCGCCACCCCTGCCCACTCATGCAGAAAGCGGTGTGGAGAGGGAGACAATCATGACACGGACCCCCACGAGGTTTCTCCCTGATGGACTGGGAAGTCTTCTTTGTCGAAGACATTGAGCCAGACTAAGAAGCCGCCAGGCTTCTCAGAGACGGGGCAGACACAGCAAGAGGGAGGTCAGAGCAGAGGCCAGAGCCCAGGCAGGATACGGGGCCATGCCAGCACCACGCGGGCATCCGGGGAGGAGTGTCAAACGGGTGACTCGGCCAGGAAGGCCAGCCTTTGAGTGACAGAGATGCTTGCCCCATCCCCTTGCCGGCTTCCTTCTCCGTCCCTGCGTCGAGCTGTGGCTACATTTCTCCATGAGGGCAGAGGGCGAGAGGCGTGAGAACCATCTTCTTGAAGGTCTCCGGGCACCCTCCTGCGGGTGGACAATGAGCGCCTGGGAGGCCGTTGTCCTTGGTTGGGGAGCGGTCGTCTGCATCTAGCCTAGCAAAGAGGCTGCTCCGGATGGGGAGGTGATGAAAACCCCTGCGGGTCCGACGCAGATGCCCACGTTGCCCAGGCCTTCACAGACCCCCAACTGGAACCGCCGGGAAAACCACTGCCAACCGGCCACGCGACCCAGGCAGAGACGCGGGGAGAGGCTGACCAGAAGAAAGGCCGACGTGCAAGAAACCCACCCTCCGGCGCACAGGGCACATGTGTCCCAAGGCACACGCACACACACACGGACAGAGACAGAACGAGAGGGCGACGGAAAGAGGGAGAAGGGAGAGAGAGAGAGCCAGAGACGTAAGGGAGAGACACAAGTCGGCACACAGACGCGCACGCGCGCAAGCACATACACAGACACACACACACACAGATACACACACACACACTCACACACACAGACACACACACACACCCATAACGCACACAGACATACAACGGGTAACACCCACCCCCAGGCAGCCCCTGCAGATGCCGGGTCCTGCTCTCCGCGACTACGAGCCAGCGGTGAGAGAGCAGCCCACGGGCACACAGGCAGACCTGTCCTCGACATCACAAGGGCGCCACTTTTGGGGAGACTCACCCGCGCACCGTCCGCGCACGCCTGAGGCTGGGATCCCGCGCTCCCTCCCCCGCGTTCTGTCTGAGGTTTCTTCCTCCTGGGGTTTCTTCCTGCTGGTGGACCCTCGGCGAATCCCGGCCTCCGGAGACCGTCCTGGTAACTGCCCTGGCTAGGACTGGTCTCGGCCCCGACTCTGACGCACGATCACACAGGGTTCCCACTTCCCCAAGTCTCAGGGACCCATCCCCGGGCAACGGTGGCGGTCACTGTGACCAAAGCGGCGGCTCGGGCCTCGCGCATGCGCACTGGCGAGGCCGACTCTCCCGACCCACCCCGTTTACTGGGCAGAGTCAGGCTGCGGACCCTTTAAAACATGGCGGCGACGCGGCGGCTGCGGGGCCTGGGGCGCCGGTGCTGGAGGTGGCGGCGGCGGCGGCTGCGGTGCAGCCCGAGGCGGCGGGTGGGAAGAGGACTGCCAGAGGGGCCTGCGGGAGACCCAGGGTCGGACCCATAGGAGTCCTGTCGTCAGGACCTCCTTGATCGCTCTTCTGCTTCGGTTCCCGGTGAAGGAGGAGCTTCGGGGTGCCGGCTGGGCTGCGCGGACTCCTCTTGGGGTCCGATGATGCATCCCACCGGGTGATCGGGAATGGGGTTACAATGCAGTGAGGCAGAAAGGGTCTCGCCGGGGAACGGATAGATCCCCAGGGCCGCAAGGCGTGCTGTCGGCTGCAAAGGCACCGACCCATGAGCCCACTGCCTCCCTCCTTCCTGGGTGGAGCAGGGGCCTGCCTTCATCTCCAAGGCCCGGGGGCTCCGGCATCCCGACGCGGCTTCCGGTGACAAGGGGCAAAGAGAGACAGAGGCGAGTCCGAGCTGCAGCCAGTGTGACCACCCGTGGCACTGACGTCCCCCAAGAGCACATGCAGTGAGCGTGTGTCCTTGAGGCCGTAGGCGGCGACGACGAGACGGACAGTGATGTCCGCGCGTGCGCCCGGGGGCCACTGGAGACCTGCCCCACAAAGCGGAGGAAAAGCCAAGCGCACCTGAAAACCTGCGAGACAGGGCCTGTGCGCGAGTCCAGGCCGCATTCAGGGAGGCCCGCCAGAGGAGCCCAGAGGTTTGGACAAAGTAAACCCCACCCCCAGCCCGCCACCGGCTCGGCAACCCTGACGCAACCTGCCCTGCACACAGCCAAAACCCAGTCCCGTTGGCTCCCTGACATCCGTGGCAGCCAAAAGATTCAGGGCTACAAGGCACTTTCCCCAGGAGCGGAGGAAGCGGTTGGCCCTCAACAATCAGACAGGAAGTGCAGGTGGGATGCAACGCCGCCTTTCCTAGAAGGCCAATGTCAGGACCGCTGGGCTTCCCTCCCCCTCTTCCTGGACCGAGCGTGCAGCCATCACTTGGGCCGTGGAGACCAAGAGAGCTTCCCTATCCCACACAGGTACGGAAGCCCAGAGCTCCAGGATCGCCACCCCTGCCCACTCATGCAGAAAGCGGTGTGGAGAGGGAGACAATCATGACACGGACCCCCACGAGGTTTCTCCCTGATGGACTGGGAAGTCTTCTTTGTCGAAGACATTGAGCCAGACTAAGAAGCCGCCAGGCTTCTCAGAGACGGGGCAGACACAGCAAGAGGGAGGTCAGAGCAGAGGCCAGAGCCCAGGCAGGATACGGGGCCATGCCAGCACCACGCGGGCATCCGGGGAGGAGTGTCAAACGGGTGACTCGGCCAGGAAGGCCAGCCTTTGAGTGACAGAGATGCTTGCCCCATCCCCTTGCCGGCTTCCTTCTCCGTCCCTGCGTCGAGCTGTGGCTACATTTCTCCATGAGGGCAGAGGGCGAGAGGCGTGAGAACCATCTTCTTGAAGGTCTCCGGGCACCCTCCTGCGGGTGGACAATGAGCGCCTGGGAGGCCGTTGTCCTTGGTTGGGGAGCGGTCGTCTGCATCTAGCCTAGCAAAGAGGCTGCTCCGGATGGGGAGGTGATGAAAACCCCTGCGGGTCCGACGCAGATGCCCACGTTGCCCAGGCCTTCACAGACCCCCAACTGGAACCGCCGGGAAAACCACTGCCAACCGGCCACGCGACCCAGGCAGAGACGCGGGGAGAGGCTGACCAGAAGAAAGGCCGACGTGCAAGAAACCCACCCTCCGGCGCACAGGGCACATGTGTCCCAAGGCACACGCACACACACACGGACAGAGACAGAACGAGAGGGCGACGGAAAGAGGGAGAAGGGAGAGAGAGAGAGCCAGAGACGTAAGGGAGAGACACAAGTCGGCACACAGACGCGCACGCGCGCAAGCACAGACACAGACACAAACACACACACACAGATACACACACACACACTCACACACACAGACACACACACACACCCATAACGCACACAGACATACAACGGGTAACACCCACCCCCAGGCAGCCCCTGCAGATGCCGGGTCCTGCTCTCCGCGACTACGAGCCAGCGGTGAGAGAGCAGCCCACGGGCACACAGGCAGACCTGTCCTCGACATCACAAGGGCGCCACTTTTGGGGAGACTCACCCGCGCACCGTCCGCGCACGCCTGAGGCTGGGATCCCGCGCTGCCTCCCCGGCGATCTGTCTGAGGTTTCTTCCTCCTGGGGTTTCTTCCTGCTGGTGGACCCTCGGCGAATCCCGGCCTCCGGAGACCGTCCTGGTAACTGCCCTGGCTAGGACTGGTCTCGGCCCCGACTCTGACGCACGATCACACAGGGCTCCCACTTCCCCAAGTCTCAGGGACCCATCCCCGGGCAACGGTGGCGGTCACTGTGACCAAAGCGGCGGCTCGGGCCTCGCGCATGCGCACTGGCGAGGCCGACTCTCCCGACCCACCCGGCTTACTGGGCAGAGTCAGGCTGCGGACCCTTTAAAACATGGCGGCGACGCGGCGGCTGCGGGGCCTGGGGCGCCGGTGCTGGAGGTGGCGGCGGCGGCGGCTGGGGCGCAGCCCGAGGCGGCGGGTGGGAAGAGGACTGCCAGAGGGGCCTGCGGGAGACCCAGGGTCGGACCCATAGGAGTCCTGTCGTCAGGACCTCCTTGATCGCTCTTCTGCTTCGGTTCTCGGTGAAGGAGGAGCTTCGGGGTGCCGGCTGGGCTGCGCGGACTCCTCTTGGGGTCCGATGATGCATCCCACCAGGTGATCGGGAATGGGGTTACAATGCAGTGAGGCAGAAAGGGTCTCGCCGGGGAACGGATAGATCCCCAGGGCCGCAAGGCGTGCTGTCGGCTGCAAAGGCACCGACCCATGAGCCCACTGCCTCCCTCCTTCCTGGGTGGAGCAGGGGCCTGCCTTCATCTCCAAGGCCCGGGGGCTCCGGCATCCCGACGCGGCTTCCGGTGACAAGGGGCAAAGAGAGACAGAGGCGAGTCCGAGCTGCAGCCAGTGTGACCACCCGTGGCACTGACGTCCCCCAAGAGCACATGCAGTGAGCGTGTGTCCTTGAGGCCGTAGGCGGCGACGACGAGACGGACGGTGATGTCCGCGCGTGCGCCCGGGGGCCACTGGAGACCTGCCCCACAAAGCGGAGGAAAAGCCAAGCGCACCTGAAAACCTGCGAGACAGGGCCTGTGCGCGAGTCCAGGCCGCATTCAGGGAGGCCCGCCAGAGGAGCCCAGAGGTTTGGACAAAGTAAACCCCACCCCCAGCCCGCCACCGGCTCGGCACCCCTGACGCAACCTGCCCTGCACACAGCCAAAACCCAGTCCCGTTGGCTCCCTGACATCCGTGGCAGCCAAAAGATTCAGGGCTACAAGGCACTTTCCCCAAGAGCGGAGGAAGCGGTTGGCCCTCAACAATCAGACAGGAAGTGCAGGTGGGATGCAACGCCGCCTTTCCTAGAAGGCCGATGTCAGGACCGCTGGGCTTCCCTCCCCCTCTTCCTGGACCGAGCGTGCAGCCATCACTTGGGCCGTGGAGACCAAGAGAGCTTCCCTATCCCACACAGGTACGGAAGCCCAGAGCTCCAGGATCGCCACCCCTGCCCACTCATGCAGAAAGCGGTGTGGAGAGGGAGACAATCATGACACGGACCCCCACGAGGTTTCTCCCTGATGGACTGGGAAGTCTTCTTTGTCGAAGACATTGAGCCAGACTAAGAAGCCGCCAGGCTTCTCAGAGACGGGGCAGACACAGCAAGAGGGAGGTCAGAGCAGAGGCCAGAGCCCAGGCAGGATACGGGGCCATGCCAGCACCACGCGGGCATCCGGGGAGGAGTGTCAAACGGGTGACTCGGCCAGGAAGGCCAGCCTTTGAGTGACAGAGATGCTTGCCCCATCCCCTTGCCGGCTTCCTTCTCCGTCCCTGCGTCGAGCTGTGGCTACATTTCTCCATGAGGGCAGAGGGCGAGAGGCGTGAGAACCATCTTCTTGAAGGTCTCCGGGCACCCTCCTGCGGGTGGACAATGAGCGCCTGGGAGGCCGTTGTCCTTGGTTGGGGAGCGGTCGTCTGCATCTAGCCTAGCAAAGAGGCTGCTCCGGATGGGGAGGTGATGAAAACCCCTGCGGGTCCGACGCAGATGCCCACGTTGCCCAGGCCTTCACAGACCCCCAACTGGAACCGCCGGGAAAACCACTGCCAACCGGCCACGCGACCCAGGCAGAGACGCGGGGAGAGGCTGACCAGAAGAAAGGCCGACGTGCAAGAAACCCACCCTCCGGCGCACAGGGCACATGTGTCCCAAGGCACACGCACACACACACGGACAGAGACAGAACGAGAGGGCGACGGAAAGAGGGAGAAGGGAGAGAGAGAGAGCCAGAGACGTAAGGGAGAGAGAGAGATCCAGAGACGTAAGGGAGAGACACAAGTCGGCACACAGACGCGCACGCGCGCAAGCACATACACAGACACAAACACACACACACAGATACACACACACACACTCACACACACAGACACACACACACACCCATAACGCACACAGACATACAACGGGTAACACCCACCCCCAGGCAGCCCCTGCAGATGCCGGGTCCTGCTCTCCGCGACTACGAGCCAGCGGTGAGAGAGCAGCCCACGGGCACACAGGCAGACCTGTCCTCGACATCACAAGGGCGCCACTTTTGGGGAGACTCACCCGCGCACCGTCCGCGCACGCCTGAGGCTGGGATCCCGCGCTCCCTCCCCCGCGTTCTGTCTGAGGTTTCTTCCTCCTGGGGTTTCTTCCTGCTGGTGGACCCTCGGCGAATCCCGGCCTCCGGAGACCGTCCTGGTAACTGCCCTGGCTAGGACTGGTCTCGGCCCCGACTCTGACGCACGATCACACAGGGCTCCCACTTCCCCAAGTCTCAGGGACCCATCCCCGGGCAACGGTGGCGGTCACTGTGACCAAAGCGGCGGCTCGGGCCTCGCGCATGCGCACTGGCGAGGCCGACTCTCCCGACCCACCCCGCTTACTGGGCAGAGTCAGGCTGCGGACCCTTTAAAACATGGCGGCGACGCGGCGGCTGCGGGGCCTGGGGCGCCGGTGCTGGAGGTGGCGGCGGCGGCGGCTGGGGCGCAGCCCGAGGCGGCGGGTGGGAAGAGGACTGCCAGAGGGGCCTGCGGGAGACCCAGGGTCGGACCCATAGGAGTCCTGTCGTCAGGACCTCCTTGATCGCTCTTCTGCTTCGGTTCTCGGTGAAGGAGGAGCTTCGGGGTGCCGGCTGGGCTGCGCGGACTCCTCTTGGGGTCCGATGATGCATCCCACCGGGTGATCGGGAATGGGGTTACAATGCAGTGAGTCAGAAAGGGTCTCGCCGGGGCACGGAAAGATCCCCAGGGCCGCAAGGCGTGCTGTCGGCTGCAAAGGCACCGACCCATGAGCCCACTGCCTCCCTCCTTCCTGGGTGGAGCAGGGGCCTGCCTTCATCTCCAAGGCCCGGGGGCTCCGGCATCCCGACGCGGCTTCCGGTGACAAGGGGCAAAGAGAGACAGAGGCGAGTCCGAGCTGCAGCCAGTGTGACCACCCGTGGCACTGACGTCCCCCAAGAGCACATGCAGTGAGCGTGTGTCCTTGAGGCCGTAGGCGGCGACGACGAGACGGACAGTGATGTCCGCGCGTGCGCCCGGGGGCCACTGGAGACCTGCCCCACAAAGCGGAGGAAAAGCCAAGCGCACCTGAAAACCTGCGAGACAGGGCCTGTGCGCGAGTCCAGGCCGCATTCAGGGAGGCCCGCCAGAGGAGCCCAGAGGTTTGGACAAAGTAAACCCCACCCCCAGCCCGCCACCGGCTCGGCACCCCTGACGCAACCTGCCCTGCACACAGCCAAAACCCAGTCCCGTTGGCTCCCTGACATCCGTGGCAGCCAAAAGATTCAGGGCTACAAGGCACTTTCCCCAGGAGCGGAGGAAGCGGTTGGCCCTCAACAATCAGACAGGAAGTGCAGGTGGGATGCAATGCCGCCTTTCCTAGAAGGCCGATGTCAGGACCGCTGGGCTTCCCTCCCCCTCTTCCTGGACCGAGCGTGCAGCCATCACTTGGGCCGTGGAGACCAAGAGAGCTTCCCTATCCCACACAGGTACGGAAGCCCAGAGCTCCAGGATCGCCACCCCTGCCCACTCATGCAGAAAGCGGTGTGGAGAGGGAGACAATCATGACACGGACCCCCACGAGGTTTCTCCCTGATGGACTGGGAAGTCTTCTTTGTCGAAGACATTGAGCCAGACTAAGAAGCCGCCAGGCTTCTCAGAGACGGGGCAGACACAGCAAGAGGGAGGTCAGAGCAGAGGCCAGAGCCCAGGCAGGATGCGGGGCCATGCCAGCACCACGCGGGCATCCGGGGAGGAGTGTCAAACGGGTGACTCGGCCAGGAAGGCCAGCCTTTGAGTGACAGAGATGCTTGCCCCATCCCCTTGCCGGCTTCCTTCTCCGTCCCTGCGTCGAGCTGTGGCTACATTTCTCCATGAGGGCAGAGGGCGAGAGGCGTGAGAACCATCTTCTTGAAGGTCTCCGGGCACCCTCCTGCGGGTGGACAATGAGCGCCTGGGAGGCCGTTGTCCTTGGTTGGGGAGCGGTCGTCTGCATCTAGCCTAGCAAAGAGGCTGCTCCGGATGGGGAGGTGATGAAAACCCCTGCGGGTCCGACGCAGATGCCCACGTTGCCCAGGCCTTCACAGACCCCCAACTGGAACCGCCGGGAAAACCACTGCCAACCGGCCACGCGACCCAGGCAGAGACGCGGGGAGAGGCTGACCAGAAGAAAGGCCGACGTGCAAGAAACCCACCCTCCGGCGCACAGGGCACATGTGTCCCAAGGCACACGCACACACACACGGACAGAGACAGAACGAGAGGGCGACGGAAAGAGGGAGAAGGGAGAGAGAGAGAGCCAGAGACGTAAGGGAGAGACACAAGTCGGCACACAGACGCGCACGCGCGCAAGCACATACACAGACACAAACACACACACACAGATACACACACACACACTCACACACACAGACACACACACACACCCATAACGCACACAGACATACAACGGGTAACACCCACCCCCAGGCAGCCCCTGCAGATGCCGGGTCCTGCTCTCCGCGACTACGAGCCAGCGGTGAGAGAGCAGCCCACGGGCACACAGGCAGACCTGTCCTCGACATCACAAGGGCGCCACTTTTGGGGAGACTCACCCGCGCACCGTCCGCGCACGCCTGAGGCTGGGATCCCGCGCTGCCTCCCCGGCGATCTGTCTGAGGTTTCTTCCTCCTGGGGTTTCTTCCTGCTGGTGGACCCTCGGCGAATCCCGGCCTCCGGAGACCGTCCTGGTAACTGCCCTGGCTAGGACTGGTCTCGGCCCCGACTCTGACGCACGATCACACAGGGCTCCCACTTCCCCAAGTCTCAGGGACCCATCCCCGGGCAACGGTGGCGGTCACTGTGACCAAAGCGGCGGCTCGGGCCTCGCGCATGCGCACTGGCGAGGCCGACTCTCCCGACCCACCCGGCTTACTGGGCAGAGTCAGGCTGCGGACCCTTTAAAACATGGCGGCGACGCGGCGGCTGCGGGGCCTGGGGCGCCGGTGCTGGAGGTGGCGGCGGCGGCGGCTGGGGCGCAGCCCGAGGCGGCGGGTGGGAAGAGGACTGCCAGAGGGGCCTGCGGGAGACCCAGGGTCGGACCCATAGGAGTCCTGTCGTCAGGACCTCCTTGATCGCTCTTCTGCTTCGGTTCCCGGTGAAGGAGGAGCTTCGGGGTGCCGGCTGGGCTGCGCGGACTCCTCTTGGGGTCCGATGATGCATCCCACCGGGTGATCGGGAATGGGGTTACAATGCAGTGAGGCAGAAAGGGTCTCGCCGGGGCACGGAAAGATCCCCAGGGCCGCAAGGCGTGCTGTCGGCTGCAAAGGCACCGACCCATGAGCCCACTGCCTCCCTCCTTCCTGGGTGGAGCAGGGGCCTGCCTTCATCTCCAAGGCCCGGGGGCTCCGGCATCCCGACGCGGCTTCCGGTGACAAGGGGCAAAGAGAGACAGAGGCGAGTCCGAGCTGCAGCCAGTGTGACCACCCGTGGCACTGACGTCCCCCAAGAGCACATGCAGTGAGCGTGTGTCCTTGAGGCCGTAGGCGGCGACGACGAGACGGACAGTGATGTCCGCGCGTGCGCCCGGGGGCCACTGGAGACCTGCCCCACAAAGCGGAGGAAAAGCCAAGCGCACCTGAAAACCTGCGAGACAGGGCCTGTGCGCGAGTCCAGGCCGCATTCGGGGAGGCCCGCCAGAGGAGCCCAGAGGTTTGGACAAAGTAAACCCCACCCCCAGCCCGCCACCGGCTCGGCAACCCTGACGCAACCTGCCCTGCACACAGCCAAAACCCAGTCCCGTTGGCTCCCTGACATCCGTGGCAGCCAAAAGATTCAGGGCTACAAGGCACTTTCCCCAGGAGCGGAGGAAGCGGTTGGCCCTCAACAATCAGACAGGAAGTGCAGGTGGGATGCAACGCCGCCTTTCCTAGAAGGCCGATGTCAGGACCGCTGGGCTTCCCTCCCCCTCTTCCTGGACCGAGCGTGCAGCCATCACTTGGGCCGTGGAGACCAAGAGAGCTTCCCTATCCCACACAGGTACGGAAGCCCAGAGCTCCAGGATCGCCACCCCTGCCCACTCATGCAGAAAGCGGTGTGGAGAGGGAGACAATCATGACACGGACCCCCACGAGGTTTCTCCCTGATGGACTGGGAAGTCTTCTTTGTCGAAGACATTGAGCCAGACTAAGAAGCCGCCAGGCTTCTCAGAGACGGGGCAGACACAGCAAGAGGGAGGTCAGAGCAGAGGCCAGAGCCCAGGCAGGATACGGGGCCATGCCAGCACCACGCGGGCATCCGGGGAGGAGTGTCAAACGGGTGACTCGGCCAGGAAGGCCAGCCTTTGAGTGACAGAGATGCTTGCCCCATCCCCTTGCCGGCTTCCTTCTCCGTCCCTGCGTCGAGCTGTGGCTACATTTCTCCATGAGGGCAGAGGGCGAGAGGCGTGAGAACCATCTTCTTGAAGGTCTCCGGGCACCCTCCTGCGGGTGGACAATGAGCGCCTGGGAGGCCGTTGTCCTTGGTTGGGGAGCGGTCGTCTGCATCTAGCCTAGCAAAGAGGCTGCTCCGGATGGGGAGGTGATGAAAACCCCTGCGGGTCCGACGCAGATGCCCACGTTGCCCAGGCCTTCACAGACCCCCAACTGGAACCGCCGGGAAAACCACTGCCAACCGGCCACGCGACCCAGGCAGAGACGCGGGGAGAGGCTGACCAGAAGAAAGGCCGACGTGCAAGAAACCCACCCTCCGGCGCACAGGGCACATGTGTCCCAAGGCACACGCACACACACACGGACAGAGACAGAACGAGAGGGCGACGGAAAGAGGGAGAAGGGAGAGAGAGAGAGCCAGAGACGTAAGGGAGAGACACAAGTCGGCACACAGACGCGCACGCGCGCAAGCACAGACACAGACACAAACACACACACACAGATACACACACACACACTCACACACACAGACACACACACACACCCATAACGCACACAGACATACAACGGGTAACACCCACCCCCAGGCAGCCCCTGCAGATGCCGGGTCCTGCTCTCCGCGACTACGAGCCAGCGGTGAGAGAGCAGCCCACGGGCACACAGGCAGACCTGTCCTCGACATCACAAGGGCGCCACTTTTGGGGAGACTCACCCGCGCACCGTCCGCGCACGCCTGAGGCTGGGATCCCGCGCTGCTGCCTCCCCGGCGATCTGTCTGAGGTTTCTTCCTCCTGGGGTTTCTTCCTGCTGGTGGACCCTCGGCGAATCCCGGCCTCCGGAGACCGTCCTGGTAACTGCCCTGGCTAGGACTGGTCTCGGCCCCGACTCTGACGCACGATCACACAGGGCTCCCACTTCCCCAAGTCTCAGGGACCCATCCCCGGGCAACGGTGGCGGTCACTGTGACCAAAGCGGCGGCTCGGGCCTCGCGCATGCGCACTGGCGAGGCCGACTCTCCCGACCCACCCGGCTTACTGGGCAGAGTCAGGCTGCGGACCCTTTAAAACATGGCGGCGACGCGGCGGCTGCGGGGCCTGGGGCGCCGGTGCTGGAGGTGGCGGCGGCGGCGGCTGGGGCGCAGCCCGAGGCGGCGGGTGGGAAGAGGACTGCCAGAGGGGCCTGCGGGAGACCCAGGGTCGGACCCATAGGAGTCCTGTCGTCAGGACCTCCTTGATCGCTCTTCTGCTTCGGTTCTCGGTGAAGGAGGAGCTTCGGGGTGCCGGCTGGGCTGCGCGGACTCCTCTTGGGGTCCGATGATGCATCCCACCAGGTGATCGGGAATGGGGTTACAATGCAGTGAGGCAGAAAGGGTCTCGCCGGGGAACGGATAGATCCCCAGGGCCGCAAGGCGTGCTGTCGGCTGCAAAGGCACCGACCCATGAGCCCACTGCCTCCCTCCTTCCTGGGTGGAGCAGGGGCCTGCCTTCATCTCCAAGGCCCGGGGGCTCCGGCATCCCGACGCGGCTTCCGGTGACAAGGGGCAAAGAGAGACAGAGGCGAGTCCGAGCTGCAGCCAGTGTGACCACCCGTGGCACTGACGTCCCCCAAGAGCACATGCAGTGAGCGTGTGTCCTTGAGGCCGTAGGCGGCGACGACGAGACGGACGGTGATGTCCGCGCGTGCGCCCGGGGGCCACTGGAGACCTGCCCCACAAAGCGGAGGAAAAGCCAAGCGCACCTGAAAACCTGCGAGACAGGGCCTGTGCGCGAGTCCAGGCCGCATTCAGGGAGGCCCGCCAGAGGAGCCCAGAGGTTTGGACAAAGTAAACCCCACCCCCAGCCCGCCACCGGCTCGGCACCCCTGACGCAACCTGCCCTGCACACAGCCAAAACCCAGTCCCGTTGGCTCCCTGACATCCGTGGCAGCCAAAAGATTCAGGGCTACAAGGCACTTTCCCCAAGAGCGGAGGAAGCGGTTGGCCCTCAACAATCAGACAGGAAGTGCAGGTGGGATGCAACGCCGCCTTTCCTAGAAGGCCGATGTCAGGACCGCTGGGCTTCCCTCCCCCTCTTCCTGGACCGAGCGTGCAGCCATCACTTGGGCCGTGGAGACCAAGAGAGCTTCCCTATCCCACACAGGTACGGAAGCCCAGAGCTCCAGGATCGCCACCCCTGCCCACTCATGCAGAAAGCGGTGTGGAGAGGGAGACAATCATGACACGGACCCCCACGAGGTTTCTCCCTGATGGACTGGGAAGTCTTCTTTGTCGAAGACATTGAGCCAGACTAAGAAGCCGCCAGGCTTCTCAGAGACGGGGCAGACACAGCAAGAGGGAGGTCAGAGCAGAGGCCAGAGCCCAGGCAGGATACGGGGCCATGCCAGCACCACGCGGGCATCCGGGGAGGAGTGTCAAACGGGTGACTCGGCCAGGAAGGCCAGCCTTTGAGTGACAGAGATGCTTGCCCCATCCCCTTGCCGGCTTCCTTCTCCGTCCCTGCGTCGAGCTGTGGCTACATTTCTCCATGAGGGCAGAGGGCGAGAGGCGTGAGAACCATCTTCTTGAAGGTCTCCGGGCACCCTCCTGCGGGTGGACAATGAGCGCCTGGGAGGCCGTTGTCCTTGGTTGGGGAGCGGTCGTCTGCATCTAGCCTAGCAAAGAGGCTGCTCCGGATGGGGAGGTGATGAAAACCCCTGCGGGTCCGACGCAGATGCCCACGTTGCCCAGGCCTTCACAGACCCCCAACTGGAACCGCCGGGAAAACCACTGCCAACCGGCCACGCGACCCAGGCAGAGACGCGGGGAGAGGCTGACCAGAAGAAAGGCCGACGTGCAAGAAACCCACCCTCCGGCGCACAGGGCACATGTGTCCCAAGGCACACGCACACACACACGGACAGAGACAGAACGAGAGGGCGACGGAAAGAGGGAGAAGGGAGAGAGAGAGAGCCAGAGACGTAAGGGAGAGACACAAGTCGGCACACAGACGCGCACGCGCGCAAGCACAGACACAAACACACACACACAGATACACACACACACACTCACACACACAGACACACACACACCCATAACGCACACAGACATACAACGGGTAACACCCACCCCCAGGCAGCCCCTGCAGATGCCGGGTCCTGCTCTCCGCGACTACGAGCCAGCGGTGAGAGAGCAGCCCACGGGCACACAGGCAGACCTGTCCTCGACATCACAAGGGCGCCACTTTTGGGGAGACTCACCCGCGCACCGTCCGCGCACGCCTGAGGCTGGGATCCCGCGCTGCCTCCCCGGCGATCTGTCTGAGGTTTCTTCCTCCTGGGGTTTCTTCCTGCTGGTGGACCCTCGGCGAATCCCGGCCTCCGGAGACCGTCCTGGTAACTGCCCTGGCTAGGACTGGTCTCGGCCCCGACTCTGACGCACGATCACACAGGGCTCCCACTTCCCCAAGTCTCAGGGACCCATCCCCGGGCAACGGTGGCGGTCACTGTGACCAAAGCGGCGGCTCGGGCCTCGCGCATGCGCACTGGCGAGGCCGACTCTCCCGACCCACCCGGCTTACTGGGCAGAGTCAGGCTGCGGACCCTTTAAAACATGGCGGCGACGCGGCGGCTGCGGGGCCTGGGGCGCCGGTGCTGGAGGTGGCGGCGGCGGCGGCTGGGGCGCAGCCCGAGGCGGCGGGTGGGAAGAGGACTGCCAGAGGGGCCTGCGGGAGACCCAGGGTCGGACCCATAGGAGTCCTGTCGTCAGGACCTCCTTGATCGCTCTTCTGCTTCGGTTCTCGGTGAAGGAGGAGCTTCGGGGTGCCGGCTGGGCTGCGCGGACTCCTCTTGGGGTCCGATGATGCATCCCACCGGGTGATCGGGAATGGGGTTACAATGCAGTGAGGCAGAAAGGGTCTCGCCGGGGAACGGATAGATCCCCAGGGCCGCAAGGCGTGCTGTCGGCTGCAAAGGCACCGACCCATGAGCCCACTGCCTCCCTCCTTCCTGGGTGGAGCAGGGGCCTGCCTTCATCTCCAAGGCCCGGGGGCTCCGGCATCCCGACGCGGCTTCCGGTGACAAGGGGCAAAGAGAGACAGAGGCGAGTCCGAGCTGCAGCCAGTGTGACCACCCGTGGCACTGACGTCCCCCAAGAGCACATGCAGTGAGCGTGTGTCCTTGAGGCCGTAGGCGGCGACGACGAGACGGACAGTGATGTCCGCGCGTGCGCCCGGGGGCCACTGGAGACCTGCCCCACAAAGCGGAGGAAAAGCCAAGCGCACCTGAAAACCTGCGAGACAGGGCCTGTGCGCGAGTCCAGGCCGCATTCAGGGAGGCCCGCCAGAGGAGCCCAGAGGTTTGGACAAAGTAAACCCCACCCCCAGCCCGCCACCGGCTCGGCAACCCTGACGCAACCTGCCCTGCACACAGCCAAAACCCAGTCCCGTTGGCTCCCTGACATCCGTGGCAGCCAAAAGATTCAGGGCTACAAGGCACTTTCCCCAGGAGCGGAGGAAGCGGTTGGCCCTCAACAATCAGACAGGAAGTGCAGGTGGGATGCAACGCCGCCTTTCCTAGAAGGCCAATGTCAGGACCGCTGGGCTTCCCTCCCCCTCTTCCTGGACCGAGCGTGCAGCCATCACTTGGGCCGTGGAGACCAAGAGAGCTTCCCTATCCCACACAGGTACGGAAGCCCAGAGCTCCAGGATCGCCACCCCTGCCCACTCATGCAGAAAGCGGTGTGGAGAGGGAGACAATCATGACACGGACCCCCACGAGGTTTCTCCCTGATGGACTGGGAAGTCTTCTTTGTCGAAGACATTGAGCCAGACTAAGAAGCCGCCAGGCTTCTCAGAGACGGGGCAGACACAGCAAGAGGGAGGTCAGAGCAGAGGCCAGAGCCCAGGCAGGATACGGGGCCATGCCAGCACCACGCGGGCATCCGGGGAGGAGTGTCAAACGGGTGACTCGGCCAGGAAGGCCAGCCTTTGAGTGACAGAGATGCTTGCCCCATCCCCTTGCCGGCTTCCTTCTCCGTCCCTGCGTCGAGCTGTGGCTACATTTCTCCATGAGGGCAGAGGGCGAGAGGCGTGAGAACCATCTTCTTGAAGGTCTCCGGGCACCCTCCTGCGGGTGGACAATGAGCGCCTGGGAGGCCGTTGTCCTTGGTTGGGGAGCGGTCGTCTGCATCTAGCCTAGCAAAGAGGCTGCTCCGGATGGGGAGGTGATGAAAACCCCTGCGGGTCCGACGCAGATGCCCACGTTGCCCAGGCCTTCACAGACCCCCAACTGGAACCGCCGGGAAAACCACTGCCAACCGGCCACGCGACCCAGGCAGAGACGCGGGGAGAGGCTGACCAGAAGAAAGGCCGACGTGCAAGAAACCCACCCTCCGGCGCACAGGGCACATGTGTCCCAAGGCACACGCACACACACACGGACAGAGACAGAACGAGAGGGCGACGGAAAGAGGGAGAAGGGAGAGAGAGAGAGCCAGAGACGTAAGGGAGAGACACAAGTCGGCACACAGACGCGCACGCGCGCAAGCACATACACAGACACACACACAGATACACACACACACACTCACACACACAGACACACACACACACCCATAACGCACACAGACATACAACGGGTAACACCCACCCCCAGGCAGCCCCTGCAGATGCCGGGTCCTGCTCTCCGCGACTACGAGCCAGCGGTGAGAGAGCAGCCCACGGGCACACAGGCAGACCTGTCCTCGACATCACAAGGGCGCCACTTTTGGGGAGACTCACCCGCGCACCGTCCGCGCACGCCTGAGGCTGGGATCCCGCGCTCCCTCCCCCGCGTTCTGTCTGAGGTTTCTTCCTCCTGGGGTTTCTTCCTGCTGGTGGACCCTCGGCGAATCCCGGCCTCCGGAGACCGTCCTGGTAACTGCCCTGGCTAGGACTGGTCTCGGCCCCGACTCTGACGCACGATCACACAGGGCTCCCACTTCCCCAAGTCTCAGGGACCCATCCCCGGGCAACGGTGGCGGTCACTGTGACCAAAGCGGCGGCTAGGGCCTCGCGCATGCGCACTGGCGAGGCCGACTCTCCCGACCCACCCCGCTTACTGGGCAGAGTCAGGCTGCGGACCCTTTAAAACATGGCGGCGACGCCGCGGCTGCGGGTCCTGGGGCGCCGGTGCTGGAGGTGGCGGCGGCGGCGGCTGGGGCGCAGCCCGAGGCGGCGGGTGGGAAGAGGACTGCCAGAGGGGCCTGCGGGAGACCCAGGGTCGGACCCATAGGAGTCCTGTCGTCAGGACCTCCTTGATCGCTCTTCTGCTTCGGTTCCCGGTGAAGGAGGAGCTTCGGGGTGCCGGCTGGGCTGCGCGGACTCCTCTTGGGGTCCGATGATGCATCCCACCGGGTGATCGGGAATGGGGTTACAATGCAGTGAGGCAGAAAGGGTCTCGCCGGGGCACGGAAAGATCCCCAGGGCCGCAAGGCGTGCTGTCGGCTGCAAAGGCACCGACCCATGAGCCCACTGCCTCCCTCCTTCCTGGGTGGAGCAGGGGCCTGCCTTCATCTCCAAGGCCCGGGGGCTCCGGCATCCCGACGCGGCTTCCGGTGACAAGGGGCAAAGAGAGACAGAGGCGAGTCCGAGCTGCAGCCAGTGTGACCACCCGTGGCACTGACGTCCCCCAAGAGCACATGCAGTGAGCGTGTGTCCTTGAGGCCGTAGGCGGCGACGACGAGACGGACAGTGATGTCCGCGCGTGCGCCCGGGGGCCACTGGAGACCTGCCCCACAAAGCGGAGGAAAAGCCAAGCGCACCTGAAAACCTGCGAGACAGGGCCTGTGCGCGAGTCCAGGCCGCATTCAGGGAGGCCCGCCAGAGGAGCCCAGAGGTTTGGACAAAGTAAACCCCACCCCCAGCCCGCCACCGGCTCGGCACCCCTGACGCAACCTGCCCTGCACACAGCCAAAACCCAGTCCCGTTGGCTCCCTGACATCCGTGGCAGCCAAAAGATTCAGGGCTACAAGGCACTTTCCCCAGGAGCGGAGGAAGCGGTTGGCCCTCAACAATCAGACAGGAAGTGCAGGTGGGATGCAACGCCGCCTTTCCTAGAAGGCCAATGTCAGGACCGCTGGGCTTCCCTCCCCCTCTTCCTGGACCGAGCGTGCAGCCATCACTTGGGCCGTGGAGACCAAGAGAGCTTCCCTATCCCACACAGGTACGGAAGCCCAGAGCTCCAGGATCGCCACCCCTGCCCACTCATGCAGAAAGCGGTGTGGAGAGGGAGACAATCATGACACGGACCCCCACGAGGTTTCTCCCTGATGGACTGGGAAGTCTTCTTTGTCGAAGACATTGAGCCAGACTAAGAAGCCGCCAGGCTTCTCAGAGACGGGGCAGACACAGCAAGAGGGAGGTCAGAGCAGAGGCCAGAGCCCAGGCAGGATGCGGGGCCATGCCAGCACCACGCGGGCATCCGGGGAGGAGTGTCAAACGGGTGACTCGGCCAGGAAGGCCAGCCTTTGAGTGACAGAGATGCTTGCCCCATCCCCTTGCCGGCTTCCTTCTCCGTCCCTGCGTCGAGCTGTGGCTACATTTCTCCATGAGGGCAGAGGGCGAGAGGCATGAGAACCATCTTCTTGAAGGTCTCCGGGCACCCTCCTGCGGGTGGACAATGAGCGCCTGGGAGGCCGTTGTCCTTGGTTGGGGAGCGGTCGTCTGCATCTAGCCTAGCAAAGAGGCTGCTCCGGATGGGGAGGTGATGAAAACCCCTGCGGGTCCGACGCAGATGCCCACGTTGCCCAGGCCTTCACAGACCCCCAACTGGAACCGCCGGGAAAACCACTGCCAACCGGCCACGCGACCCAGGCAGAGACGCGGGGAGAGGCTGACCAGAAGAAAGGCCGACGTGCAAGAAACCCACCCTCCGGCGCACAGGGCACATGTGTCCCAAGGCACACGCACACACACACGGACAGAGACAGAACGAGAGGGCGACGGAAAGAGGGAGAAGGGAGAGAGAGAGAGCCAGAGACGTAAGGGAGAGACACAAGTCGGCACACAGACGCGCACGCGCGCAAGCACATACACAGACACAAACACACACACACAGATACACACACACACACTCACACACACAGACACACACACACACCCATAACGCACACAGACATACAACGGGTAACACCCACCCCCAGGCAGCCCCTGCAGATGCCGGGTCCTGCTCTCCGCGACTACGAGCCAGCGGTGAGAGAGCAGCCCACGGGCACACAGGCAGACCTGTCCTCGACATCACAAGGGCGCCACTTTTGGGGAGACTCACCCGCGCACCGTCCGCGCACGCCTGAGGCTGGGATCCCGCGCTGCCTCCCCGGCGATCTGTCTGAGGTTTCTTCCTCCTGGGGTTTCTTCCTGCTGGTGGACCCTCGGCGAATCCCGGCCTCCGGAGACCGTCCTGGTAACTGCCCTGGCTAGGACTGGTCTCGGCCCCGACTCTGACGCACGATCACACAGGGCTCCCACTTCCCCAAGTCTCAGGGACCCATCCCCGGGCAACGGTGGCGGTCACTGTGACCAAAGCGGCGGCTCGGGCCTCGCGCATGCGCACTGGCGAGGCCGACTCTCCCGACCCACCCCGCTTACTGGGCAGAGTCAGGCTGCGGACCCTTTAAAACATGGCGGCGACGCGGCGGCTGCGGGGCCTGGGGCGCCGGTGCTGGAGGTGGCGGCGGCGGCGGCTGGGGCGCAGCCCGAGGCGGCGGGTGGGAAGAGGACTGCCAGAGGGGCCTGCGGGAGACCCAGGGTCGGACCCATAGGAGTCCTGTCGTCAGGACCTCCTTGATCGCTCTTCTGCTTCGGTTCCCGGTGAAGGAGGAGCTTCGGGGTGCCGGCTGGGCTGCGCGGACTCCTCTTGGGGTCCGATGATGCATCCCACCGGGTGATCGGGAATGGGGTTACAATGCAGTGAGGCAGAAAGGGTCTCGCCGGGGCACGGAAAGATCCCCAGGGCCGCAAGGCGTGCTGTCGGCTGCAAAGGCACCGACCCATGAGCCCACTGCCTCCCTCCTTCCTGGGTGGAGCAGGGGCCTGCCTTCATCTCCAAGGCCCGGGGGCTCCGGCATCCCGACGCGGCTTCCGGTGACAAGGGGCAAAGAGAGACAGAGGCGAGTCCGAGCTGCAGCCAGTGTGACCACCCGTGGCACTGACGTCCCCCAAGAGCACATGCAGTGAGCGTGTGTCCTTGAGGCCGTAGGCGGCGACGACGAGACGGACAGTGATGTCCGCGCGTGCGCCCGGGGGCCACTGGAGACCTGCCCCACAAAGCGGAGGAAAAGCCAAGCGCACCTGAAAACCTGCGAGACAGGGCCTGTGCGCGAGTCCAGGCCGCATTCAGGGAGGCCCGCCAGAGGAGCCCAGAGGTTTGGACAAAGTAAACCCCACCCCCAGCCCGCCACCGGCTCGGCACCCCTGACGCAACCTGCCCTGCACACAGCCAAAACCCAGTCCCGTTGGCTCCCTGACATCCGTGGCAGCCAAAAGATTCAGGGCTACAAGGCACTTTCCCCAGGAGCGGAGGAAGCAGTTGGCCCTCAACAATCAGACAGGAAGTGCAGGTGGGATGCAACGCCGCCTTTCCTAGAAGGCCGATGTCAGGACCGCTGGGCTTCCCTCCCCCTCTTCCTGGACCGAGCGTGCAGCCATCACTTGGGCCGTGGAGACCAAGAGAGCTTCCCTATCCCACACAGGTACGGAAGCCCAGAGCTCCAGGATCGCCACCCCTGCCCACTCATGCAGAAAGCGGTGTGGAGAGGGAGACAATCATGACACGGACCCCCACGAGGTTTCTCCCTGATGGACTGGGAAGTCTTCTTTGTCGAAGACATTGAGCCAGACTAAGAAGCCGCCAGGCTTCTCAGAGACGGGGCAGACACAGCAAGAGGGAGGTCAGAGCAGAGGCCAGAGCCCAGGCAGGATGCGGGGACATGCCAGCACCACGCGGGCATCCGGGGAGGAGTGTCAAACGGGTGACTCGGCCAGGAAGGCCAGCCTTTGAGTGACAGAGATGCTTGCCCCATCCCCTTGCCGGCTTCCTTCTCCGTCCCTGCGTCGAGCTGTGGCTACATTTCTCCATGAGGGCAGAGGGCGAGAGGCGTGAGAACCATCTTCTTGAAGGTCTCCGGGCACCCTCCTGCGGGTGGACAATGAGCGCCTGGGAGGCCGTTGTCCTTGGTTGGGGAGCGGTCGTCTGCATCTAGCCTAGCAAAGAGGCTGCTCCGGATGGGGAGGTGATGAAAACCCCTGCGGGTCCGACGCAGATGCCCACGTTGCCCAGGCCTTCACAGACCCCCAACTGGAACCGCCGGGAAAACCACTGCCAACCGGCCACGCGACCCAGGCAGAGACGCGGGGAGAGGCTGACCAGAAGAAAGGCCGACGTGCAAGAAACCCACCCTCCGGCGCACAGGGCACATGTGTCCCAAGGCACACGCACACACACACGGACAGAGACAGAACGAGAGGGCGACGGAAAGAGGGAGAAGGGAGAGAGAGAGAGCCAGAGACGTAAGGGAGAGAGAGAGATCCAGAGACGTAAGGGAGAGACACAAGTCGGCACACAGACGCGCACGCGCGCAAGCACATACACAGACACAAACACACACACACAGATACACACACACACACTCACACACACAGACACACACACACACCCATAACGCACACAGACATACAACGGGTAACACCCACCCCCAGGCAGCCCCTGCAGATGCCGGGTCCTGCTCTCCGCGACTACGAGCCAGCGGTGAGAGAGCAGCCCACGGGCACACAGGCAGACCTGTCCTCGACATCACAAGGGCGCCACTTTTGGGGAGACTCACCCGCGCACCGTCCGCGCACGCCTGAGGCTGGGATCCCGCGCTCCCTCCCCCGCGTTCTGTCTGAGGTTTCTTCCTCCTGGGGTTTCTTCCTGCTGGTGGACCCTCGGCGAATCCCGGCCTCCGGAGACCGTCCTGGTAACTGCCCTGGCTAGGACTGGTCTCGGCCCCGACTCTGACGCACGATCACACAGGGCTCCCACTTCCCCAAGTCTCAGGGACCCATCCCCGGGCAACGGTGGCGGTCACTGTGACCAAAGCGGCGGCTCGGGCCTCGCGCATGCGCACTGGCGAGGCCGACTCTCCCGACCCACCCCGCTTACTGGGCAGAGTCAGGCTGCGGACCCTTTAAAACATGGCGGCGACGCGGCGGCTGCGGGGCCTGGGGCGCCGGTGCTGGAGGTGGCGGCGGCGGCGGCTGGGGCGCAGCCCGAGGCGGCGGGTGGGAAGAGGACTGCCAGAGGGGCCTGCGGGAGACCCAGGGTCGGACCCATAGGAGTCCTGTCGTCAGGACCTCCTTGATCGCTCTTCTGCTTCGGTTCTCGGTGAAGGAGGAGCTTCGGGGTGCCGGCTGGGCTGCGCGGACTCCTCTTGGGGTCCGATGATGCATCCCACCAGGTGATCGGGAATGGGGTTACAATGCAGTGAGTCAGAAAGGGTCTCGCCGGGGCACGGAAAGATCCCCAGGGCCGCAAGGCGTGCTGTCGGCTGCAAAGGCACCGACCCATGAGCCCACTGCCTCCCTCCTTCCTGGGTGGAGCAGGGGCCTGCCTTCATCTCCAAGGCCCGGGGGCTCCGGCATCCCGACGCGGCTTCCGGTGACAAGGGGCAAAGAGAGACAGAGGCGAGTCCGAGCTGCAGCCAGTGTGACCACCCGTGGCACTGACGTCCCCCAAGAGCACATGCAGTGAGCGTGTGTCCTTGAGGCCGTAGGCGGCGACGACGAGACGGACAGTGATGTCCGCGCGTGCGCCCGGGGGCCACTGGAGACCTGCCCCACAAAGCGGAGGAAAAGCCAAGCGCACCTGAAAACCTGCGAGACAGGGCCTGTGCGCGAGTCCAGGCCGCATTCAGGGAGGCCCGCCAGAGGAGCCCAGAGGTTTGGACAAAGTAAACCCCACCCCCAGCCCGCCACCGGCTCGGCACCCCTGACGCAACCTGCCCTGCACACAGCCAAAACCCAGTCCCGTTGGCTCCCTGACATCCGTGGCAGCCAAAAGATTCAGGGCTACAAGGCACTTTCCCCAGGAGCGGAGGAAGCGGTTGGCCCTCAACAATCAGACAGGAAGTGCAGGTGGGATGCAATGCCGCCTTTCCTAGAAGGCCGATGTCAGGACCGCTGGGCTTCCCTCCCCCTCTTCCTGGACCGAGCGTGCAGCCATCACTTGGGCCGTGGAGACCAAGAGAGCTTCCCTATCCCACACAGGTACGGAAGCCCAGAGCTCCAGGATCGCCACCCCTGCCCACTCATGCAGAAAGCGGTGTGGAGAGGGAGACAATCATGACACGGACCCCCACGAGGTTTCTCCCTGATGGACTGGGAAGTCTTCTTTGTCGAAGACATTGAGCCAGACTAAGAAGCCGCCAGGCTTCTCAGAGACGGGGCAGACACAGCAAGAGGGAGGTCAGAGCAGAGGCCAGAGCCCAGGCAGGATGCGGGGCCATGCCAGCACCACGCGGGCATCCGGGGAGGAGTGTCAAACGGGTGACTCGGCCAGGAAGGCCAGCCTTTGAGTGACAGAGATGCTTGCCCCATCCCCTTGCCGGCTTCCTTCTCCGTCCCTGCGTCGAGCTGTGGCTACATTTCTCCATGAGGGCAGAGGGCGAGAGGCGTGAGAACCATCTTCTTGAAGGTCTCCGGGCACCCTCCTGCGGGTGGACAATGAGCGCCTGGGAGGCCGTTGTCCTTGGTTGGGGAGCGGTCGTCTGCATCTAGCCTAGCAAAGAGGCTGCTCCGGATGGGGAGGTGATGAAAACCCCTGCGGGTCCGACGCAGATGCCCACGTTGCCCAGGCCTTCACAGACCCCCAACTGGAACCGCCGGGAAAACCACTGCCAACCGGCCACGCGACCCAGGCAGAGACGCGGGGAGAGGCTGACCAGAAGAAAGGCCGACGTGCAAGAAACCCACCCTCCGGCGCACAGGGCACATGTGTCCCAAGGCACACGCACACACACACGGACAGAGACAGAACGAGAGGGCGACGGAAAGAGGGAGAAGGGAGAGAGAGAGAGCCAGAGACGTAAGGGAGAGACACAAGTCGGCACACAGACGCGCACGCGCGCAAGCACAGACACAAACACACACACACAGATACACACACACACACTCACACACACAGACACACACACACCCATAACGCACACAGACATACAACGGGTAACACCCACCCCCAGGCAGCCCCTGCAGATGCCGGGTCCTGCTCTCCGCGACTACGAGCCAGCGGTGAGAGAGCAGCCCACGGGCACACAGGCAGACCTGTCCTCGACATCACAAGGGCGCCACTTTTGGGGAGACTCACCCGCGCACCGTCCGCGCACGCCTGAGGCTGGGATCCCGCGCTGCCTCCCCCGCGTTCTGTCTGAGGTTTCTTCCTCCTGGGGTTTCTTCCTGCTGGTGGACCCTCGGCGAATCCCGGCCTCCGGAGACCGTCCTGGTAACTGCCCTGGCTAGGACTGGTCTCGGCCCCGACTCTGACGCACGATCACACAGGGCTCCCACTTCCCCAAGTCTCAGGGACCCATCCCCGGGCAACGGTGGCGGTCACTGTGACCAAAGCGGCGGCTCGGGCCTCGCGCATGCGCACTGGCGAGGCCGACTCTCCCGACCCACCCGGCTTACTGGGCAGAGTCAGGCTGCGGACCCTTTAAAACATGGCGGCGACGCGGCGGCTGCGGGGCCTGGGGCGCCGGTGCTGGAGGTGGCGGCGGCGGCGGCTGGGGCGCAGCCCGAGGCGGCGGGTGGGAAGAGGACTGCCAGAGGGGCCTGCGGGAGACCCAGGGTCGGACCCATAGGAGTCCTGTCGTCAGGACCTCCTTGATCGCTCTTCTGCTTCGGTTCTCGGTGAAGGAGGAGCTTCGGGGTGCCGGCTGGGCTGCGCGGACTCCTCTTGGGGTCCGATGATGGATCCCACCAGGTGATCGGGAATGGGGTTACAATGCAGTGAGGCAGAAAGGGTCTCGCCGGGGAACGGATAGATCCCCAGGGCCGCAAGGCGTGCTGTCGGCTGCAAAGGCACCGACCCATGAGCCCACTGCCTCCCTCCTTCCTGGGTGGAGCAGGGGCCTGCCTTCATCTCCAAGGCCCGGGGGCTCCGGCATCCCGACGCGGCTTCCGGTGACAAGGGGCAAAGAGAGACAGAGGCGAGTCCGAGCTGCAGCCAGTGTGACCACCCGTGGCACTGACGTCCCCCAAGAGCACATGCAGTGAGCGTGTGTCCTTGAGGCCGTAGGCGGCGACGACGAGACGGACAGTGATGTCCGCGCGTGCGCCCGGGGGCCACTGGAGACCTGCCCCACAAAGCGGAGGAAAAGCCAAGCGCACCTGAAAACCTGCGAGACAGGGCCTGTGCGCGAGTCCAGGCCGCATTCAGGGAGGCCCGCCAGAGGAGTCCAGAGGTTTGGACAAAGTAAACCCCACCCCCAGCCCGCCACCGGCTCGGCACCCGTGACGCAACCTGCCCTGCACACAGCCAAAACCCAGTCCCGTTGGCTCCCTGACATCCGTGGCAGCCAAAAGATTCAGGGCTACAAGGCACTTTCCCCAGGAGCGGAGGAAGCGGTTGGCCCTCAACAATCAGACAGGAAGTGCAGGTGGGATGCAACGCCACCTTTCCTAGAAGGCCGATGTCAGGACCGCTGGGCTTCCCTCCCCCTCTTCCTGGACCGAGCGTGCAGCCATCACTTGGGCCGTGGAGACCAAGAGAGCTTCCCTATCCCACACAGGTACGGAAGCCCAGAGCTCCAGGATCGCCACCCCTGCCCACTCATGCAGAAAGCGGTGTGGAGAGGGAGACAATCATGACACAGACCCCCACGAGGTTTCTCCCTGATGGACTGGGAAGTCTTCTTTGTCGAAGACATTGAGCCAGACTAAGAAGCCGCCAGGCTTCTCAGAGACGGGGCAGACACAGCAAGAGGGAGGTCAGAGCAGAGGCCAGAGCCCAGGCAGGATACGGGGCCATGCCAGCACCACGCGGGCATCCGGGGAGGAGTGTCAAACGGGTGACTCGGCCAGGAAGGCCAGCCTTTGAGTGACAGAGATGCTTGCCCCATCCCCTTGCCGGCTTCCTTCTCCGTCCCTGCGTCGAGCTGTGGCTACATTTCTCCATGAGGGCAGAGGGCGAGAGGCGTGAGAACCATCTTCTTGAAGGTCTCCGGGCACCCTCCTGCGGGTGGACAATGAGCGCCTGGGAGGCCGTTGTCCTTGGTTGGGGAGCGGTCGTCTGCATCTAGCCTAGCAAAGAGGCTGCTCCGGATGGGGAGGTGATGAAAACCCCTGCGGGTCCGACGCAGATGCCCACGTTGCCCAGGCCTTCACAGACCCCCAACTGGAACCGCCGGGAAAACCACTGCCAACCGGCCACGCGACCCAGGCAGAGACGCGGGGAGAGGCTGACCAGAAGAAAGGCCGACGTGCAAGAAACCCACCCTCCGGCGCACAGGGCACATGTGTCCCAAGGCACACGCACACACACACGGACAGAGACAGAACGAGAGGGCGACGGAAAGAGGGAGAAGGGAGAGAGAGAGAGCCAGAGACGTAAGGGAGAGACACAAGTCGGCACACAGACGCGCACGCGCGCAAGCACATACACAGACACACACACACACAGATACACACACACACACTCACACACACAGACACACACACACACCCATAACGCACACAGAAATACAACGGGTAACACCCACCCCCAGGCAGCCCCTGCAGCTGCCGGGTCCTGCTCTCCGCGACTGCGAGCCACCGGTGAGAGAGGAGCCCACGGGCACACAGGCAGACCTGTCCTCGACATCACAAGGGCGCCACTTTTGGGGAGACTCACCCGCGCACCGTCCGCGCACGCCTGAGGCTGGGATCCCGCGCTCCCTCCCCCGCGTTCTGTCTGAGGTTTCTTCCTCCTGGGGTTTCTTCCTGCTGGTGGACCCTCGGCGAATCCCGGCCTCCGGAGACCGTCCTGGTAACTGCCCTGGCTAGGACTGGTCTCGGCCCCGACTCTGACCCACGATCACACAGGGCTCCCACTTCCCCAAGTCTCAGGGACCCATCCCCGGGCAACGGTGGCGGTCACTGTGACCAAAGCGGCGGCTCGGGCCTCGCGCATGCGCACTGGCGAGGCTGACTCTCCCGACCCACCCCGCTTACTGGGCAGAGTCAGGCTGCGGACCCTTTAAAACATGGCGGCGACGCGGCGGCTGCGGGGCCTGGGGCGCCGGTGCTGGAGGTGGCGGCGGCGGCGGCTGGGGCGCAGCCCGAGGCGGCGGGTGGGAAGAGGACTGCCAGAGGGGCCTGCGGGAGACCCAGGGTCGGACCCATAGGAGTCCTGTCGTCAGGACCTCCTTGATCGCTCTTCTGCTTCGGTTCTCGGTGAAGGAGGAGCTTCGGGGTGCCGGCTGGGCTGCGCGGACTCCTCTTGGGGTCCGATGATGCATCCCACCGGGTGATCGGGAATGGGGTTACAATGCAGTGAGGCAGAAAGGGTCTCGCCGGGGAACGGATAGATCCCCAGGGCCGCAAGGCGTGCTGTCGGCTGCAAAGGCACCGACCCATGAGCCCACTGCCTCCCTCCTTCCTGGGTGGAGCAGGGGCCTGCCTTCATCTCCAAGGCCCGGGGGCTCCGGCATCCCGACGCGGCTTCCGGTGACAAGGGGCAAAGAGAGACAGAGGCGAGTCCGAGCTGCAGCCAGTGTGACCACCCGTGGCACTGACGTCCCCCAAGAGCACATGCAGTGAGCGTGTGTCCTTGAGGCCGTAGGCGGCGACGACGAGACGGACAGTGATGTCCGCGCGTGCGCCCGGGGGCCACTGGAGACCTGCCCCACAAAGCGGAGGAAAAGCCAAGCGCACCTGAAAACCTGCGAGACAGGGCCTGTGCGCGAGTCCAGGCCGCATTCAGGGAGGCCCGCCAGAGGAGCCCAGAGGTTTGGACAAAGTAAACCCCACCCCCAGCCCGCCACCGGCTCGGCACCCCTGACGCAACCTGCCCTGTACACAGCCAAAACCCAGTCCCGTTGGCTCCCTGACATCCGTGGCAGCCAAAAGATTCAGGGCTACAAGGCACTTTCCCCAGGAGCGGAGGAAGCGGTTGGCCCTCAACAATCAGACAGGAAGTGCAGGTGGGATGCAACGCCGCCTTTCCTAGAAGGCCAATGTCAGGACCGCTGGGCTTCCCTCCCCCTCTTCCTGGACCGAGCGTGCAGCCATCACTTGGGCCGTGGAGACCAAGAGAGCTTCCCTATCCCACACAGGTACGGAAGCCCAGAGCTCCAGGATCGCCACCCCTGCCCACTCATGCAGAAAGCGGTGTGGAGAGGGAGACAATCATGACACGGACCCCCACGAGGTTTCTCCCTGATGGACTGGGAAGTCTTCTTTGTCGAAGACATTGAGCCAGACTAAGAAGCCGCCAGGCTTCTCAGAGACGGGGCAGACACAGCAAGAGGGAGGTCAGAGCAGAGGCCAGAGCCCAGGCAGGATACGGGGCCATGCCAGCACCACGCGGGCATCCGGGGAGGAGTGTCAAACGGGTGACTCGGCCAGGAAGGCCAGCCTTTGAGTGACAGAGATGCTTGCCCCATCCCCTTGCCGGCTTCCTTCTCCGTCCCTGCGTCGAGCTGTGGCTACATTTCTCCATGAGGGCAGAGGGCGAGAGGCGTGAGAACCATCTTCTTGAAGGTCTCCGGGCACCCTCCTGCGGGTGGACAATGAGCGCCTGGGAGGCCGTTGTCCTTGGTTGGGGAGCGGTCGTCTGCATCTAGCCTAGCAAAGAGGCTGCTCCGGATGGGGAGGTGATGAAAACCCCTGCGGGTCCGACGCAGATGCCCACGTTGCCCAGGCCTTCACAGACCCCCAACTGGAACCGCCGGGAAAACCACTGCCAACCGGCCACGCGACCCAGGCAGAGACGCGGGGAGAGGCTGACCAGAAGAAAGGCCGACGTGCAAGAAACCCACCCTCCGGCGCACAGGGCACATGTGTCCCAAGGCACACGCACACACACACGGACAGAGACAGAACGAGAGGGCGACGGAAAGAGGGAGAAGGGAGAGAGAGAGAGCCAGAGACGTAAGGGAGAGACACAAGTCGGCACACAGACGCGCACGCGCGCAAGCACATACACAGACACAAACACACACACACAGATACACACACACACACTCACACACACAGACACACACACACACCCATAACGCACACAGACATACAACGGGTAACACCCACCCCCAGGCAGCCCCTGCAGATGCCGGGTCCTGCTCTCCGCGACTACGAGCCAGCGGTGAGAGAGCAGCCCACGGGCACACAGGCAGACCTGTCCTCGACATCACAAGGGCGCCACTTTTGGGGAGACTCACCCGCGCACCGTCCGCGCACGCCTGAGGCTGGGATCCCGCGCTCCCTCCCCCGCGTTCTGTCTGAGGTTTCTTCCTCCTGGGGTTTCCTCCTGCTGGTGGACCCTCGGCGAATCCCGGCCTCCGGAGACCGTCCTGGTAACTGCCCTGGCTAGGACTGGTCTCGGCCCCGACTCTGACGCACGATCACACAGGGCTCCCACTTCCCCAAGTCTCAAGGACCCATCCCCGGGCAACGGTGGCGGTCACTGTGACCAAAGCGGCGGCTCGGGCCTCGCGCATGCGCACTGGCGAGGCCGACTCTCCCGCCCCACCCCGCTTACTGGGCAGAGTCAGGCTGCGGACCCTTTAAAACATGGCGGCGACGCGGCGGCTGCGGGGCCTGGGGCGCCGGTGCTGGAGGTGGCGGCGGCGGCGGCTGCGGTGCAGCCCGAGGCGGCGGGTGGGAAGAGGACTGCCAGAGGGGCCTGCGGGAGACCCAGGGTCGGACCCATAGGAGTCCTGTCGTCAGGACCTCCTTGATCGCTCTTCTGCTTCGGTTCCCGGTGAAGGAGGAGCTTCGGGGTGCCGGCTGGGCTGCGCGGACTCCTCTTGGGGTCCGATGATGGATCCCACCGGGTGATCGGGAATGGGGTTACAATGCAGTGAGGCAGAAAGGGTCTCGCCGGGGCACGGAAAGATCCCCAGGGCCGCAAGGCGTGCTGTCGGCTGCAAAGGCACCGACCCATGAGCCCACTGCCTCCCTCCTTCCTGGGTGGAGCAGGGGCCTGCCTTCATCTCCAAGGCCCGGGGGCTCCGGCATCCCGACGCGGCTTCCGGTGACAAGGGGCAAAGAGAGACAGAGGCGAGTCCGAGCTGCAGCCAGTGTGACCACCCGTGGCACTGACGTCCCCCAAGAGCACATGCAGTGAGCGTGTGTCCTTGAGGCCGTAGGCGGCGACGACGAGACGGACAGTGATGTCCGCGCGTGCGCCCGGGGGCCACTGGAGACCTGCCCCACAAAGCGGAGGAAAAGCCAAGCGCACCTGAAAACCTGCGAGACAGGGCCTGTGCGCGAGTCCAGGCCGCATTCAGGGAGGCCCGCCAGAGGAGCCCAGAGGTTTGGACAAAGTAAACCCCACCCCCAGCCCGCCACCGGCTCGGCACCCCTGACGCAACCTGCCCTGCACACAGCCAAAACCCAGTCCCGTTGGCTCCCTGACATCCGTGGCAGCCAAAAGATTCAGGGCTACAAGGCACTTTCCCCAGGAGCGGAGGAAGCGGTTGGCCCTCAACAATCAGACAGGAAGTGCAGGTGGGATGCAACGCCGCCTTTCCTAGAAGGCCTATGTCAGGACCGCTGGGCTTCCCTCCCCCTCTTCCTGGACCGAGCGTGCAGCCATCACTTGGGCCGTGGAGACCAAGAGAGCTTCCCTATCCCACACAGGTACGGAAGCCCAGAGCTCCAGGATCGCCACCCCTGCCCACTCATGCAGAAAGCGGTGTGGAGAGGGAGACAATCATGACACGGACCCCCACGAGGTTTCTCCCTGATGGACTGGGAAGTCTTCTTTGTCGAAGACATTGAGCCAGACTAAGAAGCCGCCAGGCTTCTCAGAGACGGGGCAGACACAGCAAGAGGGAGGTCAGAGCAGAGGCCAGAGCCCAGGCAGGATGCGGGGCCATGCCAGCACCACGCGGGCATCCGGGGAGGAGTGTCAAACGGGTGACTCGGCCAGGAAGGCCAGCCTTTGAGTGACAGAGATGCTTGCCCCATCCCCTTGCCGGCTTCCTTCTCCGTCCCTGCGTCGAGCTGTGGCTACATTTCTCCATGAGGGCAGAGGGCGAGAGGCGTGAGAACCATCTTCTTGAAGGTCTCCGGGCACCCTCCTGCGGGTGGACAATGAGCGCCTGGGAGGCCGTTGTCCTTGGTTGGGGAGCGGTCGTCTGCATCTAGCCTAGCAAAGAGGCTGCTCCGGATGGGGAGGTGATGAAAACCCCTGCGGGTCCGACGCAGATGCCCACGTTGCCCAGGCCTTCACAGACCCCCAACTGGAACCGCCGGGAAAACCACTGCCAACCGGCCACGCGACCCAGGCAGAGACGCGGGGAGAGGCTGACCAGAAGAAAGGCCGACGTGCAAGAAACCCACCCTCCGGCGCACAGGGCACATGTGTCCCAAGGCACACGCACACACACACGGACAGAGACAGAACGAGAGGGCGACGGAAAGAGGGAGAAGGGAGAGAGAGAGAGCCAGAGACGTAAGGGAGAGACACAAGTCGGCACACAGACGCGCACGCGCGCAAGCACATACACAGACACACACACACACAGATACACACACACACACTCACACACACAGACACACACACACACCCATAACGCACACAGACATACAACGGGTAACACCCACCCCCAGGCAGCCCCTGCAGATGCCGGGTCCTGCTCTCCGCGACTACGAGCCAGCGGTGAGAGAGCAGCCCACGGGCACACAGGCAGACCTGTCCTCGACATCACAAGGGCGCCACTTTTGGGGAGACTCACCCGCGCACCGTCCGCGCACGCCTGAGGCTGGGATCCCGCGCTCCCTCCCCCGCGTTCTGTCTGAGGTTTCTTCCTCCTGGGGTTTCTTCCTGCTGGTGGACCCTCGGCGAATCCCGGCCTCCGGAGACCGTCCTGGTAACTGCCCTGGCTAGGACTGGTCTCGGCCCCGACTCTGACGCACGATCACACAGGGCTCCCACTTCCCCAAGTCTCAGGGACCCATCCCCGGGCAACGGTGGCGGTCACTGTGACCAAAGCGGCGGCTAGGGCCTCGCGCATGCGCACTGGCGAGGCCGACTCTCCCGACCCACCCCGCTTACTGGGCAGAGTCAGGCTGCGGACCCTTTAAAACATGGCGGCGACGCCGCGGCTGTGGGTCCTGGGGCGCCGGTGCTGGAGGTGGCGGCGGCGGCGGCTGGGGCGCAGCCCGAGGCGGCGGGTGGGAAGAGGACTGCCAGAGGGGCCTGCGGGAGACCCAGGGTCGGACCCATAGGAGTCCTGTCGTCAGGACCTCCTTGATCGCTCTTCTGCTTCGGTTCCCGGTGAAGGAGGAGCTTCGGGGTGCCGGCTGGACTGCGCGGACTCCTCTTGGGGTCCGATGATGGATCCCACCGGGTGATCGGGAATGGGGTTACAATGCAGTGAGGCAGAAAGGGTCTCGCCGGGGCACGGAAAGATCCCCAGGGCCGCAAGGCGTGCTGTCGGCTGCAAAGGCACCGACCCATGAGCCCACTGCCTCCCTCCTTCCTGGGTGGAGCAGGGGCCTGCCTTCATCTCCAAGGCCCGGGGGCTCCGGCATCCCGACGCGGCTTCCGGTGACAAGGGGCAAAGAGAGACAGAGGCGAGTCCGAGCTGCAGCCAGTGTGACCACCCGTGGCACTGACGTCCCCCAAGAGCACATGCAGTGAGCGTGTGTCCTTGAGGCCGTAGGCGGCGACGACGAGACGGACAGTGATGTCCGCGCGTGCGCCCGGGGGCCACTGGAGACCTGCCCCACAAAGCGGAGGAAAAGCCAAGCGCACCTGAAAACCTGCGAGACAGGGCCTGTGCGCGAGTCCAGGCCGCATTCAGGGAGGCCCGCCAGAGGAGCCCAGAGGTTTGGACAAAGTAAACCCCACCCCCAGCCCGCCACCGGCTCGGCACCCCTGACGCAACCTGCCCTGCACACAGCCAAAACCCAGTCCCGTTGGCTCCCTGACATCCGTGGCAGCCAAAAGATTCAGGGCTACAAGGCACTTTCCCCAGGAGCGGAGGAAGCGGTTGGCCCTCAACAATCAGACAGGAAGTGCAGGTGGGATGCAACGCCGCCTTTCCTAGAAGGCCAATGTCAGGACCGCTGGGCTTCCCTCCCCCTCTTCCTGGACCGAGCGTGCAGCCATCACTTGGGCCGTGGAGACCAAGAGAGCTTCCCTATCCCACACAGGTACGGAAGCCCAGAGCTCCAGGATCGCCACCCCTGCCCACTCATGCAGAAAGCGGTGTGGAGAGGGAGACAATCATGACACGGACCCCCACGAGGTTTCTCCCTGATGGACTGGGAAGTCTTCTTTGTCGAAGACATTGAGCCAGACTAAGAAGCCGCCAGGCTTCTCAGAGACGGGGCAGACACAGCAAGAGGGAGGTCAGAGCAGAGGCCAGAACCCAGGCAGGATGCGGGGCCATGCCAGCACCACGCGGGCATCCGGGGAGGAGTGTCAAACGGGTGACTCGGCCAGGAAGGCCAGCCTTTGAGTGACAGAGATGCTTGCCCCATCCCCTTGCCGGCTTCCTTCTCCGTCCCTGCGTCGAGCTGTGGCTACATTTCTCCATGAGGGCAGAGGGCGAGAGGCATGAGAACCATCTTCTTGAAGGTCTCCGGGCACCCTCCTGCGGGTGGACAATGAGCGCCTGGGAGGCCGTTGTCCTTGGTTGGGGAGCGGTCGTCTGCATCTAGCCTAGCAAAGAGGCTGCTCTGGATGGGGAGGTGATGAAAACCCCTGCGGGTCCGACGCAGATGCCCACGTTGCCCAGGCCTTCACAGACCCCCAACTGGAACCGCCGGGAAAACCACTGCCAACCGGCCACGCGACCCAGGCAGAGACGCGGGGAGAGGCTGACCAGAAGAAAGGCCGACGTGCAAGAAACCCACCCTCCGGCGCACAGGGCACATGTGTCCCAAGGCACACGCACACACACACGGACAGAGACAGAACGAGAGGGCGACGGAAAGAGGGAGAAGGGAGAGAGAGAGAGCCAGAGACGTAAGGGAGAGACACAAGTCGGCACACAGACGCGCACGCGCGCAAGCACATACACAGACACAAACACACACACACAGATACACACACACACACTCACACACACAGACACACACACACACCCATAACGCACACAGACATACAACGGGTAACACCCACCCCCAGGCAGCCCCTGCAGCTGCCGGGTCCTGCTCTCCGCGACTACGAGCCAGCGGTGAGAGAGCAGCCCACCGGCACACAGGCAGACCTGTCCTCGACATCACAAGGGCGCCACTTTTGGGGAGACTCACCCGCGCACCGTCCGCGCACGCCTGAGGGTGGGATCCCGCGCTGCCTCCCCGGCGATCTGTCTGAGGTTTCTTCCTCCTGGGGTTTCTTCCTGCTGGTGGACCCTCGGCGAATCCCGGCCTCCGGAGACCGTCCTGGTAACTGCCCTGGCTAGGACTGGTCTCGGCCCCGACTCTGACGCACGATCACACAGGGCTCCCACTTCCCCAAGTCTCAGGGACCCATCCCCGGGCAACGGTGGCGGTCACTGTGACCAAAGCGGCGGCTCGGGCCTCGCGCATGCGCACTGGCGAGGCCGACTCTCCCGCCCCACCCCGCTTACTGGGCAGAGTCAGGGTGCGGACCCTTTAAAACATGGCGGCGACGCGGCGGCTGCGGGGCCTGGGGCGCCGGTGCTGGAGGTGGCGGCGGCGGCGGCTGGGGCGCAGCCCGAGGCGGCGGGTGGGAAGAGGACTGCCAGAGGGGCCTGCGGGAGACCCAGGGTCGGACCCATAGGAGTCCTGTCGTCAGGACCTCCTTGATCGCTCTTCTGCTTCGGTTCCCGGTGAAGGAGGAGCTTCGGGGTGCCGGCTGGGCTGCGCGGACTCCTCTTGGGGTCCGATGATGCATCCCACCGGGTGATCGGGAATGGGGTTACAATGCAGTGAGGCAGAAAGGGTCTCGCCGGGGCACGGAAAGATCCCCAGGGCCGCAAGGCGTGCTGTCGGCTGCAAAGGCACCGACCCATGAGCCCACTGCCTCCCTCCTTCCTGGGTGGAGCAGGGGCCTGCCTTCATCTCCAAGGCCCGGGGGCTCCGGCATCCCGACGCGGCTTCCGGTGACAAGGGGCAAAGAGAGACAGAGGCGAGTCCGAGCTGCAGCCAGTGTGACCACCCGTGGCACTGACGTCCCCCAAGAGCACATGCAGTGAGCGTGTGTCCTTGAGGCCGTAGGCGGCGACGACGAGACGGACAGTGATGTCCGCGCGTGCGCCCGGGGGCCACTGGAGACCTGCCCCACAAAGCGGAGGAAAAGCCAAGCGCACCTGAAAACCTGCGAGACAGGGCCTGTGCGCGAGTCCAGGCCGCATTCAGGGAGGCCCGCCAGAGGAGCCCAGAGGTTTGGACAAAGTAAACCCCACCCCCAGCCCGCCACCGGCTCGGCACCCCTGACGCAACCTGCCCTGCACACAGCCAAAACCCAGTCCCGTTGGCTCCCTGACATCCGTGGCAGCCAAAAGATTCAGGGCTACAAGGCACTTTCCCCAGGAGCGGAGGAAGCGGTTGGCCCTCAACAATCAGACAGGAAGTGCAGGTGGGATGCAACGCCGCCTTTCCTAGAAGGCCAATGTCAGGACCGCTGGGCTTCCCTCCCCCTCTTCCTGGACCGAGCGTGCAGCCATCACTTGGGCCGTGGAGACCAAGAGAGCTTCCCTATCCCACACAGGTACGGAAGCCCAGAGCTCCAGGATCGCCACCCCTGCCCACTCATGCAGAAAGCGGTGTGGAGAGGGAGACAATCATGACACGGACCCCCACGAGGTTTCTCCCTGATGGACTGGGAAGTCTTCTTTGTCGAAGACATTGAGCCAGACTAAGAAGCCGCCAGGCTTCTCAGAGACGGGGCAGACACAGCAAGAGGGAGGTCAGAGCAGAGGCCAGAGCCCAGGCAGGATACGGGGCCATGCCAGCACCACGCGGGCATCCGGGGAGGAGTGTCAAACGGGTGACTCGGCCAGGAAGGCCAGCCTTTGAGTGACAGAGATGCTTGCCCCATCCCCTTGCCGGCTTCCTTCTCCGTCCCTGCGTCGAGCTGTGGCTACATTTCTCCATGAGGGCAGAGGGCGAGAGGCGTGAGAACCATCTTCTTGAAGGTCTCCGGGCACCCTCCTGCGGGTGGACAATGAGCGCCTGGGAGGCCGTTGTCCTTGGTTGGGGAGCGGTCGTCTGCATCTAGCCTAGCAAAGAGGCTGCTCCGGATGGGGAGGTGATGAAAACCCCTGCGGGTCCGACGCAGATGCCCACGTTGCCCAGGCCTTCACAGACCCCCAACTGGAACCGCCGGGAAAACCACTGCCAACCGGCCACGCGACCCAGGCAGAGACGCGGGGAGAGGCTGACCAGAAGAAAGGCCGACGTGCAAGAAACCCACCCTCCGGCGCACAGGGCACATGTGTCCCAAGGCACACGCACACACACACGGACAGAGACAGAACGAGAGGGCGACGGAAAGAGGGAGAAGGGAGAGAGAGAGAGCCAGAGACGTAAGGGAGAGACACAAGTCGGCACACAGACGCGCACGCGCGCAAGCACATACACAGACACAAACACACACACACAGATACACACACACACACTCACACACACAGACACACACACACACCCATAACGCACACAGACATACAACGGGTAACACCCACCCCCAGGCAGCCCCTGCAGATGCCGGGTCCTGCTCTCCGCGACTACGAGCCAGCGGTGAGAGAGCAGCCCACGGGCACACAGGCAGACCTGTCCTCGACATCACAAGGGCGCCACTTTTGGGGAGACTCACCCGCGCACCGTCCGCGCACGCCTGAGGCTGGGATCCCGCGCTCCCTCCCCCGCGTTCTGTCTGAGGTTTCTTCCTCCTGGGGTTTCCTCCTGCTGGTGGACCCTCGGCGAATCCCGGCCTCCGGAGACCGTCCTGGTAACTGCCCTGGCTAGGACTGGTCTCGGCCCCGACTCTGACGCACGATCACACAGGGCTCCCACTTCCCCAAGTCTCAAGGACCCATCCCCGGGCAACGGTGGCGGTCACTGTGACCAAAGCGGCGGCTCGGGCCTCGCGCATGCGCACTGGCGAGGCCGACTCTCCCGCCCCACCCCGCTTACTGGGCAGAGTCAGGCTGCGGACCCTTTAAAACATGGCGGCGACGCGGCGGCTGCGGGGCCTGGGGCGCCGGTGCTGGAGGTGGCGGCGGCGGCGGCTGCGGTGCAGCCCGAGGCGGCGGGTGGGAAGAGGACTGCCAGAGGGGCCTGCGGGAGACCCAGGGTCGGACCCATAGGAGTCCTGTCGTCAGGACCTCCTTGATCGCTCTTCTGCTTCGGTTCCCGGTGAAGGAGGAGCTTCGGGGTGCCGGCTGGGCTGCGCGGACTCCTCTTGGGGTCCGATGATGGATCCCACCGGGTGATCGGGAATGGGGTTACAATGCAGTGAGGCAGAAAGGGTCTCGCCGGGGAACGGATAGATCCCCAGGGCCGCAAGGCGTGCTGTCGGCTGCAAAGGCACCGACCCATGAGCCCACTGCCTCCCTCCTTCCTGGGTGGAGCAGGGGCCTGCCTTCATCTCCAAGGCCCGGGGGCTCCGGCATCCCGACGCGGCTTCCGGTGACAAGGGGCAAAGAGAGACAGAGGCGAGTCCGAGCTGCAGCCAGTGTGACCACCCGTGGCACTGACGTCCCCCAAGAGCACATGCAGTGAGCGTGTGTCCTTGAGGCCGTAGGCGGCGACGACGAGACGGACAGTGATGTCCGCGCGTGCGCCCGGGGGCCACTGGAGACCTGCCCCACAAAGCGGAGGAAAAGCCAAGCGCACCTGAAAACCTGCGAGACAGGGCCTGTGCGCGAGTCCAGGCCGCATTCAGGGAGGCCCGCCAGAGGAGCCCAGAGGTTTGGACAAAGTAAACCCCACCCCCAGCCCGCCACCGGCTCGGCACCCCTGACGCAACCTGCCCTGCACACAGCCAAAACCCAGTCCCGTTGGCTCCCTGACATCCGTGGCAGCCAAAAGATTCAGGGCTACAAGGCACTTTCCCCAGGAGCGGAGGAAGCGGTTGGCCCTCAACAATCAGACAGGAAGTGCAGGTGGGATGCAACGCCGCCTTTCCTAGAAGGCCTATGTCAGGACCGCTGGGCTTCCCTCCCCCTCTTCCTGGACCGAGCGTGCAGCCATCACTTGGGCCGTGGAGACCAAGAGAGCTTCCCTATCCCACACAGGTACGGAAGCCCAGAGCTCCAGGATCGCCACCCCTGCCCACTCATGCAGAAAGCGGTGTGGAGAGGGAGACAATCATGACACGGACCCCCACGAGGTTTCTCCCTGATGGACTGGGAAGTCTTCTTTGTCGAAGACATTGAGCCAGACTAAGAAGCCGCCAGGCTTCTCAGAGACGGGGCAGACACAGCAAGAGGGAGGTCAGAGCAGAGGCCAGAGCCCAGGCAGGATACGGGGCCATGCCAGCACCACGCGGGCATCCGGGGAGGAGTGTCAAACGGGTGACTCGGCCAGGAAGGCCAGCCTTTGAGTGACAGAGATGCTTGCCCCATCCCCTTGCCGGCTTCCTTCTCCGTCCCTGCGTCGAGCTGTGGCTACATTTCTCCATGAGGGCAGAGGGCGAGAGGCGTGAGAACCATCTTCTTGAAGGTCTCCGGGCACCCTCCTGCGGGTGGACAATGAGCGCCTGGGAGGCCGTTGTCCTTGGTTGGGGAGCGGTCGTCTGCATCTAGCCTAGCAAAGAGGCTGCTCCGGATGGGGAGGTGATGAAAACCCCTGCGGGTCCGACGCAGATGCCCACGTTGCCCAGGCCTTCACAGACCCCCAACTGGAACCGCCGGGAAAACCACTGCCAACCGGCCACGCGACCCAGGCAGAGACGCGGGGAGAGGCTGACCAGAAGAAAGGCCGACGTGCAAGAAACCCACCCTCCGGCGCACAGGGCACATGTGTCCCAAGGCACACGCACACACACACGGACAGAGACAGAACGAGAGGGCGACGGAAAGAGGGAGAAGGGAGAGAGAGAGAGCCAGAGACGTAAGGGAGAGACACAAGTCGGCACACAGACGCGCACGCGCGCAAGCACATACACAGACACACACACACACAGATACACACACACACACTCACACACACAGACACACACACACACCCATAACGCACACAGACATACAACGGGTAACACCCACCCCCAGGCAGCCCCTGCAGATGCCGGGTCCTGCTCTCCGCGACTACGAGCCAGCGGTGAGAGAGCAGCCCACGGGCACACAGGCAGACCTGTCCTCGACATCACAAGGGCGCCACTTTTGGGGAGACTCACCCGCGCACCGTCCGCGCACGCCTGAGGCTGGGATCCCGCGCTCCCTCCCCCGCGTTCTGTCTGAGGTTTCTTCCTCCTGGGGTTTCTTCCTGCTGGTGGACCCTCGGCGAATCCCGGCCTCCGGAGACCGTCCTGGTAACTGCCCTGGCTAGGACTGGTCTCGGCCCCGACTCTGACGCACGATCACACAGGGCTCCCACTTCCCCAAGTCTCAGGGACCCATCCCCGGGCAACGGTGGCGGTCACTGTGACCAAAGCGGCGGCTAGGGCCTCGCGCATGCGCACTGGCGAGGCCGACTCTCCCGACCCACCCCGCTTACTGGGCAGAGTCAGGCTGCGGACCCTTTAAAACATGGCGGCGACGCCGCGGCTGTGGGTCCTGGGGCGCCGGTGCTGGAGGTGGCGGCGGCGGCGGCTGGGGCGCAGCCCGAGGCGGCGGGTGGGAAGAGGACTGCCAGAGGGGCCTGCGGGAGACCCAGGGTCGGACCCATAGGAGTCCTGTCGTCAGGACCTCCTTGATCGCTCTTCTGCTTCGGTTCCCGGTGAAGGAGGAGCTTCGGGGTGCCGGCTGGACTGCGCGGACTCCTCTTGGGGTCCGATGATGGATCCCACCGGGTGATCGGGAATGGGGTTACAATGCAGTGAGGCAGAAAGGGTCTCGCCGGGGCACGGAAAGATCCCCAGGGCCGCAAGGCGTGCTGTCGGCTGCAAAGGCACCGACCCATGAGCCCACTGCCTCCCTCCTTCCTGGGTGGAGCAGGGGCCTGCCTTCATCTCCAAGGCCCGGGGGCTCCGGCATCCCGACGCGGCTTCCGGTGACAAGGGGCAAAGAGAGACAGAGGCGAGTCCGAGCTGCAGCCAGTGTGACCACCCGTGGCACTGACGTCCCCCAAGAGCACATGCAGTGAGCGTGTGTCCTTGAGGCCGTAGGCGGCGACGACGAGACGGACAGTGATGTCCGCGCGTGCGCCCGGGGGCCACTGGAGACCTGCCCCACAAAGCGGAGGAAAAGCCAAGCGCACCTGAAAACCTGCGAGACAGGGCCTGTGCGCGAGTCCAGGCCGCATTCAGGGAGGCCCGCCAGAGGAGCCCAGAGGTTTGGACAAAGTAAACCCCACCCCCAGCCCGCCACCGGCTCGGCACCCCTGACGCAACCTGCCCTGCACACAGCCAAAACCCAGTCCCGTTGGCTCCCTGACATCCGTGGCAGCCAAAAGATTCAGGGCTACAAGGCACTTTCCCCAGGAGCGGAGGAAGCGGTTGGCCCTCAACAATCAGACAGGAAGTGCAGGTGGGATGCAACGCCGCCTTTCCTAGAAGGCCAATGTCAGGACCGCTGGGCTTCCCTCCCCCTCTTCCTGGACCGAGCGTGCAGCCATCACTTGGGCCGTGGAGACCAAGAGAGCTTCCCTATCCCACACAGGTACGGAAGCCCAGAGCTCCAGGATCGCCACCCCTGCCCACTCATGCAGAAAGCGGTGTGGAGAGGGAGACAATCATGACACGGACCCCCACGAGGTTTCTCCCTGATGGACTGGGAAGTCTTCTTTGTCGAAGACATTGAGCCAGACTAAGAAGCCGCCAGGCTTCTCAGAGACGGGGCAGACACAGCAAGAGGGAGGTCAGAGCAGAGGCCAGAACCCAGGCAGGATGCGGGGCCATGCCAGCACCACGCGGGCATCCGGGGAGGAGTGTCAAACGGGTGACTCGGCCAGGAAGGCCAGCCTTTGAGTGACAGAGATGCTTGCCCCATCCCCTTGCCGGCTTCCTTCTCCGTCCCTGCGTCGAGCTGTGGCTACATTTCTCCATGAGGGCAGAGGGCGAGAGGCATGAGAACCATCTTCTTGAAGGTCTCCGGGCACCCTCCTGCGGGTGGACAATGAGCGCCTGGGAGGCCGTTGTCCTTGGTTGGGGAGCGGTCGTCTGCATCTAGCCTAGCAAAGAGGCTGCTCCGGATGGGGAGGTGATGAAAACCCCTGCGGGTCCGACGCAGATGCCCACGTTGCCCAGGCCTTCACAGACCCCCAACTGGAACCGCCGGGAAAACCACTGCCAACCGGCCACGCGACCCAGGCAGAGACGCGGGGAGAGGCTGACCAGAAGAAAGGCCGACGTGCAAGAAACCCACCCTCCGGCGCACAGGGCACATGTGTCCCAAGGCACACGCACACACACACGGACAGAGACAGAACGAGAGGGCGACGGAAAGAGGGAGAAGGGAGAGAGAGAGAGCCAGAGACGTAAGGGAGAGACACAAGTCGGCACACAGACGCGCACGCGCGCAAGCACATACACAGACACAAACACACACACACAGATACACACACACACACTCACACACACAGACACACACACACACCCATAACGCACACAGACATACAACGGGTAACACCCACCCCCAGGCAGCCCCTGCAGATGCCGGGTCCTGCTCTCCGCGACTACGAGCCAGCGGTGAGAGAGCAGCCCACGGGCACACAGGCAGACCTGTCCTCGACATCACAAGGGCGCCACTTTTGGGGAGACTCACCCGCGCACCGTCCGCGCACGCCTGAGGCTGGGATCCCGCGCTCCCTCCCCCGCGTTCTGTCTGAGGTTTCTTCCTCCTGGGGTTTCTTCCTGCTGGTGGACCCTCGGCGAATCCCGGCCTCCGGAGACCGTCCTGGTAACTGCCCTGGCTAGGACTGGTCTCGGCCCCGACTCTGACGCACGATCACACAGGGCTCCCACTTCCCCAAGTCTCAGGGACCCATCCCCGGGCAACGGTGGCGGTCACTGTGACCAAAGCGGCGGCTAGGGCCTCGCGCATGCGCACTGGCGAGGCCGACTCTCCCGACCCACCCCGCTTACTGGGCAGAGTCAGGCTGCGGACCCTTTAAAACATGGCGGCGACGCCGCGGCTGTGGGTCCTGGGGCGCCGGTGCTGGAGGTGGCGGCGGCGGCGGCTGGGGCGCAGCCCGAGGCGGCGGGTGGGAAGAGGACTGCCAGAGGGGCCTGCGGGAGACCCAGGGTCGGACCCATAGGAGTCCTGTCGTCAGGACCTCCTTGATCGCTCTTCTGCTTCGGTTCCCGGTGAAGGAGGAGCTTCGGGGTGCCGGCTGGACTGCGCGGACTCCTCTTGGGGTCCGATGATGGATCCCACCGGGTGATCGGGAATGGGGTTACAATGCAGTGAGGCAGAAAGGGTCTCGCCGGGGCACGGAAAGATCCCCAGGGCCGCAAGGCGTGCTGTCGGCTGCAAAGGCACCGACCCATGAGCCCACTGCCTCCCTCCTTCCTGGGTGGAGCAGGGGCCTGCCTTCATCTCCAAGGCCCGGGGGCTCCGGCATCCCGACGCGGCTTCCGGTGACAAGGGGCAAAGAGAGACAGAGGCGAGTCCGAGCTGCAGCCAGTGTGACCACCCGTGGCACTGACGTCCCCCAAGAGCACATGCAGTGAGCGTGTGTCCTTGAGGCCGTAGGCGGCGACGACGAGACGGACAGTGATGTCCGCGCGTGCGCCCGGGGGCCACTGGAGACCTGCCCCACAAAGCGGAGGAAAAGCCAAGCGCACCTGAAAACCTGCGAGACAGGGCCTGTGCGCGAGTCCAGGCCGCATTCAGGGAGGCCCGCCAGAGGAGCCCAGAGGTTTGGACAAAGTAAACCCCACCCCCAGCCCGCCACCGGCTCGGCACCCCTGACGCAACCTGCCCTGCACACAGCCAAAACCCAGTCCCGTTGGCTCCCTGACATCCGTGGCAGCCAAAAGATTCAGGGCTACAAGGCACTTTCCCCAGGAGCGGAGGAAGCGGTTGGCCCTCAACAATCAGACAGGAAGTGCAGGTGGGATGCAACGCCGCCTTTCCTAGAAGGCCAATGTCAGGACCGCTGGGCTTCCCTCCCCCTCTTCCTGGACCGAGCGTGCAGCCATCACTTGGGCCGTGGAGACCAAGAGAGCTTCCCTATCCCACACAGGTACGGAAGCCCAGAGCTCCAGGATCGCCACCCCTGCCCACTCATGCAGAAAGCGGTGTGGAGAGGGAGACAATCATGACACGGACCCCCACGAGGTTTCTCCCTGATGGACTGGGAAGTCTTCTTTGTCGAAGACATTGAGCCAGACTAAGAAGCCGCCAGGCTTCTCAGAGACGGGGCAGACACAGCAAGAGGGAGGTCAGAGCAGAGGCCAGAACCCAGGCAGGATGCGGGGCCATGCCAGCACCACGCGGGCATCCGGGGAGGAGTGTCAAACGGGTGACTCGGCCAGGAAGGCCAGCCTTTGAGTGACAGAGATGCTTGCCCCATCCCCTTGCCGGCTTCCTTCTCCGTCCCTGCGTCGAGCTGTGGCTACATTTCTCCATGAGGGCAGAGGGCGAGAGGCATGAGAACCATCTTCTTGAAGGTCTCCGGGCACCCTCCTGCGGGTGGACAATGAGCGCCTGGGAGGCCGTTGTCCTTGGTTGGGGAGCGGTCGTCTGCATCTAGCCTAGCAAAGAGGCTGCTCCGGATGGGGAGGTGATGAAAACCCCTGCGGGTCCGACGCAGATGCCCACGTTGCCCAGGCCTTCACAGACCCCCAACTGGAACCGCCGGGAAAACCACTGCCAACCGGCCACGCGACCCAGGCAGAGACGCGGGGAGAGGCTGACCAGAAGAAAGGCCGACGTGCAAGAAACCCACCCTCCGGCGCACAGGGCACATGTGTCCCAAGGCACACGCACACACACACGGACAGAGACAGAACGAGAGGGCGACGGAAAGAGGGAGAAGGGAGAGAGAGAGAGCCAGAGACGTAAGGGAGAGACACAAGTCGGCACACAGACGCGCACGCGCGCAAGCACATACACAGACACAAACACACACACACAGATACACACACACACACTCACACACACAGACACACACACACACCCATAACGCACACAGACATACAACGGGTAACACCCACCCCCAGGCAGCCCCTGCAGATGCCGGGTCCTGCTCTCCGCGACTACGAGCCAGCGGTGAGAGAGCAGCCCACGGGCACACAGGCAGACCTGTCCTCGACATCACAAGGGCGCCACTTTTGGGGAGACTCACCCGCGCACCGTCCGCGCACGCCTGAGGCTGGGATCCCGCGCTCCCTCCCCCGCGTTCTGTCTGAGGTTTCTTCCTCCTGGGGTTTCTTCCTGCTGGTGGACCCTCGGCGAATCCCGGCCTCCGGAGACCGTCCTGGTAACTGCCCTGGCTAGGACTGGTCTCGGCCCCGACTCTGACGCACGATCACACAGGGCTCCCACTTCCCCAAGTCTCAGGGACCCATCCCCGGGCAACGGTGGCGGTCACTGTGACCAAAGCGGCGGCTAGGGCCTCGCGCATGCGCACTGGCGAGGCCGACTCTCCCGACCCACCCCGCTTACTGGGCAGAGTCAGGCTGCGGACCCTTTAAAACATGGCGGCGACGCCGCGGCTGTGGGTCCTGGGGCGCCGGTGCTGGAGGTGGCGGCGGCGGCGGCTGGGGCGCAGCCCGAGGCGGCGGGTGGGAAGAGGACTGCCAGAGGGGCCTGCGGGAGACCCAGGGTCGGACCCATAGGAGTCCTGTCGTCAGGACCTCCTTGATCGCTCTTCTGCTTCGGTTCCCGGTGAAGGAGGAGCTTCGGGGTGCCGGCTGGGCTGCGCGGACTCCTCTTGGGGTCCGATGATGCATCCCACCGGGTGATCGGGAATGGGGTTACAATGCAGTGAGGCAGAAAGGGTCTCGCCGGGGCACGGAAAGATCCCCAGGGCCGCAAGGCGTGCTGTCGGCTGCAAAGGCACCGACCCATGAGCCCACTGCCTCCCTCCTTCCTGGGTGGAGCAGGGGCCTGCCTTCATCTCCAAGGCCCGGGGGCTCCGGCATCCCGACGCGGCTTCCGGTGACAAGGGGCAAAGAGAGACAGAGGCGAGTCCGAGCTGCAGCCAGTGTGACCACCCGTGGCACTGACGTCCCCCAAGAGCACATGCAGTGAGCGTGTGTCCTTGAGGCCGTAGGCGGCGACGACGAGACGGACAGTGATGTCCGCGCGTGCGCCCGGGGGCCACTGGAGACCTGCCCCACAAAGCGGAGGAAAAGCCAAGCGCACCTGAAAACCTGCGAGACAGGGCCTGTGCGCGAGTCCAGGCCGCATTCAGGGAGGCCCGCCAGAGGAGCCCAGAGGTTTGGACAAAGTAAACCCCACCCCCAGCCCGCCACCGGCTCGGCACCCCTGACGCAACCTGCCCTGCACACAGCCAAAACCCAGTCCCGTTGGCTCCCTGACATCCGTGGCAGCCAAAAGATTCAGGGCTACAAGGCACTTTCCCCAGGAGCGGAGGAAGCGGTTGGCCCTCAACAATCAGACAGGAAGTGCAGGTGGGATGCAACGCCGCCTTTCCTAGAAGGCCAATGTCAGGACCGCTGGGCTTCCCTCCCCCTCTTCCTGGACCGAGCGTGCAGCCATCACTTGGGCCGTGGAGACCAAGAGAGCTTCCCTATCCCACACAGGTACGGAAGCCCAGAGCTCCAGGATCGCCACCCCCGCCCACTCATGCAGAAAGCGGTGTGGAGAGGGAGACAATCATGACACGGACCCCCACGAGGTTTCTCCCTGATGGACTGGGAAGTCTTCTTTGTCGAAGACATTGAGCCAGACTAAGAAGCCGCCAGGCTTCTCAGAGACGGGGCAGACACAGCAAGAGGGAGGTCAGAGCAGAGGCCAGAACCCAGGCAGGATGCGGGGCCATGCCAGCACCACGCGGGCATCCGGGGAGGAGTGTCAAACGGGTGACTCGGCCAGGAAGGCCAGCCTTTGAGTGACAGAGATGCTTGCCCCATCCCCTTGCCGGCTTCCTTCTCCGTCCCTGCGTCGAGCTGTGGCTACATTTCTCCATGAGGGCAGAGGGCGAGAGGCATGAGAACCATCTTCTTGAAGGTCTCCGGGCACCCTCCTGCGGGTGGACAATGAGCGCCTGGGAGGCCGTTGTCCTTGGTTGGGGAGCGGTCGTCTGCATCTAGCCTAGCAAAGAGGCTGCTCCGGATGGGGAGGTGATGAAAACCCCTGCGGGTCCGACGCAGATGCCCACGTTGCCCAGGCCTTCACAGACCCCCAACTGGAACCGCCGGGAAAACCACTGCCAACCGGCCACGCGACCCAGGCAGAGACGCGGGGAGAGGCTGACCAGAAGAAAGGCCGACGTGCAAGAAACCCACCCTCCGGCGCACAGGGCACATGTGTCCCAAGGCACACGCACACACACACGGACAGAGACAGAACGAGAGGGCGACGGAAAGAGGGAGAAGGGAGAGAGAGAGAGCCAGAGACGTAAGGGAGAGACACAAGTCGGCACACAGACGCGCACGCGCGCAAGCACATACACAGACACAAACACACACACACAGATACACACACACACACTCACACACACAGACACACACACACACCCATAACGCACACAGACATACAACGGGTAACACCCACCCCCAGGCAGCCCCTGCAGCTGCCGGGTCCTGCTCTCCGCGACTACGAGCCAGCGGTGAGAGAGCAGCCCACCGGCACACAGGCAGACCTGTCCTCGACATCACAAGGGCGCCACTTTTGGGGAGACTCACCCGCGCACCGTCCGCGCACGCCTGAGGCTGGGATCCCGCGCTGCCTCCCCGGCGATCTGTCTGAGGTTTCTTCCTCCTGGGGTTTCTTCCTGCTGGTGGACCCTCGGCGAATCCCGGCCTCCGGAGACCGTCCTGGTAACTGCCCTGGCTAGGACTGGTCTCGGCCCCGACTCTGACGCACGATCACACAGGGCTCCCACTTCCCCAAGTCTCAGGGACCCATCCCCGGGCAACGGTGGCGGTCACTGTGACCAAAGCGGCGGCTCGGGCCTCGCGCATGCGCACTGGCGAGGCCGACTCTCCCGCCCCACCCCGCTTACTGGGCAGAGTCAGGGTGCGGACCCTTTAAAACATGGCGGCGACGCGGCGGCTGCGGGGCCTGGGGCGCCGGTGCTGGAGGTGGCGGCGGCGGCGGCTGGGGCGCAGCCCGAGGCGGCGGGTGGGAAGAGGACTGCCAGAGGGGCCTGCGGGAGACCCAGGGTCGGACCCATAGGAGTCCTGTCGTCAGGACCTCCTTGATCGCTCTTCTGCTTCGGTTCCCGGTGAAGGAGGAGCTTCGGGGTGCCGGCTGGGCTGCGCGGACTCCTCTTGGGGTCCGATGATGCATCCCACCGGGTGATCGGGAATGGGGTTACAATGCAGTGAGGCAGAAAGGGTCTCGCCGGGGCACGGAAAGATCCCCAGGGCCGCAAGGCGTGCTGTCGGCTGCAAAGGCACCGACCCATGAGCCCACTGCCTCCCTCCTTCCTGGGTGGAGCAGGGGCCTGCCTTCATCTCCAAGGCCCGGGGGCTCCGGCATCCCGACGCGGCTTCCGGTGACAAGGGGCAAAGAGAGACAGAGGCGAGTCCGAGCTGCAGCCAGTGTGACCACCCGTGGCACTGACGTCCCCCAAGAGCACATGCAGTGAGCGTGTGTCCTTGAGGCCGTAGGCGGCGACGACGAGACGGACAGTGATGTCCGCGCGTGCGCCCGGGGGCCACTGGAGACCTGCCCCACAAAGCGGAGGAAAAGCCAAGCGCACCTGAAAACCTGCGAGACAGGGCCTGTGCGCGAGTCCAGGCCGCATTCAGGGAGGCCCGCCAGAGGAGCCCAGAGGTTTGGACAAAGTAAACCCCACCCCCAGCCCGCCACCGGCTCGGCACCCGTGACGCAACCTGCCCTGCACACAGCCAAAACCCAGTCCCGTTGGCTCCCTGACATCCGTGGCAGCCAAAAGATTCAGGGCTACAAGGCACTTTCCCCAGGAGCGGAGGAAGCGGTTGGCCCTCAACAATCAGACAGGAAGTGCAGGTGGGATGCAACGCCGCCTTTCCTAGAAGGCCGATGTCAGGACCGCTGGGCTTCCCTCCCCCTCTTCCTGGACCGAGCGTGCAGCCATCACTTGGGCCGTGGAGACCAAGAGAGCTTCCCTATCCCACACAGGTACGGAAGCCCAGAGCTCCAGGATCGCCACCCCTGCCCACTCATGCAGAAAGCGGTGTGGAGAGGGAGACAATCATGACACGGACCCCCACGAGGTTTCTCCCTGATGGACTGGGAAGTCTTCTTTGTCGAAGACATTGAGCCAGACTAAGAAGCCGCCAGGCTTCTCAGAGACGGGGCAGACACAGCAAGAGGGAGGTCAGAGCAGAGGCCAGAGCCCAGGCAGGATGCGGGGCCATGCCAGCACCACGCGGGCATCCGGGGAGGAGTGTCAAACGGGTGACTCGGCCAGGAAGGCCAGCCTTTGAGTGACAGAGATGCTTGCCCCATCCCCTTGCCGGCTTCCTTCTCCGTCCCTGCGTCGAGCTGTGGCTACATTTCTCCATGAGGGCAGAGGGCGAGAGGCGTGAGAACCATCTTCTTGAAGGTCTCCGGGCACCCTCCTGCGGGTGGACAATGAGCGCCTGGGAGGCCGTTGTCCTTGGTTGGGGAGCGGTCGTCTGCATCTAGCCTAGCAAAGAGGCTGCTCCGGATGGGGAGGTGATGAAAACCCCTGCGGGTCCGACGCAGATGCCCACGTTGCCCAGGCCTTCACAGACCCCCAACTGGAACCGCCGGGAAAACCACTGCCAACCGGCCACGCGACCCAGGCAGAGACGCGGGGAGAGGCTGACCAGAAGAAAGGCCGACGTGCAAGAAACCCACCCTCCGGCGCACAGGGCACATGTGTCCCAAGGCACACGCACACACACACGGACAGAGACAGAACGAGAGGGCGACGGAAAGAGGGAGAAGGGAGAGAGAGAGAGCCAGAGACGTAAGGGAGAGACACAAGTCGGCACACAGACGCGCACGCGCGCAAGCACATACACAGACACAAACACACACACACAGATACACACACACACACTCACACACACAGACACACACACACACCCATAACGCACACAGACATACAACGGGTAACACCCACCCCCAGGCAGCCCCTGCAGATGCCGGGTCCTGCTCTCCGCGACTGCGAGCCAGCGGTGAGAGAGCAGCCCACGGGCACACAGGCAGACCTGTCCTCGACATCACAAGGGCGCCACTTTTGGGGAGACTCACCCGCGCACCGTCCGCGCACGCCTGAGGCTGGGATCCCGCGCTCCCTCCCCCGCGTTCTGTCTGAGGTTTCTTCCTCCTGGGGTTTCTTCCTGCTGGTGGACCCTCCGCGAATCCCGGCCTCCGGAGACCGTCCTGGTAACTGCCCTGGCTAGGACTGGTCTCGGCCCCGACTCTGACGCACGATCACACAGGGCTCCCACTTCCCCAAGTCTCAGGGACCCATCCCCGGGCAACGGTGGCGGTCACTGTGACCAAAGCGGCGGCTCGGGCCTCGCGCATGCGCACTGGCGAGGCCGACTCTCCCGACCCACCCCGCTTACTGGGCAGAGTCAGGCTGCGGACCCTTTAAAACATGGCGGCGACGCGGCGGCTGCGGGGCCTGGGGCGCCGGTGCTGGAGGTGGCGGCGGCGGCGGCTGGGGCGCAGCCCGAGGCGGCGGGTGGGAAGAGGACTGCCAGAGGGGCCTGCGGGAGACCCAGGGTCGGACCCATAGGAGTCCTGTCGTCAGGACCTCCTTGATCGCTCTTCTGCTTCGGTTCTCGGTGAAGGAGGAGCTTCGGGGTGCCGGCTGGGCTGCGCGGACTCCTCTTGGGGTCCGATGATGCATCCCACCGGGTGATCGGGAATGGGGTTACAATGCAGTGAGGCAGAAAGGGTCTCGCCGGGGAACGGATAGATCCCCAGGGCCGCAAGGCGTGCTGTCGGCTGCAAAGGCACCGACCCATGAGCCCACTGCCTCCCTCCTTCCTGGGTGGAGCAGGGGCCTGCCTTCATCTCCAAGGCCCGGGGGCTCCGGCATCCCGACGCGGCTTCCGGTGACAAGGGGCAAAGAGAGACAGAGGCGAGTCCGAGCTGCAGCCAGTGTGACCACCCGTGGCACTGACGTCCCCCAAGAGCACATGCAGTGAGCGTGTGTCCTTGAGGCCGTAGGCGGCGACGACGAGACGGACAGTGATGTCCGCGCGTGCGCCCGGGGGCCACTGGAGACCTGCCCCACAAAGCGGAGGAAAAGCCAAGCGCACCTGAAAACCTGCGAGACAGGGCCTGTGCGCGAGTCCAGGCCGCATTCAGGGAGGCCCGCCAGAGGAGCCCAGAGGTTTGGACAAAGTAAACCCCACCCCCAGCCCGCCACCGGCTCGGCACCCCTGACGCAACCTGCCCTGCACACAGCCAAAACCCAGTCCCGTTGGCTCCCTGACATCCGTGGCAGCCAAAAGATTCAGGGCTACAAGGCACTTTCCCCAGGAGCGGAGGAAGCGGTTGGCCCTCAACAATCAGACAGGAAGTGCAGGTGGGATGCAACGCCGCCTTTCCTAGAAGGCCAATGTCAGGACCGCTGGGCTTCCCTCCCCCTCTTCCTGGACCGAGCGTGCAGCCATCACTTGGGCCGTGGAGACCAAGAGAGCTTCCCTATCCCACACAGGTACGGAAGCCCAGAGCTCCAGGATCGCCACCCCTGCCCACTCATGCAGAAAGCGGTGTGGAGAGGGAGACAATCATGACACGGACCCCCACGAGGTTTCTCCCTGATGGACTGGGAAGTCTTCTTTGTCGAAGACATTGAGCCAGACTAAGAAGCCGCCAGGCTTCTCAGAGACGGGGCAGACACAGCAAGAGGGAGGTCAGAGCAGAGGCCAGAGCCCAGGCAGGATGCGGGGCCATGCCAGCACCACGCGGGCATCCGGGGAGGAGTGTCAAACGGGTGACTCGGCCAGGAAGGCCAGCCTTTGAGTGACAGAGATGCTTGCCCCATCCCCTTGCCGGCTTCCTTCTCCGTCCCTGCGTCGAGCTGTGGCTACATTTCTCCATGAGGGCAGAGGGCGAGAGGCGTGAGAACCATCTTCTTGAAGGTCTCCGGGCACCCTCCTGCGGGTGGACAATGAGCGCCTGGGAGGCCGTTGTCCTTGGTTGGGGAGCGGTCGTCTGCATCTAGCCTAGCAAAGAGGCTGCTCCGGATGGGGAGGTGATGAAAACCCCTGCGGGTCCGACGCAGATGCCCACGTTGCCCAGGCCTTCACAGACCCCCAACTGGAACCGCCGGGAAAACCACTGCCAACCGGCCACGCGACCCAGGCAGAGACGCGGGGAGAGGCTGACCAGAAGAAAGGCCGACGTGCAAGAAACCCACCCTCCGGCGCACAGGGCACATGTGTCCCAAGGCACACGCACACACACACGGACAGAGACAGAACGAGAGGGCGACGGAAAGAGGGAGAAGGGAGAGAGAGAGAGCCAGAGACGTAAGGGAGAGACACAAGTCGGCACACAGACGCGCACGCGCGCAAGCACATACACAGACACAAACACACACACACAGATACACACACACACACTCACACACACAGACACACACACACACCCATAACGCACACAGACATACAACGGGTAACACCCACCCCCAGGCAGCCCCTGCAGATGCCGGGTCCTGCTCTCCGCGACTACGAGCCAGCGGTGAGAGAGCAGCCCACGGGCACACAGGCAGACCTGTCCTCGACATCACAAGGGCGCCACTTTTGGGGAGACTCACCCGCGCACCGTCCGCGCACGCCTGAGGCTGGGATCCCGCGCTCCCTCCCCCGCGTTCTGTCTGAGGTTTCTTCCTCCTGGGGTTTCTTCCTGCTGGTGGACCCTCCGCGAATCCCGGCCTCCGGAGACCGTCCTGGTAACTGCCCTGGCTAGGACTGGTCTCGGCCCCGACTCTGACGCACGATCACACAGGGCTCCCACTTCCCCAAGTCTCAGGGACCCATCCCCGGGCAACGGTGGCGGTCACTGTGACCAAAGCGGCGGCTCGGGCCTCGCGCATGCGCACTGGCGAGGCCGACTCTCCGGACCCACCCCGCTTACTGGGCAGAGTCAGGCTGCGGACCCTTTAAAACATGGCGGCGACGCGGCGGCTGCGGGTCCTGGGGCGCCGGTGCTGGAGGTGGCGGCGGCGGCGGCTGGGGCGCAGCCCGAGGCGGCGGGTGGGAAGAGGACTGCCAGAGGGGCCTGCGGGAGACCCAGGGTCGGACCCATAGGAGTCCTGTCGTCAGGACCTCCTTGATCGCTCTTCTGCTTCGGTTCTCGGTGAAGGAGGAGCTTCGGGGTGCCGGCTGGGCTGCGCGGACTCCTCTTGGGGTCCGATGATGCATCCCACCAGGTGATCGGGAATGGGGTTACAATGCAGTGAGGCAGAAAGGGTCTCGCCGGGGAACGGATAGATCCCCAGGGCCGCAAGGCGTGCTGTCGGCTGCAAAGGCACCGACCCATGAGCCCACTGCCTCCCTCCTTCCTGGGTGGAGCAGGGGCCTGCCTTCATCTCCAAGGCCCGGGGGCTCCGGCATCCCGACGCGGCTTCCGGTGACAAGGGGAAAAGAGAGACAGAGGCGAGTCCGAGCTGCAGCCAGTGTGACCACCCGTGGCACTGACGTCCCCCAAGAGCACATGCAGTGAGCGTGTGTCCTTGAGGCCGTAGGCGGCGACGACGAGACGGACAGTGATGTCCGCGCGTGCGCCCGGGGGCCACTGGAGACCTGCCCCACAAAGCGGAGGAAAAGCCAAGCGCACCTGAAAACCTGCGAGACAGGGCCTGTGCGCGAGTCCAGGCCGCATTCAGGGAGGCCCGCCAGAGGAGTCCAGAGGTTTGGACAAAGTAAACCCCACCCCCAGCCCGCCACCGGCTCGGCACCCGTGACGCAACCTGCCCTGCACACAGCCAAAACCCAGTCCTGTTGGCTCCCTGACATCCGTGGCAGCCAAAAGATTCAGGGCTACAAGGCACTTTCCCCAGGAGCGGAGGAAGCGGTTGGCCCTCAACAATCAGACAGGAAGTGCAGGTGGGATGCAACGCCACCTTTCCTAGAAGGCCGATGTCAGGACCGCTGGGCTTCCCTCCCCCTCTTCCTGGACCGAGCGTGCAGCCATCACTTGGGCCGTGGAGACCAAGAGAGCTTCCCTATCCCACACAGGTACGGAAGCCCAGAGCTCCAGGATCGCCACCCCTGCCCACTCATGCAGAAAGCGGTGTGGAGAGGGAGACAATCATGACACAGACCCCCACGAGGTTTCTCCCTGATGGACTGGGAAGTCTTCTTTGTCGAAGACATTGAGCCAGACTAAGAAGCCGCCAGGCTTCTCAGAGACGGGGCAGACACAGCAAGAGGGAGGTCAGAGCAGAGGCCAGAGCCCAGGCAGGATGCGGGGCCATGCCAGCACCACGCGGGCATCCGGGGAGGAGTGTCAAACGGGTGACTCGGCCAGGAAGGCCAGCCTTTGAGTGACAGAGATGCTTGCCCCATCCCCTTGCCGGCTTCCTTCTCCGTCCCTGCGTCGAGCTGTGGCTACATTTCTCCATGAGGGCAGAGGGCGAGAGGCGTGAGAACCATCTTCTTGAAGGTCTCCGGGCACCCTCCTGCGGGTGGACAATGAGCGCCTGGGAGGCCGTTGTCCTTGGTTGGGGAGCGGTCGTCTGCATCTAGCCTAGCAAAGAGGCTGCTCCGGATGGGGAGGTGATGAAAACCCCTGCGGGTCCGACGCAGATGCCCACGTTGCCCAGGCCTTCACAGACCCCCAACTGGAACCGCCGGGAAAACCACTGCCAACCGGCCACGCGACCCAGGCAGAGACGCGGGGAGAGGCTGACCAGAAGAAAGGCCGACGTGCAAGAAACCCACCCTCCGGCGCACAGGGCACATGTGTCCCAAGGCACACGCACACACACACGGACAGAGACAGAACGAGAGGGCGACGGAAAGAGGGAGAAGGGAGAGAGAGAGAGCCAGAGACGTAAGGGAGAGACACAAGTCGGCACACAGACGCGCACGCGCGCAAGCACATACACAGACACACACACACACAGATACACACACACACACTCACACACACAGACACACACACACACCCATAACGCACACAGACATACAACGGGTAACACCCACCCCCAGGCAGCCCCTGCAGCTGCCGGGTCCTGCTCTCCGCGACTGCGAGCCACCGGTGAGAGAGGAGCCCACGGGCACACAGGCAGACCTGTCCTCGACATCACAAGGGCGCCACTTTTGGGGAGACTCACCCGCGCACCGTCCGCGCACGCCTGAGGCTGGGATCCCGCGCTCCCTCCCCCGCGTTCTGTCTGAGGTTTCTTCCTCCTGGGGTTTCTTCCTGCTGGTGGACCCTCGGCGAATCCCGGCCTCCGGAGACCGTCCTGGTAACTGCCCTGGCTAGGACTGGTCTCGGCCCCGACTCTGACCCACGATCACACAGGGCTCCCACTTCCCCAAGTCTCAGGGACCCATCCCCGGGCAACGGTGGCGGTCACTGTGACCAAAGCGGCGGCTCGGGCCTCGCGCATGCGCACTGGCGAGGCCGACTCTCCCGACCCACCCCGCTTACTGGGCAGAGTCAGGCTGCGGACCCTTTAAAACATGGCGGCGACGCGGCGGCTGCGGGGCCTGGGGCGCCGGTGCTGGAGGTGGCGGCGGCGGCGGCTGGGGCGCAGCCCGAGGCGGCGGGTGGGAAGAGGACTGCCAGAGGGGCCTGCGGGAGACCCAGGGTCGGACCCATAGGAGTCCTGTCGTCAGGACCTCCTTGATCGCTCTTCTGCTTCGGTTCCCGGTGAAGGAGGAGCTTCGGGGTGCCGGCTGGGCTGCGCGGACTCCTCTTGGGGTCCGATGATGCATCCCACCGGGTGATCGGGAATGGGGTTACAATGCAGTGAGGCAGAAAGGGTCTCGCCGGGGCACGGAAAGATCCCCAGGGCCGCAAGGCGTGCTGTCGGCTGCAAAGGCACCGACCCATGAGCCCACTGCCTCCCTCCTTCCTGGGTGGAGCAGGGGCCTGCCTTCATCTCCAAGGCCCGGGGGCTCCGGCATCCCGACGCGGCTTCCGGTGACAAGGGGCAAAGAGAGACAGAGGCGAGTCCGAGCTGCAGCCAGTGTGACCACCCGTGGCACTGACGTCCCCCAAGAGCACATGCAGTGAGCGTGTGTCCTTGAGGCCGTAGGCGGCGACGACGAGACGGACAGTGATGTCCGCGCGTGCGCCCGGGGGCCACTGGAGACCTGCCCCACAAAGCGGAGGAAAAGCCAAGCGCACCTGAAAACCTGCGAGACAGGGCCTGTGCGCGAGTCCAGGCCGCATTCAGGGAGGCCCGCCAGAGGAGCCCAGAGGTTTGGACAAAGTAAACCCCACCCCCAGCCCGCCACCGGCTCGGCACCCCTGACGCAACCTGCCCTGCACACAGCCAAAACCCAGTCCCGTTGGCTCCCTGACATCCGTGGCAGCCAAAAGATTCAGGGCTACAAGGCACTTTCCCCAGGAGCGGAGGAAGCGGTTGGCCCTCAACAATCAGACAGGAAGTGCAGGTGGGATGCAACGCCGCCTTTCCTAGAAGGCCAATGTCAGGACCGCTGGGCTTCCCTCCCCCTCTTCCTGGACCGAGCGTGCAGCCATCACTTGGGCCGTGGAGACCAAGAGAGCTTCCCTATCCCACACAGGTACGGAAGCCCAGAGCTCCAGGATCGCCACCCCTGCCCACTCATGCAGAAAGCGGTGTGGAGAGGGAGACAATCATGACACGGACCCCCACGAGGTTTCTCCCTGATGGACTGGGAAGTCTTCTTTGTCGAAGACATTGAGCCAGACTAAGAAGCCGCCAGGCTTCTCAGAGACGGGGCAGACACAGCAAGAGGGAGGTCAGAGCAGAGGCCAGAACCCAGGCAGGATGCGGGGCCATGCCAGCACCACGCGGGCATCCGGGGAGGAGTGTCAAACGGGTGACTCGGCCAGGAAGGCCAGCCTTTGAGTGACAGAGATGCTTGCCCCATCCCCTTGCCGGCTTCCTTCTCCGTCCCTGCGTCGAGCTGTGGCTACATTTCTCCATGAGGGCAGAGGGCGAGAGGCATGAGAACCATCTTCTTGAAGGTCTCCGGGCACCCTCCTGCGGGTGGACAATGAGCGCCTGGGAGGCCGTTGTCCTTGGTTGGGGAGCGGTCGTCTGCATCTAGCCTAGCAAAGAGGCTGCTCCGGATGGGGAGGTGATGAAAACCCCTGCGGGTCCGACGCAGATGCCCACGTTGCCCAGGCCTTCACAGACCCCCAACTGGAACCGCCGGGAAAACCACTGCCAACCGGCCACGCGACCCAGGCAGAGACGCGGGGAGAGGCTGACCAGAAGAAAGGCCGACGTGCAAGAAACCCACCCTCCGGCGCACAGGGCACATGTGTCCCAAGGCACACGCACACACACACGGACAGAGACAGAACGAGAGGGCGACGGAAAGAGGGAGAAGGGAGAGAGAGAGAGCCAGAGACGTAAGGGAGAGACACAAGTCGGCACACAGACGCGCACGCGCGCAAGCACATACACAGACACAAACACACACACACAGATACACACACACACACTCACACACACAGACACACACACACACCCATAACGCACACAGACATACAACGGGTAACACCCACCCCCAGGCAGCCCCTGCAGCTGCCGGGTCCTGCTCTCCGCGACTACGAGCCAGCGGTGAGAGAGCAGCCCACCGGCACACAGGCAGACCTGTCCTCGACATCACAAGGGCGCCACTTTTGGGGAGACTCACCCGCGCACCGTCCGCGCACGCCTGAGGGTGGGATCCCGCGCTGCCTCCCCGGCGATCTGTCTGAGGTTTCTTCCTCCTGGGGTTTCTTCCTGCTGGTGGACCCTCGGCGAATCCCGGCCTCCGGAGACCGTCCTGGTAACTGCCCTGGCTAGGACTGGTCTCGGCCCCGACTCTGACGCACGATCACACAGGGCTCCCACTTCCCCAAGTCTCAGGGACCCATCCCCGGGCAACGGTGGCGGTCACTGTGACCAAAGCGGCGGCTCGGGCCTCGCGCATGCGCACTGGCGAGGCCGACTCTCCCGCCCCACCCCGCTTACTGGGCAGAGTCAGGGTGCGGACCCTTTAAAACATGGCGGCGACGCGGCGGCTGCGGGGCCTGGGGCGCCGGTGCTGGAGGTGGCGGCGGCGGCGGCTGGGGCGCAGCCCGAGGCGGCGGGTGGGAAGAGGACTGCCAGAGGGGCCTGCGGGAGACCCAGGGTCGGACCCATAGGAGTCCTGTCGTCAGGACCTCCTTGATCGCTCTTCTGCTTCGGTTCCCGGTGAAGGAGGAGCTTCGGGGTGCCGGCTGGGCTGCGCGGACTCCTCTTGGGGTCCGATGATGCATCCCACCGGGTGATCGGGAATGGGGTTACAATGCAGTGAGGCAGAAAGGGTCTCGCCGGGGCACGGAAAGATCCCCAGGGCCGCAAGGCGTGCTGTCGGCTGCAAAGGCACCGACCCATGAGCCCACTGCCTCCCTCCTTCCTGGGTGGAGCAGGGGCCTGCCTTCATCTCCAAGGCCCGGGGGCTCCGGCATCCCGACGCGGCTTCCGGTGACAAGGGGCAAAGAGAGACAGAGGCGAGTCCGAGCTGCAGCCAGTGTGACCACCCGTGGCACTGACGTCCCCCAAGAGCACATGCAGTGAGCGTGTGTCCTTGAGGCCGTAGGCGGCGACGACGAGACGGACAGTGATGTCCGCGCGTGCGCCCGGGGGCCACTGGAGACCTGCCCCACAAAGCGGAGGAAAAGCCAAGCGCACCTGAAAACCTGCGAGACAGGGCCTGTGCGCGAGTCCAGGCCGCATTCAGGGAGGCCCGCCAGAGGAGCCCAGAGGTTTGGACAAAGTAAACCCCACCCCCAGCCCGCCACCGGCTCGGCACCCCTGACGCAACCTGCCCTGCACACAGCCAAAACCCAGTCCCGTTGGCTCCCTGACATCCGTGGCAGCCAAAAGATTCAGGGCTACAAGGCACTTTCCCCAGGAGCGGAGGAAGCGGTTGGCCCTCAACAATCAGACAGGAAGTGCAGGTGGGATGCAACGCCGCCTTTCCTAGAAGGCCAATGTCAGGACCGCTGGGCTTCCCTCCCCCTCTTCCTGGACCGAGCGTGCAGCCATCACTTGGGCCGTGGAGACCAAGAGAGCTTCCCTATCCCACACAGGTACGGAAGCCCAGAGCTCCAGGATCGCCACCCCTGCCCACTCATGCAGAAAGCGGTGTGGAGAGGGAGACAATCATGACACGGACCCCCACGAGGTTTCTCCCTGATGGACTGGGAAGTCTTCTTTGTCGAAGACATTGAGCCAGACTAAGAAGCCGCCAGGCTTCTCAGAGACGGGGCAGACACAGCAAGAGGGAGGTCAGAGCAGAGGCCAGAGCCCAGGCAGGATACGGGGCCATGCCAGCACCACGCGGGCATCCGGGGAGGAGTGTCAAACGGGTGACTCGGCCAGGAAGGCCAGCCTTTGAGTGACAGAGATGCTTGCCCCATCCCCTTGCCGGCTTCCTTCTCCGTCCCTGCGTCGAGCTGTGGCTACATTTCTCCATGAGGGCAGAGGGCGAGAGGCGTGAGAACCATCTTCTTGAAGGTCTCCGGGCACCCTCCTGCGGGTGGACAATGAGCGCCTGGGAGGCCGTTGTCCTTGGTTGGGGAGCGGTCGTCTGCATCTAGCCTAGCAAAGAGGCTGCTCCGGATGGGGAGGTGATGAAAACCCCTGCGGGTCCGACGCAGATGCCCACGTTGCCCAGGCCTTCACAGACCCCCAACTGGAACCGCCGGGAAAACCACTGCCAACCGGCCACGCGACCCAGGCAGAGACGCGGGGAGAGGCTGACCAGAAGAAAGGCCGACGTGCAAGAAACCCACCCTCCGGCGCACAGGGCACATGTGTCCCAAGGCACACGCACACACACACGGACAGAGACAGAACGAGAGGGCGACGGAAAGAGGGAGAAGGGAGAGAGAGAGAGCCAGAGACGTAAGGGAGAGACACAAGTCGGCACACAGACGCGCACGCGCGCAAGCACATACACAGACACAAACACACACACACAGATACACACACACACACTCACACACACAGACACACACACACACCCATAACGCACACAGACATACAACGGGTAACACCCACCCCCAGGCAGCCCCTGCAGATGCCGGGTCCTGCTCTCCGCGACTACGAGCCAGCGGTGAGAGAGCAGCCCACGGGCACACAGGCAGACCTGTCCTCGACATCACAAGGGCGCCACTTTTGGGGAGACTCACCCGCGCACCGTCCGCGCACGCCTGAGGCTGGGATCCCGCGCTCCCTCCCCCGCGTTCTGTCTGAGGTTTCTTCCTCCTGGGGTTTCCTCCTGCTGGTGGACCCTCGGCGAATCCCGGCCTCCGGAGACCGTCCTGGTAACTGCCCTGGCTAGGACTGGTCTCGGCCCCGACTCTGACGCACGATCACACAGGGCTCCCACTTCCCCAAGTCTCAAGGACCCATCCCCGGGCAACGGTGGCGGTCACTGTGACCAAAGCGGCGGCTCGGGCCTCGCGCATGCGCACTGGCGAGGCCGACTCTCCCGCCCCACCCCGCTTACTGGGCAGAGTCAGGCTGCGGACCCTTTAAAACATGGCGGCGACGCGGCGGCTGCGGGGCCTGGGGCGCCGGTGCTGGAGGTGGCGGCGGCGGCGGCTGCGGTGCAGCCCGAGGCGGCGGGTGGGAAGAGGACTGCCAGAGGGGCCTGCGGGAGACCCAGGGTCGGACCCATAGGAGTCCTGTCGTCAGGACCTCCTTGATCGCTCTTCTGCTTCGGTTCCCGGTGAAGGAGGAGCTTCGGGGTGCCGGCTGGGCTGCGCGGACTCCTCTTGGGGTCCGATGATGGATCCCACCGGGTGATCGGGAATGGGGTTACAATGCAGTGAGGCAGAAAGGGTCTCGCCGGGGCACGGAAAGATCCCCAGGGCCGCAAGGCGTGCTGTCGGCTGCAAAGGCACCGACCCATGAGCCCACTGCCTCCCTCCTTCCTGGGTGGAGCAGGGGCCTGCCTTCATCTCCAAGGCCCGGGGGCTCCGGCATCCCGACGCGGCTTCCGGTGACAAGGGGCAAAGAGAGACAGAGGCGAGTCCGAGCTGCAGCCAGTGTGACCACCCGTGGCACTGACGTCCCCCAAGAGCACATGCAGTGAGCGTGTGTCCTTGAGGCCGTAGGCGGCGACGACGAGACGGACAGTGATGTCCGCGCGTGCGCCCGGGGGCCACTGGAGACCTGCCCCACAAAGCGGAGGAAAAGCCAAGCGCACCTGAAAACCTGCGAGACAGGGCCTGTGCGCGAGTCCAGGCCGCATTCAGGGAGGCCCGCCAGAGGAGCCCAGAGGTTTGGACAAAGTAAACCCCACCCCCAGCCCGCCACCGGCTCGGCACCCCTGACGCAACCTGCCCTGCACACAGCCAAAACCCAGTCCCGTTGGCTCCCTGACATCCGTGGCAGCCAAAAGATTCAGGGCTACAAGGCACTTTCCCCAGGAGCGGAGGAAGCGGTTGGCCCTCAACAATCAGACAGGAAGTGCAGGTGGGATGCAACGCCGCCTTTCCTAGAAGGCCTATGTCAGGACCGCTGGGCTTCCCTCCCCCTCTTCCTGGACCGAGCGTGCAGCCATCACTTGGGCCGTGGAGACCAAGAGAGCTTCCCTATCCCACACAGGTACGGAAGCCCAGAGCTCCAGGATCGCCACCCCTGCCCACTCATGCAGAAAGCGGTGTGGAGAGGGAGACAATCATGACACGGACCCCCACGAGGTTTCTCCCTGATGGACTGGGAAGTCTTCTTTGTCGAAGACATTGAGCCAGACTAAGAAGCCGCCAGGCTTCTCAGAGACGGGGCAGACACAGCAAGAGGGAGGTCAGAGCAGAGGCCAGAGCCCAGGCAGGATACGGGGCCATGCCAGCACCACGCGGGCATCCGGGGAGGAGTGTCAAACGGGTGACTCGGCCAGGAAGGCCAGCCTTTGAGTGACAGAGATGCTTGCCCCATCCCCTTGCCGGCTTCCTTCTCCGTCCCTGCGTCGAGCTGTGGCTACATTTCTCCATGAGGGCAGAGGGCGAGAGGCGTGAGAACCATCTTCTTGAAGGTCTCCGGGCACCCTCCTGCGGGTGGACAATGAGCGCCTGGGAGGCCGTTGTCCTTGGTTGGGGAGCGGTCGTCTGCATCTAGCCTAGCAAAGAGGCTGCTCCGGATGGGGAGGTGATGAAAACCCCTGCGGGTCCGACGCAGATGCCCACGTTGCCCAGGCCTTCACAGACCCCCAACTGGAACCGCCGGGAAAACCACTGCCAACCGGCCACGCGACCCAGGCAGAGACGCGGGGAGAGGCTGACCAGAAGAAAGGCCGACGTGCAAGAAACCCACCCTCCGGCGCACAGGGCACATGTGTCCCAAGGCACACGCACACACACACGGACAGAGACAGAACGAGAGGGCGACGGAAAGAGGGAGAAGGGAGAGAGAGAGAGCCAGAGACGTAAGGGAGAGACACAAGTCGGCACACAGACGCGCACGCGCGCAAGCACATACACAGACACACACACACACAGATACACACACACACACTCACACACACAGACACACACACACACCCATAACGCACACAGACATACAACGGGTAACACCCACCCCCAGGCAGCCCCTGCAGATGCCGGGTCCTGCTCTCCGCGACTACGAGCCAGCGGTGAGAGAGCAGCCCACGGGCACACAGGCAGACCTGTCCTCGACATCACAAGGGCGCCACTTTTGGGGAGACTCACCCGCGCACCGTCCGCGCACGCCTGAGGCTGGGATCCCGCGCTCCCTCCCCCGCGTTCTGTCTGAGGTTTCTTCCTCCTGGGGTTTCTTCCTGCTGGTGGACCCTCGGCGAATCCCGGCCTCCGGAGACCGTCCTGGTAACTGCCCTGGCTAGGACTGGTCTCGGCCCCGACTCTGACGCACGATCACACAGGGCTCCCACTTCCCCAAGTCTCAGGGACCCATCCCCGGGCAACGGTGGCGGTCACTGTGACCAAAGCGGCGGCTAGGGCCTCGCGCATGCGCACTGGCGAGGCCGACTCTCCCGACCCACCCCGCTTACTGGGCAGAGTCAGGCTGCGGACCCTTTAAAACATGGCGGCGACGCCGCGGCTGTGGGTCCTGGGGCGCCGGTGCTGGAGGTGGCGGCGGCGGCGGCTGGGGCGCAGCCCGAGGCGGCGGGTGGGAAGAGGACTGCCAGAGGGGCCTGCGGGAGACCCAGGGTCGGACCCATAGGAGTCCTGTCGTCAGGACCTCCTTGATCGCTCTTCTGCTTCGGTTCCCGGTGAAGGAGGAGCTTCGGGGTGCCGGCTGGGCTGCGCGGACTCCTCTTGGGGTCCGATGATGGATCCCACCGGGTGATCGGGAATGGGGTTACAATGCAGTGAGGCAGAAAGGGTCTCGCCGGGGCACGGAAAGATCCCCAGGGCCGCAAGGCGTGCTGTCGGCTGCAAAGGCACCGACCCATGAGCCCACTGCCTCCCTCCTTCCTGGGTGGAGCAGGGGCCTGCCTTCATCTCCAAGGCCCGGGGGCTCCGGCATCCCGACGCGGCTTCCGGTGACAAGGGGCAAAGAGAGACAGAGGCGAGTCCGAGCTGCAGCCAGTGTGACCACCCGTGGCACTGACGTCCCCCAAGAGCACATGCAGTGAGCGTGTGTCCTTGAGGCCGTAGGCGGCGACGACGAGACGGACAGTGATGTCCGCGCGTGCGCCCGGGGGCCACTGGAGACCTGCCCCACAAAGCGGAGGAAAAGCCAAGCGCACCTGAAAACCTGCGAGACAGGGCCTGTGCGCGAGTCCAGGCCGCATTCAGGGAGGCCCGCCAGAGGAGCCCAGAGGTTTGGACAAAGTAAACCCCACCCCCAGCCCGCCACCGGCTCGGCACCCCTGACGCAACCTGCCCTGCACACAGCCAAAACCCAGTCCCGTTGGCTCCCTGACATCCGTGGCAGCCAAAAGATTCAGGGCTACAAGGCACTTTCCCCAGGAGCGGAGGAAGCGGTTGGCCCTCAACAATCAGACAGGAAGTGCAGGTGGGATGCAACGCCGCCTTTCCTAGAAGGCCAATGTCAGGACCGCTGGGCTTCCCTCCCCCTCTTCCTGGACCGAGCGTGCAGCCATCACTTGGGCCGTGGAGACCAAGAGAGCTTCCCTATCCCACACAGGTACGGAAGCCCAGAGCTCCAGGATCGCCACCCCTGCCCACTCATGCAGAAAGCGGTGTGGAGAGGGAGACAATCATGACACGGACCCCCACGAGGTTTCTCCCTGATGGACTGGGAAGTCTTCTTTGTCGAAGACATTGAGCCAGACTAAGAAGCCGCCAGGCTTCTCAGAGACGGGGCAGACACAGCAAGAGGGAGGTCAGAGCAGAGGCCAGAACCCAGGCAGGATGCGGGGCCATGCCAGCACCACGCGGGCATCCGGGGAGGAGTGTCAAACGGGTGACTCGGCCAGGAAGGCCAGCCTTTGAGTGACAGAGATGCTTGCCCCATCCCCTTGCCGGCTTCCTTCTCCGTCCCTGCGTCGAGCTGTGGCTACATTTCTCCATGAGGGCAGAGGGCGAGAGGCATGAGAACCATCTTCTTGAAGGTCTCCGGGCACCCTCCTGCGGGTGGACAATGAGCGCCTGGGAGGCCGTTGTCCTTGGTTGGGGAGCGGTCGTCTGCATCTAGCCTAGCAAAGAGGCTGCTCCGGATGGGGAGGTGATGAAAACCCCTGCGGGTCCGACGCAGATGCCCACGTTGCCCAGGCCTTCACAGACCCCCAACTGGAACCGCCGGGAAAACCACTGCCAACCGGCCACGCGACCCAGGCAGAGACGCGGGGAGAGGCTGACCAGAAGAAAGGCCGACGTGCAAGAAACCCACCCTCCGGCGCACAGGGCACATGTGTCCCAAGGCACACGCACACACACACGGACAGAGACAGAACGAGAGGGCGACGGAAAGAGGGAGAAGGGAGAGAGAGAGAGCCAGAGACGTAAGGGAGAGACACAAGTCGGCACACAGACGCGCACGCGCGCAAGCACATACACAGACACAAACACACACACACAGATACACACACACACACTCACACACACAGACACACACACACACCCATAACGCACACAGACATACAACGGGTAACACCCACCCCCAGGCAGCCCCTGCAGCTGCCGGGTCCTGCTCTCCGCGACTACGAGCCAGCGGTGAGAGAGCAGCCCACCGGCACACAGGCAGACCTGTCCTCGACATCACAAGGGCGCCACTTTTGGGGAGACTCACCCGCGCACCGTCCGCGCACGCCTGAGGGTGGGATCCCGCGCTGCCTCCCCGGCGATCTGTCTGAGGTTTCTTCCTCCTGGGGTTTCTTCCTGCTGGTGGACCCTCGGCGAATCCCGGCCTCCGGAGACCGTCCTGGTAACTGCCCTGGCTAGGACTGGTCTCGGCCCCGACTCTGACGCACGATCACACAGGGCTCCCACTTCCCCAAGTCTCAGGGACCCATCCCCGGGCAACGGTGGCGGTCACTGTGACCAAAGCGGCGGCTAGGGCCTCGCGCATGCGCACTGGCGAGGCCGACTCTCCCGACCCACCCCGCTTACTGGGCAGAGTCAGGCTGCGGACCCTTTAAAACATGGCGGCGACGCCGCGGCTGTGGGTCCTGGGGCGCCGGTGCTGGAGGTGGCGGCGGCGGCGGCTGGGGCGCAGCCCGAGGCGGCGGGTGGGAAGAGGACTGCCAGAGGGGCCTGCGGGAGACCCAGGGTCGGACCCATAGGAGTCCTGTCGTCAGGACCTCCTTGATCGCTCTTCTGCTTCGGTTCCCGGTGAAGGAGGAGCTTCGGGGTGCCGGCTGGACTGCGCGGACTCCTCTTGGGGTCCGATGATGGATCCCACCGGGTGATCGGGAATGGGGTTACAATGCAGTGAGGCAGAAAGGGTCTCGCCGGGGCACGGAAAGATCCCCAGGGCCGCAAGGCGTGCTGTCGGCTGCAAAGGCACCGACCCATGAGCCCACTGCCTCCCTCCTTCCTGGGTGGAGCAGGGGCCTGCCTTCATCTCCAAGGCCCGGGGGCTCCGGCATCCCGACGCGGCTTCCGGTGACAAGGGGCAAAGAGAGACAGAGGCGAGTCCGAGCTGCAGCCAGTGTGACCACCCGTGGCACTGACGTCCCCCAAGAGCACATGCAGTGAGCGTGTGTCCTTGAGGCCGTAGGCGGCGACGACGAGACGGACAGTGATGTCCGCGCGTGCGCCCGGGGGCCACTGGAGACCTGCCCCACAAAGCGGAGGAAAAGCCAAGCGCACCTGAAAACCTGCGAGACAGGGCCTGTGCGCGAGTCCAGGCCGCATTCAGGGAGGCCCGCCAGAGGAGCCCAGAGGTTTGGACAAAGTAAACCCCACCCCCAGCCCGCCACCGGCTCGGCACCCCTGACGCAACCTGCCCTGCACACAGCCAAAACCCAGTCCCGTTGGCTCCCTGACATCCGTGGCAGCCAAAAGATTCAGGGCTACAAGGCACTTTCCCCAGGAGCGGAGGAAGCGGTTGGCCCTCAACAATCAGACAGGAAGTGCAGGTGGGATGCAACGCCGCCTTTCCTAGAAGGCCAATGTCAGGACCGCTGGGCTTCCCTCCCCCTCTTCCTGGACCGAGCGTGCAGCCATCACTTGGGCCGTGGAGACCAAGAGAGCTTCCCTATCCCACACAGGTACGGAAGCCCAGAGCTCCAGGATCGCCACCCCTGCCCACTCATGCAGAAAGCGGTGTGGAGAGGGAGACAATCATGACACGGACCCCCACGAGGTTTCTCCCTGATGGACTGGGAAGTCTTCTTTGTCGAAGACATTGAGCCAGACTAAGAAGCCGCCAGGCTTCTCAGAGACGGGGCAGACACAGCAAGAGGGAGGTCAGAGCAGAGGCCAGAACCCAGGCAGGATGCGGGGCCATGCCAGCACCACGCGGGCATCCGGGGAGGAGTGTCAAACGGGTGACTCGGCCAGGAAGGCCAGCCTTTGAGTGACAGAGATGCTTGCCCCATCCCCTTGCCGGCTTCCTTCTCCGTCCCTGCGTCGAGCTGTGGCTACATTTCTCCATGAGGGCAGAGGGCGAGAGGCATGAGAACCATCTTCTTGAAGGTCTCCGGGCACCCTCCTGCGGGTGGACAATGAGCGCCTGGGAGGCCGTTGTCCTTGGTTGGGGAGCGGTCGTCTGCATCTAGCCTAGCAAAGAGGCTGCTCCGGATGGGGAGGTGATGAAAACCCCTGCGGGTCCGACGCAGATGCCCACGTTGCCCAGGCCTTCACAGACCCCCAACTGGAACCGCCGGGAAAACCACTGCCAACCGGCCACGCGACCCAGGCAGAGACGCGGGGAGAGGCTGACCAGAAGAAAGGCCGACGTGCAAGAAACCCACCCTCCGGCGCACAGGGCACATGTGTCCCAAGGCACACGCACACACACACGGACAGAGACAGAACGAGAGGGCGACGGAAAGAGGGAGAAGGGAGAGAGAGAGAGCCAGAGACGTAAGGGAGAGACACAAGTCGGCACACAGACGCGCACGCGCGCAAGCACATACACAGACACACACACACACAGATACACACACACACACTCACACACACAGACACACACACACACCCATAACGCACACAGACATACAACGGGTAACACCCACCCCCAGGCAGCCCCTGCAGATGCCGGGTCCTGCTCTCCGCGACTACGAGCCAGCGGTGAGAGAGCAGCCCACGGGCACACAGGCAGACCTGTCCTCGACATCACAAGGGCGCCACTTTTGGGGAGACTCACCCGCGCACCGTCCGCGCACGCCTGAGGCTGGGATCCCGCGCTCCCTCCCCCGCGTTCTGTCTGAGGTTTCTTCCTCCTGGGGTTTCTTCCTGCTGGTGGACCCTCCGCGAATCCCGGCCTCCGGAGACCGTCCTGGTAACTGCCCTGGCTAGGACTGGTCTCGGCCCCGACTCTGACGCACGATCACACAGGGCTCCCACTTCCCCAAGTCTCAGGGACCCATCCCCGGGCAACGGTGGCGGTCACTGTGACCAAAGCGGCGGCTCGGGCCTCGCGCATGCGCACTGGCGAGGCCGACTCTCCGGACCCACCCCGCTTACTGGGCAGAGTCAGGCTGCGGACCCTTTAAAACATGGCGGCGACGCGGCGGCTGCGGGTCCTGGGGCGCCGGTGCTGGAGGTGGCGGCGGCGGCGGCTGGGGCGCAGCCCGAGGCGGCGGGTGGGAAGAGGACTGCCAGAGGGGCCTGCGGGAGACCCAGGGTCGGACCCATAGGAGTCCTGTCGTCAGGACCTCCTTGATCGCTCTTCTGCTTCGGTTCTCGGTGAAGGAGGAGCTTCGGGGTGCCGGCTGGGCTGCGCGGACTCCTCTTGGGGTCCGATGATGCATCCCACCAGGTGATCGGGAATGGGGTTACAATGCAGTGAGGCAGAAAGGGTCTCGCCGGGGAACGGATAGATCCCCAGGGCCGCAAGGCGTGCTGTCGGCTGCAAAGGCACCGACCCATGAGCCCACTGCCTCCCTCCTTCCTGGGTGGAGCAGGGGCCTGCCTTCATCTCCAAGGCCCGGGGGCTCCGGCATCCCGACGCGGCTTCCGGTGACAAGGGGAAAAGAGAGACAGAGGCGAGTCCGAGCTGCAGCCAGTGTGACCACCCGTGGCACTGACGTCCCCCAAGAGCACATGCAGTGAGCGTGTGTCCTTGAGGCCGTAGGCGGCGACGACGAGACGGACAGTGATGTCCGCGCGTGCGCCCGGGGGCCACTGGAGACCTGCCCCACAAAGCGGAGGAAAAGCCAAGCGCACCTGAAAACCTGCGAGACAGGGCCTGTGCGCGAGTCCAGGCCGCATTCAGGGAGGCCCGCCAGAGGAGTCCAGAGGTTTGGACAAAGTAAACCCCACCCCCAGCCCGCCACCGGCTCGGCACCCGTGACGCAACCTGCCCTGCACACAGCCAAAACCCAGTCCTGTTGGCTCCCTGACATCCGTGGCAGCCAAAAGATTCAGGGCTACAAGGCACTTTCCCCAGGAGCGGAGGAAGCGGTTGGCCCTCAACAATCAGACAGGAAGTGCAGGTGGGATGCAACGCCACCTTTCCTAGAAGGCCGATGTCAGGACCGCTGGGCTTCCCTCCCCCTCTTCCTGGACCGAGCGTGCAGCCATCACTTGGGCCGTGGAGACCAAGAGAGCTTCCCTATCCCACACAGGTACGGAAGCCCAGAGCTCCAGGATCGCCACCCCTGCCCACTCATGCAGAAAGCGGTGTGGAGAGGGAGACAATCATGACACAGACCCCCACGAGGTTTCTCCCTGATGGACTGGGAAGTCTTCTTTGTCGAAGACATTGAGCCAGACTAAGAAGCCGCCAGGCTTCTCAGAGACGGGGCAGACACAGCAAGAGGGAGGTCAGAGCAGAGGCCAGAGCCCAGGCAGGATGCGGGGCCATGCCAGCACCACGCGGGCATCCGGGGAGGAGTGTCAAACGGGTGACTCGGCCAGGAAGGCCAGCCTTTGAGTGACAGAGATGCTTGCCCCATCCCCTTGCCGGCTTCCTTCTCCGTCCCTGCGTCGAGCTGTGGCTACATTTCTCCATGAGGGCAGAGGGCGAGAGGCGTGAGAACCATCTTCTTGAAGGTCTCCGGGCACCCTCCTGCGGGTGGACAATGAGCGCCTGGGAGGCCGTTGTCCTTGGTTGGGGAGCGGTCGTCTGCATCTAGCCTAGCAAAGAGGCTGCTCCGGATGGGGAGGTGATGAAAACCCCTGCGGGTCCGACGCAGATGCCCACGTTGCCCAGGCCTTCACAGACCCCCAACTGGAACCGCCGGGAAAACCACTGCCAACCGGCCACGCGACCCAGGCAGAGACGCGGGGAGAGGCTGACCAGAAGAAAGGCCGACGTGCAAGAAACCCACCCTCCGGCGCACAGGGCACATGTGTCCCAAGGCACACGCACACACACACGGACAGAGACAGAACGAGAGGGCGACGGAAAGAGGGAGAAGGGAGAGAGAGAGAGCCAGAGACGTAAGGGAGAGACACAAGTCGGCACACAGACGCGCACGCGCGCAAGCACATACACAGACACACACACACACAGATACACACACACACACTCACACACACAGACACACACACACACCCATAACGCACACAGACATACAACGGGTAACACCCACCCCCAGGCAGCCCCTGCAGCTGCCGGGTCCTGCTCTCCGCGACTGCGAGCCACCGGTGAGAGAGGAGCCCACGGGCACACAGGCAGACCTGTCCTCGACATCACAAGGGCGCCACTTTTGGGGAGACTCACCCGCGCACCGTCCGCGCACGCCTGAGGCTGGGATCCCGCGCTCCCTCCCCCGCGTTCTGTCTGAGGTTTCTTCCTCCTGGGGTTTCTTCCTGCTGGTGGACCCTCGGCGAATCCCGGCCTCCGGAGACCGTCCTGGTAACTGCCCTGGCTAGGACTGGTCTCGGCCCCGACTCTGACCCACGATCACACAGGGCTCCCACTTCCCCAAGTCTCAGGGACCCATCCCCGGGCAACGGTGGCGGTCACTGTGACCAAAGCGGCGGCTCGGGCCTCGCGCATGCGCACTGGCGAGGCCGACTCTCCCGACCCACCCCGCTTACTGGGCAGAGTCAGGGTGCGGACCCTTTAAAACATGGCGGCGACGCGGCGGCTGCGGGGCCTGGGGCGCCGGTGCTGGAGGTGGCGGCGGCGGCGGCTGGGGCGCAGCCCGAGGCGGCGGGTGGGAAGAGGACTGCCAGAGGGGCCTGCGGGAGACCCAGGGTCGGACCCATAGGAGTCCTGTCGTCAGGACCTCCTTGATCGCTCTTCTGCTTCGGTTCCCGGTGAAGGAGGAGCTTCGGGGTGCCGGCTGGGCTGCGCGGACTCCTCTTGGGGTCCGATGATGCATCCCACCGGGTGATCGGGAATGGGGTTACAATGCAGTGAGGCAGAAAGGGTCTCGCCGGGGCACGGAAAGATCCCCAGGGCCGCAAGGCGTGCTGTCGGCTGCAAAGGCACCGACCCATGAGCCCACTGCCTCCCTCCTTCCTGGGTGGAGCAGGGGCCTGCCTTCATCTCCAAGGCCCGGGGGCTCCGGCATCCCGACGCGGCTTCCGGTGACAAGGGGCAAAGAGAGACAGAGGCGAGTCCGAGCTGCAGCCAGTGTGACCACCCGTGGCACTGACGTCCCCCAAGAGCACATGCAGTGAGCGTGTGTCCTTGAGGCCGTAGGCGGCGACGACGAGACGGACAGTGATGTCCGCGCGTGCGCCCGGGGGCCACTGGAGACCTGCCCCACAAAGCGGAGGAAAAGCCAAGCGCACCTGAAAACCTGCGAGACAGGGCCTGTGCGCGAGTCCAGGCCGCATTCAGGGAGGCCCGCCAGAGGAGCCCAGAGGTTTGGACAAAGTAAACCCCACCCCCAGCCCGCCACCGGCTCGGCACCCCTGACGCAACCTGCCCTGCACACAGCCAAAACCCAGTCCCGTTGGCTCCCTGACATCCGTGGCAGCCAAAAGATTCAGGGCTACAAGGCACTTTCCCCAGGAGCGGAGGAAGCGGTTGGCCCTCAACAATCAGACAGGAAGTGCAGGTGGGATGCAACGCCGCCTTTCCTAGAAGGCCAATGTCAGGACCGCTGGGCTTCCCTCCCCCTCTTCCTGGACCGAGCGTGCAGCCATCACTTGGGCCGTGGAGACCAAGAGAGCTTCCCTATCCCACACAGGTACGGAAGCCCAGAGCTCCAGGATCGCCACCCCTGCCCACTCATGCAGAAAGCGGTGTGGAGAGGGAGACAATCATGACACGGACCCCCACGAGGTTTCTCCCTGATGGACTGGGAAGTCTTCTTTGTCGAAGACATTGAGCCAGACTAAGAAGCCGCCAGGCTTCTCAGAGACGGGGCAGACACAGCAAGAGGGAGGTCAGAGCAGAGGCCAGAACCCAGGCAGGATGCGGGGCCATGCCAGCACCACGCGGGCATCCGGGGAGGAGTGTCAAACGGGTGACTCGGCCAGGAAGGCCAGCCTTTGAGTGACAGAGATGCTTGCCCCATCCCCTTGCCGGCTTCCTTCTCCGTCCCTGCGTCGAGCTGTGGCTACATTTCTCCATGAGGGCAGAGGGCGAGAGGCATGAGAACCATCTTCTTGAAGGTCTCCGGGCACCCTCCTGCGGGTGGACAATGAGCGCCTGGGAGGCCGTTGTCCTTGGTTGGGGAGCGGTCGTCTGCATCTAGCCTAGCAAAGAGGCTGCTCCGGATGGGGAGGTGATGAAAACCCCTGCGGGTCCGACGCAGATGCCCACGTTGCCCAGGCCTTCACAGACCCCCAACTGGAACCGCCGGGAAAACCACTGCCAACCGGCCACGCGACCCAGGCAGAGACGCGGGGAGAGGCTGACCAGAAGAAAGGCCGACGTGCAAGAAACCCACCCTCCGGCGCACAGGGCACATGTGTCCCAAGGCACACGCACACACACACGGACAGAGACAGAACGAGAGGGCGACGGAAAGAGGGAGAAGGGAGAGAGAGAGAGCCAGAGACGTAAGGGAGAGACACAAGTCGGCACACAGACGCGCACGCGCGCAAGCACATACACAGACACAAACACACACACACAGATACACACACACACACTCACACACACAGACACACACACACACCCATAACGCACACAGACATACAACGGGTAACACCCACCCCCAGGCAGCCCCTGCAGCTGCCGGGTCCTGCTCTCCGCGACTACGAGCCAGCGGTGAGAGAGCAGCCCACCGGCACACAGGCAGACCTGTCCTCGACATCACAAGGGCGCCACTTTTGGGGAGACTCACCCGCGCACCGTCCGCGCACGCCTGAGGGTGGGATCCCGCGCTGCCTCCCCGGCGATCTGTCTGAGGTTTCTTCCTCCTGGGGTTTCTTCCTGCTGGTGGACCCTCGGCGAATCCCGGCCTCCGGAGACCGTCCTGGTAACTGCCCTGGCTAGGACTGGTCTCGGCCCCGACTCTGACGCACGATCACACAGGGCTCCCACTTCCCCAAGTCTCAGGGACCCATCCCCGGGCAACGGTGGCGGTCACTGTGACCAAAGCGGCGGCTCGGGCCTCGCGCATGCGCACTGGCGAGGCCGACTCTCCCGCCCCACCCCGCTTACTGGGCAGAGTCAGGGTGCGGACCCTTTAAAACATGGCGGCGACGCGGCGGCTGCGGGGCCTGGGGCGCCGGTGCTGGAGGTGGCGGCGGCGGCGGCTGGGGCGCAGCCCGAGGCGGCGGGTGGGAAGAGGACTGCCAGAGGGGCCTGCGGGAGACCCAGGGTCGGACCCATAGGAGTCCTGTCGTCAGGACCTCCTTGATCGCTCTTCTGCTTCGGTTCCCGGTGAAGGAGGAGCTTCGGGGTGCCGGCTGGGCTGCGCGGACTCCTCTTGGGGTCCGATGATGCATCCCACCGGGTGATCGGGAATGGGGTTACAATGCAGTGAGGCAGAAAGGGTCTCGCCGGGGCACGGAAAGATCCCCAGGGCCGCAAGGCGTGCTGTCGGCTGCAAAGGCACCGACCCATGAGCCCACTGCCTCCCTCCTTCCTGGGTGGAGCAGGGGCCTGCCTTCATCTCCAAGGCCCGGGGGCTCCGGCATCCCGACGCGGCTTCCGGTGACAAGGGGCAAAGAGAGACAGAGGCGAGTCCGAGCTGCAGCCAGTGTGACCACCCGTGGCACTGACGTCCCCCAAGAGCACATGCAGTGAGCGTGTGTCCTTGAGGCCGTAGGCGGCGACGACGAGACGGACAGTGATGTCCGCGCGTGCGCCCGGGGGCCACTGGAGACCTGCCCCACAAAGCGGAGGAAAAGCCAAGCGCACCTGAAAACCTGCGAGACAGGGCCTGTGCGCGAGTCCAGGCCGCATTCAGGGAGGCCCGCCAGAGGAGCCCAGAGGTTTGGACAAAGTAAACCCCACCCCCAGCCCGCCACCGGCTCGGCACCCCTGACGCAACCTGCCCTGCACACAGCCAAAACCCAGTCCCGTTGGCTCCCTGACATCCGTGGCAGCCAAAAGATTCAGGGCTACAAGGCACTTTCCCCAGGAGCGGAGGAAGCGGTTGGCCCTCAACAATCAGACAGGAAGTGCAGGTGGGATGCAACGCCGCCTTTCCTAGAAGGCCAATGTCAGGACCGCTGGGCTTCCCTCCCCCTCTTCCTGGACCGAGCGTGCAGCCATCACTTGGGCCGTGGAGACCAAGAGAGCTTCCCTATCCCACACAGGTACGGAAGCCCAGAGCTCCAGGATCGCCACCCCTGCCCACTCATGCAGAAAGCGGTGTGGAGAGGGAGACAATCATGACACGGACCCCCACGAGGTTTCTCCCTGATGGACTGGGAAGTCTTCTTTGTCGAAGACATTGAGCCAGACTAAGAAGCCGCCAGGCTTCTCAGAGACGGGGCAGACACAGCAAGAGGGAGGTCAGAGCAGAGGCCAGAGCCCAGGCAGGATACGGGGCCATGCCAGCACCACGCGGGCATCCGGGGAGGAGTGTCAAACGGGTGACTCGGCCAGGAAGGCCAGCCTTTGAGTGACAGAGATGCTTGCCCCATCCCCTTGCCGGCTTCCTTCTCCGTCCCTGCGTCGAGCTGTGGCTACATTTCTCCATGAGGGCAGAGGGCGAGAGGCGTGAGAACCATCTTCTTGAAGGTCTCCGGGCACCCTCCTGCGGGTGGACAATGAGCGCCTGGGAGGCCGTTGTCCTTGGTTGGGGAGCGGTCGTCTGCATCTAGCCTAGCAAAGAGGCTGCTCCGGATGGGGAGGTGATGAAAACCCCTGCGGGTCCGACGCAGATGCCCACGTTGCCCAGGCCTTCACAGACCCCCAACTGGAACCGCCGGGAAAACCACTGCCAACCGGCCACGCGACCCAGGCAGAGACGCGGGGAGAGGCTGACCAGAAGAAAGGCCGACGTGCAAGAAACCCACCCTCCGGCGCACAGGGCACATGTGTCCCAAGGCACACGCACACACACACGGACAGAGACAGAACGAGAGGGCGACGGAAAGAGGGAGAAGGGAGAGAGAGAGAGCCAGAGACGTAAGGGAGAGACACAAGTCGGCACACAGACGCGCACGCGCGCAAGCACATACACAGACACAAACACACACACACAGATACACACACACACACTCACACACACAGACACACACACACACCCATAACGCACACAGACATACAACGGGTAACACCCACCCCCAGGCAGCCCCTGCAGATGCCGGGTCCTGCTCTCCGCGACTACGAGCCAGCGGTGAGAGAGCAGCCCACGGGCACACAGGCAGACCTGTCCTCGACATCACAAGGGCGCCACTTTTGGGGAGACTCACCCGCGCACCGTCCGCGCACGCCTGAGGCTGGGATCCCGCGCTCCCTCCCCCGCGTTCTGTCTGAGGTTTCTTCCTCCTGGGGTTTCCTCCTGCTGGTGGACCCTCGGCGAATCCCGGCCTCCGGAGACCGTCCTGGTAACTGCCCTGGCTAGGACTGGTCTCGGCCCCGACTCTGACGCACGATCACACAGGGCTCCCACTTCCCCAAGTCTCAAGGACCCATCCCCGGGCAACGGTGGCGGTCACTGTGACCAAAGCGGCGGCTCGGGCCTCGCGCATGCGCACTGGCGAGGCCGACTCTCCCGCCCCACCCCGCTTACTGGGCAGAGTCAGGCTGCGGACCCTTTAAAACATGGCGGCGACGCGGCGGCTGCGGGGCCTGGGGCGCCGGTGCTGGAGGTGGCGGCGGCGGCGGCTGCGGTGCAGCCCGAGGCGGCGGGTGGGAAGAGGACTGCCAGAGGGGCCTGCGGGAGACCCAGGGTCGGACCCATAGGAGTCCTGTCGTCAGGACCTCCTTGATCGCTCTTCTGCTTCGGTTCCCGGTGAAGGAGGAGCTTCGGGGTGCCGGCTGGGCTGCGCGGACTCCTCTTGGGGTCCGATGATGGATCCCACCGGGTGATCGGGAATGGGGTTACAATGCAGTGAGGCAGAAAGGGTCTCGCCGGGGCACGGAAAGATCCCCAGGGCCGCAAGGCGTGCTGTCGGCTGCAAAGGCACCGACCCATGAGCCCACTGCCTCCCTCCTTCCTGGGTGGAGCAGGGGCCTGCCTTCATCTCCAAGGCCCGGGGGCTCCGGCATCCCGACGCGGCTTCCGGTGACAAGGGGCAAAGAGAGACAGAGGCGAGTCCGAGCTGCAGCCAGTGTGACCACCCGTGGCACTGACGTCCCCCAAGAGCACATGCAGTGAGCGTGTGTCCTTGAGGCCGTAGGCGGCGACGACGAGACGGACAGTGATGTCCGCGCGTGCGCCCGGGGGCCACTGGAGACCTGCCCCACAAAGCGGAGGAAAAGCCAAGCGCACCTGAAAACCTGCGAGACAGGGCCTGTGCGCGAGTCCAGGCCGCATTCAGGGAGGCCCGCCAGAGGAGCCCAGAGGTTTGGACAAAGTAAACCCCACCCCCAGCCCGCCACCGGCTCGGCACCCCTGACGCAACCTGCCCTGCACACAGCCAAAACCCAGTCCCGTTGGCTCCCTGACATCCGTGGCAGCCAAAAGATTCAGGGCTACAAGGCACTTTCCCCAGGAGCGGAGGAAGCGGTTGGCCCTCAACAATCAGACAGGAAGTGCAGGTGGGATGCAACGCCGCCTTTCCTAGAAGGCCTATGTCAGGACCGCTGGGCTTCCCTCCCCCTCTTCCTGGACCGAGCGTGCAGCCATCACTTGGGCCGTGGAGACCAAGAGAGCTTCCCTATCCCACACAGGTACGGAAGCCCAGAGCTCCAGGATCGCCACCCCTGCCCACTCATGCAGAAAGCGGTGTGGAGAGGGAGACAATCATGACACGGACCCCCACGAGGTTTCTCCCTGATGGACTGGGAAGTCTTCTTTGTCGAAGACATTGAGCCAGACTAAGAAGCCGCCAGGCTTCTCAGAGACGGGGCAGACACAGCAAGAGGGAGGTCAGAGCAGAGGCCAGAGCCCAGGCAGGATACGGGGCCATGCCAGCACCACGCGGGCATCCGGGGAGGAGTGTCAAACGGGTGACTCGGCCAGGAAGGCCAGCCTTTGAGTGACAGAGATGCTTGCCCCATCCCCTTGCCGGCTTCCTTCTCCGTCCCTGCGTCGAGCTGTGGCTACATTTCTCCATGAGGGCAGAGGGCGAGAGGCGTGAGAACCATCTTCTTGAAGGTCTCCGGGCACCCTCCTGCGGGTGGACAATGAGCGCCTGGGAGGCCGTTGTCCTTGGTTGGGGAGCGGTCGTCTGCATCTAGCCTAGCAAAGAGGCTGCTCCGGATGGGGAGGTGATGAAAACCCCTGCGGGTCCGACGCAGATGCCCACGTTGCCCAGGCCTTCACAGACCCCCAACTGGAACCGCCGGGAAAACCACTGCCAACCGGCCACGCGACCCAGGCAGAGACGCGGGGAGAGGCTGACCAGAAGAAAGGCCGACGTGCAAGAAACCCACCCTCCGGCGCACAGGGCACATGTGTCCCAAGGCACACGCACACACACACGGACAGAGACAGAACGAGAGGGCGACGGAAAGAGGGAGAAGGGAGAGAGAGAGAGCCAGAGACGTAAGGGAGAGACACAAGTCGGCACACAGACGCGCACGCGCGCAAGCACATACACAGACACACACACACACAGATACACACACACACACTCACACACACAGACACACACACACACCCATAACGCACACAGACATACAACGGGTAACACCCACCCCCAGGCAGCCCCTGCAGATGCCGGGTCCTGCTCTCCGCGACTACGAGCCAGCGGTGAGAGAGCAGCCCACGGGCACACAGGCAGACCTGTCCTCGACATCACAAGGGCGCCACTTTTGGGGAGACTCACCCGCGCACCGTCCGCGCACGCCTGAGGCTGGGATCCCGCGCTCCCTCCCCCGCGTTCTGTCTGAGGTTTCTTCCTCCTGGGGTTTCTTCCTGCTGGTGGACCCTCGGCGAATCCCGGCCTCCGGAGACCGTCCTGGTAACTGCCCTGGCTAGGACTGGTCTCGGCCCCGACTCTGACGCACGATCACACAGGGCTCCCACTTCCCCAAGTCTCAGGGACCCATCCCCGGGCAACGGTGGCGGTCACTGTGACCAAAGCGGCGGCTAGGGCCTCGCGCATGCGCACTGGCGAGGCCGACTCTCCCGACCCACCCCGCTTACTGGGCAGAGTCAGGCTGCGGACCCTTTAAAACATGGCGGCGACGCCGCGGCTGTGGGTCCTGGGGCGCCGGTGCTGGAGGTGGCGGCGGCGGCGGCTGGGGCGCAGCCCGAGGCGGCGGGTGGGAAGAGGACTGCCAGAGGGGCCTGCGGGAGACCCAGGGTCGGACCCATAGGAGTCCTGTCGTCAGGACCTCCTTGATCGCTCTTCTGCTTCGGTTCCCGGTGAAGGAGGAGCTTCGGGGTGCCGGCTGGGCTGCGCGGACTCCTCTTGGGGTCCGATGATGGATCCCACCGGGTGATCGGGAATGGGGTTACAATGCAGTGAGGCAGAAAGGGTCTCGCCGGGGCACGGAAAGATCCCCAGGGCCGCAAGGCGTGCTGTCGGCTGCAAAGGCACCGACCCATGAGCCCACTGCCTCCCTCCTTCCTGGGTGGAGCAGGGGCCTGCCTTCATCTCCAAGGCCCGGGGGCTCCGGCATCCCGACGCGGCTTCCGGTGACAAGGGGCAAAGAGAGACAGAGGCGAGTCCGAGCTGCAGCCAGTGTGACCACCCGTGGCACTGACGTCCCCCAAGAGCACATGCAGTGAGCGTGTGTCCTTGAGGCCGTAGGCGGCGACGACGAGACGGACAGTGATGTCCGCGCGTGCGCCCGGGGGCCACTGGAGACCTGCCCCACAAAGCGGAGGAAAAGCCAAGCGCACCTGAAAACCTGCGAGACAGGGCCTGTGCGCGAGTCCAGGCCGCATTCAGGGAGGCCCGCCAGAGGAGCCCAGAGGTTTGGACAAAGTAAACCCCACCCCCAGCCCGCCACCGGCTCGGCACCCCTGACGCAACCTGCCCTGCACACAGCCAAAACCCAGTCCCGTTGGCTCCCTGACATCCGTGGCAGCCAAAAGATTCAGGGCTACAAGGCACTTTCCCCAGGAGCGGAGGAAGCGGTTGGCCCTCAACAATCAGACAGGAAGTGCAGGTGGGATGCAACGCCGCCTTTCCTAGAAGGCCAATGTCAGGACCGCTGGGCTTCCCTCCCCCTCTTCCTGGACCGAGCGTGCAGCCATCACTTGGGCCGTGGAGACCAAGAGAGCTTCCCTATCCCACACAGGTACGGAAGCCCAGAGCTCCAGGATCGCCACCCCTGCCCACTCATGCAGAAAGCGGTGTGGAGAGGGAGACAATCATGACACGGACCCCCACGAGGTTTCTCCCTGATGGACTGGGAAGTCTTCTTTGTCGAAGACATTGAGCCAGACTAAGAAGCCGCCAGGCTTCTCAGAGACGGGGCAGACACAGCAAGAGGGAGGTCAGAGCAGAGGCCAGAACCCAGGCAGGATGCGGGGCCATGCCAGCACCACGCGGGCATCCGGGGAGGAGTGTCAAACGGGTGACTCGGCCAGGAAGGCCAGCCTTTGAGTGACAGAGATGCTTGCCCCATCCCCTTGCCGGCTTCCTTCTCCGTCCCTGCGTCGAGCTGTGGCTACATTTCTCCATGAGGGCAGAGGGCGAGAGGCATGAGAACCATCTTCTTGAAGGTCTCCGGGCACCCTCCTGCGGGTGGACAATGAGCGCCTGGGAGGCCGTTGTCCTTGGTTGGGGAGCGGTCGTCTGCATCTAGCCTAGCAAAGAGGCTGCTCCGGATGGGGAGGTGATGAAAACCCCTGCGGGTCCGACGCAGATGCCCACGTTGCCCAGGCCTTCACAGACCCCCAACTGGAACCGCCGGGAAAACCACTGCCAACCGGCCACGCGACCCAGGCAGAGACGCGGGGAGAGGCTGACCAGAAGAAAGGCCGACGTGCAAGAAACCCACCCTCCGGCGCACAGGGCACATGTGTCCCAAGGCACACGCACACACACACGGACAGAGACAGAACGAGAGGGCGACGGAAAGAGGGAGAAGGGAGAGAGAGAGAGCCAGAGACGTAAGGGAGAGACACAAGTCGGCACACAGACGCGCACGCGCGCAAGCACATACACAGACACAAACACACACACACAGATACACACACACACACTCACACACACAGACACACACACACACCCATAACGCACACAGACATACAACGGGTAACACCCACCCCCAGGCAGCCCCTGCAGCTGCCGGGTCCTGCTCTCCGCGACTACGAGCCAGCGGTGAGAGAGCAGCCCACCGGCACACAGGCAGACCTGTCCTCGACATCACAAGGGCGCCACTTTTGGGGAGACTCACCCGCGCACCGTCCGCGCACGCCTGAGGGTGGGATCCCGCGCTGCCTCCCCGGCGATCTGTCTGAGGTTTCTTCCTCCTGGGGTTTCTTCCTGCTGGTGGACCCTCGGCGAATCCCGGCCTCCGGAGACCGTCCTGGTAACTGCCCTGGCTAGGACTGGTCTCGGCCCCGACTCTGACGCACGATCACACAGGGCTCCCACTTCCCCAAGTCTCAGGGACCCATCCCCGGGCAACGGTGGCGGTCACTGTGACCAAAGCGGCGGCTAGGGCCTCGCGCATGCGCACTGGCGAGGCCGACTCTCCCGACCCACCCCGCTTACTGGGCAGAGTCAGGCTGCGGACCCTTTAAAACATGGCGGCGACGCCGCGGCTGTGGGTCCTGGGGCGCCGGTGCTGGAGGTGGCGGCGGCGGCGGCTGGGGCGCAGCCCGAGGCGGCGGGTGGGAAGAGGACTGCCAGAGGGGCCTGCGGGAGACCCAGGGTCGGACCCATAGGAGTCCTGTCGTCAGGACCTCCTTGATCGCTCTTCTGCTTCGGTTCCCGGTGAAGGAGGAGCTTCGGGGTGCCGGCTGGACTGCGCGGACTCCTCTTGGGGTCCGATGATGGATCCCACCGGGTGATCGGGAATGGGGTTACAATGCAGTGAGGCAGAAAGGGTCTCGCCGGGGCACGGAAAGATCCCCAGGGCCGCAAGGCGTGCTGTCGGCTGCAAAGGCACCGACCCATGAGCCCACTGCCTCCCTCCTTCCTGGGTGGAGCAGGGGCCTGCCTTCATCTCCAAGGCCCGGGGGCTCCGGCATCCCGACGCGGCTTCCGGTGACAAGGGGCAAAGAGAGACAGAGGCGAGTCCGAGCTGCAGCCAGTGTGACCACCCGTGGCACTGACGTCCCCCAAGAGCACATGCAGTGAGCGTGTGTCCTTGAGGCCGTAGGCGGCGACGACGAGACGGACAGTGATGTCCGCGCGTGCGCCCGGGGGCCACTGGAGACCTGCCCCACAAAGCGGAGGAAAAGCCAAGCGCACCTGAAAACCTGCGAGACAGGGCCTGTGCGCGAGTCCAGGCCGCATTCAGGGAGGCCCGCCAGAGGAGCCCAGAGGTTTGGACAAAGTAAACCCCACCCCCAGCCCGCCACCGGCTCGGCACCCCTGACGCAACCTGCCCTGCACACAGCCAAAACCCAGTCCCGTTGGCTCCCTGACATCCGTGGCAGCCAAAAGATTCAGGGCTACAAGGCACTTTCCCCAGGAGCGGAGGAAGCGGTTGGCCCTCAACAATCAGACAGGAAGTGCAGGTGGGATGCAACGCCGCCTTTCCTAGAAGGCCAATGTCAGGACCGCTGGGCTTCCCTCCCCCTCTTCCTGGACCGAGCGTGCAGCCATCACTTGGGCCGTGGAGACCAAGAGAGCTTCCCTATCCCACACAGGTACGGAAGCCCAGAGCTCCAGGATCGCCACCCCTGCCCACTCATGCAGAAAGCGGTGTGGAGAGGGAGACAATCATGACACGGACCCCCACGAGGTTTCTCCCTGATGGACTGGGAAGTCTTCTTTGTCGAAGACATTGAGCCAGACTAAGAAGCCGCCAGGCTTCTCAGAGACGGGGCAGACACAGCAAGAGGGAGGTCAGAGCAGAGGCCAGAACCCAGGCAGGATGCGGGGCCATGCCAGCACCACGCGGGCATCCGGGGAGGAGTGTCAAACGGGTGACTCGGCCAGGAAGGCCAGCCTTTGAGTGACAGAGATGCTTGCCCCATCCCCTTGCCGGCTTCCTTCTCCGTCCCTGCGTCGAGCTGTGGCTACATTTCTCCATGAGGGCAGAGGGCGAGAGGCATGAGAACCATCTTCTTGAAGGTCTCCGGGCACCCTCCTGCGGGTGGACAATGAGCGCCTGGGAGGCCGTTGTCCTTGGTTGGGGAGCGGTCGTCTGCATCTAGCCTAGCAAAGAGGCTGCTCCGGATGGGGAGGTGATGAAAACCCCTGCGGGTCCGACGCAGATGCCCACGTTGCCCAGGCCTTCACAGACCCCCAACTGGAACCGCCGGGAAAACCACTGCCAACCGGCCACGCGACCCAGGCAGAGACGCGGGGAGAGGCTGACCAGAAGAAAGGCCGACGTGCAAGAAACCCACCCTCCGGCGCACAGGGCACATGTGTCCCAAGGCACACGCACACACACACGGACAGAGACAGAACGAGAGGGCGACGGAAAGAGGGAGAAGGGAGAGAGAGAGAGCCAGAGACGTAAGGGAGAGACACAAGTCGGCACACAGACGCGCACGCGCGCAAGCACATACACAGACACAAACACACACACACAGATACACACACACACACTCACACACACAGACACACACACACACCCATAACGCACACAGACATACAACGGGTAACACCCACCCCCAGGCAGCCCCTGCAGATGCCGGGTCCTGCTCTCCGCGACTACGAGCCAGCGGTGAGAGAGCAGCCCACGGGCACACAGGCAGACCTGTCCTCGACATCACAAGGGCGCCACTTTTGGGGAGACTCACCCGCGCACCGTCCGCGCACGCCTGAGGCTGGGATCCCGCGCTCCCTCCCCCGCGTTCTGTCTGAGGTTTCTTCCTCCTGGGGTTTCTTCCTGCTGGTGGACCCTCGGCGAATCCCGGCCTCCGGAGACCGTCCTGGTAACTGCCCTGGCTAGGACTGGTCTCGGCCCCGACTCTGACGCACGATCACACAGGGCTCCCACTTCCCCAAGTCTCAGGGACCCATCCCCGGGCAACGGTGGCGGTCACTGTGACCAAAGCGGCGGCTAGGGCCTCGCGCATGCGCACTGGCGAGGCCGACTCTCCCGACCCACCCCGCTTACTGGGCAGAGTCAGGCTGCGGACCCTTTAAAACATGGCGGCGACGCCGCGGCTGTGGGTCCTGGGGCGCCGGTGCTGGAGGTGGCGGCGGCGGCGGCTGGGGCGCAGCCCGAGGCGGCGGGTGGGAAGAGGACTGCCAGAGGGGCCTGCGGGAGACCCAGGGTCGGACCCATAGGAGTCCTGTCGTCAGGACCTCCTTGATCGCTCTTCTGCTTCGGTTCCCGGTGAAGGAGGAGCTTCGGGGTGCCGGCTGGACTGCGCGGACTCCTCTTGGGGTCCGATGATGGATCCCACCGGGTGATCGGGAATGGGGTTACAATGCAGTGAGGCAGAAAGGGTCTCGCCGGGGCACGGAAAGATCCCCAGGGCCGCAAGGCGTGCTGTCGGCTGCAAAGGCACCGACCCATGAGCCCACTGCCTCCCTCCTTCCTGGGTGGAGCAGGGGCCTGCCTTCATCTCCAAGGCCCGGGGGCTCCGGCATCCCGACGCGGCTTCCGGTGACAAGGGGCAAAGAGAGACAGAGGCGAGTCCGAGCTGCAGCCAGTGTGACCACCCGTGGCACTGACGTCCCCCAAGAGCACATGCAGTGAGCGTGTGTCCTTGAGGCCGTAGGCGGCGACGACGAGACGGACAGTGATGTCCGCGCGTGCGCCCGGGGGCCACTGGAGACCTGCCCCACAAAGCGGAGGAAAAGCCAAGCGCACCTGAAAACCTGCGAGACAGGGCCTGTGCGCGAGTCCAGGCCGCATTCAGGGAGGCCCGCCAGAGGAGCCCAGAGGTTTGGACAAAGTAAACCCCACCCCCAGCCCGCCACCGGCTCGGCACCCCTGACGCAACCTGCCCTGCACACAGCCAAAACCCAGTCCCGTTGGCTCCCTGACATCCGTGGCAGCCAAAAGATTCAGGGCTACAAGGCACTTTCCCCAGGAGCGGAGGAAGCGGTTGGCCCTCAACAATCAGACAGGAAGTGCAGGTGGGATGCAACGCCGCCTTTCCTAGAAGGCCAATGTCAGGACCGCTGGGCTTCCCTCCCCCTCTTCCTGGACCGAGCGTGCAGCCATCACTTGGGCCGTGGAGACCAAGAGAGCTTCCCTATCCCACACAGGTACGGAAGCCCAGAGCTCCAGGATCGCCACCCCTGCCCACTCATGCAGAAAGCGGTGTGGAGAGGGAGACAATCATGACACGGACCCCCACGAGGTTTCTCCCTGATGGACTGGGAAGTCTTCTTTGTCGAAGACATTGAGCCAGACTAAGAAGCCGCCAGGCTTCTCAGAGACGGGGCAGACACAGCAAGAGGGAGGTCAGAGCAGAGGCCAGAACCCAGGCAGGATGCGGGGCCATGCCAGCACCACGCGGGCATCCGGGGAGGAGTGTCAAACGGGTGACTCGGCCAGGAAGGCCAGCCTTTGAGTGACAGAGATGCTTGCCCCATCCCCTTGCCGGCTTCCTTCTCCGTCCCTGCGTCGAGCTGTGGCTACATTTCTCCATGAGGGCAGAGGGCGAGAGGCATGAGAACCATCTTCTTGAAGGTCTCCGGGCACCCTCCTGCGGGTGGACAATGAGCGCCTGGGAGGCCGTTGTCCTTGGTTGGGGAGCGGTCGTCTGCATCTAGCCTAGCAAAGAGGCTGCTCCGGATGGGGAGGTGATGAAAACCCCTGCGGGTCCGACGCAGATGCCCACGTTGCCCAGGCCTTCACAGACCCCCAACTGGAACCGCCGGGAAAACCACTGCCAACCGGCCACGCGACCCAGGCAGAGACGCGGGGAGAGGCTGACCAGAAGAAAGGCCGACGTGCAAGAAACCCACCCTCCGGCGCACAGGGCACATGTGTCCCAAGGCACACGCACACACACACGGACAGAGACAGAACGAGAGGGCGACGGAAAGAGGGAGAAGGGAGAGAGAGAGAGCCAGAGACGTAAGGGAGAGACACAAGTCGGCACACAGACGCGCACGCGCGCAAGCACATACACAGACACAAACACACACACACAGATACACACACACACACTCACACACACAGACACACACACACACCCATAACGCACACAGACATACAACGGGTAACACCCACCCCCAGGCAGCCCCTGCAGATGCCGGGTCCTGCTCTCCGCGACTACGAGCCAGCGGTGAGAGAGCAGCCCACGGGCACACAGGCAGACCTGTCCTCGACATCACAAGGGCGCCACTTTTGGGGAGACTCACCCGCGCACCGTCCGCGCACGCCTGAGGCTGGGATCCCGCGCTCCCTCCCCCGCGTTCTGTCTGAGGTTTCTTCCTCCTGGGGTTTCTTCCTGCTGGTGGACCCTCGGCGAATCCCGGCCTCCGGAGACCGTCCTGGTAACTGCCCTGGCTAGGACTGGTCTCGGCCCCGACTCTGACGCACGATCACACAGGGCTCCCACTTCCCCAAGTCTCAGGGACCCATCCCCGGGCAACGGTGGCGGTCACTGTGACCAAAGCGGCGGCTAGGGCCTCGCGCATGCGCACTGGCGAGGCCGACTCTCCCGACCCACCCCGCTTACTGGGCAGAGTCAGGCTGCGGACCCTTTAAAACATGGCGGCGACGCCGCGGCTGTGGGTCCTGGGGCGCCGGTGCTGGAGGTGGCGGCGGCGGCGGCTGGGGCGCAGCCCGAGGCGGCGGGTGGGAAGAGGACTGCCAGAGGGGCCTGCGGGAGACCCAGGGTCGGACCCATAGGAGTCCTGTCGTCAGGACCTCCTTGATCGCTCTTCTGCTTCGGTTCCCGGTGAAGGAGGAGCTTCGGGGTGCCGGCTGGGCTGCGCGGACTCCTCTTGGGGTCCGATGATGGATCCCACCGGGTGATCGGGAATGGGGTTACAATGCAGTGAGGCAGAAAGGGTCTCGCCGGGGCACGGAAAGATCCCCAGGGCCGCAAGGCGTGCTGTCGGCTGCAAAGGCACCGACCCATGAGCCCACTGCCTCCCTCCTTCCTGGGTGGAGCAGGGGCCTGCCTTCATCTCCAAGGCCCGGGGGCTCCGGCATCCCGACGCGGCTTCCGGTGACAAGGGGCAAAGAGAGACAGAGGCGAGTCCGAGCTGCAGCCAGTGTGACCACCCGTGGCACTGACGTCCCCCAAGAGCACATGCAGTGAGCGTGTGTCCTTGAGGCCGTAGGCGGCGACGACGAGACGGACAGTGATGTCCGCGCGTGCGCCCGGGGGCCACTGGAGACCTGCCCCACAAAGCGGAGGAAAAGCCAAGCGCACCTGAAAACCTGCGAGACAGGGCCTGTGCGCGAGTCCAGGCCGCATTCAGGGAGGCCCGCCAGAGGAGCCCAGAGGTTTGGACAAAGTAAACCCCACCCCCAGCCCGCCACCGGCTCGGCACCCCTGACGCAACCTGCCCTGCACACAGCCAAAACCCAGTCCCGTTGGCTCCCTGACATCCGTGGCAGCCAAAAGATTCAGGGCTACAAGGCACTTTCCCCAGGAGCGGAGGAAGCGGTTGGCCCTCAACAATCAGACAGGAAGTGCAGGTGGGATGCAACGCCGCCTTTCCTAGAAGGCCAATGTCAGGACCGCTGGGCTTCCCTCCCCCTCTTCCTGGACCGAGCGTGCAGCCATCACTTGGGCCGTGGAGACCAAGAGAGCTTCCCTATCCCACACAGGTACGGAAGCCCAGAGCTCCAGGATCGCCACCCCCGCCCACTCATGCAGAAAGCGGTGTGGAGAGGGAGACAATCATGACACGGACCCCCACGAGGTTTCTCCCTGATGGACTGGGAAGTCTTCTTTGTCGAAGACATTGAGCCAGACTAAGAAGCCGCCAGGCTTCTCAGAGACGGGGCAGACACAGCAAGAGGGAGGTCAGAGCAGAGGCCAGAACCCAGGCAGGATGCGGGGCCATGCCAGCACCACGCGGGCATCCGGGGAGGAGTGTCAAACGGGTGACTCGGCCAGGAAGGCCAGCCTTTGAGTGACAGAGATGCTTGCCCCATCCCCTTGCCGGCTTCCTTCTCCGTCCCTGCGTCGAGCTGTGGCTACATTTCTCCATGAGGGCAGAGGGCGAGAGGCATGAGAACCATCTTCTTGAAGGTCTCCGGGCACCCTCCTGCGGGTGGACAATGAGCGCCTGGGAGGCCGTTGTCCTTGGTTGGGGAGCGGTCGTCTGCATCTAGCCTAGCAAAGAGGCTGCTCCGGATGGGGAGGTGATGAAAACCCCTGCGGGTCCGACGCAGATGCCCACGTTGCCCAGGCCTTCACAGACCCCCAACTGGAACCGCCGGGAAAACCACTGCCAACCGGCCACGCGACCCAGGCAGAGACGCGGGGAGAGGCTGACCAGAAGAAAGGCCGACGTGCAAGAAACCCACCCTCCGGCGCACAGGGCACATGTGTCCCAAGGCACACGCACACACACACGGACAGAGACAGAACGAGAGGGCGACGGAAAGAGGGAGAAGGGAGAGAGAGAGAGCCAGAGACGTAAGGGAGAGACACAAGTCGGCACACAGACGCGCACGCGCGCAAGCACATACACAGACACAAACACACACACACAGATACACACACACACACTCACACACACAGACACACACACACACCCATAACGCACACAGACATACAACGGGTAACACCCACCCCCAGGCAGCCCCTGCAGCTGCCGGGTCCTGCTCTCCGCGACTACGAGCCAGCGGTGAGAGAGCAGCCCACCGGCACACAGGCAGACCTGTCCTCGACATCACAAGGGCGCCACTTTTGGGGAGACTCACCCGCGCACCGTCCGCGCACGCCTGAGGGTGGGATCCCGCGCTGCCTCCCCGGCGATCTGTCTGAGGTTTCTTCCTCCTGGGGTTTCTTCCTGCTGGTGGACCCTCGGCGAATCCCGGCCTCCGGAGACCGTCCTGGTAACTGCCCTGGCTAGGACTGGTCTCGGCCCCGACTCTGACGCACGATCACACAGGGCTCCCACTTCCCCAAGTCTCAGGGACCCATCCCCGGGCAACGGTGGCGGTCACTGTGACCAAAGCGGCGGCTCGGGCCTCGCGCATGCGCACTGGCGAGGCCGACTCTCCCGCCCCACCCCGCTTACTGGGCAGAGTCAGGGTGCGGACCCTTTAAAACATGGCGGCGACGCGGCGGCTGCGGGGCCTGGGGCGCCGGTGCTGGAGGTGGCGGCGGCGGCGGCTGGGGCGCAGCCCGAGGCGGCGGGTGGGAAGAGGACTGCCAGAGGGGCCTGCGGGAGACCCAGGGTCGGACCCATAGGAGTCCTGTCGTCAGGACCTCCTTGATCGCTCTTCTGCTTCGGTTCCCGGTGAAGGAGGAGCTTCGGGGTGCCGGCTGGGCTGCGCGGACTCCTCTTGGGGTCCGATGATGCATCCCACCGGGTGATCGGGAATGGGGTTACAATGCAGTGAGGCAGAAAGGGTCTCGCCGGGGCACGGAAAGATCCCCAGGGCCGCAAGGCGTGCTGTCGGCTGCAAAGGCACCGACCCATGAGCCCACTGCCTCCCTCCTTCCTGGGTGGAGCAGGGGCCTGCCTTCATCTCCAAGGCCCGGGGGCTCCGGCATCCCGACGCGGCTTCCGGTGACAAGGGGCAAAGAGAGACAGAGGCGAGTCCGAGCTGCAGCCAGTGTGACCACCCGTGGCACTGACGTCCCCCAAGAGCACATGCAGTGAGCGTGTGTCCTTGAGGCCGTAGGCGGCGACGACGAGACGGACAGTGATGTCCGCGCGTGCGCCCGGGGGCCACTGGAGACCTGCCCCACAAAGCGGAGGAAAAGCCAAGCGCACCTGAAAACCTGCGAGACAGGGCCTGTGCGCGAGTCCAGGCCGCATTCAGGGAGGCCCGCCAGAGGAGCCCAGAGGTTTGGACAAAGTAAACCCCACCCCCAGCCCGCCACCGGCTCGGCACCCGTGACGCAACCTGCCCTGCACACAGCCAAAACCCAGTCCCGTTGGCTCCCTGACATCCGTGGCAGCCAAAAGATTCAGGGCTACAAGGCACTTTCCCCAGGAGCGGAGGAAGCGGTTGGCCCTCAACAATCAGACAGGAAGTGCAGGTGGGATGCAACGCCGCCTTTCCTAGAAGGCCGATGTCAGGACCGCTGGGCTTCCCTCCCCCTCTTCCTGGACCGAGCGTGCAGCCATCACTTGGGCCGTGGAGACCAAGAGAGCTTCCCTATCCCACACAGGTACGGAAGCCCAGAGCTCCAGGATCGCCACCCCTGCCCACTCATGCAGAAAGCGGTGTGGAGAGGGAGACAATCATGACACGGACCCCCACGAGGTTTCTCCCTGATGGACTGGGAAGTCTTCTTTGTCGAAGACATTGAGCCAGACTAAGAAGCCGCCAGGCTTCTCAGAGACGGGGCAGACACAGCAAGAGGGAGGTCAGAGCAGAGGCCAGAGCCCAGGCAGGATGCGGGGCCATGCCAGCACCACGCGGGCATCCGGGGAGGAGTGTCAAACGGGTGACTCGGCCAGGAAGGCCAGCCTTTGAGTGACAGAGATGCTTGCCCCATCCCCTTGCCGGCTTCCTTCTCCGTCCCTGCGTCGAGCTGTGGCTACATTTCTCCATGAGGGCAGAGGGCGAGAGGCGTGAGAACCATCTTCTTGAAGGTCTCCGGGCACCCTCCTGCGGGTGGACAATGAGCGCCTGGGAGGCCGTTGTCCTTGGTTGGGGAGCGGTCGTCTGCATCTAGCCTAGCAAAGAGGCTGCTCCGGATGGGGAGGTGATGAAAACCCCTGCGGGTCCGACGCAGATGCCCACGTTGCCCAGGCCTTCACAGACCCCCAACTGGAACCGCCGGGAAAACCACTGCCAACCGGCCACGCGACCCAGGCAGAGACGCGGGGAGAGGCTGACCAGAAGAAAGGCCGACGTGCAAGAAACCCACCCTCCGGCGCACAGGGCACATGTGTCCCAAGGCACACGCACACACACACGGACAGAGACAGAACGAGAGGGCGACGGAAAGAGGGAGAAGGGAGAGAGAGAGAGCCAGAGACGTAAGGGAGAGACACAAGTCGGCACACAGACGCGCACGCGCGCAAGCACATACACAGACACAAACACACACACACAGATACACACACACACACTCACACACACAGACACACACACACACCCATAACGCACACAGACATACAACGGGTAACACCCACCCCCAGGCAGCCCCTGCAGATGCCGGGTCCTGCTCTCCGCGACTACGAGCCAGCGGTGAGAGAGCAGCCCACGGGCACACAGGCAGACCTGTCCTCGACATCACAAGGGCGCCACTTTTGGGGAGACTCACCCGCGCACCGTCCGCGCACGCCTGAGGCTGGGATCCCGCGCTCCCTCCCCCGCGTTCTGTCTGAGGTTTCTTCCTCCTGGGGTTTCTTCCTGCTGGTGGACCCTCCGCGAATCCCGGCCTCCGGAGACCGTCCTGGTAACTGCCCTGGCTAGGACTGGTCTCGGCCCCGACTCTGACGCACGATCACACAGGGCTCCCACTTCCCCAAGTCTCAGGGACCCATCCCCGGGCAACGGTGGCGGTCACTGTGACCAAAGCGGCGGCTCGGGCCTCGCGCATGCGCACTGGCGAGGCCGACTCTCCCGACCCACCCCGCTTACTGGGCAGAGTCAGGCTGCGGACCCTTTAAAACATGGCGGCGACGCGGCGGCTGCGGGGCCTGGGGCGCCGGTGCTGGAGGTGGCGGCGGCGGCGGCTGGGGCGCAGCCCGAGGCGGCGGGTGGGAAGAGGACTGCCAGAGGGGCCTGCGGGAGACCCAGGGTCGGACCCATAGGAGTCCTGTCGTCAGGACCTCCTTGATCGCTCTTCTGCTTCGGTTCTCGGTGAAGGAGGAGCTTCGGGGTGCCGGCTGGGCTGCGCGGACTCCTCTTGGGGTCCGATGATGCATCCCACCGGGTGATCGGGAATGGGGTTACAATGCAGTGAGGCAGAAAGGGTCTCGCCGGGGAACGGATAGATCCCCAGGGCCGCAAGGCGTGCTGTCGGCTGCAAAGGCACCGACCCATGAGCCCACTGCCTCCCTCCTTCCTGGGTGGAGCAGGGGCCTGCCTTCATCTCCAAGGCCCGGGGGCTCCGGCATCCCGACGCGGCTTCCGGTGACAAGGGGCAAAGAGAGACAGAGGCGAGTCCGAGCTGCAGCCAGTGTGACCACCCGTGGCACTGACGTCCCCCAAGAGCACATGCAGTGAGCGTGTGTCCTTGAGGCCGTAGGCGGCGACGACGAGACGGACAGTGATGTCCGCGCGTGCGCCCGGGGGCCACTGGAGACCTGCCCCACAAAGCGGAGGAAAAGCCAAGCGCACCTGAAAACCTGCGAGACAGGGCCTGTGCGCGAGTCCAGGCCGCATTCAGGGAGGCCCGCCAGAGGAGCCCAGAGGTTTGGACAAAGTAAACCCCACCCCCAGCCCGCCACCGGCTCGGCACCCCTGACGCAACCTGCCCTGCACACAGCCAAAACCCAGTCCCGTTGGCTCCCTGACATCCGTGGCAGCCAAAAGATTCAGGGCTACAAGGCACTTTCCCCAGGAGCGGAGGAAGCGGTTGGCCCTCAACAATCAGACAGGAAGTGCAGGTGGGATGCAACGCCGCCTTTCCTAGAAGGCCAATGTCAGGACCGCTGGGCTTCCCTCCCCCTCTTCCTGGACCGAGCGTGCAGCCATCACTTGGGCCGTGGAGACCAAGAGAGCTTCCCTATCCCACACAGGTACGGAAGCCCAGAGCTCCAGGATCGCCACCCCTGCCCACTCATGCAGAAAGCGGTGTGGAGAGGGAGACAATCATGACACGGACCCCCACGAGGTTTCTCCCTGATGGACTGGGAAGTCTTCTTTGTCGAAGACATTGAGCCAGACTAAGAAGCCGCCAGGCTTCTCAGAGACGGGGCAGACACAGCAAGAGGGAGGTCAGAGCAGAGGCCAGAGCCCAGGCAGGATGCGGGGCCATGCCAGCACCACGCGGGCATCCGGGGAGGAGTGTCAAACGGGTGACTCGGCCAGGAAGGCCAGCCTTTGAGTGACAGAGATGCTTGCCCCATCCCCTTGCCGGCTTCCTTCTCCGTCCCTGCGTCGAGCTGTGGCTACATTTCTCCATGAGGGCAGAGGGCGAGAGGCGTGAGAACCATCTTCTTGAAGGTCTCCGGGCACCCTCCTGCGGGTGGACAATGAGCGCCTGGGAGGCCGTTGTCCTTGGTTGGGGAGCGGTCGTCTGCATCTAGCCTAGCAAAGAGGCTGCTCCGGATGGGGAGGTGATGAAAACCCCTGCGGGTCCGACGCAGATGCCCACGTTGCCCAGGCCTTCACAGACCCCCAACTGGAACCGCCGGGAAAACCACTGCCAACCGGCCACGCGACCCAGGCAGAGACGCGGGGAGAGGCTGACCAGAAGAAAGGCCGACGTGCAAGAAACCCACCCTCCGGCGCACAGGGCACATGTGTCCCAAGGCACACGCACACACACACGGACAGAGACAGAACGAGAGGGCGACGGAAAGAGGGAGAAGGGAGAGAGAGAGAGCCAGAGACGTAAGGGAGAGACACAAGTCGGCACACAGACGCGCACGCGCGCAAGCACATACACAGACACAAACACACACACACAGATACACACACACACACTCACACACACAGACACACACACACACCCATAACGCACACAGACATACAACGGGTAACACCCACCCCCAGGCAGCCCCTGCAGATGCCGGGTCCTGCTCTCCGCGACTACGAGCCAGCGGTGAGAGAGCAGCCCACGGGCACACAGGCAGACCTGTCCTCGACATCACAAGGGCGCCACTTTTGGGGAGACTCACCCGCGCACCGTCCGCGCACGCCTGAGGCTGGGATCCCGCGCTCCCTCCCCCGCGTTCTGTCTGAGGTTTCTTCCTCCTGGGGTTTCTTCCTGCTGGTGGACCCTCCGCGAATCCCGGCCTCCGGAGACCGTCCTGGTAACTGCCCTGGCTAGGACTGGTCTCGGCCCCGACTCTGACGCACGATCACACAGGGCTCCCACTTCCCCAAGTCTCAGGGACCCATCCCCGGGCAACGGTGGCGGTCACTGTGACCAAAGCGGCGGCTCGGGCCTCGCGCATGCGCACTGGCGAGGCCGACTCTCCGGACCCACCCCGCTTACTGGGCAGAGTCAGGCTGCGGACCCTTTAAAACATGGCGGCGACGCGGCGGCTGCGGGTCCTGGGGCGCCGGTGCTGGAGGTGGCGGCGGCGGCGGCTGGGGCGCAGCCCGAGGCGGCGGGTGGGAAGAGGACTGCCAGAGGGGCCTGCGGGAGACCCAGGGTCGGACCCATAGGAGTCCTGTCGTCAGGACCTCCTTGATCGCTCTTCTGCTTCGGTTCTCGGTGAAGGAGGAGCTTCGGGGTGCCGGCTGGGCTGCGCGGACTCCTCTTGGGGTCCGATGATGCATCCCACCAGGTGATCGGGAATGGGGTTACAATGCAGTGAGGCAGAAAGGGTCTCGCCGGGGAACGGATAGATCCCCAGGGCCGCAAGGCGTGCTGTCGGCTGCAAAGGCACCGACCCATGAGCCCACTGCCTCCCTCCTTCCTGGGTGGAGCAGGGGCCTGCCTTCATCTCCAAGGCCCGGGGGCTCCGGCATCCCGACGCGGCTTCCGGTGACAAGGGGAAAAGAGAGACAGAGGCGAGTCCGAGCTGCAGCCAGTGTGACCACCCGTGGCACTGACGTCCCCCAAGAGCACATGCAGTGAGCGTGTGTCCTTGAGGCCGTAGGCGGCGACGACGAGACGGACAGTGATGTCCGCGCGTGCGCCCGGGGGCCACTGGAGACCTGCCCCACAAAGCGGAGGAAAAGCCAAGCGCACCTGAAAACCTGCGAGACAGGGCCTGTGCGCGAGTCCAGGCCGCATTCAGGGAGGCCCGCCAGAGGAGTCCAGAGGTTTGGACAAAGTAAACCCCACCCCCAGCCCGCCACCGGCTCGGCACCCGTGACGCAACCTGCCCTGCACACAGCCAAAACCCAGTCCTGTTGGCTCCCTGACATCCGTGGCAGCCAAAAGATTCAGGGCTACAAGGCACTTTCCCCAGGAGCGGAGGAAGCGGTTGGCCCTCAACAATCAGACAGGAAGTGCAGGTGGGATGCAACGCCACCTTTCCTAGAAGGCCGATGTCAGGACCGCTGGGCTTCCCTCCCCCTCTTCCTGGACCGAGCGTGCAGCCATCACTTGGGCCGTGGAGACCAAGAGAGCTTCCCTATCCCACACAGGTACGGAAGCCCAGAGCTCCAGGATCGCCACCCCTGCCCACTCATGCAGAAAGCGGTGTGGAGAGGGAGACAATCATGACACAGACCCCCACGAGGTTTCTCCCTGATGGACTGGGAAGTCTTCTTTGTCGAAGACATTGAGCCAGACTAAGAAGCCGCCAGGCTTCTCAGAGACGGGGCAGACACAGCAAGAGGGAGGTCAGAGCAGAGGCCAGAGCCCAGGCAGGATGCGGGGCCATGCCAGCACCACGCGGGCATCCGGGGAGGAGTGTCAAACGGGTGACTCGGCCAGGAAGGCCAGCCTTTGAGTGACAGAGATGCTTGCCCCATCCCCTTGCCGGCTTCCTTCTCCGTCCCTGCGTCGAGCTGTGGCTACATTTCTCCATGAGGGCAGAGGGCGAGAGGCGTGAGAACCATCTTCTTGAAGGTCTCCGGGCACCCTCCTGCGGGTGGACAATGAGCGCCTGGGAGGCCGTTGTCCTTGGTTGGGGAGCGGTCGTCTGCATCTAGCCTAGCAAAGAGGCTGCTCCGGATGGGGAGGTGATGAAAACCCCTGCGGGTCCGACGCAGATGCCCACGTTGCCCAGGCCTTCACAGACCCCCAACTGGAACCGCCGGGAAAACCACTGCCAACCGGCCACGCGACCCAGGCAGAGACGCGGGGAGAGGCTGACCAGAAGAAAGGCCGACGTGCAAGAAACCCACCCTCCGGCGCACAGGGCACATGTGTCCCAAGGCACACGCACACACACACGGACAGAGACAGAACGAGAGGGCGACGGAAAGAGGGAGAAGGGAGAGAGAGAGAGCCAGAGACGTAAGGGAGAGACACAAGTCGGCACACAGACGCGCACGCGCGCAAGCACATACACAGACACACACACACACAGATACACACACACACACTCACACACACAGACACACACACACACCCATAACGCACACAGACATACAACGGGTAACACCCACCCCCAGGCAGCCCCTGCAGCTGCCGGGTCCTGCTCTCCGCGACTGCGAGCCACCGGTGAGAGAGGAGCCCACGGGCACACAGGCAGACCTGTCCTCGACATCACAAGGGCGCCACTTTTGGGGAGACTCACCCGCGCACCGTCCGCGCACGCCTGAGGCTGGGATCCCGCGCTCCCTCCCCCGCGTTCTGTCTGAGGTTTCTTCCTCCTGGGGTTTCTTCCTGCTGGTGGACCCTCGGCGAATCCCGGCCTCCGGAGACCGTCCTGGTAACTGCCCTGGCTAGGACTGGTCTCGGCCCCGACTCTGACCCACGATCACACAGGGCTCCCACTTCCCCAAGTCTCAGGGACCCATCCCCGGGCAACGGTGGCGGTCACTGTGACCAAAGCGGCGGCTCGGGCCTCGCGCATGCGCACTGGCGAGGCCGACTCTCCCGACCCACCCCGCTTACTGGGCAGAGTCAGGCTGCGGACCCTTTAAAACATGGCGGCGACGCGGCGGCTGCGGGGCCTGGGGCGCCGGTGCTGGAGGTGGCGGCGGCGGCGGCTGGGGCGCAGCCCGAGGCGGCGGGTGGGAAGAGGACTGCCAGAGGGGCCTGCGGGAGACCCAGGGTCGGACCCATAGGAGTCCTGTCGTCAGGACCTCCTTGATCGCTCTTCTGCTTCGGTTCCCGGTGAAGGAGGAGCTTCGGGGTGCCGGCTGGGCTGCGCGGACTCCTCTTGGGGTCCGATGATGCATCCCACCGGGTGATCGGGAATGGGGTTACAATGCAGTGAGGCAGAAAGGGTCTCGCCGGGGCACGGAAAGATCCCCAGGGCCGCAAGGCGTGCTGTCGGCTGCAAAGGCACCGACCCATGAGCCCACTGCCTCCCTCCTTCCTGGGTGGAGCAGGGGCCTGCCTTCATCTCCAAGGCCCGGGGGCTCCGGCATCCCGACGCGGCTTCCGGTGACAAGGGGCAAAGAGAGACAGAGGCGAGTCCGAGCTGCAGCCAGTGTGACCACCCGTGGCACTGACGTCCCCCAAGAGCACATGCAGTGAGCGTGTGTCCTTGAGGCCGTAGGCGGCGACGACGAGACGGACAGTGATGTCCGCGCGTGCGCCCGGGGGCCACTGGAGACCTGCCCCACAAAGCGGAGGAAAAGCCAAGCGCACCTGAAAACCTGCGAGACAGGGCCTGTGCGCGAGTCCAGGCCGCATTCAGGGAGGCCCGCCAGAGGAGCCCAGAGGTTTGGACAAAGTAAACCCCACCCCCAGCCCGCCACCGGCTCGGCACCCCTGACGCAACCTGCCCTGCACACAGCCAAAACCCAGTCCCGTTGGCTCCCTGACATCCGTGGCAGCCAAAAGATTCAGGGCTACAAGGCACTTTCCCCAGGAGCGGAGGAAGCGGTTGGCCCTCAACAATCAGACAGGAAGTGCAGGTGGGATGCAACGCCGCCTTTCCTAGAAGGCCAATGTCAGGACCGCTGGGCTTCCCTCCCCCTCTTCCTGGACCGAGCGTGCAGCCATCACTTGGGCCGTGGAGACCAAGAGAGCTTCCCTATCCCACACAGGTACGGAAGCCCAGAGCTCCAGGATCGCCACCCCTGCCCACTCATGCAGAAAGCGGTGTGGAGAGGGAGACAATCATGACACGGACCCCCACGAGGTTTCTCCCTGATGGACTGGGAAGTCTTCTTTGTCGAAGACATTGAGCCAGACTAAGAAGCCGCCAGGCTTCTCAGAGACGGGGCAGACACAGCAAGAGGGAGGTCAGAGCAGAGGCCAGAACCCAGGCAGGATGCGGGGCCATGCCAGCACCACGCGGGCATCCGGGGAGGAGTGTCAAACGGGTGACTCGGCCAGGAAGGCCAGCCTTTGAGTGACAGAGATGCTTGCCCCATCCCCTTGCCGGCTTCCTTCTCCGTCCCTGCGTCGAGCTGTGGCTACATTTCTCCATGAGGGCAGAGGGCGAGAGGCATGAGAACCATCTTCTTGAAGGTCTCCGGGCACCCTCCTGCGGGTGGACAATGAGCGCCTGGGAGGCCGTTGTCCTTGGTTGGGGAGCGGTCGTCTGCATCTAGCCTAGCAAAGAGGCTGCTCCGGATGGGGAGGTGATGAAAACCCCTGCGGGTCCGACGCAGATGCCCACGTTGCCCAGGCCTTCACAGACCCCCAACTGGAACCGCCGGGAAAACCACTGCCAACCGGCCACGCGACCCAGGCAGAGACGCGGGGAGAGGCTGACCAGAAGAAAGGCCGACGTGCAAGAAACCCACCCTCCGGCGCACAGGGCACATGTGTCCCAAGGCACACGCACACACACACGGACAGAGACAGAACGAGAGGGCGACGGAAAGAGGGAGAAGGGAGAGAGAGAGAGCCAGAGACGTAAGGGAGAGACACAAGTCGGCACACAGACGCGCACGCGCGCAAGCACATACACAGACACAAACACACACACACAGATACACACACACACACTCACACACACAGACACACACACACACCCATAACGCACACAGACATACAACGGGTAACACCCACCCCCAGGCAGCCCCTGCAGCTGCCGGGTCCTGCTCTCCGCGACTACGAGCCAGCGGTGAGAGAGCAGCCCACCGGCACACAGGCAGACCTGTCCTCGACATCACAAGGGCGCCACTTTTGGGGAGACTCACCCGCGCACCGTCCGCGCACGCCTGAGGGTGGGATCCCGCGCTGCCTCCCCGGCGATCTGTCTGAGGTTTCTTCCTCCTGGGGTTTCTTCCTGCTGGTGGACCCTCGGCGAATCCCGGCCTCCGGAGACCGTCCTGGTAACTGCCCTGGCTAGGACTGGTCTCGGCCCCGACTCTGACGCACGATCACACAGGGCTCCCACTTCCCCAAGTCTCAGGGACCCATCCCCGGGCAACGGTGGCGGTCACTGTGACCAAAGCGGCGGCTCGGGCCTCGCGCATGCGCACTGGCGAGGCCGACTCTCCCGCCCCACCCCGCTTACTGGGCAGAGTCAGGGTGCGGACCCTTTAAAACATGGCGGCGACGCGGCGGCTGCGGGGCCTGGGGCGCCGGTGCTGGAGGTGGCGGCGGCGGCGGCTGGGGCGCAGCCCGAGGCGGCGGGTGGGAAGAGGACTGCCAGAGGGGCCTGCGGGAGACCCAGGGTCGGACCCATAGGAGTCCTGTCGTCAGGACCTCCTTGATCGCTCTTCTGCTTCGGTTCCCGGTGAAGGAGGAGCTTCGGGGTGCCGGCTGGGCTGCGCGGACTCCTCTTGGGGTCCGATGATGCATCCCACCGGGTGATCGGGAATGGGGTTACAATGCAGTGAGGCAGAAAGGGTCTCGCCGGGGCACGGAAAGATCCCCAGGGCCGCAAGGCGTGCTGTCGGCTGCAAAGGCACCGACCCATGAGCCCACTGCCTCCCTCCTTCCTGGGTGGAGCAGGGGCCTGCCTTCATCTCCAAGGCCCGGGGGCTCCGGCATCCCGACGCGGCTTCCGGTGACAAGGGGCAAAGAGAGACAGAGGCGAGTCCGAGCTGCAGCCAGTGTGACCACCCGTGGCACTGACGTCCCCCAAGAGCACATGCAGTGAGCGTGTGTCCTTGAGGCCGTAGGCGGCGACGACGAGACGGACAGTGATGTCCGCGCGTGCGCCCGGGGGCCACTGGAGACCTGCCCCACAAAGCGGAGGAAAAGCCAAGCGCACCTGAAAACCTGCGAGACAGGGCCTGTGCGCGAGTCCAGGCCGCATTCAGGGAGGCCCGCCAGAGGAGCCCAGAGGTTTGGACAAAGTAAACCCCACCCCCAGCCCGCCACCGGCTCGGCACCCCTGACGCAACCTGCCCTGCACACAGCCAAAACCCAGTCCCGTTGGCTCCCTGACATCCGTGGCAGCCAAAAGATTCAGGGCTACAAGGCACTTTCCCCAGGAGCGGAGGAAGCGGTTGGCCCTCAACAATCAGACAGGAAGTGCAGGTGGGATGCAACGCCGCCTTTCCTAGAAGGCCAATGTCAGGACCGCTGGGCTTCCCTCCCCCTCTTCCTGGACCGAGCGTGCAGCCATCACTTGGGCCGTGGAGACCAAGAGAGCTTCCCTATCCCACACAGGTACGGAAGCCCAGAGCTCCAGGATCGCCACCCCTGCCCACTCATGCAGAAAGCGGTGTGGAGAGGGAGACAATCATGACACGGACCCCCACGAGGTTTCTCCCTGATGGACTGGGAAGTCTTCTTTGTCGAAGACATTGAGCCAGACTAAGAAGCCGCCAGGCTTCTCAGAGACGGGGCAGACACAGCAAGAGGGAGGTCAGAGCAGAGGCCAGAGCCCAGGCAGGATACGGGGCCATGCCAGCACCACGCGGGCATCCGGGGAGGAGTGTCAAACGGGTGACTCGGCCAGGAAGGCCAGCCTTTGAGTGACAGAGATGCTTGCCCCATCCCCTTGCCGGCTTCCTTCTCCGTCCCTGCGTCGAGCTGTGGCTACATTTCTCCATGAGGGCAGAGGGCGAGAGGCATGAGAACCATCTTCTTGAAGGTCTCCGGGCACCCTCCTGCGGGTGGACAATGAGCGCCTGGGAGGCCGTTGTCCTTGGTTGGGGAGCGGTCGTCTGCATCTAGCCTAGCAAAGAGGCTGCTCCGGATGGGGAGGTGATGAAAACCCCTGCGGGTCCGACGCAGATGCCCACGTTGCCCAGGCCTTCACAGACCCCCAACTGGAACCGCCGGGAAAACCACTGCCAACCGGCCACGCGACCCAGGCAGAGACGCGGGGAGAGGCTGACCAGAAGAAAGGCCGACGTGCAAGAAACCCACCCTCCGGCGCACAGGGCACATGTGTCCCAAGGCACACGCACACACACACGGACAGAGACAGAACGAGAGGGCGACGGAAAGAGGGAGAAGGGAGAGAGAGAGAGCCAGAGACGTAAGGGAGAGACACAAGTCGGCACACAGACGCGCACGCGCGCAAGCACATACACAGACACAAACACACACACACAGATACACACACACACACTCACACACACAGACACACACACACACCCATAACGCACACAGACATACAACGGGTAACACCCACCCCCAGGCAGCCCCTGCAGCTGCCGGGTCCTGCTCTCCGCGACTACGAGCCAGCGGTGAGAGAGCAGCCCACCGGCACACAGGCAGACCTGTCCTCGACATCACAAGGGCGCCACTTTTGGGGAGACTCACCCGCGCACCGTCCGCGCACGCCTGAGGGTGGGATCCCGCGCTGCCTCCCCGGCGATCTGTCTGAGGTTTCTTCCTCCTGGGGTTTCTTCCTGCTGGTGGACCCTCGGCGAATCCCGGCCTCCGGAGACCGTCCTGGTAACTGCCCTGGCTAGGACTGGTCTCGGCCCCGACTCTGACGCACGATCACACAGGGCTCCCACTTCCCCAAGTCTCAGGGACCCATCCCCGGGCAACGGTGGCGGTCACTGTGACCAAAGCGGCGGCTCGGGCCTCGCGCATGCGCACTGGCGAGGCCGACTCTCCCGCCCCACCCCGCTTACTGGGCAGAGTCAGGGTGCGGACCCTTTAAAACATGGCGGCGACGCGGCGGCTGCGGGGCCTGGGGCGCCGGTGCTGGAGGTGGCGGCGGCGGCGGCTGGGGCGCAGCCCGAGGCGGCGGGTGGGAAGAGGACTGCCAGAGGGGCCTGCGGGAGACCCAGGGTCGGACCCATAGGAGTCCTGTCGTCAGGACCTCCTTGATCGCTCTTCTGCTTCGGTTCCCGGTGAAGGAGGAGCTTCGGGGTGCCGGCTGGGCTGCGCGGACTCCTCTTGGGGTCCGATGATGCATCCCACCGGGTGATCGGGAATGGGGTTACAATGCAGTGAGGCAGAAAGGGTCTCGCCGGGGCACGGAAAGATCCCCAGGGCCGCAAGGCGTGCTGTCGGCTGCAAAGGCACCGACCCATGAGCCCACTGCCTCCCTCCTTCCTGGGTGGAGCAGGGGCCTGCCTTCATCTCCAAGGCCCGGGGGCTCCGGCATCCCGACGCGGCTTCCGGTGACAAGGGGCAAAGAGAGACAGAGGCGAGTCCGAGCTGCAGCCAGTGTGACCACCCGTGGCACTGACGTCCCCCAAGAGCACATGCAGTGAGCGTGTGTCCTTGAGGCCGTAGGCGGCGACGACGAGACGGACAGTGATGTCCGCGCGTGCGCCCGGGGGCCACTGGAGACCTGCCCCACAAAGCGGAGGAAAAGCCAAGCGCACCTGAAAACCTGCGAGACAGGGCCTGTGCGCGAGTCCAGGCCGCATTCAGGGAGGCCCGCCAGAGGAGCCCAGAGGTTTGGACAAAGTAAACCCCACCCCCAGCCCGCCACCGGCTCGGCACCCCTGACGCAACCTGCCCTGCACACAGCCAAAACCCAGTCCCGTTGGCTCCCTGACATCCGTGGCAGCCAAAAGATTCAGGGCTACAAGGCACTTTCCCCAGGAGCGGAGGAAGCGGTTGGCCCTCAACAATCAGACAGGAAGTGCAGGTGGGATGCAACGCCGCCTTTCCTAGAAGGCCAATGTCAGGACCGCTGGGCTTCCCTCCCCCTCTTCCTGGACCGAGCGTGCAGCCATCACTTGGGCCGTGGAGACCAAGAGAGCTTCCCTATCCCACACAGGTACGGAAGCCCAGAGCTCCAGGATCGCCACCCCTGCCCACTCATGCAGAAAGCGGTGTGGAGAGGGAGACAATCATGACACGGACCCCCACGAGGTTTCTCCCTGATGGACTGGGAAGTCTTCTTTGTCGAAGACATTGAGCCAGACTAAGAAGCCGCCAGGCTTCTCAGAGACGGGGCAGACACAGCAAGAGGGAGGTCAGAGCAGAGGCCAGAGCCCAGGCAGGATACGGGGCCATGCCAGCACCACGCGGGCATCCGGGGAGGAGTGTCAAACGGGTGACTCGGCCAGGAAGGCCAGCCTTTGAGTGACAGAGATGCTTGCCCCATCCCCTTGCCGGCTTCCTTCTCCGTCCCTGCGTCGAGCTGTGGCTACATTTCTCCATGAGGGCAGAGGGCGAGAGGCGTGAGAACCATCTTCTTGAAGGTCTCCGGGCACCCTCCTGCGGGTGGACAATGAGCGCCTGGGAGGCCGTTGTCCTTGGTTGGGGAGCGGTCGTCTGCATCTAGCCTAGCAAAGAGGCTGCTCCGGATGGGGAGGTGATGAAAACCCCTGCGGGTCCGACGCAGATGCCCACGTTGCCCAGGCCTTCACAGACCCCCAACTGGAACCGCCGGGAAAACCACTGCCAACCGGCCACGCGACCCAGGCAGAGACGCGGGGAGAGGCTGACCAGAAGAAAGGCCGACGTGCAAGAAACCCACCCTCCGGCGCACAGGGCACATGTGTCCCAAGGCACACGCACACACACACGGACAGAGACAGAACGAGAGGGCGACGGAAAGAGGGAGAAGGGAGAGAGAGAGAGCCAGAGACGTAAGGGAGAGACACAAGTCGGCACACAGACGCGCACGCGCGCAAGCACATACACAGACACAAACACACACACACAGATACACACACACACACTCACACACACAGACACACACACACACCCATAACGCACACAGACATACAACGGGTAACACCCACCCCCAGGCAGCCCCTGCAGATGCCGGGTCCTGCTCTCCGCGACTACGAGCCAGCGGTGAGAGAGCAGCCCACGGGCACACAGGCAGACCTGTCCTCGACATCACAAGGGCGCCACTTTTGGGGAGACTCACCCGCGCACCGTCCGCGCACGCCTGAGGCTGGGATCCCGCGCTCCCTCCCCCGCGTTCTGTCTGAGGTTTCTTCCTCCTGGGGTTTCCTCCTGCTGGTGGACCCTCGGCGAATCCCGGCCTCCGGAGACCGTCCTGGTAACTGCCCTGGCTAGGACTGGTCTCGGCCCCGACTCTGACGCACGATCACACAGGGCTCCCACTTCCCCAAGTCTCAAGGACCCATCCCCGGGCAACGGTGGCGGTCACTGTGACCAAAGCGGCGGCTCGGGCCTCGCGCATGCGCACTGGCGAGGCCGACTCTCCCGCCCCACCCCGCTTACTGGGCAGAGTCAGGCTGCGGACCCTTTAAAACATGGCGGCGACGCGGCGGCTGCGGGGCCTGGGGCGCCGGTGCTGGAGGTGGCGGCGGCGGCGGCTGCGGTGCAGCCCGAGGCGGCGGGTGGGAAGAGGACTGCCAGAGGGGCCTGCGGGAGACCCAGGGTCGGACCCATAGGAGTCCTGTCGTCAGGACCTCCTTGATCGCTCTTCTGCTTCGGTTCCCGGTGAAGGAGGAGCTTCGGGGTGCCGGCTGGGCTGCGCGGACTCCTCTTGGGGTCCGATGATGGATCCCACCGGGTGATCGGGAATGGGGTTACAATGCAGTGAGGCAGAAAGGGTCTCGCCGGGGCACGGAAAGATCCCCAGGGCCGCAAGGCGTGCTGTCGGCTGCAAAGGCACCGACCCATGAGCCCACTGCCTCCCTCCTTCCTGGGTGGAGCAGGGGCCTGCCTTCATCTCCAAGGCCCGGGGGCTCCGGCATCCCGACGCGGCTTCCGGTGACAAGGGGCAAAGAGAGACAGAGGCGAGTCCGAGCTGCAGCCAGTGTGACCACCCGTGGCACTGACGTCCCCCAAGAGCACATGCAGTGAGCGTGTGTCCTTGAGGCCGTAGGCGGCGACGACGAGACGGACAGTGATGTCCGCGCGTGCGCCCGGGGGCCACTGGAGACCTGCCCCACAAAGCGGAGGAAAAGCCAAGCGCACCTGAAAACCTGCGAGACAGGGCCTGTGCGCGAGTCCAGGCCGCATTCAGGGAGGCCCGCCAGAGGAGCCCAGAGGTTTGGACAAAGTAAACCCCACCCCCAGCCCGCCACCGGCTCGGCACCCCTGACGCAACCTGCCCTGCACACAGCCAAAACCCAGTCCCGTTGGCTCCCTGACATCCGTGGCAGCCAAAAGATTCAGGGCTACAAGGCACTTTCCCCAGGAGCGGAGGAAGCGGTTGGCCCTCAACAATCAGACAGGAAGTGCAGGTGGGATGCAACGCCGCCTTTCCTAGAAGGCCTATGTCAGGACCGCTGGGCTTCCCTCCCCCTCTTCCTGGACCGAGCGTGCAGCCATCACTTGGGCCGTGGAGACCAAGAGAGCTTCCCTATCCCACACAGGTACGGAAGCCCAGAGCTCCAGGATCGCCACCCCTGCCCACTCATGCAGAAAGCGGTGTGGAGAGGGAGACAATCATGACACGGACCCCCACGAGGTTTCTCCCTGATGGACTGGGAAGTCTTCTTTGTCGAAGACATTGAGCCAGACTAAGAAGCCGCCAGGCTTCTCAGAGACGGGGCAGACACAGCAAGAGGGAGGTCAGAGCAGAGGCCAGAGCCCAGGCAGGATACGGGGCCATGCCAGCACCACGCGGGCATCCGGGGAGGAGTGTCAAACGGGTGACTCGGCCAGGAAGGCCAGCCTTTGAGTGACAGAGATGCTTGCCCCATCCCCTTGCCGGCTTCCTTCTCCGTCCCTGCGTCGAGCTGTGGCTACATTTCTCCATGAGGGCAGAGGGCGAGAGGCGTGAGAACCATCTTCTTGAAGGTCTCCGGGCACCCTCCTGCGGGTGGACAATGAGCGCCTGGGAGGCCGTTGTCCTTGGTTGGGGAGCGGTCGTCTGCATCTAGCCTAGCAAAGAGGCTGCTCCGGATGGGGAGGTGATGAAAACCCCTGCGGGTCCGACGCAGATGCCCACGTTGCCCAGGCCTTCACAGACCCCCAACTGGAACCGCCGGGAAAACCACTGCCAACCGGCCACGCGACCCAGGCAGAGACGCGGGGAGAGGCTGACCAGAAGAAAGGCCGACGTGCAAGAAACCCACCCTCCGGCGCACAGGGCACATGTGTCCCAAGGCACACGCACACACACACGGACAGAGACAGAACGAGAGGGCGACGGAAAGAGGGAGAAGGGAGAGAGAGAGAGCCAGAGACGTAAGGGAGAGACACAAGTCGGCACACAGACGCGCACGCGCGCAAGCACATACACAGACACAAACACACACACACAGATACACACACACACACTCACACACACAGACACACACACACACCCATAACGCACACAGACATACAACGGGTAACACCCACCCCCAGGCAGCCCCTGCAGCTGCCGGGTCCTGCTCTCCGCGACTACGAGCCAGCGGTGAGAGAGCAGCCCACCGGCACACAGGCAGACCTGTCCTCGACATCACAAGGGCGCCACTTTTGGGGAGACTCACCCGCGCACCGTCCGCGCACGCCTGAGGGTGGGATCCCGCGCTGCCTCCCCGGCGATCTGTCTGAGGTTTCTTCCTCCTGGGGTTTCTTCCTGCTGGTGGACCCTCGGCGAATCCCGGCCTCCGGAGACCGTCCTGGTAACTGCCCTGGCTAGGACTGGTCTCGGCCCCGACTCTGACGCACGATCACACAGGGCTCCCACTTCCCCAAGTCTCAGGGACCCATCCCCGGGCAACGGTGGCGGTCACTGTGACCAAAGCGGCGGCTCGGGCCTCGCGCATGCGCACTGGCGAGGCCGACTCTCCCGCCCCACCCCGCTTACTGGGCAGAGTCAGGGTGCGGACCCTTTAAAACATGGCGGCGACGCGGCGGCTGCGGGGCCTGGGGCGCCGGTGCTGGAGGTGGCGGCGGCGGCGGCTGGGGCGCAGCCCGAGGCGGCGGGTGGGAAGAGGACTGCCAGAGGGGCCTGCGGGAGACCCAGGGTCGGACCCATAGGAGTCCTGTCGTCAGGACCTCCTTGATCGCTCTTCTGCTTCGGTTCCCGGTGAAGGAGGAGCTTCGGGGTGCCGGCTGGGCTGCGCGGACTCCTCTTGGGGTCCGATGATGCATCCCACCGGGTGATCGGGAATGGGGTTACAATGCAGTGAGGCAGAAAGGGTCTCGCCGGGGCACGGAAAGATCCCCAGGGCCGCAAGGCGTGCTGTCGGCTGCAAAGGCACCGACCCATGAGCCCACTGCCTCCCTCCTTCCTGGGTGGAGCAGGGGCCTGCCTTCATCTCCAAGGCCCGGGGGCTCCGGCATCCCGACGCGGCTTCCGGTGACAAGGGGCAAAGAGAGACAGAGGCGAGTCCGAGCTGCAGCCAGTGTGACCACCCGTGGCACTGACGTCCCCCAAGAGCACATGCAGTGAGCGTGTGTCCTTGAGGCCGTAGGCGGCGACGACGAGACGGACAGTGATGTCCGCGCGTGCGCCCGGGGGCCACTGGAGACCTGCCCCACAAAGCGGAGGAAAAGCCAAGCGCACCTGAAAACCTGCGAGACAGGGCCTGTGCGCGAGTCCAGGCCGCATTCAGGGAGGCCCGCCAGAGGAGCCCAGAGGTTTGGACAAAGTAAACCCCACCCCCAGCCCGCCACCGGCTCGGCACCCCTGACGCAACCTGCCCTGCACACAGCCAAAACCCAGTCCCGTTGGCTCCCTGACATCCGTGGCAGCCAAAAGATTCAGGGCTACAAGGCACTTTCCCCAGGAGCGGAGGAAGCGGTTGGCCCTCAACAATCAGACAGGAAGTGCAGGTGGGATGCAACGCCGCCTTTCCTAGAAGGCCAATGTCAGGACCGCTGGGCTTCCCTCCCCCTCTTCCTGGACCGAGCGTGCAGCCATCACTTGGGCCGTGGAGACCAAGAGAGCTTCCCTATCCCACACAGGTACGGAAGCCCAGAGCTCCAGGATCGCCACCCCTGCCCACTCATGCAGAAAGCGGTGTGGAGAGGGAGACAATCATGACACGGACCCCCACGAGGTTTCTCCCTGATGGACTGGGAAGTCTTCTTTGTCGAAGACATTGAGCCAGACTAAGAAGCCGCCAGGCTTCTCAGAGACGGGGCAGACACAGCAAGAGGGAGGTCAGAGCAGAGGCCAGAGCCCAGGCAGGATACGGGGCCATGCCAGCACCACGCGGGCATCCGGGGAGGAGTGTCAAACGGGTGACTCGGCCAGGAAGGCCAGCCTTTGAGTGACAGAGATGCTTGCCCCATCCCCTTGCCGGCTTCCTTCTCCGTCCCTGCGTCGAGCTGTGGCTACATTTCTCCATGAGGGCAGAGGGCGAGAGGCGTGAGAACCATCTTCTTGAAGGTCTCCGGGCACCCTCCTGCGGGTGGACAATGAGCGCCTGGGAGGCCGTTGTCCTTGGTTGGGGAGCGGTCGTCTGCATCTAGCCTAGCAAAGAGGCTGCTCCGGATGGGGAGGTGATGAAAACCCCTGCGGGTCCGACGCAGATGCCCACGTTGCCCAGGCCTTCACAGACCCCCAACTGGAACCGCCGGGAAAACCACTGCCAACCGGCCACGCGACCCAGGCAGAGACGCGGGGAGAGGCTGACCAGAAGAAAGGCCGACGTGCAAGAAACCCACCCTCCGGCGCACAGGGCACATGTGTCCCAAGGCACACGCACACACACACGGACAGAGACAGAACGAGAGGGCGACGGAAAGAGGGAGAAGGGAGAGAGAGAGAGCCAGAGACGTAAGGGAGAGACACAAGTCGGCACACAGACGCGCACGCGCGCAAGCACATACACAGACACAAACACACACACACAGATACACACACACACACTCACACACACAGACACACACACACACCCATAACGCACACAGACATACAACGGGTAACACCCACCCCCAGGCAGCCCCTGCAGATGCCGGGTCCTGCTCTCCGCGACTACGAGCCAGCGGTGAGAGAGCAGCCCACGGGCACACAGGCAGACCTGTCCTCGACATCACAAGGGCGCCACTTTTGGGGAGACTCACCCGCGCACCGTCCGCGCACGCCTGAGGCTGGGATCCCGCGCTCCCTCCCCCGCGTTCTGTCTGAGGTTTCTTCCTCCTGGGGTTTCCTCCTGCTGGTGGACCCTCGGCGAATCCCGGCCTCCGGAGACCGTCCTGGTAACTGCCCTGGCTAGGACTGGTCTCGGCCCCGACTCTGACGCACGATCACACAGGGCTCCCACTTCCCCAAGTCTCAAGGACCCATCCCCGGGCAACGGTGGCGGTCACTGTGACCAAAGCGGCGGCTCGGGCCTCGCGCATGCGCACTGGCGAGGCCGACTCTCCCGACCCACCCCGCTTACTGGGCAGAGTCAGGCTGCGGACCCTTTAAAACATGGCGGCGACGCGGCGGCTGCGGGGCCTGGGGCGCCGGTGCTGGAGGTGGCGGCGGCGGCGGCTGCGGTGCAGCCCGAGGCGGCGGGTGGGAAGAGGACTGCCAGAGGGGCCTGCGGGAGACCCAGGGTCGGACCCATAGGAGTCCTGTCGTCAGGACCTCCTTGATCGCTCTTCTGCTTCGGTTCCCGGTGAAGGAGGAGCTTCGGGGTGCCGGCTGGGCTGCGCGGACTCCTCTTGGGGTCCGATGATGGATCCCACCGGGTGATCGGGAATGGGGTTACAATGCAGTGAGGCAGAAAGGGTCTCGCCGGGGCACGGAAAGATCCCCAGGGCCGCAAGGCGTGCTGTCGGCTGCAAAGGCACCGACCCATGAGCCCACTGCCTCCCTCCTTCCTGGGTGGAGCAGGGGCCTGCCTTCATCTCCAAGGCCCGGGGGCTCCGGCATCCCGACGCGGCTTCCGGTGACAAGGGGCAAAGAGAGACAGAGGCGAGTCCGAGCTGCAGCCAGTGTGACCACCCGTGGCACTGACGTCCCCCAAGAGCACATGCAGTGAGCGTGTGTCCTTGAGGCCGTAGGCGGCGACGACGAGACGGACAGTGATGTCCGCGCGTGCGCCCGGGGGCCACTGGAGACCTGCCCCACAAAGCGGAGGAAAAGCCAAGCGCACCTGAAAACCTGCGAGACAGGGCCTGTGCGCGAGTCCAGGCCGCATTCAGGGAGGCCCGCCAGAGGAGCCCAGAGGTTTGGACAAAGTAAACCCCACCCCCAGCCCGCCACCGGCTCGGCACCCCTGACGCAACCTGCCCTGTACACAGCCAAAACCCAGTCCCGTTGGCTCCCTGACATCCGTGGCAGCCAAAAGATTCAGGGCTACAAGGCACTTTCCCCAGGAGCGGAGGAAGCGGTTGGCCCTCAACAATCAGACAGGAAGTGCAGGTGGGATGCAACGCCGCCTTTCCTAGAAGGCCTATGTCAGGACCGCTGGGCTTCCCTCCCCCTCTTCCTGGACCGAGCGTGCAGCCATCACTTGGGCCGTGGAGACCAAGAGAGCTTCCCTATCCCACACAGGTACGGAAGCCCAGAGCTCCAGGATCGCCACCCCTGCCCACTCATGCAGAAAGCGGTGTGGAGAGGGAGACAATCATGACACGGACCCCCACGAGGTTTCTCCCTGATGGACTGGGAAGTCTTCTTTGTCGAAGACATTGAGCCAGACTAAGAAGCCGCCAGGCTTCTCAGAGACGGGGCAGACACAGCAAGAGGGAGGTCAGAGCAGAGGCCAGAGCCCAGGCAGGATACGGGGCCATGCCAGCACCACGCGGGCATCCGGGGAGGAGTGTCAAACGGGTGACTCGGCCAGGAAGGCCAGCCTTTGAGTGACAGAGATGCTTGCCCCATCCCCTTGCCGGCTTCCTTCTCCGTCCCTGCGTCGAGCTGTGGCTACATTTCTCCATGAGGGCAGAGGGCGAGAGGCGTGAGAACCATCTTCTTGAAGGTCTCCGGGCACCCTCCTGCGGGTGGACAATGAGCGCCTGGGAGGCCGTTGTCCTTGGTTGGGGAGCGGTCGTCTGCATCTAGCCTAGCAAAGAGGCTGCTCCGGATGGGGAGGTGATGAAAACCCCTGCGGGTCCGACGCAGATGCCCACGTTGCCCAGGCCTTCACAGACCCCCAACTGGAACCGCCGGGAAAACCACTGCCAACCGGCCACGCGACCCAGGCAGAGACGCGGGGAGAGGCTGACCAGAAGAAAGGCCGACGTGCAAGAAACCCACCCTCCGGCGCACAGGGCACATGTGTCCCAAGGCACACGCACACACACACGGACAGAGACAGAACGAGAGGGCGACGGAAAGAGGGAGAAGGGAGAGAGAGAGAGCCAGAGACGTAAGGGAGAGACACAAGTCGGCACACAGACGCGCACGCGCGCAAGCACATACACAGACACAAACACACACACACAGATACACACACACACACTCACACACACAGACACACACACACACCCATAACGCACACAGACATACAACGGGTAACACCCACCCCCAGGCAGCCCCTGCAGATGCCGGGTCCTGCTCTCCGCGACTACGAGCCAGCGGTGAGAGAGCAGCCCACGGGCACACAGGCAGACCTGTCCTCGACATCACAAGGGCGCCACTTTTGGGGAGACTCACCCGCGCACCGTCCGCGCACGCCTGAGGCTGGGATCCCGCGCTCCCTCCCCCGCGTTCTGTCTGAGGTTTCTTCCTCCTGGGGTTTCTTCCTGCTGGTGGACCCTCGGCGAATCCCGGCCTCCGGAGACCGTCCTGGTAACTGCCCTGGCTAGGACTGGTCTCGGCCCCGACTCTGACGCACGATCACACAGGGCTCCCACTTCCCCAAGTCTCAGGGACCCATCCCCGGGCAACGGTGGCGGTCACTGTGACCAAAGCGGCGGCTCGGGCCTCGCGCATGCGCACTGGCGAGGCCGACTCTCCCGACCCACCCCGCTTACTGGGCAGAGTCAGGCTGCGGACCCTTTAAAACATGGCGGCGACGCCGCGGCTGTGGGTCCTGGGGCGCCGGTGCTGGAGGTGGCGGCGGCGGCGGCTGGGGCGCAGCCCGAGGCGGCGGGTGGGAAGAGGACTGCCAGAGGGGCCTGCGGGAGACCCAGGGTCGGACCCATAGGAGTCCTGTCGTCAGGACCTCCTTGATCGCTCTTCTGCTTCGGTTCCCGGTGAAGGAGGAGCTTCGGGGTGCCGGCTGGGCTGCGCGGACTCCTCTTGGGGTCCGATGATGGATCCCACCGGGTGATCGGGAATGGGGTTACAATGCAGTGAGGCAGAAAGGGTCTCGCCGGGGCACGGAAAGATCCCCAGGGCCGCAAGGCGTGCTGTCGGCTGCAAAGGCACCGACCCATGAGCCCACTGCCTCCCTCCTTCCTGGGTGGAGCAGGGGCCTGCCTTCATCTCCAAGGCCCGGGGGCTCCGGCATCCCGACGCGGCTTCCGGTGACAAGGGGCAAAGAGAGACAGAGGCGAGTCCGAGCTGCAGCCAGTGTGACCACCCGTGGCACTGACGTCCCCCAAGAGCACATGCAGTGAGCGTGTGTCCTTGAGGCCGTAGGCGGCGACGACGAGACGGACAGTGATGTCCGCGCGTGCGCCCGGGGGCCACTGGAGACCTGCCCCACAAAGCGGAGGAAAAGCCAAGCGCACCTGAAAACCTGCGAGACAGGGCCTGTGCGCGAGTCCAGGCCGCATTCAGGGAGGCCCGCCAGAGGAGCCCAGAGGTTTGGACAAAGTAAACCCCACCCCCAGCCCGCCACCGGCTCGGCACCCCTGACGCAACCTGCCCTGCACACAGCCAAAACCCAGTCCCGTTGGCTCCCTGACATCCGTGGCAGCCAAAAGATTCAGGGCTACAAGGCACTTTCCCCAGGAGCGGAGGAAGCGGTTGGCCCTCAATAATCAGACAGGAAGTGCAGGTGGGATGCAACGCCGCCTTTCCTAGAAGGCCTATGTCCGGACCGCTGGGCTTCCCTCCCCCTCTTCCTGGACCGAGCGTGCAGCCATCACTTGGGCCGTGGAGACCAAGAGAGCTTCCCTATCCCACACAGGTACGGAAGCCCAGAGCTCCAGGATCGCCACCCCTGCCCACTCATGCAGAAAGCGGTGTGGAGAGGGAGACAATCATGACACGGACCCCCACGAGGTTTCTCCCTGATGGACTGGGAAGTCTTCTTTGTCGAAGACATTGAGCCAGACTAAGAAGCCGCCAGGCTTCTCAGAGACGGGGCAGACACAGCAAGAGGGAGGTCAGAGCAGAGGCCAGAACCCAGGCAGGATGCGGGGCCATGCCAGCACCACGCGGGCATCCGGGGAGGAGTGTCAAACGGGTGACTCGGCCAGGAAGGCCAGCCTTTGAGTGACAGAGATGCTTGCCCCATCCCCTTGCCGGCTTCCTTCTCCGTCCCTGCGTCGAGCTGTGGCTACATTTCTCCATGAGGGCAGAGGGCGAGAGGCATGAGAACCATCTTCTTGAAGGTCTCCGGGCACCCTCCTGCGGGTGGACAATGAGCGCCTGGGAGGCCGTTGTCCTTGGTTGGGGAGCGGTCGTCTGCATCTAGCCTAGCAAAGAGGCTGCTCCGGATGGGGAGGTGATGAAAACCCCTGCGGGTCCGACGCAGATGCCCACGTTGCCCAGGCCTTCACAGACCCCCAACTGGAACCGCCGGGAAAACCACTGCCAACCGGCCACGCGACCCAGGCAGAGACGCGGGGAGAGGCTGACCAGAAGAAAGGCCGACGTGCAAGAAACCCACCCTCCGGCGCACAGGGCACATGTGTCCCAAGGCACACGCACACACACACGGACAGAGACAGAACGAGAGGGCGACGGAAAGAGGGAGAAGGGAGAGAGAGAGAGCCAGAGACGTAAGGGAGAGACACAAGTCGGCACACAGACGCGCACGCGCGCAAGCACATACACAGACACAAACACACACACACAGATACACACACACACACTCACACACACAGACACACACACACACCCATAACGCACACAGACATACAACGGGTAACACCCACCCCCAGGCAGCCCCTGCAGCTGCCGGGTCCTGCTCTCCGCGACTACGAGCCAGCGGTGAGAGAGCAGCCCACCGGCACACAGGCAGACCTGTCCTCGACATCACAAGGGCGCCACTTTTGGGGAGACTCACCCGCGCACCGTCCGCGCACGCCTGAGGGTGGGATCCCGCGCTGCCTCCCCGGCGATCTGTCTGAGGTTTCTTCCTCCTGGGGTTTCTTCCTGCTGGTGGACCCTCGGCGAATCCCGGCCTCCGGAGACCGTCCTGGTAACTGCCCTGGCTAGGACTGGTCTCGGCCCCGACTCTGACGCACGATCACACAGGGCTCCCACTTCCCCAAGTCTCAGGGACCCATCCCCGGGCAACGGTGGCGGTCACTGTGACCAAAGCGGCGGCTCGGGCCTCGCGCATGCGCACTGGCGAGGCCGACTCTCCCGCCCCACCCCGCTTACTGGGCAGAGTCAGGGTGCGGACCCTTTAAAACATGGCGGCGACGCGGCGGCTGCGGGGCCTGGGGCGCCGGTGCTGGAGGTGGCGGCGGCGGCGGCTGGGGCGCAGCCCGAGGCGGCGGGTGGGAAGAGGACTGCCAGAGGGGCCTGCGGGAGACCCAGGGTCGGACCCATAGGAGTCCTGTCGTCAGGACCTCCTTGATCGCTCTTCTGCTTCGGTTCCCGGTGAAGGAGGAGCTTCGGGGTGCCGGCTGGGCTGCGCGGACTCCTCTTGGGGTCCGATGATGCATCCCACCGGGTGATCGGGAATGGGGTTACAATGCAGTGAGGCAGAAAGGGTCTCGCCGGGGCACGGAAAGATCCCCAGGGCCGCAAGGCGTGCTGTCGGCTGCAAAGGCACCGACCCATGAGCCCACTGCCTCCCTCCTTCCTGGGTGGAGCAGGGGCCTGCCTTCATCTCCAAGGCCCGGGGGCTCCGGCATCCCGACGCGGCTTCCGGTGACAAGGGGCAAAGAGAGACAGAGGCGAGTCCGAGCTGCAGCCAGTGTGACCACCCGTGGCACTGACGTCCCCCAAGAGCACATGCAGTGAGCGTGTGTCCTTGAGGCCGTAGGCGGCGACGACGAGACGGACAGTGATGTCCGCGCGTGCGCCCGGGGGCCACTGGAGACCTGCCCCACAAAGCGGAGGAAAAGCCAAGCGCACCTGAAAACCTGCGAGACAGGGCCTGTGCGCGAGTCCAGGCCGCATTCAGGGAGGCCCGCCAGAGGAGCCCAGAGGTTTGGACAAAGTAAACCCCACCCCCAGCCCGCCACCGGCTCGGCACCCCTGACGCAACCTGCCCTGCACACAGCCAAAACCCAGTCCCGTTGGCTCCCTGACATCCGTGGCAGCCAAAAGATTCAGGGCTACAAGGCACTTTCCCCAGGAGCGGAGGAAGCGGTTGGCCCTCAACAATCAGACAGGAAGTGCAGGTGGGATGCAACGCCGCCTTTCCTAGAAGGCCGATGTCAGGACGGCTGGGCTTCCCTCCCCCTCTTCCTGGACCGAGCGTGCAGCCATCACTTGGGCCGTGGAGACCAAGAGAGCTTCCCTATCCCACACAGGTACGGAAGCCCAGAGCTCCAGGATCGCCACCCCTGCCCACTCATGCAGAAAGCGGTGTGGAGAGGGAGACAATCATGACACGGACCCCCACGAGGTTTCTCCCTGATGGACTGGGAAGTCTTCTTTGTCGAAGACATTGAGCCAGACTAAGAAGCCGCCAGGCTTCTCAGAGACGGGGCAGACACAGCAAGAGGGAGGTCAGAGCAGAGGCCAGAGCCCAGGCAGGATACGGGGCCATGCCAGCACCACGCGGGCATCCGGGGAGGAGTGTCAAACGGGTGACTCGGCCAGGAAGGCCAGCCTTTGAGTGACAGAGATGCTTGCCCCATCCCCTTGCCGGCTTCCTTCTCCGTCCCTGCGTCGAGCTGTGGCTACATTTCTCCATGAGGGCAGAGGGCGAGAGGCGTGAGAACCATCTTCTTGAAGGTCTCCGGGCACCCTCCTGCGGGTGGACAATGAGCGCCTGGGAGGCCGTTGTCCTTGGTTGGGGAGCGGTCGTCTGCATCTAGCCTAGCAAAGAGGCTGCTCCGGATGGGGAGGTGATGAAAACCCCTGCGGGTCCGACGCAGATGCCCACGTTGCCCAGGCCTTCACAGACCCCCAACTGGAACCGCCGGGAAAACCACTGCCAACCGGCCACGCGACCCAGGCAGAGACGCGGGGAGAGGCTGACCAGAAGAAAGGCCGACGTGCAAGAAACCCACCCTCCGGCGCACAGGGCACATGTGTCCCAAGGCACACGCACACACACACGGACAGAGACAGAACGAGAGGGCGACGGAAAGAGGGAGAAGGGAGAGAGAGAGAGCCAGAGACGTAAGGGAGAGACACAAGTCGGCACACAGACGCGCACGCGCGCAAGCACATACACAGACACAAACACACACACACAGATACACACACACACACTCACACACACAGACACACACACACACCCATAACGCACACAGACATACAACGGGTAACACCCACCCCCAGGCAGCCCCTGCAGATGCCGGGTCCTGCTCTCCGCGACTACGAGCCAGCGGTGAGAGAGCAGCCCACGGGCACACAGGCAGACCTGTCCTCGACATCACAAGGGCGCCACTTTTGGGGAGACTCACCCGCGCACCGTCCGCGCACGCCTGAGGCTGGGATCCCGCGCTCCCTCCCCCGCGTTCTGTCTGAGGTTTCTTCCTCCTGGGGTTTCTTCCTGCTGGTGGACCCTCCGCGAATCCCGGCCTCCGGAGACCGTCCTGGTAACTGCCCTGGCTAGGACTGGTCTCGGCCCCGACTCTGACGCACGATCACACAGGGCTCCCACTTCCCCAAGTCTCAGGGACCCATCCCCGGGCAACGGTGGCGGTCACTGTGACCAAAGCGGCGGCTCGGGCCTCGCGCATGCGCACTGGCGAGGCCGACTCTCCGGACCCACCCCGCTTACTGGGCAGAGTCAGGCTGCGGACCCTTTAAAACATGGCGGCGACGCGGCGGCTGCGGGTCCTGGGGCGCCGGTGCTGGAGGTGGCGGCGGCGGCGGCTGGGGCGCAGCCCGAGGCGGCGGGTGGGAAGAGGACTGCCAGAGGGGCCTGCGGGAGACCCAGGGTCGGACCCATAGGAGTCCTGTCGTCAGGACCTCCTTGATCGCTCTTCTGCTTCGGTTCTCGGTGAAGGAGGAGCTTCGGGGTGCCGGCTGGGCTGCGCGGACTCCTCTTGGGGTCCGATGATGCATCCCACCAGGTGATCGGGAATGGGGTTACAATGCAGTGAGGCAGAAAGGGTCTCGCCGGGGAACGGATAGATCCCCAGGGCCGCAAGGCGTGCTGTCGGCTGCAAAGGCACCGACCCATGAGCCCACTGCCTCCCTCCTTCCTGGGTGGAGCAGGGGCCTGCCTTCATCTCCAAGGCCCGGGGGCTCCGGCATCCCGACGCGGCTTCCGGTGACAAGGGGCAAAGAGAGACAGAGGCGAGTCCGAGCTGCAGCCAGTGTGACCACCCGTGGCACTGACGTCCCCCAAGAGCACATGCAGTGAGCGTGTGTCCTTGAGGCCGTAGGCGGCGACGACGAGACGGACAGTGATGTCCGCGCGTGCGCCCGGGGGCCACTGGAGACCTGCCCCACAAAGCGGAGGAAAAGCCAAGCGCACCTGAAAACCTGCGAGACAGGGCCTGTGCGCGAGTCCAGGCCGCATTCAGGGAGGCCCGCCAGAGGAGTCCAGAGGTTTGGACAAAGTAAACCCCACCCCCAGCCCGCCACCGGCTCGGCACCCGTGACGCAACCTGCCCTGCACACAGCCAAAACCCAGTCCCGTTGGCTCCCTGACATCCGTGGCAGCCAAAAGATTCAGGGCTACAAGGCACTTTCCCCAGGAGCGGAGGAAGCGGTTGGCCCTCAACAATCAGACAGGAAGTGCAGGTGGGATGCAACGCCACCTTTCCTAGAAGGCCGATGTCAGGACCGCTGGGCTTCCCTCCCCCTCTTCCTGGACCGAGCGTGCAGCCATCACTTGGGCCGTGGAGACCAAGAGAGCTTCCCTATCCCACACAGGTACGGAAGCCCAGAGCTCCAGGATCGCCACCCCTGCCCACTCATGCAGAAAGCGGTGTGGAGAGGGAGACAATCATGACACAGACCCCCACGAGGTTTCTCCCTGATGGACTGGGAAGTCTTCTTTGTCGAAGACATTGAGCCAGACTAAGAAGCCGCCAGGCTTCTCAGAGACGGGGCAGACACAGCAAGAGGGAGGTCAGAGCAGAGGCCAGAGCCCAGGCAGGATACGGGGCCATGCCAGCACCACGCGGGCATCCGGGGAGGAGTGTCAAACGGGTGACTCGGCCAGGAAGGCCAGCCTTTGAGTGACAGAGATGCTTGCCCCATCCCCTTGCCGGCTTCCTTCTCCGTCCCTGCGTCGAGCTGTGGCTACATTTCTCCATGAGGGCAGAGGGCGAGAGGCGTGAGAACCATCTTCTTGAAGGTCTCCGGGCACCCTCCTGCGGGTGGACAATGAGCGCCTGGGAGGCCGTTGTCCTTGGTTGGGGAGCGGTCGTCTGCATCTAGCCTAGCAAAGAGGCTGCTCCGGATGGGGAGGTGATGAAAACCCCTGCGGGTCCGACGCAGATGCCCACGTTGCCCAGGCCTTCACAGACCCCCAACTGGAACCGCCGGGAAAACCACTGCCAACCGGCCACGCGACCCAGGCAGAGACGCGGGGAGAGGCTGACCAGAAGAAAGGCCGACGTGCAAGAAACCCACCCTCCGGCGCACAGGGCACATGTGTCCCAAGGCACACGCACACACACACGGACAGAGACAGAACGAGAGGGCGACGGAAAGAGGGAGAAGGGAGAGAGAGAGAGCCAGAGACGTAAGGGAGAGACACAAGTCGGCACACAGACGCGCACGCGCGCAAGCACATACACAGACACACACACACACAGATACACACACACACACTCACACACACAGACACACACACACACCCATAACGCACACAGAAATACAACGGGTAACACCCACCCCCAGGCAGCCCCTGCAGCTGCCGGGTCCTGCTCTCCGCGACTGCGAGCCACCGGTGAGAGAGGAGCCCACGGGCACACAGGCAGACCTGTCCTCGACATCACAAGGGCGCCACTTTTGGGGAGACTCACCCGCGCACCGTCCGCGCACGCCTGAGGCTGGGATCCCGCGCTCCCTCCCCCGCGTTCTGTCTGAGGTTTCTTCCTCCTGGGGTTTCTTCCTGCTGGTGGACCCTCGGCGAATCCCGGCCTCCGGAGACCGTCCTGGTAACTGCCCTGGCTAGGACTGGTCTCGGCCCCGACTCTGACCCACGATCACACAGGGCTCCCACTTCCCCAAGTCTCAGGGACCCATCCCCGGGCAACGGTGGCGGTCACTGTGACCAAAGCGGCGGCTCGGGCCTCGCGCATGCGCACTGGCGAGGCCGACTCTCCCGACCCACCCCGCTTACTGGGCAGAGTCAGGCTGCGGACCCTTTAAAACATGGCGGCGACGCGGCGGCTGCGGGGCCTGGGGCGCCGGTGCTGGAGGTGGCGGCGGCGGCGGCTGGGGCGCAGCCCGAGGCGGCGGGTGGGAAGAGGACTGCCAGAGGGGCCTGCGGGAGACCCAGGGTCGGACCCATAGGAGTCCTGTCGTCAGGACCTCCTTGATCGCTCTTCTGCTTCGGTTCTCGGTGAAGGAGGAGCTTCGGGGTGCCGGCTGGGCTGCGCGGACTCCTCTTGGGGTCCGATGATGCATCCCACCGGGTGATCGGGAATGGGGTTACAATGCAGTGAGGCAGAAAGGGTCTCGCCGGGGAACGGATAGATCCCCAGGGCCGCAAGGCGTGCTGTCGGCTGCAAAGGCACCGACCCATGAGCCCACTGCCTCCCTCCTTCCTGGGTGGAGCAGGGGCCTGCCTTCATCTCCAAGGCCCGGGGGCTCCGGCATCCCGACGCGGCTTCCGGTGACAAGGGGCAAAGAGAGACAGAGGCGAGTCCGAGCTGCAGCCAGTGTGACCACCCGTGGCACTGACGTCCCCCAAGAGCACATGCAGTGAGCGTGTGTCCTTGAGGCCGTAGGCGGCGACGACGAGACGGACAGTGATGTCCGCGCGTGCGCCCGGGGGCCACTGGAGACCTGCCCCACAAAGCGGAGGAAAAGCCAAGCGCACCTGAAAACCTGCGAGACAGGGCCTGTGCGCGAGTCCAGGCCGCATTCAGGGAGGCCCGCCAGAGGAGCCCAGAGGTTTGGACAAAGTAAACCCCACCCCCAGCCCGCCACCGGCTCGGCACCCCTGACGCAACCTGCCCTGTACACAGCCAAAACCCAGTCCCGTTGGCTCCCTGACATCCGTGGCAGCCAAAAGATTCAGGGCTACAAGGCACTTTCCCCAGGAGCGGAGGAAGCGGTTGGCCCTCAACAATCAGACAGGAAGTGCAGGTGGGATGCAACGCCGCCTTTCCTAGAAGGCCAATGTCAGGACCGCTGGGCTTCCCTCCCCCTCTTCCTGGACCGAGCGTGCAGCCATCACTTGGGCCGTGGAGACCAAGAGAGCTTCCCTATCCCACACAGGTACGGAAGCCCAGAGCTCCAGGATCGCCACCCCTGCCCACTCATGCAGAAAGCGGTGTGGAGAGGGAGACAATCATGACACGGACCCCCACGAGGTTTCTCCCTGATGGACTGGGAAGTCTTCTTTGTCGAAGACATTGAGCCAGACTAAGAAGCCGCCAGGCTTCTCAGAGACGGGGCAGACACAGCAAGAGGGAGGTCAGAGCAGAGGCCAGAGCCCAGGCAGGATACGGGGCCATGCCAGCACCACGCGGGCATCCGGGGAGGAGTGTCAAACGGGTGACTCGGCCAGGAAGGCCAGCCTTTGAGTGACAGAGATGCTTGCCCCATCCCCTTGCCGGCTTCCTTCTCCGTCCCTGCGTCGAGCTGTGGCTACATTTCTCCATGAGGGCAGAGGGCGAGAGGCGTGAGAACCATCTTCTTGAAGGTCTCCGGGCACCCTCCTGCGGGTGGACAATGAGCGCCTGGGAGGCCGTTGTCCTTGGTTGGGGAGCGGTCGTCTGCATCTAGCCTAGCAAAGAGGCTGCTCCGGATGGGGAGGTGATGAAAACCCCTGCGGGTCCGACGCAGATGCCCACGTTGCCCAGGCCTTCACAGACCCCCAACTGGAACCGCCGGGAAAACCACTGCCAACCGGCCACGCGACCCAGGCAGAGACGCGGGGAGAGGCTGACCAGAAGAAAGGCCGACGTGCAAGAAACCCACCCTCCGGCGCACAGGGCACATGTGTCCCAAGGCACACGCACACACACACGGACAGAGACAGAACGAGAGGGCGACGGAAAGAGGGAGAAGGGAGAGAGAGAGAGCCAGAGACGTAAGGGAGAGACACAAGTCGGCACACAGACGCGCACGCGCGCAAGCACATACCCAGACACAAACACACACACACAGATACACACACACACACTCACACACACAGACACACACACACACCCATAACGCACACAGACATACAACGGGTAACACCCACCCCCAGGCAGCCCCTGCAGATGCCGGGTCCTGCTCTCCGCGACTACGAGCCAGCGGTGAGAGAGCAGCCCACGGGCACACAGGCAGACCTGTCCTCGACATCACAAGGGCGCCACTTTTGGGGAGACTCACCCGCGCACCGTCCGCGCACGCCTGAGGCTGGGATCCCGCGCTCCCTCCCCCGCGTTCTGTCTGAGGTTTCTTCCTCCTGGGGTTTCCTCCTGCTGGTGGACCCTCGGCGAATCCCGGCCTCCGGAGACCGTCCTGGTAACTGCCCTGGCTAGGACTGGTCTCGGCCCCGACTCTGACGCACGATCACACAGGGCTCCCACTTCCCCAAGTCTCAAGGACCCATCCCCGGGCAACGGTGGCGGTCACTGTGACCAAAGCGGCGGCTCGGGCCTCGCGCATGCGCACTGGCGAGGCCGACTCTCCCGCCCCACCCCGCTTACTGGGCAGAGTCAGGCTGCGGACCCTTTAAAACATGGCGGCGACGCGGCGGCTGCGGGGCCTGGGGCGCCGGTGCTGGAGGTGGCGGCGGCGGCGGCTGCGGTGCAGCCCGAGGCGGCGGGTGGGAAGAGGACTGCCAGAGGGGCCTGCGGGAGACCCAGGGTCGGACCCATAGGAGTCCTGTCGTCAGGACCTCCTTGATCGCTCTTCTGCTTCGGTTCCCGGTGAAGGAGGAGCTTCGGGGTGCCGGCTGGGCTGCGCGGACTCCTCTTGGGGTCCGATGATGGATCCCACCGGGTGATCGGGAATGGGGTTACAATGCAGTGAGGCAGAAAGGGTCTCGCCGGGGCACGGAAAGATCCCCAGGGCCGCAAGGCGTGCTGTCGGCTGCAAAGGCACCGACCCATGAGCCCACTGCCTCCCTCCTTCCTGGGTGGAGCAGGGGCCTGCCTTCATCTCCAAGGCCCGGGGGCTCCGGCATCCCGACGCGGCTTCCGGTGACAAGGGGCAAAGAGAGACAGAGGCGAGTCCGAGCTGCAGCCAGTGTGACCACCCGTGGCACTGACGTCCCCCAAGAGCACATGCAGTGAGCGTGTGTCCTTGAGGCCGTAGGCGGCGACGACGAGACGGACAGTGATGTCCGCGCGTGCGCCCGGGGGCCACTGGAGACCTGCCCCACAAAGCGGAGGAAAAGCCAAGCGCACCTGAAAACCTGCGAGACAGGGCCTGTGCGCGAGTCCAGGCCGCATTCAGGGAGGCCCGCCAGAGGAGCCCAGAGGTTTGGACAAAGTAAACCCCACCCCCAGCCCGCCACCGGCTCGGCACCCCTGACGCAACCTGCCCTGCACACAGCCAAAACCCAGTCCCGTTGGCTCCCTGACATCCGTGGCAGCCAAAAGATTCAGGGCTACAAGGCACTTTCCCCAGGAGCGGAGGAAGCGGTTGGCCCTCAACAATCAGACAGGAAGTGCAGGTGGGATGCAACGCCACCTTTCCTAGAAGGCCGATGTCAGGACCGCTGGGCTTCCCTCCCCCTCTTCCTGGACCGAGCGTGCAGCCATCACTTGGGCCGTGGAGACCAAGAGAGCTTCCCTATCCCACACAGGTACGGAAGCCCAGAGCTCCAGGATCGCCACCCCTGCCCACTCATGCAGAAAGCGGTGTGGAGAGGGAGACAATCATGACACGGACCCCCACGAGGTTTCTCCCTGATGGACTGGGAAGTCTTCTTTGTCGAAGACATTGAGCCAGACTAAGAAGCCGCCAGGCTTCTCAGAGACGGGGCAGACACAGCAAGAGGGAGGTCAGAGCAGAGGCCAGAGCCCAGGCAGGATACGGGGCCATGCCAGCACCACGCGGGCATCCGGGGAGGAGTGTCAAACGGGTGACTCGGCCAGGAAGGCCAGCCTTTGAGTGACAGAGATGCTTGCCCCATCCCCTTGCCGGCTTCCTTCTCCGTCCCTGCGTCGAGCTGTGGCTACATTTCTCCATGAGGGCAGAGGGCGAGAGGCGTGAGAACCATCTTCTTGAAGGTCTCCGGGCACCCTCCTGCGGGTGGACAATGAGCGCCTGGGAGGCCGTTGTCCTTGGTTGGGGAGCGGTCGTCTGCATCTAGCCTAGCAAAGAGGCTGCTCCGGATGGGGAGGTGATGAAAACCCCTGCGGGTCCGACGCAGATGCCCACGTTGCCCAGGCCTTCACAGACCCCCAACTGGAACCGCCGGGAAAACCACTGCCAACCGGCCACGCGACCCAGGCAGAGACGCGGGGAGAGGCTGACCAGAAGAAAGGCCGACGTGCAAGAAACCCACCCTCCGGCGCACAGGGCACATGTGTCCCAAGGCACACGCACACACACACGGACAGAGACAGAACGAGAGGGCGACGGAAAGAGGGAGAAGGGAGAGAGAGAGAGCCAGAGACGTAAGGGAGAGACACAAGTCGGCACACAGACGCGCACGCGCGCAAGCACATACACAGACACAAACACACACACACAGATACACACACACACACTCACACACACAGACACACACACACACCCATAACGCACACAGACATACAACGGGTAACACCCACCCCCAGGCAGCCCCTGCAGATGCCGGGTCCTGCTCTCCGCGACTACGAGCCAGCGGTGAGAGAGCAGCCCACGGGCACACAGGCAGACCTGTCCTCGACATCACAAGGGCGCCACTTTTGGGGAGACTCACCCGCGCACCGTCCGCGCACGCCTGAGGCTGGGATCCCGCGCTGCCTCCCCGGCGATCTGTCTGAGGTTTCTTCCTCCTGGGGTTTCTTCCTGCTGGTGGACCCTCGGCGAATCCCGGCCTCCGGAGACCGTCCTGGTAACTGCCCTGGCTAGGACTGGTCTCGGCCCCGACTCTGACGCACGATCACACAGGGCTCCCACTTCCCCAAGTCTCAGGGACCCATCCCCGGGCAACGGTGGCGGTCACTGTGACCAAAGCGGCGGCTCGGGCCTCGCGCATGCGCACTGGCGAGGCCGACTCTCCCGCCCCACCCCGCTTACTGGGCAGAGTCAGGCTGCGGACCCTTTAAAACATGGCGGCGACGCGGCGGCTGCGGGGCCTGGGGCGCCGGTGCTGGAGGTGGCGGCGGCGGCGGCTGGGGCGCAGCCCGAGGCGGCGGGTGGGAAGAGGACTGCCAGAGGGGCCTGCGGGAGACCCAGGGTCGGACCCATAGGAGTCCTGTCCTCAGGACCTCCTTGATCGCTCTTCTGCTTCGGTTCCCGGTGAAGGAGGAGCTTCGGGGTGCCGGCTGGGCTGCGCGGACTCCTCTTGGGGTCCGATGATGGATCCCACCGGGTGATCGGGAATGGGGTTACAATGCAGTGAGGCAGAAAGGGTCTCGCCGGGGCACGGAAAGATCCCCAGGGCCGCAAGGCGTGCTGTCGGCTGCAAAGGCACCGACCCATGAGCCCACTGCCTCCCTCCTTCCTGGGTGGAGCAGGGGCCTGCCTTCATCTCCAAGGCCCGGGGGCTCCGGCATCCCGACGCGGCTTCCGGTGACAAGGGGCAAAGAGAGACAGAGGCGAGTCCGAGCTGCAGCCAGTGTGACCACCCGTGGCACTGACGTCCCCCAAGAGCACATGCAGTGAGCGTGTGTCCTTGAGGCCGTAGGCGGCGACGACGAGACGGACAGTGATGTCCGCGCGTGCGCCCGGGGGCCACTGGAGACCTGCCCCACAAAGCGGAGGAAAAGCCAAGCGCACCTGAAAACCTGCGAGACAGGGCCTGTGCGCGAGTCCAGGCCGCATTCAGGGAGGCCCGCCAGAGGAGCCCAGAGGTTTGGACAAAGTAAACCCCACCCCCAGCCCGCCACCGGCTCGGCACCCCTGACGCAACCTGCCCTGCACACAGCCAAAACCCAGTCCCGTTGGCTCCCTGACATCCGTGGCAGCCAAAAGATTCAGGGCTACAAGGCACTTTCCCCAGGAGCGGAGGAAGCGGTTGGCCCTCAACAATCAGACAGGAAGTGCAGGTGGGATGCAACGCCACCTTTCCTAGAAGGCCGATGTCAGGACCGCTGGGCTTCCCTCCCCCTCTTCCTGGACCGAGCGTGCAGCCATCACTTGGGCCGTGGAGACCAAGAGAGCTTCCCTATCCCACACAGGTACGGAAGCCCAGAGCTCCAGGATCGCCACCCCTGCCCACTCATGCAGAAAGCGGTGTGGAGAGGGAGACAATCATGACACGGACCCCCACGAGGTTTCTCCCTGATGGACTGGGAAGTCTTCTTTGTCGAAGACATTGAGCCAGACTAAGAAGCCGCCAGGCTTCTCAGAGACGGGGCAGACACAGCAAGAGGGAGGTCAGAGCAGAGGCCAGAGCCCAGGCAGGATACGGGGCCATGCCAGCACCACGCGGGCATCCGGGGAGGAGTGTCAAACGGGTGACTCGGCCAGGAAGGCCAGCCTTTGAGTGACAGAGATGCTTGCCCCATCCCCTTGCCGGCTTCCTTCTCCGTCCCTGCGTCGAGCTGTGGCTACATTTCTCCATGAGGGCAGAGGGCGAGAGGCGTGAGAACCATCTTCTTGAAGGTCTCCGGGCACCCTCCTGCGGGTGGACAATGAGCGCCTGGGAGGCCGTTGTCCTTGGTTGGGGAGCGGTCGTCTGCATCTAGCCTAGCAAAGAGGCTGCTCCGGATGGGGAGGTGATGAAAACCCCTGCGGGTCCGACGCAGATGCCCACGTTGCCCAGGCCTTCACAGACCCCCAACTGGAACCGCCGGGAAAACCACTGCCAACCGGCCACGCGACCCAGGCAGAGACGCGGGGAGAGGCTGACCAGAAGAAAGGCCGACGTGCAAGAAACCCACCCTCCGGCGCACAGGGCACATGTGTCCCAAGGCACACGCACACACACACGGACAGAGACAGAACGAGAGGGCGACGGAAAGAGGGAGAAGGGAGAGAGAGAGAGCCAGAGACGTAAGGGAGAGACACAAGTCGGCACACAGACGCGCACGCGCGCAAGCACAGACACAGACACACACACACACAGATACACACACACACACTCACACACACAGACACACACACACACCCATAACGCACACAGACATACAACGGGTAACACCCACCCCCAGGCAGCCCCTGCAGATGCCGGGTCCTGCTCTCCGCGACTACGAGCCAGCGGTGAGAGAGCAGCCCACGGGCACACAGGCAGACCTGTCCTCGACATCACAAGGGCGCCACTTTTGGGGAGACTCACCCGCGCACCGTCCGCGCACGCCTGAGGGTGGGATCCCGTGCTGCCTCCCCGGCGATCTGTCTGAGGTTTCTTCCTCCTGGGGTTTCTTCCTGCTGGTGGACCCTCGGCGAATCCCGGCCTCCGGAGACCGTCCTGGTAACTGCCCTGGCTAGGACTGGTCTCGGCCCCGACTCTGACGCACGATCACACAGGGCTCCCACTTCCCCAAGTCTCAGGGACCCATCCCCGGGCAACGGTGGCGGTCACTGTGACCAAAGCGGCGGCTCGGGCCTCGCGCATGCGCACTGGCGAGGCCGACTCTCCCGACCCACCCCGCTTACTGGGCAGAGTCAGGCTGCGGACCCTTTAAAACATGGCGGCGACGCGGCGGCTGCGGGGCCTGGGGCGCCGGTGCTGGAGGTGGCGGCGGCGGCGGCTGGGGCGCAGCCCGAGGCGGCGGGTGGGAAGAGGACTGCCAGAGGGGCCTGCGGGAGACCCAGGGTCGGACCCATAGGAGTCCTGTCGTCAGGACCTCCTTGATCGCTCTTCTGCTTCGGTTCCGGTGAAGGAGGAGCTTCGGGGTGCCGGCTGGGCTGCGCGGACTCCTCTTGGGGTCCGATGATGGATCCCACCGGGTGATCGGGAATGGGGTTACAATGCAGTGAGGCGGAAAGGGTCTCGCCGGGGCACGGAAAGATCCCCAGGGCCGCAAGGCGTGCTGTCGGCTGCAAAGGCACCGACCCATGAGCCCACTGCCTCCCTCCTTCCTGGGTGGAGCAGGGGCCTGCCTTCATCTCCAAGGCCCGGGGGCTCCGGCATCCCGACGCGGCTTCCGGTGACAAGGGGCAAAGAGAGACAGAGGCGAGTCCGAGCTGCAGCCAGTGTGACCACCCGTGGCACTGACGTCCCCCAAGAGCACATGCAGTGAGCGTGTGTCCTTGAGGCCGTAGGCGGCGACGACGAGACGGACAGTGATGTCCGCGCGTGCGCCCGGGGGCCACTGGAGACCTGCCCCACAAAGCGGAGGAAAAGCCAAGCGCACCTGAAAACCTGCGAGACAGGGCCTGTGCGCGAGTCCAGGCCGCATTCAGGGAGGCCCGCCAGAGGAGCCCAGAGGTTTGGACAAAGTAAACCCCACCCCCAGCCCGCCACCGGCTCGGCACCCCTGACGCAACCTGCCCTGCACACAGCCAAAACCCAGTCCCGTTGGCTCCCTGACATCCGTGGCAGCCAAAAGATTCAGGGCTACAAGGCACTTTCCCCAGGAGCGGAGGAAGCGGTTGGCCCTCAACAATCAGACAGGAAGTGCAGGTGGGATGCAACGCCACCTTTCCTAGAAGGCCGATGTCAGGACCGCTGGGCTTCCCTCCCCCTCTTCCTGGACCGAGCGTGCAGCCATCACTTGGGCCGTGGAGACCAAGAGAGCTTCCCTATCCCACACAGGTACGGAAGCCCAGAGCTCCAGGATCGCCACCCCTGCCCACTCATGCAGAAAGCGGTGTGGAGAGGGAGACAATCATGACACGGACCCCCACGAGGTTTCTCCCTGATGGACTGGGAAGTCTTCTTTGTCGAAGACATTGAGCCAGACTAAGAAGCCGCCAGGCTTCTCAGAGACGGGGCAGACACAGCAAGAGGGAGGTCAGAGCAGAGGCCAGAGCCCAGGCAGGATACGGGGCCATGCCAGCACCACGCGGGCATCCGGGGAGGAGTGTCAAACGGGTGACTCGGCCAGGAAGGCCAGCCTTTGAGTGACAGAGATGCTTGCCCCATCCCCTTGCCGGCTTCCTTCTCCGTCCCTGCGTCGAGCTGTGGCTACATTTCTCCATGAGGGCAGAGGGCGAGAGGCGTGAGAACCATCTTCTTGAAGGTCTCCGGGCACCCTCCTGCGGGTGGACAATGAGCGCCTGGGAGGCCGTTGTCCTTGGTTGGGGAGCGGTCGTCTGCATCTAGCCTAGCAAAGAGGCTGCTCCGGATGGGGAGGTGATGAAAACCCCTGCGGGTCCGACGCAGATGCCCACGTTGCCCAGGCCTTCACAGACCCCCAACTGGAACCGCCGGGAAAACCACTGCCAACCGGCCACGCGACCCAGGCAGAGACGCGGGGAGAGGCTGACCAGAAGAAAGGCCGACGTGCAAGAAACCCACCCTCCGGCGCACAGGGCACATGTGTCCCAAGGCACACGCACACACACACGGACAGAGACAGAACGAGAGGGCGACGGAAAGAGGGAGAAGGGAGAGAGAGAGAGCCAGAGACGTAAGGGAGAGACACAAGTCGGCACACAGACGCGCACGCGCGCAAGCACAGACACAGACACACACACACAGATACACACACACACACTCACACACACAGACACACACACACACCCATAACGCACACAGACATACAACGGGTAACACCCACCCCCAGGCAGCCCCTGCAGATGCCGGGTCCTGCTCTCCGCGACTACGAGCCAGCGGTGAGAGAGCAGCCCACGGGCACACAGGCAGACCTGTCCTCGACATCACAAGGGCGCCACTTTTGGGGAGACTCACCCGCGCACCGTCCGCGCACGCCTGAGGGTGGGATCCCGTGCTGCCTCCCCGGCGATCTGTCTGAGGTTTCTTCCTCCTGGGGTTTCTTCCTGCTGGTGGACCCTCGGCGAATCCCGGCCTCCGGAGACCGTCCTGGTAACTGCCCTGGCTAGGACTGGTCTCGGCCCCGACTCTGACGCACGATCACACAGGGCTCCCACTTCCCCAAGTCTCAGGGACCCATCCCCGGGCAACGGTGGCGGTCACTGTGACCAAAGCGGCGGCTCGGGCCTCGCGCATGCGCACTGGCGAGGCCGACTCTCCCGACCCACCCCGCTTACTGGGCAGAGTCAGGCTGCGGACCCTTTAAAACATGGCGGCGACGCGGCGGCTGCGGGGCCTGGGGCGCCGGTGCTGGAGGTGGCGGCGGCGGCGGCTGGGGCGCAGCCCGAGGCGGCGGGTGGGAAGAGGACTGCCAGAGGGGCCTGCGGGAGACCCAGGGTCGGACCCATAGGAGTCCTGTCGTCAGGACCTCCTTGATCGCTCTTCTGCTTCGGTTCCGGTGAAGGAGGAGCTTCGGGGTGCCGGCTGGGCTGCGCGGACTCCTCTTGGGGTCCGATGATGGATCCCACCGGGTGATCGGGAATGGGGTTACAATGCAGTGAGGCGGAAAGGGTCTCGCCGGGGCACGGAAAGATCCCCAGGGCCGCAAGGCGTGCTGTCGGCTGCAAAGGCACCGACCCATGAGCCCACTGCCTCCCTCCTTCCTGGGTGGAGCAGGGGCCTGCCTTCATCTCCAAGGCCCGGGGGCTCCGGCATCCCGACGCGGCTTCCGGTGACAAGGGGCAAAGAGAGACAGAGGCGAGTCCGAGCTGCAGCCAGTGTGACCACCCGTGGCACTGACGTCCCCCAAGAGCACATGCAGTGAGCGTGTGTCCTTGAGGCCGTAGGCGGCGACGACGAGACGGACAGTGATGTCCGCGCGTGCGCCCGGGGGCCACTGGAGACCTGCCCCACAAAGCGGAGGAAAAGCCAAGCGCACCTGAAAACTTGCGAGACAGGGCCTGTGCGCGAGTCCAGGCCGCATTCAGGGAGGCCCGCCAGAGGAGCCCAGAGGTTTGGACAAAGTAAACCCCACCCCCAGCCCGCCACAGGCTCAGTACCCATGACGCAACCTGCCCTGCACGCAGCCAAAACCCTGTGCCGTTGGCTCGCTGACATCCGTGGCAACCAAAAGATTCAGGGCTACAAGGCACTTTCCCCAGGAGCGGAGGAAGCGGTTGGCCCTCAACAATCAGACAGGAAGTGCAGGTGGGATGCAACGCCGCCTTTCCTAGAAGGCCGATGTCAGGACCGCTGGGCTTCCCTCCCCCTCTTCCTGGACCGAGCGTGCAGCCATCACTTGGGCCGTGGAGACCAAGAGAGCTTTCCTATCCCACACAGGTACGGAAGCCCAGAGCTCCAGGATCGCCACCCCTGCCCAATCATGCAGAAAGCGGTGTGGAGAGGGAAACAATCATGACACGGACCCCCACGAGGTTTCTCTCTGATGGACTGGGAAGTCTTCTTTGTTGAAGACATTGAGCCAGACTAAGAAGCCGCCAGGCTTCTCAGAGACGGGGCAGACACAGCAAGAGGGAGGTCAGAGCAGAGGCCAGAGCCCAGGCAGGATACGGGGCCATGCCAGCACCACGCGGGCATCCGGGGAGGAGTGTCAAACGGGTGACTCGGCCAGGAAGGCCAGCCTTTGAGTGACAGAGATGCTTGCCCCATCCCCTTGCCGGCTTCCTTCTCCGTCCCTGCGTCGAGCTGTGGCTACATTTCTCCATGAGGGCAGAGGGCGAGAGGCGTGAGAACCATCTTGAAGGTCTCCGGGCACCCTCCTGCGGGTGGATAATGAGCGCCTGGGAGGCCGTTGTCCTTGGTTGGGGAGCGGTCGTCTGCATCTAGCCTAGCAAAGAGGCTGCTCCGGATGGGGAGGGGATGAAAACCCCCGCGGGTCCGACGCAGATGCCCACGTTGCCCAGGCCTTCACAGACCCCCAAACTGGAACCGCCGGGAAAACCACTGCCAACCGGCCACGCGACCCAGGCAGAGACGCGGGGAGAGGCTGACCTGAAGAAAGACCGACGTGCAAGAAACCCACCCTCCGGCGCACAGAGCCCATGTGTCCCAAGGCACACGCACACACACACGGACAGAGACAGAACGAGAGGGCGACAGAAAGAGGGAGAAGGGAGAAAGAGAGAGAGACACATAAGAGAGAGGCAGAAGACATGCACGCACGGAAACCCACAGACAGACAGACAGACACACACACACACACACACACACACACATACACCCATAAGGCAAACAGACATACAGCAGGTAACACCCACCCCCCTTGGGTGAGTGTAAGATCGCTTATGTCATCAAGATGCAAGTATAACTTCATCAATTAAGGTGTTATTTAATGACTTTAGAGTTTCTTTTCTCTTGTATCATTGTTAGTTCTTTTTTTAATTATAGTATGTGTATATAATCATAATCATTTTTATGTGGTTACTACTTTCATAATTTTGTCCAGTGACACCTCTGTAAGTCTTTAAAATCTTCATTCATTTTTGGCATAAAATTTCTCTCACTTTTGTCTCTCTCACTTTTTGTGTTGTCCCTTTGTCTATGCAGCTTAGATCCATATCACGGAGATTGATATTTAGAAATTACATAATGGTCATTTATTTTATTTAAGAAAAAAATTTTTTGAGACAGAGTCTTGCTTTGTCACCCAGGCTGATGTGCAGTGGGATGATCTTGGCTCACTGCAACCTCTGCCTCCCAGGTTCAAGCAATTCTCCTGCCTCAGCCTCCTGAGTAGCTGGGATTACAGGCTTGTGTCACCAGTCCTGGCTAATTTTTGTAGTGTTAGTAAAGACGTGGTTTTACCATGTTGGTCAGGCTGGTCTCGAACTCCTGACCTAATGATGCCCCTGCCTTGGCCTCCGAAAGTGGTGGGATTACAGGTGTGAGCCGCTGCGCCCAGCCACACTGGTCATTTAAAAGTGCTCATTACAACTGTCTCTTCTGACAACTTTTTCTGTTTTTTCTATGGCTTTCCTTAGGCTTTCTCTTCTGTGGTAAAGTTTGATAATTTTTATTTGAGAAAATTGCGTATTCCACTTATACTTTCTTTTTTTTTTTTTTTTTTTTGAGACGGAGTCTCGCTCTGTCACCCAGGCTGGAGTGCAGTGGCTCTATCTCAGCTCACTGCCAGCTCTGCCTCCCGGGTTCACGCCATTCTCCCACCTCAGCCTCCCTAGTAGCTGGGGACTACAGGCGCCCGCTACCACGCCTGGCTAATTTTTTTTTTTTTTTTTTTGTATTTTTAGTAGAGACGGAGTTTCACCGTGTTAGCCAGGATGGTCTCAATCTCCTGACCTCATGATCCACCCACCTCGGCCTCCCAAAGGCGGGATTACAGGCATGAGCCACCGTGCCCGGCCATCCACTTATACTTTTAAAAGTATTCATATTGTATTCAAACGCCCTCATAAAGAAATTTATTTTTATCTCACATTTAACATTTGTTATATCATTTATCGTTTATTATTTGTTATTTTTGCTCCTGTTTGATTTGGCTGTTTTACTTACTGATTTTTTAAGCACTAGCTATTTATTAATTGTACTGTTTTCTAACTCATTACATTTTGCTCTCGTGGTAGTTTTTCTGTTTTCCTTTATTTTATATAAAGTTTGGGATTGAGTCCTTAACTCATTTGTTTCTTCCATTTTTATTGAGGTAATCAAATTTAAGTCTTTGAATTGTCTGAATCTTGAGATTGAATGCCCAAAATTCTAGTATTTTTTTATTTTCTCTATTGTGATTTACTATAATTCTTTCTTCTTGGTTTTTATTTTCATATTGGCCCAGCAGTTACTCTGAAGAGGACATTTTTACTTCCATATGGAAGGTGTTTTGGTTTTCCAATATTGTTATTAATTTTTATTATTTTATTTTATTTTATTTTATTTTTTTGAGACGGAGTCTTGCTCTTGTCGCCCAGGATAGAGTAATGGCACGATCTTGGCTCACTGCGAGCTCTGCTTCCCGGGTTCAAGCGATTCTCCTGCCTCAGCCTCCTGGGTAGCTGGGATTACAGATGCCTGCCACCACACCTGGCTAATTTTTGTATTTTTAGTAGAGACAGGGTTCGCCGTGTTGGCCAGGCTGCTGTCGAACTCCTGACCTCATGATCTGCCTGCCTCAGCCTCCCCAAGTGCTGGGATTACAGGCATGAGCCACTGTGCCTGGCCTCTATTGTTATATATTTTGGAAGAGACTGTTGTATTATTTCTGCATTTGGACGCATATCATCCCATACTCACAAGAGGATATTTCTTGTCCCCAAGTTACATCCTCCTCATTCAGCACTTTCAAATTTGCTCAAGCTATTCATATAGGTTGTTATCCTCCATGCTAAGGCGTTCAGTACTTTTTATTATACTTCCTGACACACTTCCTCTATACTCCTTCACTCTATGGTTCAGTTGCCCTTCTTTTCTCCAAAGTACCCAAATTCTCAGAATTCCATAAGACTTTTAGCTGGGTGTAAACCTAGTGTGTGTCTGAAAACTCATTGGCATACCCTTCTGAGAATTACCAGAATGATCAATCTTAGTTAAAAGTGTGGGGAAAAGCAAGAGAGATCAGATTGTCACTGTGTCTGTGTAGAAAGAAGTAGACATGGGAGACTCCATTTTGTTATGTACTAAGAAAAATTCTTCTGCCTTGAGATTCTGTGACCTTACCCCCAACCCTGTGCTCTCTGAAACATGTGCTATGTCAAACTCAGGGTTAAATGGATTAAGGGCGGTGCAAGATGTGCTTTGTTAAACAGATGCTTGAAGGCAGCATGCTCCTTAAGAGTCATCACCACTCCCTAATCTCAAGTACCCAGGGACACAAAAACTGCGGAAGGCCGCAGGGGCCTCTGCCTAGGAAAGCCAGGTATTGTCCAAGGTTTCTCCCCATGTGATAGTCTGAAATATGGCCTCGTGGGAAGGGAAAGACCTGACCGTCCCCCAGCCGGACACCCGTAAAGGGTCTGTGCTGAGGAGGATTAGTAAAAGAGGAAGGAATGCCTCTTGCAGTTGAGACAAGAGGAAGGCATCTGTCTCCTGCCCGTCCCTGGGCAATGGAATGTCTCGGTATAAAACCCGATTGTACGTTCCATCTACTGAGATAGGGAAAAACCGCCTTAGGGCTGGAGGTAGGACATGCGGGCAGCAATACTGCTTTGTAAAGCATTGAGATGTTTATGTGTATGCATATCTAAAAGCACAGCACTTAATCCTTTACCTAGTCTATGATGCAAAGACCTTTGTTCATGTGTTTGTCTGCTGACCCTCTCCCCACAATTGTCTTGTGACCCTGACACATCCCCCTCTCGGAGAAACACCCACGAATGATGAATAAATACTAAGGGAACTCAGAGGCTGGCGGGATCCTCCATATGCTGAACGCTGGTTCCCCGGGTCCCCTTATTTCTTTCTCTATACTTTGTCTCTGTGTCTTTTTCTTTCCTAAGTCTCTCGTTCCACCTTACGAGAAACACCCACAGGTGTGGAGGGGCAACCCACCCCTACAAAAAGGAAAAGTGAGAGAGAATCTTAGAAAAGTTAGGAAGGAATAAAACAGATGGAACATTTGTAGAATACATAATTAATAAGAAAAATTTCAGGAAAGGTATTAAAAACTCTCAGTAATTTACTTGATATGGGGAACAACAAAAAGTACACCTGGCTGTGCATAGCAGGGAGTGAACTGCAGTGTCTATATTTTAAGGCAGAAATATCACTGGGGGAAGATCAAGTATAAATAGTTGCTTTTAATCTATTAGTTTGTATCTTATATGGAAACCAATACAGGAAAGAGTACATTTAATCAATGAAGTAAAGTGTGATAAATGAGCTATGGAAACATCGACAGTAACTTTTGCAAATTGTATTGCTGATTTTAGAGTTATTTAAAGTATTCATCTCTACTGGGTGATATTTTTAATTAAAAAAATGATAGAACATTTATCTTTTTGGGTCTAGGAAAATAATTTTTTAAAATTTGTTTTAGGTTTGGAGCCAGGGTATGGAATTATCAGCTATGAAAATGTACACATTTATAGAAAATGTTATCTCTTACTCTACCTCAGAGAATACATAACAGAGAAAAACTCTGTGAATGTGACAAATGTGGCAAGACCTTTAGTCGTCATGCAGGACCTACAGTGTAGCAGAACGAGCCGCAGATAAAACCTCTCAGACACCGAGTTGTAGTAGGAAGGGCTTTGTTCAGCTGGGAGCATCGGCAAGCTACTGCCTTAAAATCTGAGCTCCCCGAGTGCACAATTTCTGTCCCTTTTAAGGGCTCACAACACTAAAGATTTCACATGAAAGGGTCATGATTGATTTGAGCAAGCAAGCGGTACGTGACGGGCTGCATGCACTGGTGGTCAGAGAGAAACAGAAGAGGGCAGGGAGTTTCACAGTGTTCTACACAATGTCTGGAATCTATGAATAAGATCCATTTCTAAGTTATGAGTTGATTTTTAACTACTGGGTTTAGGCCAGGCAGGCCCATGCCTGGCTTCTGGCCTGGCACCGGGCTGCCTGTCTTTGGTTTTACTTCCTTGTTGTTTTTTTCTTAAAACAGGTACTGAGTAGAAAACAATATAAAACAATATGAGAGGGTCTCTCTCTTCTCTCATTTCCCCCCTTTTGAGACTCTCACTTTTTATTAGTGGGAGTTCTTACTCTTATTTTTGCTACTTATGTCTTTTTGTGCAATAGATTGATAGTGATTTATATAGTAGGCTTGTGCTGAAGCATTTTGTGAACTAAGGTAGTGACAAGTTTTTTTATCATTTGGAGAAATACAGGTATCAGACAAGGCAGCAGTAAGTAGGTTCCTATTACCATTATTACTCTAATTATAAGAGTTTTAAATCCTCCTATTGCTGGGAACTAATTTCCAAGCATGGCTCCCGGACTGAGTCTGTGCCACACTTGCATGGGTACATGTGCCAGTTTTGTTATATCTTTAACTATATCCTCAACTACTTGCCCCTGATCATCTATGTGTAGACAACAATTAGTAAGGTTAAATTTTTCACAAACTCCTCCTTCAGCTGCTAGCAAGTAGTCAAGAGCTAGTCTATTTTGATAGATAGCATTTCTCGTCAGAGTCTCTTGCTGGGCAAGAACAGTCAAGGCTTGACCGGTTTTATTAGTAATAATTTCTAAAACAGCTTGTAACCGTATGATTCGGTTGAGCATGTAGATGGGGGTTCGATATCCCCATGAGCCATCTTGTGCCCAAGTGGCAGGTCCATAGTATTGTATGATTTTTTTCAGGGGGCCATTCATCATCTTTCCAATCACCTATGGCTATGCTTCGTTTTTCGTGGGAAGCATAGACTGGGAATCCCAGAAGTTTACCTGTTTTTATGGGCAGTAAGAAGAAAGATGGCTTAATGGTGTCAGTTACACAGCTACCTGTCCACTGATGAGGCAGCTTAGCATAAGCTCTGTGTCCACATATCCAGTATAACCCAGTGGGGGCTGTCCAGTCTCGGTGGAATTCTGGGTGGGCCCAAACAGTCTGCAACTTTGGAAATTTACTGAATGGATTCCTTTCTGTGTAATTGGAACTCCACCATGTAACTGTTTTTGTGGTACCATTATACAGCTTTCGCCCAAGACAACTAAGCCACCCTACAGGATGAGTGAATCCATTTCCTTCTCTAGCTATGCAATACTGTCCAATAATTGAGACTTTTAGAACACAAAAATTGTCAGGGTGGTTCTTTTGGGCTGGGAATTAATCAGGAACTGGGTCTTAGGAATTAATTCTCGGGCTTCCCATGGCCATTGATCTCCTGTTACGGTTCCTCCACAATCATAACATGGGGTGACTTGTAGAGACTGGGCTACATGTTTGGCTAATTGCAAAAACAAATTTTTAGTTTTTCCTGGAATTTCAGGTACTGGCACATTTAGTTCATCATAGAAAGTCTGAAATACTGGTTCTGGAGAACGTTTTTGAACCTCTCCTTTTATTAGGATGCTGACACTAGGATCTAGTCCTTTTCCATCAATGTCTAATGTTACATATTTTTCTTTATTCCACTTTGGGTCTGAGGGGTTTGTGATTATCAATTCTAAAAGGTTGCAGCTCCCACTTGTGCAGGAGGGGCTGACTTTTCCTTTTTGGAGCCAAACAGGGTCTTTTTTATCTTCTTTCCAAGTAGCCCAAATGACACAAGACTAGTATTGACACATCTCACATAAATATGATTCTTGACAGATGTACTTATTTTCTGCTGTGTAACTTTTTTTCCAACCTAGAGAACTGCATCCTATCCCATGCTGTTTACTATTAATAGTGGCACAGGCATCAAATTTTAAGGTTACATTTTTGGGGACCCCTCTTTCTTCTGTCCTAGCTATTACTTTACTTGTGTCACCTACAAAAGGACCAGTCCTTAATTTCATTTTAAAAACTGTGATCACGGGAGGCTTAAAATGGGTCATAACACGCATCAGGTTGGTTATTTCCTGGGCTGCATACTTTGGATAGAATAGCATTATACAAACAAATTTCTTTTAGAGTCCTGGTACACTTGTAATAACCATAAAATAATAGGACTGTAGCAATCTTCTGTCCTACCTCAGTGACTTGATGTATATACTGGAAACAGTTCTCAGTCTGAGGAAAGTCAGTTGAAGTCCTTACTGTACAAGTCCAAATTTTAAGGAAAACGAGTCTCGCAATGAGTTTCCTCATGCTTCGGCCGTGCGTGGACCAGTCAGCTTCCGGGTGTGACTGGAGCAGGGCTTGTCGTCTTCTTCAGAGTCACTTTGCAGGGGTTGGCGAAGCTGCTCCCATCCACGTACAGCTCCCAGTCTACTGATGTTTGAGGGTGGTCTCGGTGGTTGGGCCTACTAGAATAAACTGAGTCCAATACTTCTACACAGTTATGTTTAACTGGGCTCTCTGATATCAGGAGCAAGGTGGTGGGGTTCAGGGTGTTGCAAACTTCAATGGTTATGCGGGGATTTTCACAGAGCAAGCTTTGGTATCTAGTTAGTCTAGCATTCATTAGCTAATGGTGTCCTTTGGTATTTATTAAAATCACCACAGCATGGGGGGACTTTAGGTTTTGCCTAAGAGTTAGCTTATCTGCTTCTTGTGCTAACAGGGCCGTTGCTACCAGGGACCTTGGACATGGGGGCCAGTCTTTGGAAACCCCATCTAGTTGTTTTGAGAGATAGGCCACTGGCCTTGGCCAGGGCCCTACAGTCTGGGTTAAATCTCCAACTGCCATTTTTTTTTCTTTCTGACACATAGAGCGTAAAGAGTTTTGTCAGGTCAGGTAGCCTCAGGGCTGGGGCCGACATGGGTTTTTCTCTTTAACTCATGAAAACTCATTGCTGTTGGTTGTAATAGATGTAGTTTACCTAATCTACATTTTTATTGGTGGTCATCTACCAAAATATTGACTTATATCCTGTAACTATTTGATTTCAAGCTTTAAATTGATCTGGTGTTCCTTGTGGGGCTCCAATTGCATCTAAATAGATGTGAGAGTTGAAAGACCTATAAGGGGCTTCTCTCGCCTTACGATGTCTTATTATTATTATTTTTTTCTTCTGGTTGATGAAATGCCAGGGTGAAAGGGATAGCCAAATGGACTAAAGCACAAGTGCCACTCTAGTTTTTCAGCAGAGTGCCCAGTAAAGGTCCACCACGATACCACCACACATCCATTCGGGGATGAACAAGGGCTGGCTGATTGGTAAGCTCTTGAAAATTCTTAAGCTCACTGCATCCCTTCAGGTCTCCAAGGAATGCTAAGTCTCCTCCCTGCTGTGAGAGACACGAAGTGAACTTAGTGCTGGGAGACGGAAGCTGGATGGCCCTCAGGGGCTGACCCGTAGGGACTTCAGGATATAGCAGAGAGAGCTTGGCATGACTTATTACTCCAGGCTGTAGAATCCTGGAAAAGAGCTACCCTGCAGCCCACACCTGGTAGACTGGAGGACCACCTTAGTGGAAGGGGGACAATTAGGGCCTCTGGCCTGCCATGTGCACAAGCATAATGATTGCTTTTGTTTAACGTGCAGATGGAATATTTGATCCATTTCAACCAGGCATTTGCATCTTGGTATGCTGTCTTAATTGCCAAAGTTTGTTTTAAGTCTTTAACTTTCATTATCCTCTAGTAAAATGAATGTTTCCTTTAGCACCAATTTTTATTAGTTTTTAGACCAAAGAAAGCTAAACACCATTTTATATTTAATAATGCTTCTTGTATGATTTTTATACCAGATAAGCTAAATTTTACCTTTATATTAGTGTGTTATTAATGTTAAACTTAATTTTAATAAAACCTTGTAGACATATTTATCCAATTTTTCGTGTTTGACCATAAAGTAAGATTTTACAGACTCTTTTTAACCTTTTATAATTTTTGTTAAAGAGCAGGTTGATGCTTTAGGAAAAAACCTGTTGCATATTTACTTTAATGTCCAGTTCACAGAAAAACTGGATGATACCTTTTTAACTTTAGCTAATATGTTTACACACAGAATTTTCTTTATAATTGACGTTTTAAAACTTGCTTAAACTTTTAAAACAATAATTTTTTAACCTTTTAATGTAGGTAAAAATCCACATTTTTATGCCCCTTTATAATTATTTTTTTACCAAAGGTATATTTTACTTTTCTTATACACCTTGCACATAAACTGTTTTTTTAAATAGTACTCAGGAGGACTTATTACTTTTAAATTATACAACATTTTTTGTATAAATTTTTTATAACATTTTTTCTTTTATGACTTTTGCCAACAATTCTTCAATATGTCTCAACCTTCTGACTTATTACAAACTTTTTTTTTTCTTCAAACAACCAGTTAATTTATTTCAGGACAAGAATTTACCATATAACACTCTTTTTACATAAATTCTGCCTCCCCCCTCCCTTTTTTTTTTTAAGTGAACTTTCTTTATGTCTTTAGACTAGACTCTCTAAGGCCACAAGATTAGAAGTTACCATAATACATGTTACACTGTTAACTTTTAGCAAACTTCACTTTTGTTGAAAACCTTGTAAGTTTGGGATTTCAATTATCCTTTGCTATTAATAAGACCTTGTTCAGTCTAAATTAACTTAGAATTGGTATAGATGGCCTCTTTTTCTCTCTGCTGTTCTTTCCTTGCCTCTGCCAGCCACTTATGCTGCTGTTCTCTTAACTACTGTGGGGGGAAGGGGGTCTAAAACCAGCTGTAACTGTCTATGTATGGAAACTGGTCTGGGTGCCTTGGCTTACAGGTTACCTTATGTCATACCTTTGAAACGAGGGACCTGCCCAGGCTTCCTTCTGATGGCCAACCCACATCTAATGCTGGCCAGTCTATTTCACACAAAGTTCTAAGTTTTCCTGGTGTCACAGTAACACCGTAATCTCCCTTAAATTCTTTCTTGAAATTTTTTTTTTCCGAGACAAAATACCACACTCACACCACACACACTCACACCACACACACTCACCACAAGACAAAGAATGGGTAAAGAGGGTACACACACACTTTTACCGTTTATACCAAACCAAAATCAAAACCAAAATTAGAGTATCCAGAAATCCAAGCCAGGTCAAAACCAAAACCAAAGTATCACGCGATCTAAGTCAAGTAAAAACCAGAACAAAAGTGCCAATGCAGGCACGCCGTGGGTGATCAGGCCACGCTTCCACTCAGATGGAGTGGGGCAAGTTCCAAAGACTTAGTCTTACCAAGCTTCAGATGTCTGGACTCCAAGTGCCAGTTCCTTCCCAGTGTTCAGCCACTGTGTTAATCCTCCGTGGGGGCCTGCTACGTACTGCTCTGGCGAGGCGTTCCGCCAGGGCAATTTCCTACCCGGGAGTGCTCTTTGGATCACCACTCAGGCTGGCTGGAGTCCCCTGCAGGGATGCTCCACAGGGCAGGCCTAAGCCACCTAAAAGGCTGCCTCGACGGTCCACCAGTTACCTCGTTTCCCTGTCAGGGAACCAAGAAATGTAGCAGGATGAGCCGCAGACAAAACCTCTCAGACACCGAGTTGTAGAAGGAAGGGCTTTATTCAGCTGGGAGCATCGGCAAGCTACTGCCTTAAAATCCAAGCTCCCTGAGTGCACAATTTCTCTCCCTTTTAAGGGCTCACAACACTAAAGATTTCACATGAAAGGGTCATGATTGATTTGAGCAAGCAAGCGGTACGTGACGGGCTGCATGCACTGGTGGTCAGAGAGAAACAGAAGAGGGCAGGGAGTTTCACAGTGTTCTTCTATACAATGTCTGGAATCTATGAATAAGATTGGTTTCTAAGTTATGAGTTGATTTTTAACTACTGGGTTTAGGCCAGGCAGGCCCAGGCCTGGTTTTGGGCCTGGCACCAGGCTGCCTGTCTTTGGTTTAACTTCCTTGTTGTTTTTTCTTAAAATAGATACTGAGTATAAAACAATATGAGAGGGTCTCTCTCTTCCCTCAACAGTACATCAGAGAATACATACTGGTGAGAAACCCTATGAATGTAAGGAATGTGGGAAAACCTTCAGTTGTCCCTCAAACCTTCTTAGGCATGAAAGAATTCACACTGGTGAGAAACCCTATGAATGTAAGGAATGTGGGAAGGCCTTTAGTCATTTGCAAAGCCTTAGAATACATGAGAGAATTCATACTGGTGAGAAACCTTATGAATGTAAAGAATGTGGGAAGACCTTTAGTGTATATACACGACTTACTCAACATCAGAGTATTCACAGTGGTGAGAGATCTTTTGACTGTAACAAATGTTGGAAATCCTTTTGGCATAGTTTAATTCTTAAAGCACATCAGAGAATTCATAATGGAGGAAACCTTATAAATATGAGGACTGTGGAAAGGCCTATATATGCAGCAGAGAATGTACAGCACATCAGGATATTTATAACTCTGAGAAAGAATTTGAATGAAAGGAGTGTGGGAGTAATTTTAGATATGGTTCACTTCTTGTAAGGCATTAAAGAGATTATACTGGTGAGAACTCCTCAGAATATAAATGTTATTTCAAGTTTTTAAGTTGTAAATTCCAACTTTTTAAGTTGACCCAAATGTCGTTAAAATCTAGAGAATGTGTGATGTATTTTTACATAAGAGCACCTTTATTGGTGTTTCTCTATGGATTGTTTAATATTCACATTAAAGGAAAATTCAGAGAATGTTGAAATGCCCTTGTTTATATGCATTATTTATAAAAGCATTTCAGCCCCAATCACTAATTGTTAGACTTGAGAAAACATACCACAGAAAACCCCTGTTGATCTAACAAATGAGTGGGAAAGCCATTATGATTGCCATTCCATTTCTTATAACCTGTATGACATTGAACAAGGTATTTATCCTTCTGGGAGTCCTTCATAAATGATGATAATAGTACCTATGTTATAGTGCTGTTAATTGGAATACAGAAAACTTGGAAAGCTATCTTGTACATGATCTCTGTTCATTGAGCATTAGATACTATTTTTAATATTATTTATGTTACTGTTAGTGAAATACTATGAGTCCATATGGGTGTAATGAACTTAGAAAACTTTCATTAATTACTTATGCCTTTTTAAGTTTTAAGTAATCCCTTCTGATTAAAATCTAGTAGAATGTGCCAGGCAGTGGTTCACACTTGTAATCCCAGCATTTTGGGAGGCCAAGGCAGGTGGATCACCTGAGGTCAGGAGTTCAAGACCAGCCTGGCCAACATGGTGAAACCCCATCTCTACTAAAAATACAAAAATTAGCTGGGTGTGGTGGTGGGCGCCTGGAATCCCAGCTACTCGGGAGGCTGAGACAGGAGAATCACTTGAAGCCAGGAGGTGGAGATTGCATTAAGCCAAGATCGCACCATTGCACTCCAGCCTGGTGACAAGAGCAAGACTGTGTCTTAAAACAACAACAACAACAACAACAACAAACTAGTAGAATGTAAAAAACATGAGAAGATTTAAAACACGAGTTTTAGTGAAGCTCTGCCATGTTCACTTGTTTACATATTGTATGTCTGCTTTCACGCTGCCCTAGCAGAGTTGAGTAGTTACAACAGAGACCATATGGCCCGCAAAGCCTGAAATTTTACTGTCTGGTTTTAAAAGAAAAGGCCAGGTGCAGTGGCTCACACCTGTAATCCCAGCAATTTGGGAGGTCGAGATGGGCAGATCACAAGGTCAGGAGTTCGAGACCAGCTTGGCCAACATGGAGAAACCCCATCTCTACTAAAAAATTAGCCAGGCCTCAGCGACAGAGAGAGACTCCGCCTAAACAAACAAACAAAAATGCCAACTCCTAGTGTAGAAAAACTTCCCCACAATTTTTTCATAACTTCGGATTTTTGAAGAGTATAGAATATTTGTCTTATTGAATGTCTCACATTCTGGATTTTTGAAATTATTTCCTTGTGGATCATTTATTTATTGGAACTAATAGTTCCGGTAATCTGAAGCTGAACAAAGAGGTTTAATTGAATAGATGTTATGTTCATTAAAAAACACATAATGTTGAGTTTTCCAAGTATTAAGGATGCTAGGTGTTACCAGTTGGTTACAGACGTGACTACTAGATTTCTCCGTTATAGAAATTTATTTTATGGCTATTAATTGGCATGGTAATATTTTGTTACCTCCTTTTTGAAATTTATAATCTCATGTATAAGTCTTAAATAGGAAATTAATATTGAAATTAGGACCTGTACAGAAAGGACTAACAAAATGCCTAAATATCAGATCTTTGGGATGTTAGTCCTCTATTCTTTGGAAATTTAATACTCTTCAATGCATGCAGGAAACCAAAATGAAAGCCATAACTTTATTTCTCTTTACCACTCTATCCCCAGAAGCTATTCAATGCCTGTTGCTTAGTAGGCATTGATAAAATTGATAAAGTAATAAACATTAGACATGCAAAACTAGAAAATTAAAGTAAACCCTAAGCCCACATAGGAAAGCAATTAATATAACTAAAATTATTAGAGTGTATTGATTTGTACCTGAAATAGTACTCAAAAGTTTTTGTTTTCTGGAAAACGCTATGAATACATATAGAAGTATAGTACTGTGATTTCAAAATAACATAGTAATCGTCAACTAATTTTTTTTTTTAATTTTTCCTGTTAAAAGTATATTAACAGGAATATACTTTTCATTCTAATCCCAGCACTTTGGGAGACCAAAGTGGGAGGATCACTTGAGGCTAGGAGTTTAAGATCAGCCTGGGCAAACCTACCGAGAGCCCTGTCTATAGAAAAATAGTAATTAGCTGGGTCTGATGGTGCTTGCATATAGTCCTAGCTACACAACAGGCAGCGGTGGGAGGATCGCTTGAGCCCAGGAATTCAAGGTTACAGTGAGCTATAATTGTGCCAGTATACTCCAGCCTGGGTGACATAGCTAAAGACCCTGTTTCAAAAACGAAAAAGGTATTTTAACATCAAATAGACATTGCTAAATCTGGTCAAGAAAAAAGTAAGGCCGAGCGCAGTGGCTCATGCCTGTAAGCACTTTGGGCAGCCTGAGGTCAGGAGTTTGAGACCAGCCTGGCCAACATGGCAAAACCCCATCTCTACTAAAAATACAAAAAAAAAAATTAGCTGGGCATGGTCGTGGCCGCCTGTAATCCCAGCTGCTCAGGAGGCTGAGGCAGGAAAATCACTTGAACCTGGGAGGTGGAGGTTGTGGTGAGTGAGATTGCACCACTGCACTCCAGCCTGGGTGACAGGGTGAGACTGTCTCAAAAGAAAAAAGAAAAAAGTAAGAATGATTACATTATAGCATCATTAATAAGAAAGGGGATATATCTATAAATATGGAGAAAAAATTTTAATTATAAAGTAATACTTAAGTTTCTTCCTGTATATTTAGAAATCTAGAGAGACTAGATTATTTTCCTAAAAGAATGTAATTTATCAAAATTGACTTAAGATGATATTGGAGATTTTTTAAACTAAAAAATATATATTTATTTAATCAAAGGAAAGGAACCTCTTCATTTTAAAAGCAGCACTTGGCCGGGCACGGTGGTTCACACCTGGAATCTCTGCTTTGGGAGCCTGAGGCAGTTGAATCACTTGAGGCCAGAGTTTGAGACTACCCTGGCCAATATGGAGAAACCCCATCCCTACCAAAAATACAAAAAAAAAAAAAAATTAGCCAGGTGTGGTGGCTACTGGGGAAGCTGAAGTGGGAGGATCACTTCAATCTGGGAGAGGGGAGGTGGAGGTTGCAGTGAGCCAGGATCGCCCCACTGTACTCCAGCCTTGGTGACAGAGCAAGACTCTCAAAAAAAATAAAAAGCAATACTTATACTATGGTACATCCTCAGGTAAGACTTAAAGAAGGAAATTATTTCTAATGAAAATTTTCCAGCTCATTGCAGCATGGATTAGATGAGTATAACAAGTCTCTATAAGAACAGCTCCTAAAAATCAAAAGCTAAATTAGTTTCCCTTGAGAAACTAATCATAGAAAATATATATACATTATCTACCAACTGAACTAAGGATCTACCCACAGAACTATGAAATTAAAAGTTATTTATCTAGAACAGCTATCCTCAACCGTTTTGGCACCAGGGACCGGTTTGGTGGAAGACAGTTTTTCCATGGGCTGGGGGAGGGGGTGAGATGATTCAAGCACGTTACGTTTATCATTAGATTCTCATAAAGAGTGAGCAGCCTAGATCCCCTGCATGCTCCATTCACAGTAGGGCTCACGGCAAGAATCTCATGCTACCACTGATCTGACAGGGAGGAGGAGCTCAGCTTCCTTCATTGGCCTCCTGCTCAGTGCAGCTGGGTTCCTAACCAGGTTCCAATACCAGTCAGTGGCCTGGGGGTTGGGGACCCCTGATATAGAATATCCAGGATTTAACTATTCTGATTTAATTATAAATCTTGATAAGTACAAAATTATTGATCCAACTCTGGTAGTTTCAAGATTAGCAGTCAGCAATCAATTGCGCATGGACCAACCACTGGTTTCGTAAATGAAATTTTATTGGGACACAGCTATACCCATTTATTTACTCATTTCTTTCCCACATCAGTAGCACATTTGAGTAGTTATAAAATATGACCCAAAGCCTAAATTAGTTACTGTTTAGCCATTTACTGTTGGCCCTTTAAGAAAGAGTATGCCAACTTGTGGTCTAGATTTATTACTTCTTCTAATATTTATTTGATTTTATGAAGAGTTGTTTCACACATAATTGATTTCTTCAATACTGAAAAACACCTTTTTCCCCACATTTTACCATTTTCTAAATCAGGATGCTACTTACAGTTGATAACTACTTTCAAGCACTTCCAGCTAGATGACCACTCTAAAATAATCATTTGATATACCTTCCACTGTATTTTCTGGCAATCTCAAGGAAGTGCCAGCATCAAAGAATATTAGTTTGAATGAAATCTGTGCATTTTTGCACAATTAGAATTCAACCCAATGAAAGAATCAATACCTTTTAAATAAGAATGATTGAAGAAAATCACAAGTTACACATTGTCAAGCCACCATCCATGATGTCAGTGTGATTATCCATTATAATTTACATTTCTTTGTCCATTTCTTTTTTTTTTAACTTTTATTTTAAGCTCAGGGGTACATGTGAGGTTTGTTACACAGGTAAACTTGTGTCATGGGGGTTGTACAGATTATTTCATCACCCAGGTATTAAGCCTAGTACCCATTAATTATTTTTCCTGATCCTCTCCCTCCTCCCACCCTCCAACTTCAATAGGCCCCAGTGTCCGTTGTTCCTCTCTATCCGTCCATGTGTTCTCATCAATTAGGCCCCACTTATAAGTGAGAACATGTGGTATTTGGTTTTCTGTTCCTGCATTAGTTTGCTAAGGATAATGGCCTCCAGCTCCATCCATGCCCCTGCAAAGGACATGAGCTTGTTCTTTTTTATGGCTGCAACTATGTCCATTTCTTGCATGTAGGGAATCCAATATCCTATTCATTTATTCTCAGTTTTATAGTTAACACTATTTTCCCATACAAGGTTAAGTTTTACAATAAAATCTAACACAAGACAGAATAATGAATTCTGTAGTAAAATAAGCCATTGCAATAGGTTGTTATTCCTCCAGGTAACTATATATGCATGTTAAATGTAGGGACATACCTTTGCCCAACATTTTTGAAATTATGCTACCAGGAACACCATTAGTACTTGATGGTACTTTTATTAAGGCTTCTTTGCTTAAACAAGTTTATGAAGTACTGAATATTAAATCTCTACCTTGGAACAATGAAAAGCTCATTATCAGTCAAACAAAGGAATAATGAGCCGTGGCATAAAGAACATTTTAAAATGTTGCCATGGAAACCGCATTCCTAATACCTATAAACATCTTTGGGAAAAGTTGCCAGATCCAAAGCGAGTGACTCTAGGGTTGGAATTTTCAGACATTTCCTGTGATTAGCCATGAGTCGATGACAGTGCACATCATGACCTGTAATTAGCTTCTTTTTTCTGAATGTAGAGCTGCTATTTTTCTACAAAATGAAAACTCTTTCAGCCTAATCTTTCTATAAATATATTTCAGTGTATTTAAATCTTTTTTGCTTTTGCAATTGACAATTATGCAGTTGCTCACATTTTCACTATTATAAAAAGACTAACGAGCTTTGCTTCTGTTTTCTAGTGTACATGTGAACAGTAGTCTCTACTTGCTGAGGCATAGGCTGTAAACATTTTCAGCATGGGTGCATATAGCCAACTTCTTCAGTTTTGAAATATCTGACAGCTCAGACAAAATTGCAATGGGTGCTATACTTCTCCTGTTATGTGTTTTAGTTTTTATTTTTCTAATCGCTGGTGAGTTGAGTGTTTTTCACAGATTTTTACTTGACAGTATTAATTATGATTTTTCCTAGTTGTGCTTTTTGCCTGTTTATTCATTTGTTTTCCTACTGATAAATGAGTGTTTTAAAAAATCATATTCGGGATCCAAATTATTTGTTTGTTTTATATGATGTCCTCATTTTTTCCAAACTTATGATTTATGCTGTTTTATTGTGTTCAGTACCCCCATGCCAACATTTTAAATGTCAATTTAGTAAGTTTTCACTCTTATCAAATATTCTTATTATTTTCATAATTTTATTGCACTCTGGTTTTCTAAATATCAAATTATCTGCAAGTTAAAATGAAAATGCCTTTTCTAATATTTATATAGATTTCTTTACTTTAATTGAAATAGCTTTAATTATCTCATATAATGGGAGTGATACCAGGCTTTCAGTCTTCTCCTTCAATGTAATGGAAATTACATCAACAGTTCACATTAATCTAACGTTTCTTTTTGGTTGTGGGTGAATCATCTGTGTTGTATTTAAATAGCTTCCTATGTTAGAAATGCCTCATTTTTTCTTTTCTTTTTCTTTTTTTTTACTACCTACTCATCTATTACTTTTTTTAAAATGCCATTTTATTATCTGTTGCTATAGTCATATACTATTCCTCTTTAATTTATTGATATATTAATTGGTATAAATATATTTCTTGATTTTTAAACATCCCTAGAATAAACTCTGGTTGGCCAAGGTATATTATTATTTTGATACCTACTCAGTTTCATTAGTTAATATTTACTTATAATGTTTGTTTGCATCTACGGCCAGGCGCAGTGGCTCATGCCTGTAATCCCAGCACTTTGGGAGGCCGAGGAGGGTGGATCACAAGGTCAGGAGTTCAAGACTAGCCTGGCCAACATGGTGAAACCCTATCTCTACTAAAAATACAAAAATTAGCTGGGCATGGTGGCAGGTGCCTGTAATCCCAGCTACTCAGGAGGCTGAGGCAGGAGAATCATTGGAATCCAGGAGGCGGAGGCTGCAGTAAGCCGAGATCACATCACTGCATTCCAGCTTGGGTGACAGAGCAAGATACCACTTCGAAAAAAAAAGAAGAAGAAGAAGAAAGACTGAGGGATGGCAAGGAATGTAGTGCCACATAACTCATTCAATGGGGCCATCAAACCCATAAGTGTGAGGAACTGAACTCCGCCAACAAGCACAAGAGCTTGGAAGAAAACCCTAAACTCCACAAAGGAACACAGTCTGGCTGATATCCTCATTGCAGTCTTGTGAGATCCTGAGCAGAGAACCCTTCCTCAGCCAAGTACAGACTCTAACCCATGAGAACTATGACATCGTTAATGTATGTTTTTTTAACCTCCTCCATTTGTGGTCATTTATTATGCAGCAATACCTAATAACAAAAAGAGTTTACGTTTAAACAGATGGGTTATGAACCTTAAGAATGAGTGATTCAAAGAATTGGAATTAAGACTCCTGCATAATACTAGGTACTAAAATGGAAATAATTTCTTCCTTCCATATTTGTAAATTATGAGCCTTACTTCACTTGGGTTTGAGGTATGAACTTATTTTAGCTGCAAGGTACAGAAATATCAAACCAGGAATAAACAGAACTTCCCAACGAGTGAAAATCATGGGGTACAAGGTGGGGAGGGGAGAGGAAGGGAGAAGCATCACTTCAATTCCACTGAAACTTTCCACACAGGAAACTTCAGTTATCATGAGCTCACAGTCCAAAGTTAGGAAACATTCCAGAAAACAATCCACTATGAGTAGACTGCAATGGACAGAGCTAAATTTACACTTCTTCCTCTATCAGAAAATATTAATACTGCTTGGGGGTTATATTACAGCCATTGTTAAAATATTAGTGGACAACAGATATAGAAAACATGAGGAAAGAAAATGCTATTAAAAGCACCAGACAGGTTTGAAAAAGACAGGTTAGACCTTAAAGCACTTAACAGTTTTGGCACAGCTAAAGAAAATGAGTAATCTGATAAGCAGGTCAGAGGAAATTAAAAAGACAAGTTGGATGGATAGAGAAAACATGGCCGGGTGCGGTGGCTCGCCTGTAATCCCAGCGCTTTGGGAGGCCGAGGCGGGCGGTTTATAAAGTCAGGAGATCAAGACCATCCTGGCTAACACGGTGAATCCCCGTCTCTACTAAAAATACAAAAAATTAGGCGGGCGTGGTGGCAGGCGCCTGTAGTCCCAGCTACTCGGGAGGCTGAGGCAGGAGAATGGCGTGAACCCAGGAGGTGGAGCTTGCAGTGAGCCGATATCGCGCCACTGCACTCCAGCCTGGGTGACAGAGAGAGACTCCGTCTCATAAAAAAAAAAAAAAAAAAAAAAAAAAAAAGGGAAAACATGAGAGGCCAAGAAGCAACGTTGTTGAATGAGCAGTGGCAACCCAGTTGTATTGTAATCGGATGCTAGAAGGAAATTATAGATGGAATGATGGAGAAGAAGTAAGCAAAACATTAGCATTTGAGAATTTTCTTCTTCTTCTTCTTCTTTTTTTTTTAAGAGACAGAGTCTCACTCTGTTGCCCAGGCTGGAGTGCAGTGGCGCGATCTCGGCTCACTGCAACCTCCGCCTTCCGGGTTCAAGCAATTCTCTTGCCTCCTGAGTAGCTGGGAATACAGGCGCACGCCGCCAGGCCTGGCTAATTTTTTTTTGTATTTTAGTAGAGATGGGGTTTTACCGTGTTGTCCAGGCTGGTTTCGAACTCCTTGGCTCTGGCAATCCACCCGCTTCAGCCTCCAAAGTGCTAGGATTACAGGCATGAGCCACCGCGCCCGTTCGAGAATTTTCTAGTATTGAAGAAAGGCATGACTCCCTAGGTGGCACAATAAAAACCAATTATATTCTGGACTGACTTCTGGAATGGTTAAGTGAGGAGTTTATGAAATCCTCTCCCCTAAAAGCAATGATAAAAGTGTAGAAAATTGTCAAAAACCACTATTCAAAAACGCTGGAAGCTGATCAAGAGCATGGACATAATTAAGAAGCATTTGTTGAAAGCAAGTCTACTGACTCTTGGAAAGAATAGTGGGATCTATGGTATTTTAGCCAGGTGCTGTTCCCATCTTGCCCGCCCCTCCCCTCAAGTCTACCTTCAGGACTGGCAGTTCGACGGTACTATCAGAGGGGGCAGAATGGAGTTAGTAGCAGACATGAAAAAAATGCATGCCCTGAGTACTGCTGAAAACAATGGAGAGCTCAGTGACAAACAATCAGGGAATTCTAATAATAGCCTCAGCTCCATACCGGTTAGGGGTAATTAACAAAATGGCAGACCAGACAGTTACAGGAAGAACCAGACAGCTACAGGAATGAGACAGCAATAGAGGGCCTTGCTAAGATCCCACAGGTTCCTAGAGGTCTGGAAGGCCGTGCACATGCACACAGCTGTGGCTGCTCAGGAGAAAACCAAAAGAGGCCTGGCGTGGTGGCTCACACCTGTAATTCTAGCACTTTGGGAGGCCGAGGCAGGAGGATTGTTTGAGCCCAGGAGTTCCAGATCAGCCTGCACAACATGGTGAAACCCTCTCTCTACAAAAAATTAATTAGCCAGGCATGGTGGTGTCTGCTTGTAGTTCCAGCTACTCAGGAGGCTGAGGTGGGAGGATCGCTTGAGCCTGGGAGGTCGAGGCTGCAGTGAGCTGTGATTGCACCACTGCACTCCAACCTGGATGACAGAGTGAGACCCTGTCTCAAAAAAGTCCCCAAAACAAAAATTAACAAACAGAAAACACGGGATATTTAACTTTTACTTAGGGGCTCATATAAAAATACTTATATACATATACATATAATCACCTTTAAGGTGATTAAAAATCTAACATGAACAAAACAAATCAACAGATATAAAAAGCTCCATACGTTTTCAAAGACAAGTTCTATCTTTTTTTAAGGAACTGATATGACATATCAAATATGGAAAATATAATACAGAAGGAAATTAGAATATAATCTCATATATAAATATGGATGCAAACTTTTTTTTTTTGAGAAGGAGTCTTGCTCTGTTGCCCAGGCTGGAGTGCAGTGGCACGATCTGGGCTCACTGTTATCACCGCCTCCTGGGTTCAAGCGATTCTCTTGCCTCTCAAGTAGCTGGGACTAGAGGAGCCCGCCATGACGCCCAGCTAATTTTTATATTTTTAGTAGAGACAGGGTTTCGCCATGTTGACCAGGCTGGTCTTGAACTCCTAACCTCAGGTAATCTGCCTGCCTCAGCCTCCCAAAGTGCTGGGATTACATAGGCATGAGCCACCGTGCCCAGCCAGATGCCTCTAAGACCTTCTAAGGAAAGGAATAGTAGCCAAAGAGAAAGAGTGCCAGGGCAGACTTTTCTATGAAAAAGTGATCAGATACTGGCCTTTGCCCTCTAAAGGATATACTGCACTCATCGAAAAAGTGTCCCCTTTAGGACAAAGGGCATCTGTTTTCTCTGGCCACTTTCCAAGGGATTCTAGGCTTGAGGAAGAAGAGAAGCTAGAATATTTGTTACAGCTGAGAAATGTCACTCTATTCAGTACACAGTAGCAGGTTTCTGGAGCTGAATGAAGACGAGTCTTCATCTACCCCCACCTCAAAGTGGGGAACAAGTAAAGAGGCTTAAAATCTGTGGCCTAGGTTCATTTTCCCATAGGATCCCAAAGTCCTAATATTAAGCCCAATCATAGTAAGAGTAGGAATACTGGGCAGCCTCTCAATACGGTGAGGACTGAGTTGTGGTAGGCTTTTCCAGGCAAGTTCTAGGAAGCCATACTGGGCAATGCCCTCAGGTTGGATAGTATGGACTTTGTTCTGCCCAGGGAGGGGTACTACATCCTGGAACTTGAGGGGACCCGCAGGGTCACGGGAATGACCACAAAACAGGTGGTAGAACAAGCGCTCACCATGTGCCAGCTCCTTGGTCTTCAGGGCATTTTTGTAGATGGTCTCTTGGGGTTGAAGTTCCTCTCTCTGCAGTAACTCTAGTAGAAGCCTCTGGATTCTGGGGGACTTAAGTTGGTACAAGTCCATGAGCTGATAGAACTATTCCATCCAAGCAGCACTGTCTTTTGCATATCGCTTCTGCAGCATCCGCAAAACATGGTACAGTGCCACAAACGTCTCCCACAAAGGCATCTCTTCCTTCTTTTTAGAAATTGGTTGTGCCTTCTTCTCCAATTTGGGTAATTTGGGTGGCCTGTCCTTACCCTTAAAAGCCCCGAGATCCTTCTGGAACATTAGTGCTAGAGTTTGTTTGTCCACAGAGGCATGGGCACCTGTGAAAATGTCTCCTGTGGCAGGATAAAAATGTTGCATCTCCATCTCTTTGAGGGCATCAGATAACCGTTGTACCCGCGTGCTCCTGTGAGGCTCTCCCAAAAGATGCCAGTTTATAGCTTTGGGGACTTGAATCCTCGTGGTAGTTGATGGTATCACTGGAGCAGGGATGGGCAGTGCTACCTTCTTTGCCGTTGGAAATTTGGAGCTCTCACCCTTCCTCATCAAGGCTGGGAAGTCCTTCTCAAATACCAAGGCTAGAGATTTCTTATCCACAGAGGGACAAACAGCTGTAGGAACATCCCTTGTGACTGGATAAAGGTGCTTTATCTCCTTGAGAGCAGTGGATAACTGTTTTGCCTGTTTCTTCCTGTAGGACTCAGCTAAGAGATGCCAGCTGAGAGCCTGTGGGGTCTGAGTCCTCTTGATGGCTGATGGTAATACTGGTTTGGGCATAGAGGATGGCCCCAACCACTTCTGTGTTTCTTTTCTTCTAACTGGAGGGATCTCTTTTAAGGGCACTGGACTCAAAACCTCCTTGCAAGTTTGTAATATATCAGTGTGACTTAACTCTAGGTTCTGCCTGAGATGTTTAGCAATGACCTTAAGATTGGACATACGCATCCATTTCAAGTATCTCTTTGAAGTAAAGTCTCTGAGGATCTGACTCAGTCGATGAAAACTATCCCTGGAAAGTTGCTTTCCTGCTTCCAGCCTTTTTAAGGCATTGTTAATCCAATCCTCGTCTGAGAATCTTGCTTCTGAGAAGGGCGGCCTTCGATATCTCCTATCTGGCATTTCAGGTGAAAAGGCTGGGGCTGGAGCTGGAGCCTGACCCTCAGTTTCCCCCATCAGAGAATCCTGATACCCCAAGAACCACTTCCATCTTTCACCTTTGGGTCCGTGTTTAGGTTTCTGTGGTTCCATGAAAGTATCAGGTAATTGAAACTCTGGCCTATGGAGACCTTCTGGGACCTGGGTCTCTAAGCCTGTTTCCATGGCTTGTAAAAACATGCCCCTGGCTTTCTCCAAGAGTTCATTCTCTTCTCTTCCCAATGAACTTGTCACGGGGTGTACTCCAAGAAGTTGATTGCCCTCTCTGTCTTCAAAATCCAAGTGATCCTCTAACACTTTCAGGGGCGTTGCCTCTTTTTCCTCCAGGGTTACCTGGAATGGTATTTTGGAGGGGCTCTTCAGAACTGTTGGCCACATAGCCTTGTCCATAAGTCTGGAGTATCTCCTTACTCACATCAAGCAAGCCCTCTTTCTTAAAATGCATTTCTCCTTTAGCTGTACCCTCCCTTTCCTCAGCAAGATCCTCACCTTCAGTTACCAGCCTAGATAATCTCACTTCTTCCTTTGAGAACTTTGTTTTCAATACTCTCTCCTCTTCTGAGAACACTGCCTCCATAAGCCTGCTCTCCTTTTCCTTCTCTTCACTCAGGCTTTCCACATCCTTCTGCCTTTCCTCCTCCTCCTTCTCTTTTTCCTCCATTTCCTCTTCCTCCTCCTCTTCACTCAAGCTGTCTTCTTCCTCACTCAAGCTCTCCTCCTCCTCCCTCAGGCTCTCCTCCTCCTCACTCAGGCTCTCCTCCTCCTCCTCACTCAGGCTCTCCTCCTCCTCCTCACTCAGGCTCTCCTCCTCCTCCTCACTCAGGCTCTCCTCCTCCTCCTCACTCAAGCTCTCCTCTTCCTCACTCAGGCTCTCCTCCTCACTCAGGCTCTCCTCCTCCTCACTCACTCAAGCTCTCCTCCTCCTCACTCAGGCTCTCCTCCTCCTCACTCAGGCTCTCCTCCTCCTCCTCACTCAAGCTCTCCTCCTCCTCACTCAGGCTCTCCTCCTCCTCCTCACTCAGGCTCTCCTCCTCCTCACTCAGGCTCTCCTCCTCCTCACGCAAGCTCTCCTCCTCCTCCTCACTCAGGCTCTCCTCCTCCTCCTCACTCAGGCTCTCCTCTTCCTCCTTCTCATTCCAGCACCCCCACTCCTCTTCGCTAAGGCTCTTCTCTTCCTCTTGTAGGCCCTCTTTTTTCTTACTCAGCCTCTCTTTCTCCTTAGTCAACCTCGTTTCCATTTTCCTTTTTTGAGTCAAACACTTTTCCTTTAGCTTCTTAGCCAAGTTATCCTCCAATTCGTCTTCACTTGTACTTGCTTTCTTCTTCTTAATCAGACGTTTCCTTTTCTCTTTCTTGGGCAGAATCTCCTCCTCTTTCCCCTTCTTAATTAGACCTCCCTCTGTTTCCTTCTCCGTCAAGCTCTTATGTAAGTCCTCAAATAGTATACCTCTGAGATTATCTAATAACCACTTCATCTGAGTCTTCTCTAGTTTATGCTCCTCAACTCTCTTCAGAAGCTCCTCTACCTGCCTTTTTTCTAACAAATTTGTCCTCTGAAACTCCTTTAACGTAGTCTGTACCTGGATTTTATTGAATAGTATCTTTTCCTGGACCTCCTCTAATAACTTTCCATCCTCCTCCGAGCTCTCTTTATCAGTTACCATTCTCTCTTTGGTGGCCAGTCTATCTTCTAGTTTCCTATCTTTCTGAGCCTGTTCCTTCTCTTCTTCAATTATTTCCTCCTGTTCCTTAAAAAATTCCCACCTGCGGTCATCAATTTCACTCTTTTCTATAATGGATGATGTCTCTCCCTCAGTTATTTTTCTTTCTTCTGAAGGAACTGTAATCAATTATCTAACTATTCCTGCCAGGATCCCAAACAGTTGATTCTCTTTCATTCTTATATTTTCTTCCCTGGAGCGAGTCTCTTTCTCTTCAGAACCAATCCCTTTTTCCATATCCAGTTTTCTCATTGCCTGTTTTCTTTCCTCTTTGGTTTTCTTTTTTTTCTTGGCAACATCCCTATCCTTGGTCGTAATGTCATAGGCCAGTTGCCTGTCTTCCTGGGACAATTTGCCCTCTTCTTTCATAATTTCTTTCTCTTCTTGGGTTATTTTTTTCTTTTTCTCAGTTACGCCAATTCCTTCCCTGGCCGTTGCCTTTTCTTTCTCAGCAATATGACTCTTTTTCTTGGCCAGTTTACTGTCTTTTGGGGCCTGTCTCTTTGCCAATGCCCTTTTTTCTATTTCCTTGGCCTCTTTCTCTTTTTCCTGGAACTGTTCCTCCATTTCACCAGCCTGTTCCTCCTCTTCTAGGGACAATTTCTCTTTTTTCCAGACTCGTTGTTTTTTTTGGCTCTACCTCTTTCTCCTCTTTCCAGGACCGTTTCTTGTCTTTCTGACTCCATACTCTCTCTTCGTGGGACAGTTTCTCCTTTTGTAAGGCTAGTTTTTCCTGAATCCATTGTTCTTCCTCAATTGCTTTCTCATCTTTCTCAATCTGTTTCTTCTTTTTCTCAGCTTTTTTCTCTTTTCCTATGGTCTGTTTCTCTTCTTTTGGGGATCCTTTCTCGATTTCCTCTGTGATTTTTTCCTCTTCAGAGACCTGTTTTATTTTTTCTCTGGCCCATTGTTTTCTTTTCTCAGCTTCTTGCTCCATTTTTTGAGCTAATTTCTCTTCTTCTTTTGACAATTTCTCCAGTTCTCCAAACTTTTCATTGTCTTCTAGGTACAGTTTCTTTCTTTCCCAGGCTAACTGTTTGCTCTCCTCTTTTTGAGCCTGCCTCTCTGTCTGGTCTTGTTCTTCCTATTCCCCATAAAGGGCCTCTTTGCCAAACCATTTCTCTTTTTGGATTAATTTACTCTCTTGCTCTGCCAACCTCTCCATTTCTAATGTCTGTTCTCTCTTTCCCAGACAGTCCTTCCTCTTCTCTAAACCAATGATCCTGAACCAGTTTCCCCAGTTCCCAGGCCTCTTTCTCCTCTTCCTCAACATGTTTCTCCTTTTCCCAGATGTGTTTCTTCCTTTCTCCAACTTGTTTCTCTATGTCTAGGATTAGTGCTTCCTTTTCCGCAGCCACTTCCTCCTCTTCTTCAGCCAGTTCCTCCTCTTCCCAACCCAGTTCCTTCTCTTCCCAGGCCAGCTCCTCCTCTTCCCAGGCCAGCTCCTCCTCTTCCTTAGCCACCTCCTCCTCTTCCCTAGCCAGCTCCTCCTCTTCCCCAGCCAGCTCCTCCTCTTCCCCAGCCAGCTCCTCCTCTTCCTCAGCCAGCTCCTCTTCTTCCTCAGCTAGCTCCTCCTCTTCCTCAGCTAGCTCCTCCTCTTCCTCAGCCAGCTCCTCCTCTTCCTCAGCTAGCTCCTCCTCTTCCTCAGCTAGCTCCTCCTCTTCCCCAGCCAGCTCCTCCTCTTCCTCAGCCAGTTCTTTCTCTTCCTGGGTCCTCATGCTTTCTTCCTGGGCCTGCATCTTTTCCCATTCCAACCTTTCCCTTTTCAGGATTGGCTTCTTCTTTTTCCTGATCACTTCCTTTCCTTTCCCTAGTAGTCGTCCCTTTTTCCAGTTAGTCTTTTTTCTTCTAGGACTAACTTCTGATCTTCCATAATTAATTCCTTTTGTGGGGAAGCAGGTATTTCTTCTTCCTGGGCCATTTTTTCTTCTGGATGGGTCAGTTTCTTTTTATCTTTGGTTGGTTTCTCCTTTCTCTGCATTTTATCCTCTGGCTCTGTCAGTTTCCTTTCTTCCTTAGCTATTTTCCCTTCTTGCTTGGCCAGTTTCCTCATTTTTCTTTTAAATTTCCTTTTCTCTAAGACTACGCGATCTGCTGGGAAAACAGCTTTCTTTTTCTTTCCTTCTTGAGAAAATTCCTCATCTTCCTTTAACACTTTTTTATCCTTTCGTTCTGTCAATACTGCTGTCCTTTTGTCCTTGACAGCCTCTTTAATGACTTTTTTTTTTTTATGGTGGGTGTTTCTTCCAATACTCTGTCATCTAATTCTAATGAGACTGAGCTTGAATCCTTTAAAAGGGTGCATATCTCTTGGAAGAGAGTCCAGCTGGGCTGTCGGTCAGCAAGTATCACCCTAGCCAGGCCTACCAATTCTTTGCCCAGATCCCTTAACATTCCTGGATGGGAACTTGCTATCCTTGAAGTGACAAGAGAACAAATGCCATCCCTCCAAGATCTAGTGTCTGGTCTACCTGCACGTCCAGGAGTCCCAGCCAAACCCTGGCTCTTCTTTTCACTTTTCTTCCTTTTACCTTCTTCTTGCTCATCAATTTTTATGATGTCTTCCTTAGGTTCTTCTGTAGTCACCTCTGAAATATCCTTCAAATCTTTTTTCTGTTTCCACAGCACATCTGCTATTCTGCCTTTTCTCATTGCCTTTTTCCAAAGCCTTTTAATGTGTTCTTTTCTTTCCAGCTTAGAGATCACGTCTCCATAATCTTTCATGCTACCTTGATCTATGGCTTCCATGGCGTCTGTGGCCTCCAGGGCTTCTGTGGCCTCCATGGCCTCTATAGCTTGTAAAATGACCTCCTGCTCTGTTTCAGCATAATCCTGGGATTTGACTGTGCTTAGAGAACTCAGTGGTAGCTCTGGCTCTAAGGTAACATGTTGGGTTTCAACTTGCTCTGATTTCCCGGCCTCTCTTTGTTCACCTGCATCTTCTGAAGGCATCAACACAGAACTAGACTTTTCCAATTTTGTCTTTCTGTGCTTCCTGGCAACTCTCAGGTCCTTTTTAACTGCAGAGATATTGGGAGAAAAACAGTTAACAGAAACACAGAGGTCTTGAGTAAGATCCTTTGTAAAATCTAATTCATTGAGCTACCATAAGAGATACAAAGCAGGGGGACTAAGGCTTTATGATATGGAAATGCTCGGTTTCATCCCACCACCCATATTCTAACAAAATAAGAGCTTGGTATTTGCTGTGGGGTAGATCTTTCTCAGGAATGTCACTTTCTGTGAATAAGATTCTCCCACTGAACTCCATTCTCACTAGTATCCTTTCATATACCTTGGCCTTACCCACCCTGCCTTTTGGGGCCCTGAGGTTGGCCCCAAACATGCCCCATATATCACCCTATACATACTAAGCTTTCTGCTCCTTGCTTGAAAATGTCTCTTTCTTTTCTTTGGTTTGGTGATCTTTACAGGTTCTGACAAAGGTATGAACATGTCTTCAGAAAAGACCTTAAGTTCTTCAGACCATGGTATATCAAAAGAAAAAGTAAATGACTTTTCTCTTTGTAACAAGGTCAAGTTTTCATTTAGCTGCTGCTCCACATGAATAAGCAGGGACTGTATATCTTCAGCTTGAATATTCAGCAGTTGGCCCAGAGTGATTTCTCTGATAATTTCTTGCCTATATAAGTCAAGGGAAAAGAAGTACAGTACTAAGCTAGTGATAGAACAAAATTCAAAAAAGAAAAAGTTACAATGGAAGAGAGGGATAAAGTAGTAATTTAGAACAGGCTGAAGTAAAGTCTGGTTAAAGAAGAAAGAATGTGGCTGGATGCAGTGGCTAACGCCTGTAATCCCAACACTTTGGGAGGCCAAGGTGGGTGGATGACTTGAGGTCAAGAGTTCAAGACCAGCCTGGCCAATATGGCGAAACCTTGTCTCTATTAAAAATACAAAAATTAGCTGGGCATGGTGGTGGGTGCCTGTAATCCCAGCTACTCGGGAGGCAGAGGCAGGAGAATCACTGGAACCTGGGAGGCAGAGGCTGCAGTGAGCCAAGATAACATCACTGCACTCCAGCCTGGGCGACAGAACGAGATTCCGTCTCAAAAAAGAAAAAAGAAAGACTGAGGGATGGCAAGGAATGTAGTGCCACATAACTCGTTCTATTGTGCATTGCTTTATTATGCTTCACAGACACTGTGTTTTTTACAAATGGAAGGTCTGTGGCAACCCTGCCTACAGCAAGCCTCTCAGCGTCATTTTTCCAACAACGTGTGCTTGCTTCTTGTCTCTGTCACATTTTGCTAATTTTGATAGTATTTCAGACTTTTTCATCATTATTATTGTATCCATTTTGGTGATATGTTATCAGTGATCTTCAAAGTGACTATTGTAATTGTTTCAAGGCACCGTGAGCTGCACCCATGTAAGATGGTGAACTTAATCAATAAATGTTGTGTGTATTCTGACTGCTGTATTAACCAGCCATTCCCCCATCTTTTCTCCTCAGGCCTCGCTATTCCCTGGGACACAAGAATATTGAACGTAGGCCAGTTAATAGCCCTACAATCTCCTCTAAGTGTTTGAGTGAAAGGAAGAGTCACGTGTCTCACTTTAAACCAAAAGCTAGAAATGATTAAATTTAGTGAGGAAAGCATGTTGAAAGTCCAGACAGGCTGGAAGTGAGGTCTCCTGTGCCAAACAGCAGGCCAAGTTGCAAATGCAAAGGAAATGTTCTCGAAGCAAATTAAAAGTATTACTCCAGTGAACACACAATGACAAGAAAGCGCAACAGTTTTATTGCTGATGTGGAGAAAGTTTTAGTGGTCTGGATAGAAGATCAAACCAGCCACAACGTTCTGTTAAGCCTAAACCTAATCCAGAGCAAGGCCCTAACGCTCTTCAATTCTACGGAGGCTGAGAGTTGAGGAAGCTGTGGAAGAAAAGTTTGAAGCTAGCAGAGAATAATTCATGAGGTTGAAGGAAAGAAGCTGTCTCCAGAACATAAAAGTGCAAGGTGAAGCAGCAAGTGCTGATGGAGAACCTCCAGCATGTGATCCAGAAGACCTAGCTGAAATAACTGATGAGGGTGACTGCATTAAATAACAAATTTTCATTGTAGACAAAACAGCCTTCTATTCAAAGAAGATGCTATCTAGGACTTTCATGGCTAGAGAGGAGTCAATGGCCGGCTTCAAAGCTTCAAAGGACATGCCATGTCTCCTGTTAGGGGCTAATGCACCTGGTGACTTTAAGTCAAAGCTCATGTGTATTTACCGTAATGAAAGTCCTAGGATCCTAAAGAATGGTGCTAAATCTACTCTGCTTGTGCTCCATAAGTAGAAGAACAAAGCCTAGATGACAGCACATCTCTTTATAGCATAGTTTACTGAAGATTTTAAGCCCAATATTGAGACCCACTGCCAAGAAAGATAGATAATTTTCAAAATATTATGGCTCACTGACAATGTGCCTCATCACCCAAGAGATGTGATGGAGATGTATAAGGAGATTAATGTGGTTTTCATGCCTATTAACACAACATCCATTCTTCAGCCAATGAATCAAGGATTAATTTTGACTTTCAAGTCTTATTTAAGAAACACATTTTGTATGGCAATAGCTGCCATAGATAGCAGTTCTTCTCATGGATCTAGGGAAAGTAAACTGAAAACCTTGTGGAAAAGATTCAGCATTCTAGATGCAATTAAGAATACCTGTGATTCATGGGAAGAAGTCAGGTATCAACATGAACAGAAGTTTGGAAGAAGTTAATTCCAACCCTCATGGATGACTTTCAGAGGTTCAAGACTTCAGTGGAGGAAGTACTGCTGCAGTTACTTGTGGTGGAAATAACAAAAGAAATAGAATTAGAAGTGGAGCTTGATGATGTGACTGAATTGCTGCAACCTCGTGATCAAACTTGAATGGATTAAGAATCTACTCCTGGTGAAGATGCTTTGAACATTGCTGAAAAGACAAGGATATTAAAATATTACATTAATTTAGTTGATACAGCAGTGGCAGGGTTTGAGAAGACTGACTCTAGTTTTGAAAGAAGTTCTATTTGAGTAAAATGCTATCAAACAGCACCACGTGCTACAGAGACATCTTTCATGAAAGGGAGAGTCAACTGATGCAGCAAACTTCTTTGTCTTATTTTAATAAAATGTTATACCCACCTCAACCTTTAGCACCCACCAGTCAGCAGCTATCAATATCAAGGCAAGACCATTCACCAACAACAAAAAAAATGACAACTCGCTGAAGGCTCAGATGATCATTAGCAATTTTCAGCAATAAAGTGTTTTTAATTAAGGTATCTGCATTGATTTTTTTTTAAGATGAAATTTTGCTCTTGTCACCCAGGCTGGAGTGCAGTGCTGCAATCTCAGCTCACTGCAGCCTCCGCCTCCCGGGTTCAAGTGATTCTTCTGCCTCAGCCTCCTTAGTGGCTGGGATTACAGGTGCCTAGCACCACGCCCAGCTAATTTTTATATTTTTGGTAGAGACGGGGTTTCACCATGTTGGCCAGGCTGGTCTTGAACTCCTGACCTCAGGTGATATGCCCGCCTCGGCCTCCCAAAGTGCTGGGATTACAAGTGTGAGCCACCACGCCCAGCCTGTGCATTGATTTTTTAGATATAATGCTACTGCACACTTAATAGACTACAGTCAAGGGTAAATATAACTTTTATATGCACTGGGAAACTAAAAAATCCATGTAACTTGCTTTACTGCAGTACTCACTTTATTGCAGTGGTCTGGAGCCAAACCCACAATATCTCCAAAATATGCCTGTAGTCAGTGGGACACATGATGCTTCTTTGGTTGGGAGATTTGTGGACATGAGTCTTGAGGAATCTTGAGAAATTGAAGAAATGATGGAAAGACAGGCTAGTCAGTGGTCAGAAGGAAAGGGGTAGGTGCTGGGTAAAACAGCAAATTGAAACAAAGAACAAAGGGGGAGGAAGAGAATTTATTTTTTTTATTTTTATTTTTTTGAGACTGAGTCTCACTCTGTTGCCCAGGTTAGAGTGCAGTGGCACCATCTCAGCTTGCTGCAACATCCACCTCCCGGGTTCAAGCGATTCTTGTGCCTCAGCCTCCCGAGTAGCTGGGACTACAGGCATGCACCACCACACCCGGCTAATTTTTGTATTTTTAATAAAGACAGGGTTTCACTATGTTGGCCAGGCTGGTCTCGAACTCCTGACCTCGGGTGATCTGCCCGCCTTGGCCTCCCAAAGTGCTGGGATTACAGGCATGAGCCACTGTGCCTGGAAGGAATAGAATTTAAAAAGCGTTTTTGAAATGGGAAGAAACAGTCAGATTTTGGAGGATAGGAGATGGAAGGAACCAGAAGAGGAGAAGGTCACCATCCAACTTACTGCATTTTCTGGAGAGTTTCGTGTTTCTTCAGCAGGTGTACCAGCCTGGTCTTGGTTTGGATGCCTGTGACTCTTACCATAAGGTACAAGGCCTTAGCCCGCACATTCTCATCACTGTCCATCAATCCCATAGCCAGTGGAATAGCAAAATGATGGTTCATGAGGCCTAGCCTATCCAGCGCCTCCCAGGCTAGTTCACGGATACATGGATTGGAATGGGTTGTGTCTTGTAGGAGGCGATGGGCAGTCTTAGAAACCAACTCTGAAGATATCTGGCAAGTGGCAAAAATACGTTTAAGTACCCTAAAATATCTCTTGTATTCCTCTACAGAGCAGTAAATTGTGAGGTTGAGGATGGCCTCTATTAAATCATCCACAAGCCTTCCACTATATTTTCTTCTCATCCAATTTTGGTTTGCCATGCTTTCAAGAATATCAAGGGAAGTTCCTTTTCGCACCTTGGATTTATCCTTTTGTTGACTCCTTGAAATTTTCTCTTCTACTAGAGTCATAGATGACAAGTCCCAGTCCTTAACTTGGTAGGATGAATACAGATCACAGCATAGGAAGACTGGGGTACCCTCAGGCCAAAGGCGAGCATGGATCACTGAGTTGGGGATGGCCATCAGGAGCAAAGGGCCATTGCCGCCCTTGACCAAAGAAGCACTGTGGCATTTGGTAGGCATTGAATCCATCCCAGCCAGCCAGCTGCAACGGAGCAGGAACCTCATGTCGGGGACGATTATACTTGGAATCAAGAGTAGAGAAATCAATATCCTTATCCTCCAAAAGAGGAAATTTGGTCTTTTGAATCACAAGGGACATGCTTCTCTCTTCTTCTACAACATGAGGCACAGTATTGTCAAAAGCAATGAACCGTTTGTTGACAAGGGTCTCTAGCCCCTGTAATTCCTGCCGCCCTTTTCCAAGGTAGACAAATCTGGGTACAAATACTGTTTCAAACATAAAGAAGAAGCTAGGAAGGAAGGGTTTAGGGACTTCTTGTATTTCATCTGCATTTTTTAGGATATGCAGGTGAACCAGCTGAGCTGGAGGGAGCAGCTTTAAGCAAGATACTATGTAGATACTCTGGTTGAAAGTCAACAACAGGTCACCTCAATTATGCAAAGCAGAGTGGTCCAAAATGCAGGGCTGAGTCGAACTCTGTTACAAGTCTACCGTGGAAGTCCCAGATCCGGACTGAGCCATCAATGCCACCTGTGACAAAAAGTTTCAGGGGAAGGCAGACATCAAATGAAGTGATGTCACACTCATGCAGGCATTTTGTCTCTCTCCACACAAAGCTCTGTTTTGATTCTGAAGATGTCAGAAAGCCTTCATAGTGCCAGAGACGCCAGCAGTAGCTTTCAGTGATGGCACCCACAGAACCTGGCAAGAGTATCACATGTTTTAGGGGGCAGCCACAGAGGATTTTGCTGACAGGCTGAAGGACTACCTTGTTCACCTGAAGCACGGCCTCTGTCAAGTGTATGATGTTATCCATGCCATAGGAACAGAGCAAGGCGTTTTCCTGAGGGCCTTCCAGGGTAGACAATGCCAGTACTGCCCCAGAGTGAACAGTCTTCTCTATTCGGGCACAACTATAGTGGGAAAGGGTTCTCACAATGCCACTCTCATGCCCACAGAACATCAATCCTCCTAGGCCTTTTTGCAGATGGGACCTCCCATAGGCCAAGCATCTTACTGTATCCTTACGGTCTGCTGAAGTGCACACAAGATACTTGGCTGTACAAGGAGAGCGTGTTGCATCAAACACCAGCACCTCTGAACTGCCTATTGCCACAAAGAGTTCCTCTCTCTCTGAGTCATAGGCCCAAGCCAAAGCCTTATCCATAACAAGTAGAGGCCAAGTGATAACCAGGAGATCCCCTGTTACTGGAGACAAGAAGCGCAATAAACCATCCTCAGTGGCACATAGAATCCGAGTCCAGTTATGGCCGCAGCAGACCCGCTGCACCTGCTGGGGAGCAGAACCACAGACATTGAAGAGGCTATAAAAGTAGGGCAGGTGATGCAATGAAAAACTGTAGGTGGTCTGGCAGAAAAAAGTGGTATTATCAATAAACTGCAGTCTCTGGAGATCCTCGTCAATATTCAGCTGCCGCAGCAAGTTCCCATAAGTGAGATTCCATTCCCTCACTATGCCTTCACTGCCTGCTGTTAGTAAGGTGTGGATCTCTGGCCGGCTATGGATACATATCACTGATGAGGAATGGGCTTGAAAGCTGTGGAGGAAGTTATCTTGGTCTAAACCCCAAGCGTGGATCTTTCCAGCCCTGTTTCCAGCATAGAAATTGCCCTGAGAGACACAAGTAAAGGAGCAAGTGATGGAAGAGCCACTGGCGACAGGAGTGAACTTCTTCACTTCTTCCAGCTGGCCCTGACCCCGGTGAATGAAGACCCTCACTGTATCCTCACACAGAGCCAACAGGGATCCCTGGGGGCCATTCAGGGAAAATCCCTGTACAAGCTCATGATCAGCCATAGGTACTATTTGAGCCATCTCGATGCCCATGCCATTTGGTAAGATAAACCAGGTAACCACAGCCCCCAGGGTACCAGAGAGCAGCAACTCAGCTTCTGGATCATAGAAGAAGCAGCTGGTGGAGAAATGACAGGGCACTGTACCCAGAAATCTGAACGTTCGACGGTGATCTCCAAAAAGCCTCAGGCGCATGTCACCACAGTAAGCAATTAACATGTGGTAGGAACCTGTGTGGACCATTGCTTGAATGGGCGGCAGCTGATCCATCATGCGAAGCCTCATCTTCTCTACCATTCCTTTCATTTCTGTACCCTTTTTCTGTATCCAAAGTACTGCCTAGAAGAGGATGAGAGATGAAAGCCTGACTGTGGAGGTGGATCATTTTCCAAAGTGTGGGGTAGGGAAGGCTGAATATTCAGATCCCTGTTCCCTCTGGTGTGACTAAGGAAAGACTAGACAGCTTGACTTTAGGAATCTCCTAGTACAGCAGCTCCCACTTACCCATGGTTTCCCTTTCTGTGGTTTCAACTACCTGTGTGGTCAACTGCAGTCCAAAAATATCAAATGAAAAATTCCAGAAATAAACAATTCATAAGTTTTAAATGGCATGCTGTTCTGAGTAGCAGGATGAAATCTCAGGCAGTCCCATCCCATCCTGCCTGGGACTTGAATTATCCCTCTGTCCAGCCTATCTACACTACATACCCTATCTGCCTGTTACGTCACTTAGTAGCCATTGCAGTTATCAGATTAACTGTCGCAGTATCACTGTGCATGTGTTCAAGAAACCCTCATTTTATTTCATAATGGTCCCAAAGCACAAGAATAGTAATACTGGCAATTCAGATATGCCACAGAGATGCCACAAAATGCTTCCTTTAAGTGAAAAGGTGAAGGTTCTTAACTTAATAAGGAAAGCAATTGTATGCTGAGTTGCTACCATCTATAGTAAGAATGAATCTTCTCGGCCGGGTGCAGTGGCTCACGCCTGTAATCCCAGCACTTTGGGAGGCCAAGGCGGGCGGATCACGAGGTCAGGAGTTCGAGACCAGCCTGAATAACATGGTGAAACCCCGTCTCTACTAAAAATACAAAAATTAGCCGGGCATGGTGGTGCGTGCCTGTAATCCCAGCTACTCAGGAGGCTGAGGCAGGAGAATCACTGGAACCTGGGAGGCGGAGATTGCAGTGAGCCAAGATCATGCCACTGCACTCCAGCCTGGGCAGCAGAGTGAGACTCCGTCTCAAAAATAAAAAAAAAAAAAGAATGAATCTTCTGTGAAATTGTGAAGGAGGAAAGAGAAATTCATGCTAGTTTTGCTGTTGCACCTCAAGTGCACACATTATGGCCATAGTGCATGATAGCACTTAGTTATGATGGAAAAAGCATGAAATTTGTAGGTGAGCCACATGAACAGAAACATGTTCCAATTGATGGCAGTCAGGTTTGGTACTATCTGCAATTTCCGATGTCCACTGGGGGCTTGGAATGTATCCCCCATGAACTCGTGGGGACTATTATACTAGGAATTGGGTATGTGATAGAAGAACCATGTTCAAGGCCCTTTTCTTGGCCTTCAGTCTACTTGATGGAGAATATGAATTCTGAGGGCCTGATAACATGAGGTGAAGAAGGATCACTGCATCCAGTAAAACTGGGATATGGAGATGGGTACTAAAATGAGCTAATTCACAGTCACTACCATCATTCTAAAATGAGGGCAGTTCGGGTGTGATGCATGTAAATTGAATTAAGAAGGAGAGGGGGAAAAATGAGGTGGCTTTACCTGCATTTTTCCACAGGGTTCCATCCAGTTTAAGGAGACAAAACAGTTGACCTTGATGGAGTAGTAGAAGCAGACAAAAGGCTTGTTCTGTGGATGGTGAGACTCCTGGTATAGAGTCTCAGGCCAGTCACTCAGTAGAACCACATCATTCTTTGGTTCTTCATCAATCTGACAGAGAAGAATGACCTGAGTTAAGAGTTCTGAGTCCCCACTCATTCATTCATTTCAGAAATATTTACTGGCCAGGTGTGGTGGCTTGCACCTGTAATCTCAACACTTTGGGAGGCCAAGGCAAGCAGATAGCTTGAGCCTAGGAGTTTGAGACCAATCTGGGCAACACAGCAAAGCCCCATCTTTACAAAAAATACAAAAATTAGCTGGGCATGGGTGGTGCATGACTGTAGTCCCAGCTACTCGGAAGGCTAAGTAAGACAGGAGGATCGCTTGAGCCCAGGAGGTCAGGCCACAGTGAGCCATGATTGTACCACTGCACTCCAGCATGGGTGACACAGCGAGACCCTGTCTCAATAAGTTAAATAAATAAATAAATATTTACTGAGAGATGAGTGGTCATTTGTTGTTTTTGAGCTAACCAACATTTACCCTACTACTGGAAAGCAGCATTGGAGGAGTCATCCCTCCCTCACCCTCAGTTTGCAACAGAATACATCTGTATCAGTTGGTCTCTTCTACACTTTCTCAACCAAGTTTCCATAAAAAAAAGTAAGCCCTCATGTCCTAAAGTATCCAATCTACATAATGAATTAATTTCTTTCCTAGTCATCTAGAATGCTACTAGTTATGAGGCATTGAGAGAAATGAGAAAGTAGCCCCTCAAATCATGTTCTGTGTTCCATGATTCAGATGAAGAGCCACAGTTGAGAAAGGCTGACAGGTTCTATGAAAGATTCTGAGGGTACAGTGCTGAGCAAAACAGACATGGCTCTGGCTCTTAAGAAGATGAGTCAGAGGGGAAACAGACGTTAAACAAATAACTAACAACTGAGTATACAAAACAAGTAAGTGCTTACAAAGAAAGGAATACACGGTGGCTCACCCCTGTAATCCCAGCACTTTGGGAGGCCGAGGCGGGAGGATCACAAGGTCAGGAGAACGAGACCATCCTGGCTAACAAGGTGAAACCCCGTCTCTACTAAAAATACAAAAAATTAGCTGGGTGTGGTGGTAGGCGCCTGTAGTCCCAGCTACTCGGGAGGCTGAGGCAGGAGAATGGCGTGAACTCCGGGAGGCAGAGCCTGCAGTGAGCTGAGATCGCACCACTGCACTCCAGCCTGGGCGACAGCGAGACTCCATCTCAAAAAAAAAAAAAAAAAAAGAAAGAAAGGAATACAATTCTGTATGACAGAGGAACCCAACCATGGCAAATATGTATACCTGTCACAGTTGGAACAACTTTTTAAAGTTCCGGCCTACACCAAAAGGACCACTCTTGTTAGAATTGCACACACATGATACACTGCCTTTGGGAAACTCATACTTCACAGTATGTAATAGAATGACCACCATGTGTGGCAGACCTTGTGGCATGCACCTCTGTCACTATTCTTTCTTTATTTATTTATTTAGATGGAGTCTCGCTCTGTCGCCCAGGTTGGACTGCAGTGGCGCGATCTTGGCTTACTGCAACTTCTGCCTCCTGGGTTCAAGTGATTCTCCTGCCTCAGCCTCCTGAGTAGCTGGGATTACAGGCGCCCGCCACCATGCCCGGATAATTTTTGAATTTTTAGTAGAGACAGGGTTTTGCCATGTTTGTCAGGCTGGTCTCGAACTCCTGACCTCAAGTGATCTGCCCACCTCAGCCTCCCAGAGTGCTGGGATTACAGGCGTGAGCCACTGTGCTCTGCATTCTGTCACTATTCTTATGTGTACCCAAGGGGAATGTGTGCTATTTACAACATGGAGTTAGCTGTGTGTCAGCTCTTCTGGCCATGTGGGGTGTGTGTATATATATGTACCTATCAAGGGAGTTACATACCTTGTAATAGGTTACACAGTAGAACATATACAATACATGCCACCTTCCAGTGATGTAACAGATGTCTGTAATGTATGTACATGAAGTCCTCATGCTGATCAGCCAAAACTGAGTTCATGAAGTTTACTTCTGGGGTCACCCTTCTCAGTAGCTACTTGAACTATACCCACTTCCTGAACAATGCCCCATGGATCTAACTCTCCAAGTTTCTCTGCATCAGAATTTGTGCTCTGACCAACTAAGTTGGAAGGTATAATACTAAATCAACTGAAGTATTAAAACAACTTTACTTATAATGTCCATCATACCTGCTTCCTGCATCCATAAAGGATTTGAGACTATACTGAGGCCAATATCTATCTACAACTTAGAATCTCTCTTCTTTCTGTATTTCTTTTTTCTTTCTCTCTCTCTTTTTTTTCTTTAGAGACAGAGTCTTGCTCTGTTGCTGTTGACCTGACTAGAGTGCCATGGTGTGATCATAGCTCACTGTAACATCAAAATGCTGGGCTCAAGCAATCTTTCCACCTTAGCCTCTTGAGTAGCTGGGACTATAGTCATGCACCACCACACTTGGATAATTTTTTTTATTTTTGTAGAGATGGGGTCTCGCTATGCTGCCCAGGCTACTCTTGAACTCCTGGGCTCAAGTGATCCTCCTGTCTTGGCCTCCCAAAGTCCTGGGATTACAGGCGTGAGCCACCATGCTCAGCCCTACCTGTATTTCTTATTTTCAGATCTCATGAGCTTACAGCACCATTGTCATTGCTGATTCAGTAGCAGTAGCAGAGTTGAGTGAAAGGACCCTGGTGTCTGAGCTCCCAACCCCTCATCTCTCTTAATCAGAAAGCTCATTTACATACCTCTTATTCCATTAGTTAATCATCATTCCTTTTCTCCTTTCCAGCCTTTATGTACAAACAATTCATTCACTCATTAAATGAGATCAACGCTTTGCTATGGAAAAAAACTAAGAATATCTTAACGCAATGTATCTGCCTGATATTACTGCTGCCTACTCTACATCTAATCCTTCTCCTTTCTCTTCCCCCTCCTTCTATCCGAATGAAATTCTGATTTGGTTTAGGGCGATCATGGACCCAGAAACTCCAGCAACATAGAGTACTACTATAGTACTCCAAGGCTGGCATGGCCCTGTGGCTCTCTGAGCTTCCCTCTTCTATCTTCTATCTACTTGCAATTTGAGGCTGATACCTGGAAGTGCAACGACTATCTTGTAAGCCTAGGATAATAAGCTAACATAATAGGAATGGTGGAAAAGAAAGAAAAAGAATGCAGGTCCTTGACAACACGTAAGACAAAGATGCCTCTTACTTGTTTAATCCATATAAATCCATTTTCTGTTATTGCAGCAGAAAGTGTTCTAACTTACCTAATGCAATCATCTTAATTTAGCAGGGGAAGTTATTGGGGGATGTGGAAGGGTCTTTCCTAAGTTGCCTATGTCTTGCCCATGCCACCGCCTGCCTTGGCAGGAATAATTAGTCCAGGGCCACCATGTGCACAGCTCTCATACACATCACCTTTATGTCCTTCAGGATCTTATTTATGAGGAACTTCAAGTTCTTCCACTCAGGAATAAGTCTGGATGAAGATGATTTCCTAGTGATATCCCAGCTCTTTATAGACATCTTGGATTACAGAACCTGTGGAAGGTAAAGGTCTCTTAATCAACAACATCTGATGTTAGACCGGAAATTAAGGGAATTGGGAAAGAGGGAAGGACAGCAAGATAAATTAGAGAAGTACTCCTTTAGAGGCCAGGCGCGGTGGCCCATGCCTGTAATCCCAGCACTTTGGGAGGCCAAGGCAGGTGGATCACTTGAGCCCAGGAATTTGAGACCAGCCTGGCCAACATGGTGAAACCCCATCTCTACTAAAAACACAAAAATTAGCTTGGCATGGTGGCACATGCCTGTAATCCCAGCTACTCGGGAGGCTGAGGCAGAAGAATCGCTTGAACCTGGGAGGAGGAGGTTGCAGTGGGCTGAGATTGCGCCACTGCACTCCAGCCTTGGCGACAGAGCGAGACTCCATCTAAAAAAAAAAAAAATAAAAATAAGAAGTGCTCCCTTAGAAACAGGAGAAACTCCTTTGTTTTAAAAAAGATAGGAATGAAAATGAACTACTAGTATTTGCAACAACATAGATGAAACTCAAAAACTTAATACTGAGTACAAGAAGGCAGACACAAAACAGCACGTATTGTATGATTCCATCTATATGAAATTCTAGAAAAGAGTCATCTAGGCCGGGCGCAGTGGCTCATGTCTGTAATCCCAGCACTTTGTGGGGCCGAGGCGGGTGGATCACGAGGTCAGGAGTTGGAGACCATCCTGGCCAACATGGTGAAACCCCATCTCTACTAAAAATACAACAATTAGCCAGGCGTGATGGCGTGTGCCTGTGGTCCCAGCTACTCAGGAGGCTGAGGCAGGAGAATCGCTTGAACCTGGGAGGCGGAGGTTGCAGTGAGACAAAATCATGCCACTGCACTCCAGCCTGGGTGACACAGTGAGACTCCGTCTCAAAAAAAAAAAAAAAAAAAAGTAATCTAGCCAATGGGGCCAGAAAGTAGATCAGTGGTTACATGGGGCAAAGATTTAGGAGGACTGAGTGGGAAGGGATGAAAGGGAACTTTTTGTAGTCTTGTAATGTTCTGTATCTTGACTGTGGTAGTGGTTACATGGGTATAGAAATTGGTCAAAACTCATCAAAAAATATGGTATACTTTATTACATGAAAATTATACCTAAATAAATTTGATTTTATTTGTTTGTTTAGAAAGTCTTGCTCTGACACTCAGGCTGGAATGCACTGGAGTAATCAAAGTTCACTGTAACCTGCAACTCCTGGGCTCAAGGGATCCTTCTGCCTTAGCCTCCCAAGTAGCTTGGACTACAGGCACATGCCATCATGCTCAGCTAATGTTTTATTTTTTGTAGAGGTGGGGTCTTGCTATGTTGCCCAGGCTGGTCTCAAACTCCTGCCCTCAAGCAGTTCTCCTGCCTCAGCCTCCCAAAGTGCTGGGATTACAGGTGTGAGCCACCACACTCGGCCTTAATTTCATTTTTAAGAGGGAATAGAGTGACCTGGCACAATGGCTCATGCCTGTAATCCTAACACTTTGGGAGGCTGAAACGGAAGGATCACTTCAGCTCAGAAGTTTGAGACCAGCCTGGGCAACATAATGAGACCTTGTCTCTAAAAAAATTTTCAAAAATTAGCCGGGTGTGGTGGCAAGTACCTGTAGCCCCAGCTACTCGAGTACCTGAGGCGGGAGGAGTGCTTGAGCCTGGGAGGTCAAGGCTGCAGTGAGTTGTGATCATGGCACCGCACTCCAGCCTGGATGATAAAGCGAGACCCTGTCCTGAAAAAAGGAAAAAGCCAGGCGTGGTGGTTCATGCCTGTAATCCCAGCACTTTGGGAGGCCGAGGTGGGTGAATCACGAGGTCAGGAGTTAAAGACCAGCCTGGCCAAGATGGTGAAACCCCGTCTCTACTAAAAATACAAAAATTAGCCGGGTGTGGTGGTGCATGCCTGTAATCCCAGCTACTAGGGAGGCAGAGGCAGGAGAATCACTTGAACCTGGGAGGCGGAGGTTTCAGTGAGCCAAGATTGCGCGACTGCACTCCAGCCTGGGCAACAGAGCAAGACTCCATCTCAAAAAAAAAAAAGAAAGAAAAAGAAAAAAAGGCCGGGTGCAGTGGCTCATGCCTGTAATCCCAGCACTTTGGGAGACCGAGGCAGGCGAATCACGAGGTCAGCGTCAAGAGATCGAGACCATCCTGGCCAACATGGTGAAACCCCGTCTCTACTAAAAATACAAAAAATTAGCTGGTCGTGGTGGTGCACGCCTGTAGTCCCAGCTACTAGGGAGGCTGAGGCAGGAGGATCGCTTGAACCTAGGAGGCAGAGGTTGCAGTGAGCCAAGATTGCACCACTGCACTCCAGCCTGGTGACAGAGCAAGACTCCATCTCAAAAAACAAACAAAAAAAAGAAAGAAAGAAAAAAGAAAAAGAATAGAGTGAAGTGGGTGCTTTATATAGTCTAGAAACAGAACAAAAAATACATTAAGTAAAGGTTTTAGGTGAGTTTAGGTGAGCCAGCTATAGCTTAGCTGAAATAATGCAGGGGCCTAGCCCTCCCTTAGCTCTCTTTATTAGGAATCTAATATTTGTGGACATAATTATATTTATTAACCATCATCCTTCTTTCCTACTGAAGTCCTCATATATGTAAAAGTCACCCACTTTCCACAAATATTTCCTCACGGCTCATTATATGCCGACTGTGCTGAGAGCTAGAGATGAAGCAGGGAAGAAGAATGAGTATCTGCCTGGATGGGGTTTACTGTCTAGCATAGACGGCAGGCACTGAACAAGTTCATATAGATATCCAATTATGACAAGACACCAGGCTAAAATAACCTGAAAGCCTCACACGACAAAATCCGAGAAATTCTGGGTAAAATAACAAGTACCTGAGCTTCAGGAACCGGAAACTAGGGAAGTAGAGGGTAACCCACTGCAACAAGTGCTGACTACTGCTGTGCTGGTCCTGAGAAGGTGTAGTTAGCAGAGCCCATAAAGACCACAAATATCAATGACCATAATGGCTAGTGGCTTGGATAGTATTGCCCTGGTAAAGAGAAGACCCAGGACTCGGGCCAATGATAGGGAGTTAGAATTAAAACCCTTCCATGAAGCACTGGAATGCTTGACAAAAACAAACCTCGGAGTGAGAGACTTCCACAGACAGAGCTGACTCATGACCAGCTTCCTGAAAGCTTACACTTCTTTAAACTTTTATCCAGGCATACCCCAAATTCACAGGGATACCTATCACGTTCTCCAAATGATTCTCTAACATGTCCCTCGCTTGGACTGACAAGGGAGAAAAGAAAGAGAGAAGGAGAAACACCACAGAGCACATCAACAATTCTCTCTGGAGAAATCATCATTTTAATTTTTATACCCAAGAGGATAATAATTTGAGTCACAAAAAAAATCCTTCACAGTCTCTTAGCATGCTCTTCATATGTTATCAAACACCTACTGATCTCAAATAAAACTCCCAGAACATGGAAAGTCAGATTTAACATTCTGTTATATGTGTATATTAAAAATGTTAAGGAAACTACCATAAAGAAAAAAAACAAAAATAGAGGCCGGGCATGGTGGCTCATGCCTGTAATCCCAGCACTTTGGGAGGCCAAGATGGGCAGATCACCTGAGGTCAGGAGTTCAACACCAGCCTGGCCAACATGGCAAAACCCCATCTCTACTAAAAATATAAAACTTGGCCGGGCATGGTAGCATGCACCTGTAGTCCCAGCTACTCGGGAGGTTGAGTCAGGAGAATCACTTGAACCTGGGAGGTGGAGGTTGCAGTGAGCCGAGATCGCTCTAATGCACTCCAGCCTGGGTGACACAGCGAGACTCCATCTCAAAAAAAAAAGAAAGAAACAAAGAAAAAAAAATAGAATGCATGATTTTACCAGTTGAGGAAAAGGGGTACGAAATAAAGAAAACATTAGAAAACGTTAACCAATCCAATATTAGAAACAAAATAAGAAGGAAAAAAGAGGTATGATATATAGAAATGAGGTGATAGAAACAAATCTTTCATTATCATAATAAATATAGATTAAACTAATCAGATAAAAGAGAGACCAAATTGAATATTTAAATGAATTAAGTATGTGCTGTTTATAAGAGAAAAATCTAAAATGTAAGACATAGAAACTTTACAGTATCATGGGCTTCTGTTCCTTAAAATGATCTGAAAGCAATAAGGAGAGTAAAAAAAATCTTTGCAAGCTCAACATTCAGCAAAACAAGGATAAGTATAATCTGTAGACAACAAATTACACATAAAAGTTGGGAAAAGCAGCTCAAATGAGGAACAACTATAGGGAGGAAGTGGAGACAAGAAATCATGGAAAGAAATTTGAGCAGAAAGAAAGACAAACAGAAGCAGATATAAGAAAACACCTGTGGTGGCTCACGCCTGTAATCCCAGCACTTTGGGAGGCCGAGGTGGGTGGATCACGAGGTCAGAAGATCAAGAGCATCCTGGCCAACATGGTGAAACTTTGTCTCTACTAAAAATACAAAAATTAGCCGGGTGTGGAAGTGTGTGCCTGTAGTCCCAGCTATTCAAGAGGCTGAGGCAGGAAAATTGCTTGAACCCGGGAGATGGAGGTTGCAGTGAGCCGAGATCGTGCCACTGCACTCCAGCCTGGGCAACAAAGCGAGACTTCATCTCAACAAAGAAAAAAAAAGAAAGAAAGAAAAAGAAAAAGCAAAGGAAAAGAAAACACCTGGGAAATTAAATTTCCCACAGGTGAGGAGTCCACCATCAGGTAGGGATCTATACCTCTTGTTTGCAACTACACTGTAGGAAACTGGAAAGCAAAAACAGAGGAGACAGAGTTGATCAGTCTCCTACAAAAGCCATATGTGAGGCAGAAGGAACCTCTTAAAAGAAAAACTCATCCAGGAAAACCCAACTTAGGCAATGTTCTGCAAGAAAAAAGGGACTAGCTACATTAACCCAAAACTACAAAATGAACTCTGAAGGAAAGAGTAACAAAGTAAACTAACATATGAAGAGCTTTCACTGGAAAACTGCCTCAATGGATCAGATAAAAATTATAACTAGGCCAGGTGTGGTGGCTTTTGCTTGTAATCTCAGCACTTCAGGAGGCTGAGGTGAGAAGATTGCTTCAGCCCAGGAGTTCAAGACTAGCCTGGGCAACATAGCGAGACCCCGTCTCTACAAAAAATAAAAAACTAGCCAGGAGTGGTGGCACACTACTGTAGTCTCAGCTACTCAGGAGGTTGAGGTGGGAAGATTGCTTGAGCCCTGGAGGTTGAGGCTGCAGTGAGCTATGATCTCACCACTGCACTCCAGCCTGGACAACAGAGTGAGACACTGTCTCAAAAACAAAAAAAAAATTATAACCAAATATTTTGCCATGAATGAAAAAAAAAAACTTGATGCAATTGCCTCTGTGATGGAAGACCACAAAGCAAAAATATAAAAATCCAGGGAGGAGATGCTGAAAGAACAGGGTAAGAACAAATAGAGAGCAGGCAGAAATCGAAGAAAAATCAAGTATCACAAGCATAAGGACAAAAGTTGAAAGAACACAAGGGAGAAAAACCCAGTGAAGAACCTAGAGGACAAAAAGGGGAAAAGCAGGCCGGGCATGGTGGCTCACACCTGTTATCCCAGCACTTTGGGAGGCCGAAGCCAGAGGATCACTTGAGGTCAGGAGTTTGAGACCAGCCTGGCAAGCATGGAGAAACCCCGTCTCTACTAAGAAATACAAAAATTAGCTGGGCATGGTGGTGTGTGCCTCTAATCTCAGCTACTTGGGAGGCTGAAGCAGGAGAATCGCTTGAACCCAGGAGGCCAACCTCCAGGGCTCAAGCAATCTTCCCACCTCAACCTCCTGAGTAGCTGAGACTACAGTAGTGTGCCACCACTCCTGGCTAGTTTTTTATTTTTTGTAGAGATGGGGTCTCGCTATGTTGCCCAGGCTAGTCTTGAACTCCTGGGCTGAAGCAATCTTCTCACCTCAGGTTGCAGTGAGCCGAGATGGGACCACTGCACTCCAACCTGGGCGACAGAACAAGATTCAGTCTCAAAATGAAAAAACTAACAAACAAACCAAAAAAACAAACAACAACAACAAAAAACCAGAAAGAATTACTTAGAAAATATGTAGTTTCAACAAATGTTGCTGGGACAACTGAATATCTACATGCAACATAATAAATTTGGACTTCTACCTCAAACCATTAAAAAAATTAGCACGAAATAGATCAAATACCTAAATATAAGAACTAAAACCAGGAATCTTTGTCACTTTGGACCAGGCAACCGTTTCGTAGACATGACAAACCATAAGCAACTAAAAAAAAAACTGGACTTCATCAAAATTAAAAACCTTTGTGCACTAGGGAAAGGACACTATTAAAAAAACTGAAAGATTTCACACAGGTCCAAGATTTGCTGAAAAAGGAAAAAAAAAGAAAGAAAAAGTGAAAAGACAACCCACAGAATGAGAGAAAATATTTGTAAATCATGTATCTAATACGGCCTAGTATCCTGAATATATAAAGAACTGTTACAACTGAACTACAAAAAGGCAAATAACCCAATTAAAAATTGGACAAAGGATGTGAATAGAAATTACTACAAATAAGATATATACAGGCTGGGTGAGGTGGCTCATGCCTGTAATTCCAGAACTTTAGGAGGCCAAGGCAGGCAGACCACCTGAGGTCAGGAGTTTGAGATCAGCCTGGTCAACACGGCGAAACCCTGTCTCTACTAAAAATACAAAAATGAGCCAGGCGTGGTGGCATGCACCTGTACTCCCCGCTATTTGGGAGGCTGAGGCAGGAGAATCCCTTGAACCTGGGAGGCAGAGGTTGCAGTGAGCCGAAATCGTGCCACTGCACTGTAGCCTGGGCGACGGAGCCAGACTTCATCTCCAAATACGTGTGTGTGTGTGTGTGTGTGTGTGTGTGTGTACAAATGGCTAAGAGCCACATGAAAAGATGCTCAACATCACTGGTTATTAGGGAAATGCAAATCAAAACCTCAATAAGATACTTCACATCTACCAAGATGGCTTTAATTTTTTTTAATGGAAAATAACAAGTGTTGGCAAGGAAATGGAGAAATGGGTACCCTCCGACATTGCTTGTGGGAATGTCAGATGGTGCAGTGGCTGTGGAAAACAGTATAGTCAATTGTTTTAATTTAATGTTGTCTTGGTATCAATTTTAAATACAAGTTTAACTTTCTCATACAAGAAACAGGAATCAGTCACCCTTGACACAGTTTTCAGTTCCATACCACACCTAAAGGACTCGGGATGGTGGCCAGAGATAAGAACTTAGAGGCATCTCTCCCACCTAGAAGACTGGGCTCCCTGCAGTTCCACAGCTTCCTTTAAAATAATTTGTCGGCTGGGAGCAATGACTCACACCTGTAATCTCAGCACGCTGGGAGGCCGAGGCGGGTGGATCATTTGAGGTCAGGAGTTCGAGACCAACCTGGCCAACATGGTGAAACCCTGTCTCTACTAAAAATACAAAAAATTAGCTGGACATGGTGGCGGGCACCCGTAATCCCAGCTACTTGGGAAGCTGAGGCAGGAGAATCTCTTGAACCTAGGAGGCAGAGGTTGCAGCGAGCCAAGATTGTGCCACTGCACTCCAGCCTGGGCGACAGAGTAAGACTCTGTCTCAAAAAAAAATAATATTTTTATTATATTAAATAAATAAATAATAATAATAAATAATAAATAAAATAAAAGAATTTGCCTATGGGCCAGGCACGATGGCTCATGCCTGTAATCCCAGCACTTTGGGAGGCCAAGGTGGGTAGATCACTTGAGGTCAGGACTTCAAGACCAGCCTGGCCAACATGGCGAAACCCCAGCTCTACTAAAAATACAAAAATTAGCCAGGCATGTTGGTGCACGCCTGTAGTCTCAGCTACTTGGGAGGCTGAGGCAGGAGAATTGCTAGAATCCGGGAGACAGAGGTTGCAGTGAGCTGGGATCAGAAAGAACAAAACTCCATCTCTAAATAAATAAATAAGCCTGTGAACTTAAAGTGATCCACACCCTGTTCCCTTATATATACTGCCAGTTTCTTCTCTCTTTCTCTCTGGCCACCTGACTCTTCATTCCTGCCTTGCATGTTCCGGGGACATCTGGACTGCCTTCTAGACTCATTGTGCCTTCCCTGCCCAGGATCTGTAAGTAAAAAAATCTTTGAACCTGTTTTCTATTGTGGTAATGTGTTGGATTTGCACCTTCCATCTAAAAAACTAGGGGCTGCCTCAGGCCGGGTTTCCCCAAGGATGCGAAAGGGAACATAACGCTGGGCTCCCGGTGTCAGAGCTGGGGCATGGGTCAGACAAGAGCCACAAGGACATCTGCCAGTATAAACAAGTTTCCTGCACAAAGTTTCCCCTGGTCATGGGTGGGACAACTGAGAGTCAGGATGTCTACCAGGTAAAAGAAATATTCTAGGCCAGGTGTGGTGGCTCACACTTGTAATCCCAGCACTTTGGGAGACCGAGGTGGGAGGATCTCACGAGTCTGGGAATTTGAGACCAGCCTAGGCAACATAGTGAGACATCATTCAAAAAAAAAAAAAAAAAGAGTATTCTGTGAAAGTCACACTGTAAACACCCATATCCAGCTCCCCTTCATTTCCCATTAGGTTTAGGATTGCTAGCTGCTCTGGTACTGGAACCCAATTTTTTTTTTTTTTTTGAGATAGAGTCTTGCTCTGTTGCCCAGGCTGGAGTGCAGTGGCACTATCTCAGCTCACTGCAACCTCTGCCTCCCAGGTTCAAGTGATTCTCCTGGCTCAGCCTCCAGAGTAGCTGGGACTACAGGGGTGTGCCATCACATCCGGCTAATTTTTGAATTTTCAGTAGAGACAGGGTTTCACCATGTTGGCCAGGCTGGTCTCAAACTCCTGACCTCAAGTGATCCAACCACCTCAGCCTCACAAAATGCTGGGATTACAGGGGTGAGCCACCTTGATTTTTTTATTATTAAGTTCAACATACATTAGATTACTCTGTAAAACTGCTATAAAAGTTCCTAAATGCTTACTCTGAATTTCTGTACTTATCTTGTGGGGGAGAAGGACAAATAGCTCCCGGCTGACACCAGTGTGCTAATGGAGGACCTCCTTTGGGATTTCTTTCCCTGCTGAACAATTCCAGCCCTTTCTTTTCCACCTAGCAAGAGTCACTACCTCTTTTTCTTCTTTTATCTTACTAAATTTCTACCATAAGTAAAGCTTATTTATTTTATTATTATTTTTAGATGGATTCTCACTCTGTCACCCAGGCTGGAGTGCAGTGGTACAATCTCAGCTCACTGCAAACTCTGCCTCCTGGGTTCAAGCAATTTTCCTCCCTCGGCTTCCTGAGTAGCTGGGATTACAGGTATGCACCACCATGGCTGGCTAATTTTTGTATTTTTAGTAGAGACAGGGTTTCACCATGTTGGCCAGGCTGGTCTGGAACTCCTGACCTCAGGTGATCTGCCTGCCTCGGCTTCCCAAAGTGCTGGGATTACAGCCGTGAGCCATCACACCCAGCCTACCATAAGTAAAGTTTAAACTTTCCAAAATCCTGCATACAACTCTCAAGTACATGCAAGGGAAGACCAAGTGGCCCCTGCAAAGAAGGATTTTTTAAAATGAGAAGATTAAACATATTTAAAAGTCAAGGGGAAGAAGCCACTAAGAAGGGAGAGTGAAAGTACAGGAAAGAGAGAGTGGGCTGCTACAGCAAGCTGATGTGTGAAGAGAAATAAGAGTTAGATCCCACAATCTCAGAGCCTTCCCAAAGTTTCCTCTGGTGATTTACGACTAGGAGCTCTAACTGGGAAAATGGGGGTTTCCTGACACTTCTAAATCTTAGACTAAGACTTCCTTCCATTAAGTTTTTGGTGAGAGTCAGATATTTCACTTTAACCCTTCTTGACCTCAGAGAAATTCCCTTTTCTTTTTCCCTACTAAAGCATTTAGAAAAAGAGAGGCTGGGTGCAGTGGCTCATGCCTGTAATCCCAGCACTTTTGGAGGCCAAGGCGGATGGATCACCTGAGGTCAGGAGTTCATGACCAGCCTGGCCAACACGGCAAAACCCCATCTCTTCTAAAAGTACAAAAATTAGCATGCACCTGTAATCCCAGCTATTTGAGAGGCTAAGGCAGGAGAATTGCTTGAACCTTGGAGGCGGAGGTTGCTGTGAGCTGAGATCGCGCCACTGCACTCCAGCCTGGGCGACAGTGAGACTTTGTCTAAAAAAAAAGAAAAGAAAAAGACAGTGAGATAATGAAATAAATATGCATTATAATTTTAAAATGCAGTATTAATGCAGGGTGCTATTAAGTATGAGAGAAGTGAGGGGCACACTGAAATCAAGGGAGAATAAGAGAGATGGAACAGAAACTTTAGAGTCAAATAGATTTACGTTTAAAAAGCTAGATTCTCCCCTTCGACTTTTTTTTTCCTTTGGACTTTTCAGATTGAACAAAGTTTTATCTCATCTATGGCAGACGTCTTAATGAGGTCAGTGGGACCAATGCCACTCAATATACATTCGCCCCATGGGGAAAACCTGTTACTAACATCATACAAATATCACAGGCTTCCCCTCTGAATCTCCATTGCCTCCTGGCTCACACACAGAGGATTACATGTCCCTAGTTCTAGAAGAGACAGACTCCAGCTACAATTTCCCCTAGAAAGAGTGTCACTGGCTTCAACATCATAATGCCTCGGACTCCCCCAGCCCCTCCCCTATATGTCCAGTGAAAGCAACAACATGAAGAGCATGAAAATCCCCACATGAATGTGCCAAGCGCTGGGAGGCAGGGGAAATCTGGTAGTTTGTGATAGTGGAAAGGGGTCACTACATTGCGGTGGGATGGCGAGATTTAAACTGTCCTTTTATGACAGAATGACTTTCTCAGGTCTGGCCATTTGAGATCCTACAGCCGGATGAGTAGAGACACTAATATATTGTGAGGGAGGGCAGGGAGTGTGACCTTTTTATCTAAATAAACTTTATTGTGTGCTTACATGTGCCAGACACTGCTCTAGGAACTGTTCATGCCTTGTCTCCAAACAATGCCTTAAAGCAGGGCTGCCAGATAAAATACAGTTACATTTGAACTTGATGCCCGGTTACATTTGAATTTCAGTGAACAATATTTGGGAGATACATGCTAAAAAATTCTGTTTTCTTTCTTTCTTTTTTTTTGTTTTGTTTTGTTTTTTGAGATGGAGTTTTGCTTTTGTTTCCCAGGCTGGAGTGCAATGGAGCAATGGCAGCTCACCGCAACCTCTGCCTTCCGGGTTCAAACGATTCTCCTGCCTCAGCCTCCGGAGTATCTGGGATTACAGGCGCCGGCCACTACGCCCAGCTAATTTTTGTATTTTTAGTAAAGACGGGGTTTCTCCATGTTGGTCAGGCTGGTCCCAAACTCCTGATCTCAGGTGATCGCCCGCCTCGGCCTCCCAAAGTGCTGGGATTACAGGCGGGAGCCACAGCGCCCGGCCCTTGTTTTCTTTTTTAACTGACATCCAAACTTAATTGGGTGTCCTCCATTTTAATTTGCTAAATAAAATGTGGCAATACTACTTAAAGCTACTATCATTCCCCTTCCTCCAGGTGAGGAAATGCCCCACGACACAGCCAGAATGTGGCAGGGCCAAGAGTCAGACTCCAGACATGTGCTGAGCCATTATGCCATTGTCCCGCCTGGCCGTGCTGGGATGTGCGTGGGACGCTCTGGCCTTTGTGACAGAGGCCCTGCATCAGCGGTTTGCAAGCATGGCCGGCTCTTTATGGTTATACGGGGTCCCCATGCAGCCCTTCATAAAGGCAACGCTTGAGTTCCACCAGGCCGGAAGAAGCCATGAAACAAAAGCTATGAGAAGGCCTGGCGCGGTGGCTCACGCCTGTAATCCCAGCACTTTGGGAGGCCGAGGCGGGCGGATCACCTGAGGTCAGGAGTTCAAGACCAGCCTGGCCAACATGGCGAAACCCCTTCTCTACTACAAAAATTAGCCGGGCATGGTGGCGCGTGCCTGTCATCCAAGCTACAAAGTAGGCTGAGGCAGGAGAATCGCTTGAACCCGGGAGGCGGAGGCTGCAGTGAGCCGAGATCGCGCCACTGCACTCCAGCCTGGGCAACAGAGGCGACTCTGTCTCAAAAATAAAACACACACACACACACACACACACACACACACACACACACACACACACGGAAAACACGGCCCTGGACTCCGTGTATAGAACCTGGTGTCTCAGGGCGTTGGGCACACACGCACACACACACACACACACACGGAAAACACGGCCCTGGACTCCGAGTATAGAACCTGGTGTCTCAGGGCGTTGGGCAGAAGCAGAGGCAGGTGTCTAAGCCGGACCACTGGCTCCCTTCCGCGCCAGGCCGGTGCGCTACGAGAACCTTGTTGCCGCCTCGCTGAAGCTGGGAAAAGCAGCCGCCACACTTTGGCGAGAAAGCACGCGGAACCCACCGAACGCGCATGCGTGCAAGCCAGGGCGGGGCTAGGGCGCGCGCGCAAAAGAGGGGCTCTACCATCCGCGGAGCCACGTGCCGCGTCACATCTCACCTCCCCGCCCGGGAGCTTCCGCGAGGCTCGCCTGGCAGCTCCTGCTCCACAGCAGGCTTCCTACTTTGACGCCTCACGCGCTCTTCAGCTCTGTTTTTTCTCTGGGTCTCGCGGCTCTCCCCCTCTCCAATTACGAGTAGTGCCTTGAGCCGGGCGTTCGGAGACCGACACAGGAGGGACAGGATGGGGACAGCGGCATTAAAGGGTGGTGACTCAGGAGTTCAAGACCAGCCTGGCCAACATGACCAAACCCCGTCTCTACCAAAAATACAAAAATTAGCCAGGCATGATGGCGGACGCCTGTAATCCCACCCACTCGGGCGGCTGAGGCAGGAGAATCGCTTGAACCCGGGAGGCGGAGGTTGCAGTGAGTCGAGATAGCGCCACTGCACTCCAGCCTGGGCGACAGAGCGAGACTCCGTCTCAAAATAAAAATAAAAATAAAATAAAAATAAAGGGGGGTGGTGGTGGTGACAAGCCCCTATTACGGCCTTAGTGCGGGGTTCCCCTTGGGGCGGGAGACGTCGTCCTTCCGGGTGGGGGCGCGGACTGCAAGTCCTTTCGGGGACCGCGACACGGGACTGCATCCGCCAGCGTCCAGGGCGTAGCGCCCCCCAGGCGCTGCCTTAGTCCGTCTCTACGGGGAGTGGCGACCAGAGGACTGGGTTTTCCCCGTGCAGCTGTGCCCCGCGTTGGGGAAACTGACTTTTCAGGTAAGATCCCTTCCAAGTTCCATGGATTTCGCCTTTCCCTTTAACCTGTTCCCCAGCGTCCTCTGGTGATAGCAGATGAGGGTGATGACAGGAATACTAAAGTTCCCCATCTGCCTCGTGTTGGAAGTCTCCATGGTGTTCACCTCCCCAATGTTGCCTGCAAGTAGATAGGAGCAGAGATGGTACTTGGGGAGGTGACCGGAACTATGGCTCATAACATACAGGGCATTGGGAACTACGGCTCCTAACATACAACTCTCAGTGTGCCCCGTCTGTAGCTCCCTGTATTTCGTCTCTCCCTCCCCCTCAAAGTTCCCAAAGAGAAAAGGTGGAGGCGACAGGTGGATTGCAGCTCTCAGGAGATCCTGTGGGAAGAGGGAGCCTTCCCAGCAAGCGCCAGGCGGTGGCTTCCGCTCCCCAAGTAGCCAAGCTGCACCCCGGCCCACATGTGGCTGGAGAAAAGTGCACTGCCACCCTGCTCCCGCTTTCAAGTTATAACCACGAACCTCAAGTAGTTCTTAGTGCTCCCCCGCAGACACGCTGTTTAGGGTTTTGTTGTGTTTTTAGTCCATTCACTGCCAAACACAACTTTTCAAACCAACCGCACACTCCCATTGCCTCCCTCTAGGCTAATAAGTGCTTCTTCACTGAGAAAATCAAAGCTATCAGATGAGATTCTCTACAGACTCCCAGCACCATGCCTACCTATCTGCATCTCTGCTCATATACACTGCCTCTCCTCTCTTGCCACAAATGAACTAACCGTGTTCTTATCTAAAGTCCATTCAGCAATTAGGCACTAGATTCCACCCCCTTTTATCTGTCCAGTTTTTGTTTGTTTGTTTAGACGGAGTCTTGCTCTGTAGCCCAGGCTGGAGTGCAGTGGTGCGATCTCGGCTCACTGCAACCTCTGCTTCCCGGGTTCAAGTGATCCTCCCACCTCAGCCTCCAGAGTAGCTGGGACTACAGGCATGTGCCACCACACCCAGCTAACTTTTGTATTTTTAGTAGAAACGTGGTTTCACCATGTTGGCCAGGCTGGTCTCAAACTCCTGACCTCAAGTGGTCCACCTGCCTCGGCCTCCCAAAGTGCTGGGATTACAGGTGTGAGCCAGCATGCCCAGCCAAAAGCAGGAGTTCTGTCCAGTTCTTGACTCCAGCAATTCCCTCACCTTGAAAACAAACAACACACACACGCTCGCGCGCACACACACACACACACACACACACACTTTAAAAAATTCCCCTACTCCCATCAACCACTGCTCCATTCCAGGCAGAACTCATAGAAAGTATTATCTATATTTCCTGCCTCTAATTTCTCTTTTCTTGTCCTCTATTGAACCCATTCCAATTACACTTCAGCATCTGTCACTACCAGAACTGTCCTTGTCAAGGTTACCAACAATCATCTTGCTAAATTTAATGATTTTCGATTGTTATTCTACCTGACCTGTTGGCAGCACTTAACACAAATAATCACCCCCTCCTCCTTAATACACTTTCTTCACTTAGTTTCCTTGACATCACGCATTCTTGGTTTTCTTTCTACCTCATTAGCCTCTCCTTCTCCATCTTCTGTACTGATTCTTCCACTTTTCTTTAGCCTGTTAATATCGATGCTCCTCCGAACTCAATCGTTGTTCCTCTTCCTTATCCACACTCCCTTGGTCATCTCATCCAGTCTCATGGCTTTAGGTATCTTCTCATCTGGGGTTCATAATATGGCCCCTTGTTACTTTTTTTTTTTTTTTTTGAGACACAGTCTTCACTCTGTCACCCAGGCTGGAGTGCAGTGGTGCAATCTCAGCTCAGCGCAACCTCCTCCTCCCAGGTTCAAGCAATTCTGCCTCAGCCTCCCAAGTAGCTGAGATTACAAGCGCCCGCCACCATGCCTGGCTAATTTTTGTATTTTCAGTAGAGACGGGGTTTCACCATGTTGGCCACACGGGTCTCGAACCCCTGACCTTCAGTGATCCGCCCGCCTCGGCTTCCCAAAGTGCTGGGATTACAGGTGTTAGCCATCGCGCCCAGCCTACTTTCTGATCTCATTTTCTGTTACTCTCCTCTTCACTCAATTTGCTGCAGGTATACTGGCGTTTTTGCTGTTCTTCAAACCTGCCAGGCACCTCATTGGTATCAATGTTTGCCACATTTATAACTCTAGCTCATACCTTTCCCCTCAACTCCGGAGTCATATATCCAATTGCCTATTAGACAAAGTAAACATCTAATAGGCCTCTTAATCTCGATTTGTCCAAAACTGAATTTATGAGTTCCTAATCTTCCTTCCAGTATCCACTTCCTTGTTAATCTGCCCCAACTCGATTGTACCTCCAACCTTCCAACTGTTCAAGCCAAAAAACCCTGAAGTCATCATTAACTCTTCCTTTTCGCTCATACCCGCACCCAGTCTTATCAGTAAATCCTTATGGCTCATCCTCCAAATAGATCCAGATCTGCCCAATAGTCCTCTTTCCCCTAGATTACTGTAGCAGACTCTTCATTCATTCCGCTGCTTCCACTCCTCTTCCCTGCATTTCTGCCTACCTCACTGCAATCTATTCTCTACATAGCAATCAAAGTGCTTTTTAAAAATGTAAGACTGCAACACTCCTCGGCTCAAACTCTCCCATGGTTTCCATCTCATGCAGAGTAAAAGCCAAGACCTTAAAATGGTTCCAAAGTCCTAACATAATCTGGCCCCGTTACTCCAGGAACACTGGCCTTTTTGCTGTTTTCCAAACCTGCCAGGTACCTTATTGCCATTGTTTTGCCATTGTAGATAAGCGTATTTATTTATTTATTTTATATATATATATTTTGAGACAGAGTTTCATTCTTGTTGCCCAGGCTGGAGTGTAATGGTGCAGTCTCGGCTCACTGCAACCTCTGCCTCCGGGGTTCAAGCGATTCTCCTGCCTCAGCCTCCCAAGTAGCTGGGATTCCAGGCATGCGCCACCACGCCCGGCTAATTTTGTATTTTTAGTAGAGACGGGGTTTCTCCATGTTGGTCAAGCTGGTCTCAAACTCCCAACCTCATGTGATCTGCCCGCCTTGGCCTCCCAAAGTGCTGGGATTACAGGCATGAGCCACAGCGCCCAGCCATAATAAGCTTTTGATTTGCTTGTAACCAATAAAAAATGTTTTTAAAAAAATCAGCCAGGCACAATGGCATACACCTGTAATCCCAGCATTGAACCCAGGAGGTTGAGGTGGCAGTGAGCATGATTGACTGTGCCACTGCACTCCAGCATGGATGACAGACCAAAACCCTGTCTCAAAACAAACAAACAAAAAAATCTAATCTGTAAGGAGCAGGAGAAATAGGATTTTTTTTTTTTGAGACAGAGTCTCGCCCTGTTGTCCAGGTTGTAGTGCAATGGCGTGACCTCGGCTCACTGCAACCTCTACCTCCCGAGTTCAAGCGATTCTCCTGCCTCAGCCTCCTGAGTAGCTGGGATTACAGGTGCACCCCACCACACCTGGCTAATTTTTTGTATCTTTAGTAGAGACAGGGTTTCACCATGTTGGCCAGGCTGGGTTGGCCAGGCTGGTCTCGAACTCCTGACCTCGTGATCCACCCGCCTCAGCTTCCCAAAGTGCTGAGATTACAGGTGTGAGCCACTGTGCCCAGCTGAGAAATAGAATTTTTTAAATGTATGTGGTATATATTTATTGGTATTAAAGTTTTATAATTAGCCGAAAGTTGAAGCTATTGATATTAAAGGTTCAGTGGCTTTATATGCTATCTATTTATTGTATATACCATTTATTGGAATTAAGGTTCTATAATTAGCTAAAGGTTGATAGTATTGTTTAGATCCTTGGAATCTTTTCTTTCTCTGATTAAATCTCTCAACCATTTATTTCTCTCTGCCTTTCTGTTAAAATATCCAAAAGCAGGCCAGGTGTGGTGGCTCACACCTGTAATCCCAGCACTTTGAGAGGCTGAGGCAAGTGGATCATTTGAGATCAGGAGTTTGAGACCAGCCTGGCCAACATGGTGAAACCCCGTCTCTACTGAAAATACAAAAATTAGATGGGTGTGGCTGGGCATGGTGGCTCACGCCTGTAATCCCAGCACTTTGAGAGGCTGAGGCAAGTGGATCATTTGAGGTCAGGAGTTTGAGACCAGCCTGGCCAACATGGTGAAACCCCGTCTCTACTGAAAATACAAAAATTAGATGGGTGTGGCTGGGCATGGTGGCTCACGCCTGTAATCCCAGCTCTTTGGGAGGCCGAGGTGGGTGGATTATGAGGTTAGGAGTTCGAGACCAGCCTGGTCAACATAGTGAAACCCCATCTCTACTAAAAATACAAAAATTAGCCAGGCAGGATGGCAGGTGCCTGTAATCCCAGCTACTTGGGAGGCTGAGGCAGGAGAATCACTTGAACCTGCGAGGCAGAGATTGCCGTCAGCTAAGATCACGCCACTGCACCACTCCAGCCTGGATGACAGAGAAAGACTCCATCTTAGGAAAAAAAAAAAAAAGTGTTACAATTTCTTATTGAGTATTCAAATTTCCAACAATCTGTTTCTCCTTATGGTTTTGTCACTTTGCTATATTTTAGGCAGGATTGTTAGCTGCCTGTTTAAGATTAACATTTTTCCTTCTGTTGTACTTTTTATTAGATTTTTCTTTGTCCTTTATTATTTTTTATATTTTTATACATATATCATAGTTGTACATATTTGGGGGGGTACATGTGCTATTTCGATACCTGTAAACAATGTGGAACTATCAAGTCAGGGTAATTGGGATACCCATCACATCAACCATCTGTCATTTCTTTTCTTTTCTTTCTTTTTGAGACAGAGTCTCACTCTGTTGCCCACGCTGGAGTGCAGTGGTGCAATCTCGGCTCACTGCAACCTCTACCTCCAGGGTTCAAGCAATTCTGCATCCACCTCCACCTAGTACCTGGGATTACAGGCGCATGCGCCACCATGCCCGGCTTATTTTTGTATTTTTAGTAGAGAGGGGGTTTCACCATGTTGGCCAGGCTGGTCTTGAACTCCTGACCTCAGGTGATCCACCCACCTCAGCCTCCCAAAGTGCTGGGATTACAGGCGTGAGCCACCTTGCCAGGCCGATTTGTCTTTTCTTTGTGTTGAAAACATTACAGTTCTTCTCTTCTATTTTGAAATATATAATAATTGTTCACTATAATTTCCCTACTGTACTATCGAATATTAGATTATTCCTTCTATATAACTGTAGTTTTGTACACATTAACCAACCAACTTCTCTTTATGTACCCTCTCTCCCCTTCCCTTCCCAGTCTTTGGTAACCACCATTTTACTCTGTTTTATCTTGACTTTAAATTTTGTTTTGTGAGCTAGTAGGACTGCTACTTTAGGTGTCTTTTAATTCATATTTATGTAGCATATAATTTTACTTCCTTTTATTTTCAAGCTTTCTTTTTATTTTAAATGTATTCTTCCTTGACAACCTACTATTGGACCTTGATTTTTTTAATCCAGTCTGAAAGTCTCTGCCTTTTAAAGGGTAAGTTTGGCTGGACGTGGTGGCTCATGGTGGCTAGCCAACATGGTGAAACCCCGTCTCTACCAAAAATATACAAAAATTAGCCAGGTGTGGTGGTGCATGCCTGAAGTCCCAGCTACTCGGGAGACTGAGGTGGGAGAATCCCTTGAACCTGGAAGGCAGAAGTTGCAGTGAGCTAAGATCATGCCACTGCACTCCAGGCTGGGTGATGCCCAGCCCCCTATTTATATCTTAAATTTATCACTATTTGTACCTTCTGTGTCAGTCTCGATCCACTTAAGAAATATAAAACACACAGTGGGCTAAACAAAAGAAATTTAATATAAAAAGTTTTTAAATTCTGATCAAATAATGATTACAGGCCGGGCGCGGTGGCTTACAGCGTAATCCCAGCACTTTGGGAGGCTGAGGCGGGCAGATCACCTGAGGTCAGGAGTTCGAGACCAGCCTGGCCAACATGGTGAAACCCCGTCTCTACTAAAAATACAAAAATTAATTGGGCGTGGTGGCAGACACCTGTAATCCCAGTTTCTCGGGAGACTGAGGCAGGAGAATCACTTGAACCCGGGAGGCGGAGGTTGCAGTGAGCCGAGATGATGCCATTGCACTCCAGCCTGGGTGACAGAGCAAGTCTCAAAAAAAAAAAAAAATTACAAGCTATAAGGAAACTCCATATGGCAACCTAGGACTAAGGGAGAATACTCAAAGAAGGACAAACTTGGAAAAGGGCTCCCTCCCCAAAGCTGGAGTTCAGACGTAACTGGAGAAGACAAAGCCCATTAGCCAAGCACCGTGGCTCATGCCTGCAGTTCCAGGTACTCAGGAGGCTGAGGCTGCAGTGAGCCGTGATCATGCCACTATACTCCAGCCTGGACAACAGAGCAAGACCATGTCTCCCCCCCAGAAAAAAATAATAAGGAAGAAGAAGAAAAAGAAGAAGGAGGAGGAGGAGGAAGGAGGAGGGGGGGAGGGAGGAAGGAGGAGAAGAAGGAGGAAAAAAGAAGAAGAAAAGAAGAAGGAGAAGAAGGAGGAGAAAAGAAAAGAAGAAGGAGGAGGAGGAGAAGGAGGAGGAAAGAAGAAGAAAGAAGAAAGAAGAAGAAGGAGGAGGAGGAGAAGGAGAAGAAGGAGGAAGAGGAGGAGGGGTGGGGAAAGGAGGAAGAGGGAAGCAGAAGGAAGCAGGAAAAGTTTGCCAGTTTTCCCAGGCTGGAGCTGGTCTGCAGTTTCTGAGCAAACAGAAAGCAACCATCCAGAGTGCAGGCAAAGCACAGACAATCAGCGACCTGTGGCATGGGTGTGCGGAAGAAGCAGAGACGTCTGGGGCACTGGTTTTCCATATTAATGCAGGAAGGTAATTGTAAGGCCACACCAAAGCTGCAAGGTCACCGAGACACCAGACATTCTGAGAACATGGCTGTGGCAGAGCTCTATTGGATGTTCTCTCCCTAACACCCACCATGCAGCAGCCAGGAACAGCAGGAGAGCCCCTTCTTCTGTAGCGTCCTTCCAGAGCCCCCAGTGACTCTCACAAGGATCTCACATTGTGCTCACTGTAGAGATGCTTAAAGGAATTCTGTCCATTATGGCAGAGCATATGTTAAAGGGTGAATTTGGAGCTGAGAGACAATAATTTTTTTTTTATTTTATGTATTTCTTTATTTTTATTTTTTGGAGACAAGAGTTTTACATTGTTACCCAGGCTGGAGTGCAGTGGTGTGATCTCAGCTCACTGCAACCTCTGCTTCCCAGGTCCAAGTGATTCTCCTGCCTCAGCCTCCTGAGTAGCTGGGATTACACGTGCCCACCACCCACCTGGCTAACTTTTGTATTTTTAGTAGAGATGGGGTTTCACCATGTTGGCCAGGCTGGTCTCAAACTCCTGACCTCAAGTGATCCACCCACCTCAACCTCCAAAAGTGCTGGGATTACAGGTGTGAGCCACCGTGCCGGGTCTGAGAGGCAGTAAATTGACAACATCATCTCTAACAGGACAAGTACTTTACCATGATCCTCATGTCCCTCTGATCTTCTCCCATCCTTGTCCCCTGCATTCATATTGATATTGTCCAGAATTTTATTTTAGAGTTATGAATGTTCTCTTTATTTCATTAGATCCTAGCCTTATTAGTATAGCAATAACAAGGAACAGTTACCAAAATAATTACCAAAATAAATCACCCTTTCTTTCCATTTTTTGTTTTTTTGTTGTTACTGTTGTTGACACGGAGTCTCACTCTGTCACCCAGGCTGGATTGCAGTGGTGTGATCTAGGCTCACTGCAACCTCAGCCTCCCAGGTTCAAGTGATTCTCATGCCTCAGCCTCCCGAGTAGCTGGGATTACATGTGCTCATCACCACGCCCATCTAATTTTTGTCTTTTTAGTAGAGACGGGTTTCACCATGTTAGCCAAGCTGGTCTCGAACTCCTGACCTCAAGAAATCAGCCTGCCTTGGCCTCCCAAAGTGCTGGGATTACAGGCATGAGTCACCGCGTCTGGCCTCTTTCCATTTTTCTTGCAGCATCTGTAGGATTTCTCTTTCTCTCTGTCTCTCTCTCTCTCTCTTTTTTTTTTTTTTTTTTTTTTTTTGGCCCTTCCTCCAAAACTTTTTCCAAATGGGCCTCTATGTGGCAATCTTTGTGAGGCCTCGTGAGCTTGAAGTTATTTTTTTTTCAGGTTTTAAAAATAACTTTTATTGGCTGGGTGCGGTGGCTCATGCCTGTAATCCCAGCACTTTGGGAGGGCTGAGGCAGGTGGATCACGAGGTCAGAAGTTCGAGACCAGCCTGGTCAACATGGTGAAACCCCGTCTCTACTAAATATACAAAAAATTAGCTGGAGGTGGTGGCTGGCGCCTGTAGTCCGAGCTACTCAGGAGGCTGAGGCAAAAGAATCGCTTGAACCCGGGAGGCGGAGGTTGCAGTGAGCCAAGATCATGCCACTGTACTCCGGCCTGGGCGACAGATCTAGCTAGACTTTGTCTCAAAATAAATAAATAAATAAATAAATAAATAAAACTTTTATTTTTTTAAAGTTAATGTGTGCATTATAGGAAACCGAAAAACACAAGAAGCAAAGAACAAAATCATCCACAATCACAAGCACTTTACAGTTTGACGTGTCCTTCTAGGCCCTATGTGTGTATAGACACATTTAATTTTATGGGATTGAGATCGTTCAGTGTGTATCATGCTTTTTCACACATCATGAATATTTATCAATTCAAAATCCCCAAGCTATTTGAGTATTTTGATAACCAAGAATACACTACACCAGCTCAATCTGTTAGAAAAAATGTAATCCTGTCTTTCTTGGGACAAAAATTTCATAGAAGACAAAAATGGCAACAAGCCTGTAGATGAAAGCATTGGCAGAGTTCAATTAAAATACTGCATTCCCTTAACGCTCAATTTAAATGAAGTTATTTTTTGTAAAGTCTTCATTGATTGACAATTCAGTTGTAAATTTCTTGGTTCACAATTCTTCCCCTTCAATATTTTACTTCCTGGTCTATTTGCATCCAGGGTTGCTACAAAGAAATTTGATGTCAGTTTGAACCTTGTTCCTTTGCAGATAATCTGATCTTTCTCTCTAGAAGCCTCTCTCTTTCATTCCCTCTCCTTCCCTTTCTATATATCTATATATCCATGTATCAGCTTTCTCAGCCTATTTGCATGCACGTGGGCCAAATATGGCTATTCCAGCCCAATATTACAGTTCCTCAGTTCAAGCAGCCAGCAGGGTTTGACCAGATGCTCTCAGTTTTAGTTCCAAATTCCTTGAAAGGAGAAGCTGATTGACTTAGCTTGGATCTGGTATACACTCTGGGTCTAATTAACCATGACCAAAAGGAGGGTCATGGCTGCTAGGCTCACTCCTCTGGGGGAAGGGACAAATCTTATAGAAGAGAGAATAGTGTGGTGTTGATGATTCTCTCCCTTGTTCAGAGGCCAGATTTATACCTGGCTCCTGTGCTTCCTGTCCAGCTACTGGTATGCAGTTGTACTGAGTGATGGCCCCTCTGAACATGGGTTTCTGTTCCCTGGACTCACTAACTCTCACAACTTTCACTTTTACTCCACATCAGCCACCCACACCCTGGAATGTATTACTCAGAATGATTTCCCTCTGAAAATGTATGTATGTATGTATGTATGTATGTATGTATTTACTTATTTATTTATTTATTTATTTATTGAGGCAAGGTCTCACTCTGTCACTCAGGCTGGAGTGCAGTGGCATGATCACAGTTCACTGCAGCCTCCAACTCCTGGGCTCAGGTGATCCTCCCACCCCAGCCTCCTGAGTAGCTGGGACCACAAACATGTACCGCCACGCCAAGCTAGTTTTTGTATTTTTTTTTTTTTTATAGAGATGGGTTTTGCCATGTTGCCCAGGCTAGTCTTGAACTCTTGGACTCAAGCAATCCACCTGCCTCAGCCTCCCAAAGTGCTGGGATTAGAGGTGTGAACCACTGCACCCAGGCCCCTCTGAAATTTTAAATTCAAGCTTCCCACTTCAAAAAATTTTTTTGAAACACTTTGTTTCCCAGGCTGGAGTACGGTGGCACAATCACTGCTCACTGCAGCCTGGACCTCCAGGCTCAGGCAGTCTTGCCTCAGCTTCCCAAATAGCTGGGACTACAGGCACGTGCCACCACGCCCCGCTAATGTTTGTATTTTTGGTAGAGATGGAGCTTTGCTGTTGCCCAAGCTGATACTGAACGCCTGGGCTCAAGCAATCTGCCTGCCCCGGCCTCCCAAAGTGCTGCAAGCTTCCAATTTTTTGACCATAACCACAAGCGACCCTTCTGTCACAGCCTCCCAAGTAGATGAGACTACAGGCACATGCTACCACACCTTTCTAACTGAGGTCTCTCCTTATCCAAGTCTAAACTTGTTTTGAATTGACAACATTCACTGCTCTTGCACTTTGCAGGCTTCCTACACTCCTGGAGAATATTGTACTCCTTGGAGATCATTGCCCTACAAAAATCAAGTTTCTTCTTATTCCCTTCACACTCCCAGATAGTAACTTTTTACTTCACTCTAAAAATAGAATGTGGGTCAGATCCAGTGGCTCACACCTGTAATCACCAGCACTTTGGGTGGCTGAGGCAGGAGGATTGCTTGAGGCCAGGGGTTTGAGACCAGCCTGGTAAACATGGCGAGACCCTGTCTCTGTAAAAATAGAAAAACATAGCCGAGCATGGTGGTGCACGCTTGTAGTCCCAGCTACTCGAGAAGCTGACGTGGAAGGATCACAGGAGTTCAAGGGTGTAGTGAGCTATGATCACGGCACTGCACTCCAGTCTGGGTGATAGAGCAAGACCCTGACAAGAAACAAAAGAAAAGAAAAGAAGAAAGAAAAGAAAGAAGGAAAGAAAGAAGGAAGGGAGGGAGGGAGGGAAAGGGAGAAGGGAGAAGGGAGGAAGGAAGGAAGGAAAGAAGGAAGGAAGGAAAGAGAGAGAGACAAAGAAAAGAAAGAAAGAAAAAGAAAAAAGAAAGAAAAAGGAAAGAAAAAGAAAGAAAGAAGGGGTGGCTTGGGAAAAAATAGAATGTATTAGTTGGGAACTTGCTTAACTTGTGACAACTAAAATGAGTGATTGAGGCATAAGTCTCAAATCATGGAGGTTTATTGAGCCATCTTGAGAATCAGTAAACATGAGTCACAGAAACATCTGTGGCTGTTTGGAGAATCTCCAAAGAGCCTACGAAGAGGTTCTCAGGAGGTTTAGTGTTTATACGTTTTCCTTAAAGGCGGAGGCGGGGGAGGCCCACAGTAAGACAAATGATTACATAATTGTGAGACTTTAGTTAGTGCCCAGTAAATCTACATTTTACATAAGACAAGGTGTACATTTGAAGAAAAGGGGAATAGGAAGCATGTCTCAGGAAGGGGTGAAGGAAGCATGTCTCAGGAAGGGGTGAAGAAATCAAAAAGGATTACTCTTGTCTTTGTTCTGTACCAGGTGAGATAAGCCAGTAGTCTTTTGAAAGGGCTGGTTTAGGGCCAGATGCAGTGGCTCATGCCTGTAATCCCAAAAATTTGGGAGGGCAACGTGGGCAGATCACTTGAGCCCAAGAGTCCAAGACCAGCCTGGGCAACATGGCGAAACCCTGTCTCTACTAAAGATACAAAGAAACTAGCCAGGAGGCTGAGGTGGGAAGATCACCTGAGCCAGGGAGGTCAAGGCCACAGTGAGCCATGATTGTGCCACTGCCCTTCAACCTAAGCAACAGAGGGAGACCTTGTCTCAAAAAATGGGGGGAAGCAGGGAGTTCTGTTTAGCCCTTAGGGAAGAAAGGCTAATGACTGGTAGTGAAGGAGGGGGTATAACAAGGCCTCTCTGATCTCCCATCTTATTATGGCCATTAACTCAGCTTCCAAGGTTTCTGTGGGGTTCCCTTGGCCAAGATGGGGTCCATTCAGTCCATTGGAGACTAGAATTTTATTTTTATTTCTCATTTGTCACAGCTACAAACTTTCCTATCTTTTCTTATTCCCCCATGAACCCTGAAAATTTGGGACAGGTCTCAGTTAATTTAGAAAGTTTATGTTGCCAAGGTTGAGGACACGTGCCCGTGACATAGCCTCAGGAATTCCTGACAACATGTGCCCAAGGTGTCGAGGCACAGATTGGTTTTATATGTTTTAGGGAGATGAAACATCAATCAATATATGTAAGAAGTACATTGGTTCTGGCTGAGCGCGGTGGCTCATGCCTGTAATCCCAGCACTTTGGGAGGCTAAGGCGGGTGGATCACCTGAGGTCAGGAGTTCAAGACCAGCCTGGCCAAGATGGTGAAACCCCGTCTCTACTAAAAATACAAAAATTAGCCAGGTGTGGTGGCGGGCGTCTGTAATCTACTCAGGAGGCTAAGGCAGAGAATCGCTTGAACCTGGGAGGTGGAGGTTGCAGTGAGCCAAGATGGCACCACGGCACTCCAGCCTGGGTGACAGAGTGAGACTCCATCTCAAAAAAAAAAAAAAAAAAAAAGTACATTGGTTCCCTCCAGAAAGATGGGAACAACTCAAGCAGGGAGGGGACTTCCAGGTCACAGGTAGGTGAGAGACAAATGGTGGCATTCTTTTGAGTTTCTGATAAGCCTTTTCAAAGGAGGCAATCAGAATATGCATCTATCTCAGTAAGCAAAGGGATGACTTTGAATAGAATGGGAGGCAGGTTTGCCCTGAGGAGTTCCCAGCTTGAATTTTCCCTTTAGCTTAGTGATTTTGGGGGCCCAAGATTTTTTCCTTTCACACCCCTCACTATGCTGGAAAGGTACATCCCTGTCCCCTTGTCCAAAGCTAATTCTTCCACCTGGAGTCTGGACCCTATTCTCTCTTGGTTTATCAGGGACCTGGCTTATCCCAGTATTCCCCTGTTCATCCTACGCCTTCAAGCTTACCATCTCCATGATTTGGCCATGTCAGCATGACAAACATGACAGAGCAGGAGTATCACCACCTTGGACAAGCACTGTTGTTTTAAGTTCACCTTGATTAAAAACTGCCTAAATCCAAAGGGCATCAGCCTAATGGCTAAGGTCAGCATGACCATAAACCACAAATAACATCTCCGACCAGACACATTCCAGACTCCTCCCTGACCAGAGACATGCCAGCCCCGAGATAACCTCCCTGCCAGCTGGAGAGATGTCAGCCCCAAGATAACCTCCCCTCCAACTAGAGACATTCCAACCCCACCATAAACTTCTCCCTGACACAGAAACATTCCAAGCTCTCTCACCAATAAACACTTAGTCTGTAATAGAGCACGCTCCTGACTGAAATCAGCCAGAAGCCCCTCTCAGGTTTATTGCTCCAAAATAAACCTGTCTTGACTGTTGAGCGCTTTTCATGTTTCTTCCCTCTCTAACTCTTTGTAGAGTTAAGGAAAGTCCTTTAACTTTCTTTGCTTAAGTGCTTAAGTATCTCCTGTTGACAAAAAGAGTCAAATTCTGTAAAATATTTGCAGAGATTTATTCTGAGCCAGATACAGTGACCATGGCCAGTGTTACATCCTCAGGAGGTCCTGACAACATGCACCCAAGGTGCCCGGGCTGCAGCTTGATTTTATACATTTTAGGGAGACATAAGGCATCAATCAATACATACAAGATGTAGATTGGTTTGATCTGGGAAGACTGGACAACTGGAAGTGGGGTGTGTCCAGGTCATAGGTGGATTCAAAATTTTCTAAATGGCAGTTGGTTGACTTTATCTAGGCCAGGCATGGTGGCTCATGCCTGTAATCCCAGCACTTTGGAAGGCCGAAGTGGGTGAATCACCTGAGGTCAGGAGTTCGAGACCAGCCTGACCAGTATGGTGAAACCCCGTCTCTACTAAAAATACAAACATTAGCTGGGTGTGGTGGTAAGCACCTATAACCCCAGCTACTTGGGAGGCTGAGGCTAGAGAATTGCTTGAACCTGGGAGGTGGAGGTTGTAGTGAGCCGAGATTGCACCACTGCACTCCAGCCTGGGTGATAGAGGGAGACTCTATCTCAAAAAAAAAAAAGACCTGGAATCAATAGAAGGAGTGTCTGGGTTAAGATAAGGGGTTGTGGAGACCAAGGTTCTTACTATGCAGATGAAGTGTCCAGGTAGCAGGTTTCAGAGATAATAGATTATACATGTTTATTATGAGACTTAGAAAGGTGCCAGACTCTTAATTAATTCTCTCATTCTCTCCTGGATCAGGAAAAAGACCTGGAAAGGGAAGGGGATTCTCTACAAATGTTGATTTTCCCCACAAGAGTCAGCTTTGCAGGGCCATTTCAAAATGTGTCAAAGAAATATATTTTGGAACAAAATACTTCCATTTCTTTCAGGGCCTCCTATCTGTCATGTTGGTATCTTATTGCTACAAAAAGTATGTTTTCTCAGTCTTAAGGTCTCTGTTTCACTGTTCATGCTGGTCAGCTGTGCCTGAATTCCAAAGGGAAGAAGGTATAATGAGACATGTCCAACCACCCAGTCCCATCATTGCCGGAACTAGTGTTTCAGGTTTACCTTAGAATGCCCTTGGCCAAGAAGAGGGGTCCATTCAGTTGTCTGGGGGGCTTAGAGTTTTATTTTTGGTTTCCACTCCCATATTGAAATCTTCTCACCTGGCCGGGCATGGTGGCTCACACCTATAATTCCAACACTTTGGGAGGCTGAGGTGGGCAGATCAGCTGAGGTCAGGAGTTTGAGACTAGTCTGACCAACATGGTAAAATCCCGTCTCTACTAAAAATACAAAAATTAGCCTGGCATGGTGGTGCATGCCTGTAATCCCAGTTACTTGGTAGGCTGAGGCAGGAGAATTGCTTGAACCTGGGAGGTGGAGGTTGCAGTGAGCCAATATCACACCACTGGACTCCAGCCTGGATGACAGAGTGAGAGTCCGTCTCAAAAAAAAAAAAAAAAAATTCTCCCCACCTGACCTTATGGGCTGCTGCTTTCTCTCCTCCTCCCACTTCCTGGTCAATCAAGTTTACATTGTCTTTTCTTCTTACCATCCATGGTGAGAAGGTGTGTTAGTGAAGCAGCCTTGTAGTCTGGAGTAACACCCAAGGTTCCTTGTCTCACAGCCACAGGAACAAGGATGCAGACACACAAAGAGTGAAGTTGAGAGTGGAAGTTTACTAAGCGAAAGAAAGAAAATAGCTCTCTGATGCAGAGAGGGGTCCTGGAAAAATGGGTTGCCAGATACATAGTGAAACGCAGGGGTTTTATAGGTGATCTGGTGAGAAGACGGTGTCTGATTTACATAGGGCATGAAAAACTGATTGGATCAGGTGTGCCATTGGCATAGGCGTGAATCTTTGGTAACCCCAGCCTGATCTTTTATCATGCAGGTGGGTTCTCTGCCTGGCCTGTGCTATGTTGCCCATTTCTTTATTGCTGTACAGGTGGTAACAAAAAAAGGGAAGATGGAGCCTCCATGTTGGACATGCCTGGCCCCAGATAGCCCTTTTCTGTTGGCACTGCTGCTGGCATTCCCCCATGCAAGCTTCTAGCTTCCTTATTTATGTTTGCAGCTCGATTTTTCAAGCTGCTCTTTGTTTAGAAAAGAAATGATTTGGGGGCTGCTTTTTGTTAGAAAAGAAATTCTGCCGAGGACTCTTTTGCCCTCACTACCTCCCTAAATAATTTCTTTCTACCTCCGGTATCATTAGGACTTGGGGAATGTATCTGAGTCATGGGGCACTCTTCCACCCATTACAGTCTAGCTTCAACCCTCATTACTCACTGAATTGGCTTTGGTCAAGGTCGTCACAATCTCCTTGTTGCTAAATCCAGTGAAGCCCCATCAGTCCTTTTCTCTGCAGTAGCTGACCCTACTGGCCACTCTCTCCTTGAAGCACTCCTCTTCCTTTGGCTTCTCTGGTCCTACACTTTCTCATTGTTCTTCAGCCTCTCTAGCCTTTCCCTCAAAGTCTCTGTCAATGCTCTGTGATTATTTTTGTGTTTCTGCTGGTTTGGTTTCCTGAGCACAGGAGAACTTGCTTAGATGTGCTAGAAAATGTTTCCTTTTCTCCAGACCCGTTTGATCGTCACATGCCAATGGTGTTAAACTTGGAGCCGTCTGCTCCCATTCAAAGGATAATAAAACTGGCCAGGCGCAGTGGCTCACGTCTGTAATTCCAACACTTTGGGAGGCCGAGGCAGGTGGATCATTGGGTCAGGAGATCGAGACCATCCTGGCTAACACGGTGAAACCCCATCTCTACTAAAAAAATACAAAAAAATTAGCCGGGTGCGGTGGCGGGTGCCTGTAGTCCCAGCTACTCGGGAGGCTGAGGCAGGAGAATGGTGTGAACCTGGGAGGTGGAGCTTGCAGTGAGCAGATTGTACCACTGCACTCCAGCCTGGGCGAGAGAGCAAGGATAATAAAACTTATCTTGGCTGAGTGTGGTAGCTCTTGCCTGTAATCTCGGCACTTTGGGAGGCCAAGGCAGTCAGACTGCTTGAGTCCAGGAGTTCAAGAGCAGACTGGGCAACATGCTGAAAACCCATCTCTACAAAAAAATGCAAAAATTAGCCAGGCATGATGGTGCATGCCTGTAGTCCCAGCTACTTGGGAGGCTGAAGTAGGTGTGGTTAGCACTTTAGGGAATGTATCTGAGACACACAGCAACAAAATATGTTAGTGGTGGTGAATCCATAGGGTCTGTAGCAACCTCAATTCTTGCCTCCTCAGAAGAATTCGACCGAGGGGCATAAGGCAGGGTGAGAGACTGAGGCACATTGTAAAGGAGAAGTGAAAATTAATTAAAAAGCTTTAAAGGCTGGGTGCGGTGGCTCACACCTGTAATCCCAGCACTTTGGGAGGCTGAGGAGGGCAGATCACGAGATCAAGAGATTGAGACCAGCCTGGCCAACATGGTGAAACCCTGTCTCTACTAAAAATAAAAAAATTAGCCAGGCGTGGTGGCATGTGCCTGTAGTCCCAGCTACTCAGGAGGCTGAGGCAGCAGAATCACTTGAACTCGGGAGGCGGAGGTTGCAGTGAGCCAAGATCGTGCCACTGCACTCCAGCCTGGGCAACAGAGTGAGACTCCGTCTCAAAAAAAAAAAAAAAGCTTTAGAGCTGGAAAGAAAGGAAATAAAATACACTTGGAGGAGGTCCAAGCAGGTGGAGATCAGGTGTGTGGTTTAACCCTGGACTTGGGATTTTATACGGACTTGGAGGTTTATCCATTAATATGCTTCTGGGGGGTGGCATTCCTTCCCTGATTCTTTGCTTGGGGTGGGCTGTCCACTTGTGGCCAGCACTTGGGAGGGGGTGCATGCGCAGTGTGTTTACCGAAGATGTACACATGCCCACTTGAAGCATTTTTCCCTTACTAGTCAAGTGTTCTTAGAAGAAGGTCATATACCAGTTAAACACTGCCATTTTGCCTCTTAGTGCACATGCTGGAGCCCACTTGCCCAAGTCCTAAGATCTTATAGGGAAGCTGCTGATCAGCAGTTCCAGGAGTTTTCTATCTATTGGGATACTGCCTTTCCCTGGTGCCGACTGTGACCAATTATTATTTTAGAGAGATTTTTGGGGCAGGGCACAGGGGACACGGACTAGCTACCTACTATAACAGGTGGATCCCTTGAGCCCAGGGAGGTTGAGGTTGCAGTGAGCTGTGAGTGCACCACTGAAATCCAGCCTAGGTGACAGAGTGAGACCCTATGTCAAAAGACAATAACAACAGGCCGGGCGTGGTGGCTCACACCTGTAATCCCAGCACTTTGGGAGGCCGAAGTGGGTGGATCACAAGGTCAAGAGATTGAGACCATCCTGGTCAACATGGTGAAACCCCGTCTCTACTAAAAATACAAAAATTAGCTGGGCGTGGTGGCACGCGCCTGTAGTCCTAGCTACTCAGGAGGCTGAGGCAGGAGAATCGCTTCAACTCGGGAGGAGGAGGTTTCAGTGAGCCGAGATCACGCCACTGCACTCCAGCCTAGCAACAGAGTGAGACTCCCTCTTAAAAAACAACAACAACAAACAAACAAAAACTTATTTCAGGGAGAAATGCTTGCATTCCAAGGTAGGGACTCTCCGTTCTCTTCCTGAGAGAATTTATTCACATTCCAAAGCACTTGTTTACACTAGGGAGATCAGTTTTCTCTCCCTCTCTCAGGAGGGCTGCGAAGCACGTGGGCAGCACGTAGTCTACATAAACTGTCAGGTTTACACTTTCAGGGTTTGTCCCCTGTGAGGCAAGAAACTCTGTTGTATGGTCATGGTCCATCTGGCTCCTGCCATGTCACCTGTAGGGTACTGGACATGGGAAACTGATGCAGTTCCTGCTGTGTGTAATAATATTGTCTGATTTCTGAGCTAGAAACCCCATGTTTGTTTTGTAACAGGAAAAAATTTAATTGGGAGGTCATTGAGCTGAGACAGATCCAGTGATTTGGGTTCCTACATAAGCAACCTGAAGCCCAATGTAAACAGTAAAACAAAACTAGAGACTTAACCAGTCAGAAACTGCTAACTGTAAACCAAAAATTAAAACCTAAGCTCCCCCACCAACCAACTGAAAGGAACTTCTCCAGGCCAAGGAGACCCCAGAGAAACCTGAAAACCTGAATTCCTGGCCATGACAGGAAGGGAGATCGGACACGCCTGATCCTATGCCCCGCCCCCACATTTTTGGAGTTTAGGCACAATTGACCAGAATTAAGATTAAAATAGAGATCCTAAGACTGAAAAATACAGACTTTGTGACAATAAGATACAAAATTTCAACCTAACTCTGGTATAGCATCACATGACAGCCGACCCTGAAGGAAATAAAAATATTTTACCCCAAAATATATTTCTTTTATATATTTTAAATGGTCCTGGCCAGGTGCAGTGGCTCACGCCTGTAATCCCAACACTTTGGGAGGCCGAGGCAGGTGGATCACCTAAGTTCAGGAGTTTGAGACCAGTCTGGCTAACATGTGAAACCCGGTCTCTACTAAAAATACAAAAATTAGCGGGGCGTGGTGGCGTGTGCCTGTAATCCCAGCTACTTGGAGGCTGAGGCAAGAGAATCACCTGAACCCAGGAGGTGGAGGTTGTGGTAAGCCCAGATAGCACCACTGCACTCCAGCCTGGGTGACAGAGCGAGACTCTTGTCTCAAAAAAAACAAAAAACAAACAACCCCCCTCCCAAAAAAAAAAAAACTGATTTTCTTCATAGAGTTGACATTCTGGTGGGGAGAGAAGAGCATTAAATAAATATATGTCAATTGCTAAGTACTACAGAGAAAAATAGAGCCAAGTAAGGAGAATGGAGAATGCCAGCGGGGGAAGGGAAGGCCTCTCTGATAAAGCAGTATTTCAGTAGCGATCTGGAGGAAGTGAAGAGTGAACCATATGTTTATTTTGGGGAAGAACATTCCAGGAAAAGGAACAGCAAGTGCTAAGGCCCTGAGGGGGGATTGCACTTGACATATTTGAGCATGGTTGCTGGAGCTGGGTGAGAGGAAAAGTGATAAGACATGTACTCAGAGAGGTGAGGGGAGGGGCTCGGCTGCAAATCATCTCAGCCTTTTAGGCCATTGTAAGGACTTTGGCCTTTCCTCTTAGTGAAGAGCCACTGGAGGATTTTGAACAAAGGGAATGGCATGATCCAAAGTTTGTTTTTTATTTTTTTAATTTTCATTTTTTACAAACAGGGTCTCAGTCTGTTGCCCAGGCTGGAGTGCAGTGGTTTAATCATAGGTCACTGCAGTGTTCACCTCCTGGGCTCAAGCGATCCTCCCATCTCAGCCTCCCAAGTAGCTGGGACCACAGGCGGTGCCATCATACCCAACTAATCTTTTTCTTTTTTTGTAGAGACAGGGTCTCACTATGTTGCCCAGGCTGGTCTCAAACTCCTGGCCTCAAGCAATCTTCCCACCTCAGCCTCTCAAAGTCTGGGATTACAGCTGTGAGCAGGGAAAGTGCTGGGATTATAGGTGTGAGCCACTGCGCCCAGCCTGATGTTTGTTTTCAAAGGATCCTTCTGGTTGTTGCATGGAGAATAGAATATGAGAAGTCTAGGGCAGGAGCAGTGAGATGAATGAGTTCATTATAATAATCCAAATAAGAGATGGTAGCTTGGCCGGTAAAGCCAGATAGGACCTCCTGTGGGGTATAAGTGAAAGGAAGGAATCAAGAATGATTTCAAGTGGCTTGAGTAAATGGAAGAACATAAATTGCCATTTGTTGAGAATGGGAAGAACTGGAGGAGTAATAGTTGTGGAAAGATGAAATTAGGATGTTACTGGACACAGTGGCCCACGCATGTAATCCTAGAACTTTGGGAGGCCAAGGTGGGATGATCACTTGAGTGCAAGAATTTGAGACCAGCCTGAGCTACATAGAGAGACCCTGTCTCTAAAAAAATGTTTAAAGCTTAGCCAGGTGTGAAGTCGTGCCTGTAGTCCCAGCTACTTGGGAGGCTGAGGCAGGAGAATTGATTGAACCTGGGAGGCGGAGGTGGCAGTAAGCTGAGATTACGTCATTGCATCCAGCCTGGGCGACAGAGTGAGACTCCCTCTCAAAAAAAAAAAAAAAAGTTACTGTTGTCAATTTTATGTTTTATATATTTTACCACAATTTAAAATGGCAATATTATACAAGGCAAATAAAGGTTGTAGAAATGTTCCAGATTAAAGGACATAAAATAGACATGATAACTAAATGCAATCAATATCTGACTCTAGATTGGTTCTTTGTTTGGTTAGAGATGGGGTCTCATTATGTTGACCAGGCTGGTTTTGAACTCCTGGCCTCAAGCAATCCTCTTGTCTCAGTATCACAAAGTACTAGGATTACAGGCATAAGCCACTGTGCCCAGCCTAGGTTTGCTCTTACAATGGAAGGGAAGGAATGCTTTAGACTGGGCATGGTGGCTCACGCCTGTAATCCCAGCACTTTGGGAGGCCAAAGTGGGTGGATCACCTGAGGTCAGGAGTTCGAGACCAGCCTGGCCAACATGGTGAAACCCCGTCTCTATTAAAAATACAAAAATTAGCTGGGTGTGGTGGTGGGCACCTGTAATCCCAGCTACTTGGGAGGCTGAGGCAGGAAAATTGCTTGAACCCGGGAGGCAGAGGTTACAGTGAGTTGAGATCGCGTCACTGCACTCCAGCCTGGACGACAAGAGCGAAACTCCATCTCAAAAAAAAAAAAAGAATGATTTAAAGGACATTATTAGGACAACTGACAGAATGGGATTATGGATGTAAAGTATTGCAAATGTATGAAGTTGATAACTGTACAACAATTATATAAGAGAATATCCCTATCCTTAGGAAGTACATACTGAAGTGTTCTATGTAACTTACCCTCAAATATTCCAGATAAATATTAAATTATTTATGTGTATGTGTGTGGAGAGACAGAATAAGCAAATGAGGTAATATTTTAACAATAATTTAATCTGAATAAAGGGCATAGAGTTTTATTGCATTGTTTTATTTTTTCGATTTTTTGGGAATTTGAAATAATTTCTAAATAATGTTCTAAAGTTCAAGCTGGGCATGGTGGCACACACCTGTAGCCCCAGCTACTCAGGAGGCTGAAATGGGAGGATCACCTGAGCAGAGGAGGTTGAGGCTGCAGTGGGCCATGATCATGCCACTGCACTTCAGCCAGGGAGAGAGAGAGACTCTGTCTCAAAATAAAATGAGTTCAAAAACAAACAAAAACCCCAGTGAGCCTGTTCCTTTTGTTCCATTCTCTTTTTTTCTTTTGAGACAGAGTCTTGCTCTGTCATCAGACTAGAGTGCTGTGGCATGATCTCCACTCACTGCAACCTCCAACTCCCTGGTTCAAGTGATTCTCCTGCCTCAGCCTCCCAAGTAGCTGGGATTGCAGGCACGTGCCACCATGCCCAGATAATTTTTGTATTTTTAGTACAGATGGGGTTTCACCATGTTGGCCAGGATAGTCTCGATCTCCTGACCTCATGATCCGCCCGCCTCGGCCTCCCAAAGTGCTGGGATTACAGGCATGAGCCACCACGCCCGGCCCCATTCTCTCTTAAACCCACTCTAATCAAACCACCTATCCCACAACTCCACTGAAATGCATTTGTCAAGGTTACCAAATATACCCATTTGCCAACTCCAATGGTGACTTCTCTCACTCTTTCTCTTACTTGACCCATCAGCAGTATTTGACATAGTTTATCACTCCCTCCTTCTTGAAATGTGTGCATCTTTTCACTTCTGAACACCACTTTTTTGGTTTTTCTCTTACATTCCTGGCCGCTCCTTCTAAATATCCTTGACAGTTCCCCTTCCAAACACTGGAGTGCCCAGGGCTCAGTCCTCAGAGCCAACCCATCTAGGAGTTTCTGTACACCCTCAGGGTCATTTCCCAATCTCAATCTAGTGTCTCTTTTTTTTTTTTTTTTTTTTTTTTGAGATGGAGTCTTGCTCTGTCGCCCAGGCTGGAGTGCAGTGGCGCGATCTTGGCTCACTGCAAGCTCCGCCTCCCGGGGTCATGCCATTCTCATGCCTCAGCCTCCCAAGTAGCTGGGACTACAGGCGCCCGCCACGACACCCGGCTAATTTTTTGTATTTTTAGTAGAGACGGGGTTTCACCATGTTAGCCAGGATGGTCTCAATCTCCTGACCTCGTGATCCACCTGCCTTGGCCTCCCAAATTGCTGGGATTACAGGCGTGAGCCACCGTGCCTGGCCTCAATCTAGTGTCTTTATTCACTCACCTTAGTCTGTGCAAATCATATTCTTCCAGAAATGTAAGATCCTCCTCCCATTGAGGTCTTACTCAAGGCCAAACTCCCTGTCACCTAAACCCTGGTTCAAAGCAGTTGGCGCCTGTACATGGTAGGAAAACTTTCTCATACTATCCTGAGCACGCATGCTGGGAGAAAGATGGGAGGCTGGAAGCCCCTTCTAATATGCTGGAGAGATCTGAAGTGCAATTCTCCCTTCAAAAATCAGAAAACTAGGGCCCAGTAAGGCCATTACTTGTTGAAGGTCATTCAACTGCTTATTGGCAATGTCTGAGCTAAAGCCCTATGCTGTCTCCTTAAGTGTTGATTTCATGTATTTGTGTCAGGAGCCTCCTTAAGAATCTGATAAAAGCTGCAGACTTTTTCTCAGCAGAAAAAAGTACTTAACACATGCCAACAACTTTTTTTTTTCATTTAATTTGAAGAGTTTCATGGACTCTCAAAGTACATCTAGACCTCAGATTATAGAAACCCTGCTCTATCAGAACAATCCAAAGCATGGAGAAGTCTACAGCACTACTGATTTAGTACCCTCAACAAATCAATGGTGTGAAAAAGCTGGGGACAGGACTGTAAATGTTCAAGATTAAAAGAGTCTTAGGAAGCATAACAATCAAATGCAGTATATAGGCCTTATTTAATTTTTTTTCTTTTTTTTGAGATGGAGTCTCACTCTGTCACCCAGGATGGAGTGCAGTGGCACAATCTCAGCTCATTACAACCTCCACCTCCCAGGTTCAAGTGATTTTCCTGCCTCAGCCTCCCAAGTAGCTGGAACTACAGGCATGTGCCACCACGCCCGGCTAATTTTTGTATTTTTTCTAGAGACAGGGCTTCACCATATTGGTCAGGCTGATCTTGAACTCCTGACCTCGTGATCCACCCACCTCCGCCTCCCAAAGTGCTGGGATTACAGGTGTGAGCCACCACTCCCAGACTCAATTTTTTGTTTTTTAGAGACAAAGTCTTGCTATCACTTAGGCTGGAGTGCAGTGACACAATCATAGCTCACTATAGCCTTGAACTCCTGGGCTCAAGTAATCCTCCCACCACAGCCACCTGAGTAGCTGGGACTACAGGCGCACACCACCACACATGGCTAATTTTTGTTTGTTTGTTTGTTTGTTTTGAGGTGGAGTCTTGCTCATTCTATCTCCCAGGCTGGAGTGCAGTGGTGCAATCTTGGCTCACTGCAACCTCTGCCTCTCAGGTTAAAGAGATTCTCCTGCCTCACTTTCCCAAGTAGCTGGGATTATAGGTATGCATCACCACTCCTGGCTGATTTTTGTATTTTTTAGTAGAGAGGAGGTTTCACTACGTTGGCCAGGCTGGTCTCAAACTCCTGAGCTCAAGTGATCTGCCCATCTCCGCATCCCAAAGTGCTGGTATTACAGGCATGTGCCTGGCTATATATATATATATATATAGAGAGAGAGAGAGAGAGAGAGAGAGAGATAGGGATAGGGTCACACTCTTATTTGAATTCTGATTCAAACAAACTAAGTATAAAAGGACATTTAGGGAGCCACGCATGGCGGCATGCACCAATGATCCCAGCTACTCTGGAGGCTGAGGTGGGAGGATCCCTTGAGTCCAGGAGTTCAAGGTCAGCCTGAGAAATATAGCAAGAACCCATCTCTAAAAAATGAAAAAAAAAAAAAAAAAAAGACATTTTGGGGAGGGGAACAACCACGGAAATTTGCATAGACTGAGTATTGGATGATATTAAGGAATTATTTTGTTAGATATGAAAATCATTATATAGAAAAATGTTATTTTTTAGAGCTGAAATATCAAAGTATTTAGGGTTGAAATATGATGTCTAGGATTTACTTTAAAATACTTCAACAAAGAAAAAAATAGATGAAGCAATTTTGGCAAAATGTTAACAATTAATTATAGGCAATAGGGAGCTGGGAATTCATTATAATACTCTTCTACTTTTGTGATTGAAATTTTTCATAAAAACACAAACAACTGTTCTTTGACATTCTGGCAAAGACAAGAAGATATCTGGGTTGTCACAGCCAGTACCCAAATTCTGAGTGTCCCTGAAGAGTCATTCATAGACTTTCTGACTCTAGCACCACAGACTATCTGCTGGGTTTTGTTTCTTTTTACCAGAGGACTCACTAATATCCTGACTCTAGACTAGCTCCTACAATGAAAGAGAAAGATCTACTATAAAGGACATTATTAAGTCAACTGACAAAATTGGAATATGGATGGTAGATTTATAAATGAATCAGATAGGTATTGTTATTCTCTTTCTGGATCTTTCAAGGAATTTATCCATTTCATCTGCGTTGTCAAATGTATGGACATAGAGTTGTTCATAGTAGTCTATTATCTTTGTAAATGTCTGTAGGATCTATAGTGATGGCTCCTCTTTCATGCCTCATATTTGTGATTTGTGCACTATCCTTTTTTTGACACAGACAAACAGAGGCCAAAAGGAGAAATGACTCAGGTCAAGACTGCAGAGCCAGCTGGGCTATCCTTAACTCCTGCTGCCTTGCCTGGCTGTCAGGTGAATCATCCTTTTTGAGTCTTCCTGCTCCCAGCCCACAGCTCTCACATATCCTTTTTTTAATTTTTATTTTATTATTATTATTTTTTGGAGATGGAGTCTTGCTCTGTCGCCCAGGCTGGATGGAGTGCAGTGGCATGATCTTGGCTCACTGCAACCTCTGCCTCCTAGGTTCAAGCACTTCTCCTGCCTCAGCCTCCCAAGTAGCTGAGACTATAGGCACATGCCACCACACCTGGCTATTTTTTTTTTCTGTATTTTAGTAGAGATGGAGTTTCACCATGTTGCTCAGGCTGGTCTCGAACCCCTGAGCTTAGGCATTCCGCCTGCCTTGGCCTCCCAAAGTGCTAGGATTACAGGCGTGAGCCACCATGCCTGGTCAGCTCTCACCTATTCTGCGTGGCCTGACGTGTAGTCTGCCATGGAAGAGCCCAACTGTAGAGCAAGGACACTCATTGCCCTTGGCCTCTGAGGTGAATCTAACTTCTCAGAATGTTCTCTTGCCCTCTATCCTCTGCTTCCCCTCAAAAGAAAAAAGAGGTAGAGGAGGTAAGATAATAAAAGAGAGACTGGGGTGGGGAGTGGCAAATGGTAAAGATGGGCTACTTTTTAGAAGCAGCAGTAAGCCTCAGTGTGCCTGGAAAGAGGCAGTTCTGCCGTGGCAGGGAGAGGAGATCAGGGAAAAACAGTGACAACTTTACTGCCCCCCTTTTTTTTTAAAGATGAAGTCTCGCTCTGTCACCCAGGCTGGAGTGCAGTGGCATGATCTTGGCTCACCGCAACCTCTGCCTCCTGGGTTCAAGCAATTCCTCTGCCTCAGCCTCCTGAGTAGCTGGGATTACAGACACACCACCATGCCCAACTAAGTTTTTTGTATTTTTGTAAGAGACAAGTTTTCACCATGATGGTCAGGCTGGTCCTGAACTCCTGGCCTCAAGTGATCCACTTCAACGTCCCAAAGTGCTGGGATTACAGGCGTGAGCCACCACACCCAGCCTACTCCTTTTGCTTTAACTCTTGTCTCCTTAATTGCTAGAAGGAAGGTTCATTAAGTCCCTAAGTAACTGGGGGGGCCTAACTGAGCCTACACCTAGTTTTCCAAATTCTTATTCTATCACCCTACCCAAATTCCATGTCTAGATGGTAGTAAAGGGAATGAAAGACATAGGGACATCAGCTTAGCTCCTTTTTGTTTGTTTGTTTGTTTGTTTGTTTGAGACAGGGCCTTGTTCTTGCCCAGGCTGGAGTGCAGTGGCACAACCATGGCTCACTGCAGTTTCAACCTCCCAGGCTCAAGTGATCTTCCCACTTCAGCCTCCTGAGTAGCTGAGACTACAGCAGGCACACATCACTGCACCTAGCTAATTAAAAAACAGGCCGGGCACAGTGGCTCATGCCTGTAATCCTGGCACCTTGGGAGGCTGAGGCGGGTAGATCACAAAGTCAGGAGTTAGAGACCAGCCTGACCAACATGGTGAAACCCCTGTCTCTACTAAAAACACAAAAATTAGCCGGGCATGGTGGCACGTGCCTGTAATCCCAGCTACTCAGGAGGCCGAGGCAGGAGAATTGCTTGAACTGAGAGACGGAGGTTGCAGTGAGCCAAGATTGTGCTCCCCTGCACTCCAGCCTGGGTGACAGAGTGAGACTCCAACCCCAAAAAAAAAAAAAAAAATTTGTAGAGATGGGGTTTCACCATGTTGCCCAGGCTGGTCTCAAACTCCTGGGCTCAAACAATCCTCCCACCTTGGCCTCCCAAAGTGCTGCGATTACAGGCGTCAGTCACCATGCCTAGCCTAAACTCTTTTTTTTTGCTTTAACTTCAGATGGCCTCACCCCTTAGTGCCATCCAGTGATGAAGTCACCAGGTGGAGGTGGTACTGGCTAAAACTCGAAGATTATTCCTTTACTCTGAGAATCTCCTCAACATCCACCATTCCTGCTATCTGGAACTCAAGTCATCAGCATACAGAACTACAATCAGAAAAAGAGTCAGCCCCACTGTAGGCCCCCAAATACTAAGGGAGAAAATGTTGCATCTTCTGATTCTAAAGCCCATTCTCTTTCCACTATATCAATACCCCTCAAATTCATGCCAAATGTACATTAGTTTTTGTGTCTGGTACTTTCCTTCTTAGAGTGCTTGGGGAGGATGGTGGGAAGGAATGAAGAGGACAAGGACAGACTCGTCTGCCTCAATACATCCACATAGTGGACACCACTGTCTTTTGGGAAGCTTCCCCCTCTCTCAGGACTATGTGAGTAAGTTGTTTCCCTGGCTACCTTCCTGGGGAACCAAAGTTTGCGGGGAAAGAACACATCAAAGTGCTTGTTGCAAACAAGAACCTCCTCTTTATTCCACATATAGAAGCTGTGTTTCCAGAGCTGGGAAAGGGCTTCGACCTGGCCCTACCTCTGTGTGGGCCTAGAGATGAAGGTCTAGGGCCGGGCGTGGTGGCTCACACCTGTAATCCCAGCTACTTGGGAGGCTGAGGCATGAGATTTGCTTGAACCTGGGAGGCGGAGGTTGCGGTGAGCTGAGATCGTGTCATTGCACTCCAGCCTGGGCAATAAGAGTGAAACACCGTCTCAAAAAAAAAAAAAAGAGAGAGAGAGATGAAGGTCTAGATCCTGGTAATTAGGCCTTTCTCCAGTTGGCAATGAAAAGTCCCAGCCTCCAGTCAGTCCCAAATTAGAGAGTGGGAGCAACGGTGTGTGTCAGTGCCTTAGTGAGATGAAGATCAGCTTCAGGCAGGCTCTTCCAGGCAAGTTCTAAGATCCCATACCGGGCAATGCCCACGGGAAGGATGGTGCGCACACAGTTCTGCCATGGGAGGGGTACCGCACCCTGGAACTCCGGAGGACTTCTAGGAGTATGAGAACTGCCACAAAACAGGCAGCAGAACAGCCGTTCCCCGGGAACTAGCTCTGTGGCTTTTAGGGCCTCTTCGTAGATGATCTCTTGGGGTTGAGGTTCCTCTCTCATTAGCAGCTCCTGAAGCAGCTTCTGGATTCTGGGGGACTTAAGTTGGTACAGGTCCATGAGCTGGTAGAACTGTTCCATCCAAGCAGTGCTGTCTTTTGGATATCGCTGCTGCAGCATCCGCAAAACATGGTACAGTGCCACAAATGTCTCCCACAAAGGCAACTCTTCCTTTTTTTTAGAAATGGGCTGTGTCTTCTTCTCTAACTTGGGCAGTTTAGGAAACCTGTGTTTATCCTTAAAATCCCAGAAGTCCTTTTGAAACATCAGTGCCAGGGTTTGTTTTTCCACAGAGGCATGGGCACTTGGAAAAATGTCTCTGGCGGCAGGATAAAAGTATTGCATTTCCATCTCCTTGTGAGCAATGGATATCTGCTGTGCCCTCTCACTTCTGTAAGGTTCTCCTAGAAGATGCCAATTTTTAGCCCTTGGGTCTGGAATCCTCTTGGTAGCTAATGGGGACTTTTGTGTGGGGACAGCCAAAGGTTTTGGCCAGCTCTCCTTTTCCTTTGCTTTTATAGGAGGAATCACTTTCAGGTATTTTGGACTCATGGACTGTCTACTTGAGATCCTTGTGTCTTGTGACTCCAGGGCCTGTCTGTGACGGTACACAATGGCTTCAAGTTTGGCCAGATGCAGCCATTCTAAGTTTCCCTTTGAGGCGAGGTCTTTGAGCAGCTGGCACAGTCTATGGAAACCATCCCTGGAAAGCTGTTCTCCCGCTTCCATTCGTTCTAGGACATGGCGGATCCACTCTACATCAGAGAGGCTTACGTCTGCATGTTGTTCCTTAGCTGGGATTTGGGAGAGAGGTAACTGTACCTCAGTCTGTCCCATCAGAGGTGGATGCTGCAAAAACCACTTCCACCAGGCACCTAGTGGTTTGTGTTGGAGTTCCTCAGCTTCCACGGTCCTCCTTAATATGTGGGACATAAATGGGGTCTTTAAGTCCTGTGCTTGGGACTCCAAAACTGTACCCAAAACATGTGGAGGTATGGGTTCATATTTTCCCATCACTTCTCTTTCTTTATCCATTGTCCCTAAGAATTTCCTGGGTATTTCAACTACTGTGGCCTTTTTATCTTCCCAGGATATTTGTTTCTCCGGCACTGGCACTGGTGTTTTCTCTTTCATCTCCAGAGCTGTTGACATCAGTTTCTTCAAAGGGCTTTTTAGAACTCCTAGTCTTATAGCCCTGCCTTTGCCATGAGGAACTCCTCTTAAAATGGAAAGGACTCTTTCCCTTCCTCTTAGGCTCTTTCTTCTTTGTTCTTGTAACTTAAATTGTTTTTCTTTTTTTAAGATCTCTGTTTCCCTGTCCACCTCTTCTTCCAATGAGCAGCTCTCCTCTTCCTCTTCCTCGTCACTCAAACTTTCTGTCTCTTCCTCACTCATAATTTCTTCTTTCTCCTCAAACACTTCTTCCTTCTCCTGAACCTCCTCCTTCTTCTTTTCCTTTTTCTTCTTCTTCTCCTCCTCCTCTTCTTTCTCCACTTGCTTCTCCTCCCCTTTCTCCTCCTCCTTTTCCTCCTCCTCCTCCCTTTCCTCCTCCTCCTCCCTTTCCTCTTCTTCCTCCCTTTCCTCCTCCTCCTCAGAAGACAAACTCTCTTGCTTTTCTAGTTCATCTAACAGGCTTTCCATTTCTTCAGAAAAATGCTCTTCACTTTCCACTTCATCCACTTGACTGGAAAACTTTTCCTTTGGTTTGTCAACTCTCTTGGCCTCTTTCCTCTTTCTCCACCTTCGTTTAAGGAATGGGATTACCTCTTCTTCTTCTATTCCTCCTTCCTCTTCATCATCCAGTATGACTTCTGAATGCTTTCTGGCCAATTTGCCCTCTTCCTCAGTCATTTTTTCTTCTTTGTTTATCATTCTTCTCATTTCGTTGGCCAGTTTTCTCTGCTTCCGAGCCAGTTTCTTCTCATCTTTAGTCAGTTCTGATCGTTTTTCAGAAAAATCCCACTCTTTGATATCCAGCTTACTCTGTTCTATACTCAGCCTGTGCTCCTTAACAAAGAGTGCCCTCCTCATCTTTGTCATTTTTATTTCTTCCTGTGTTAGTTTCCTTTCATCCCTGGTTAGTTTTTGAAGTGCCTTTAAGATTTTGTTCAGTTTTGCTGGTTCCTTGGAAAGGCTCTCCCTTTTTTTAATCAACTTCCTTGAAGCCTTGGCTAACTTTCTTTGCCCCTGGACAAATATTCTCTGTTCTCTAGTAAATTCCAGTTTTCCTTTGGCAATTTCGCTTTCCTCCATGGCCAATATCCTGTCTTCATGTAGCAGTATCTTCTCCTCTAGTGACAATTTTCTCTCAAATAGTTCTTGTTCAACTTGAGTCATTTTCCTTTGTCTAGAAGTTTCTGGAGTCTCTCCCTTAGACAGTGTTTCTTTTCCCTCAACCAGTCTCATCTTCTCCTCAGCCAGTCTTTTCATTTCCAGGTTCAATGCCTTTTCTTCCTTAGCAATATCCAACTCTCCTCTGAGCCGTTTCTTTCCTTGGACCATTGCCTTCTCCAGAGCTAATTTCATTTTTTCCTGGGCCAATTTCTCCTGTTTTTTGGCCAACCTATCCTCTACTTGGACCAATTTTTTCTCTGTTTCAGCCAGTTTCTCCTTCTTCTTGATCACGGTCTCCTTTTCCTGTGTCAGCTTCTCCTCTACCTGAGCCAGTATCTTCTTGAACATTCCCAATTTGTTCTTTACTTGCACTAATTGCTTTTTGCTGTGGGTGAGTCTTTCTTTATTATAGAGTAGGTTCTCTTTCCTCTGAGCCAATTTTTCCTTCTCCTGGGCCAGATTCTTCTTTTCCTGAGCCAGATTCTTCTTCTGGTACAGTATCATCTTGTTCTTTGTGAGTTCTTCCATGCTGTTGATCCATCTTTCCCTTTTCTGGGCCAGTTTCATCTTCTTCTCAATCAATTGCTCCCTTTTCCGTCCCAGTCTTTCCTCTTCCTCAGGCATTTTTTCCTTGTGCTGGGCCAGTTTCTCCTTTTCCTGGATCAGCAACTCTTCTTCCTGGGCCAGTTTTGTCTCTTCTTCAGACAGTTTCTCCGTTTGCCAGGCCAATGCCTCCTCTTCCTCAGCCAGTTTCTTCTTTTCCTCAACCAGTTTCCCCTCTTCCTGATTCAGTTCCTCTTCTTTCCAAGACAGTTCTTCCATGTCCCATTCCAGTTCCTCCAATTCCTGGGCCAGCTCCTTTTCTTGCCAGTCCAGATTTTGTTCCCTCTGGGGCAGTTCTTCCACTTTCTGGGCCAATATGTTTTTCACCTCAGCCAGTTTCCCTCCTTTCTTTGCTAGTTTCTCTTCTTCTCTAGCCACTTTCTCCCATTTCTTGGCCAGTTTCTTCCTTTTCTGGGCCAATTTCTCCGCCTCCTGGCTTAGCTTCTCCCCTCTTTGGGCCAGTGTTTCCTCTTTCTGGGCAATCTTACCCTCTGCCTGGGCCATTTCCCTGTCATCCTGGGTTATTTTCATGTATGCCTGGGCCAGTTTTCTCTCTTCCTGGGCCAACTGTCTCTCTTCTTGTGCAAGTTTCTCTTCTTCTTGTGCTAATTTCCTCTCTTCTTGGGCTCGTTTTTTTTCAGCTCGGGCTCGTTTCCTGTGTATTCTGGCCCGTTTGTGTTCTTCTTGGATCTGTCTCTGCTCTTCTGTGACCTGCTGTTCTTTTTCTTCCCCCTCCCGAGACACTTCTTCCTCCAAAGTCACTTCTTCCTCATCCTTGTACTGTTGCTCCTTGGACTTAGATGATAACATATTTTCCCAGACTTGTTTCCACTCCTCCCATTTCAGCTTCTTGTCCTCCTGAAGCATTTCCTCCTCCGGGGATAGCTTTGCTCCAGCCTGATGTAGTTTCTCCTCTTCCTGAAGAAGCCTCTTCTCCCATTCTTCCTTCCATGCCTTCCAGGATTTCCTTGTCTCACCATGGACCTGTTTCCACTCATCCCAGGCCTTTTTCCAGTCCTGCCAAGATGGTGTCCTCTCAATCATAACCAGTTTTCCTTCTTGTTTGACCACTTTCTCCTCTAGTGTGGCCATTTCCTCCACTTCCTCACTCATATCCCTCTCTTCTTTGGTCATTTCCCTCTTTATTTTTCCTACTTTTCTTTCCTTCTGGACAGCTTTCCTCCCTTGCTTAGGTGACTTCTGAAAGGTTTTCTTCTCTTCTTTCTTTGATATTTCTTTTCCCATGGTTACATTACCTGGTTCTAAAAAAATAACTTTCTTGCCCTTTTTCAAAATCACTTGGGTTTCCTCCAAGCCCAGCATGTCTCTTGCTTTCTTTTGTGCTTGTTCTTCTTCCCTTGGCATCACTTCCTTGTGTCTGATCACCTCTTGGGTCACACCTTGTATCATGTCCTCTCTAATTGCTCCTTCCTGGATAAAAATTGGTTTCTTCTCTGGCGGGACTACATCCCAATCAAGGTCCTCAAGCAGAACCTTACTTTCTTTCTTCAATAGGGGGCAGATCTCCTGAAAGAGTTCCCAGCTGGGGTGCCTATCTACCAGCGTCTCCTGAGCAAATGTCACTAGCTCAGCGTTTAGATTTTCTGACATTTTTGTTTGGGAACCAGATATCCTCAGGGTCATAAGACGACATAGATCGTCCCTCCATGATGAGCCATCTCCAGCGGTTGACCTGCGGCCAGATATTCCAGAGGCTCCCCGCCCTTGGATTTTAACCTTTTTAGTAACTGGCTGTTCCATTACAGGAGGTGTAGTTTCCTCATTTATAACTTTGGCTTCTTTTCCCTTCTTTTTGTGCTTCTTTTTGAGTTTCTGAGCTGTTGCTTTCTTGTCTCTTTTGTCACGTATTTTCTGCGGCCTCTTCAGGGTCAATGCAATGTGATCCTTCGAGATATCTTTCTCTTGAGAATCAACATCTTTTGAGAGCTTTATTACACTGGTGCGTGAAGACCATTTGGAATAGACGGATGCTTCCTCCATCTCAATTGGTGCGGCCTCAGTCCCACTTTTATCCTCTAAGAGGCCTGGCTCTGTGCTCATCTGTTTAGAGTCTCTCTCTTTCGTCTTCTTGAGACCCCGCAACCATTTTTGGCCTGCAGTAAAAATCGAGAGATGGAGGTAAGCAAAGTATGGGAAGCTACATGAAACCCTTCCCAATATTAGGTGTGAGCTAAGAAGAACTGTCATATAAGAAGTAGCAACAGAGAGAACTGAGGCCTTAAAAAAAAAAAAAGCATTCTCTTTGCTTTATTCCTAGCCCCCTCCTCCTGCCAAATCCTAGAGAGCTAGGCCTTAGAGTCTTCCTGAGTTTGAGTGGATCCTTCCTTAGAAAGTCTTTTTTTTTCATTGCTTTCATAAAAATCAATTTTACTGAGGTATAATTTAAACAGGATATACCCATTTTAAGCAAACAGTTTGATGAGTTTGAAAAATGTATACACTTTTGTAATTACTGCAATCACAATCAGGATATAAGGCATTTCTATTATCCCCCTAAATTCCCTCCTATATAGTGTCCCAGTCAACATCTATCTACCCTTAACCTCTGGCCCTAGGCAACCACTGATCTGCTTTCTGTGACTGTAGATTCATTTGCCTTTTTTAGGATTCCAAATAAATAGAATCATTAAAAAATGTGCTCTTTTGTGTCTGCTTTCTTTCAATAGTTTTTGAGATTCTTCCATGTTGTTGCATGTATCACTCTTTTTTATCACAGTAGTATTTCAGTTTATGAATACACTATAATTTCCTTATCTATACACTTTTTTAAAAAATTATACTTTAAGTTCTGGGATACATGTGCAAAACGTGCAGGTTTGTTACATAGGTATACAGGTGCCATGGTGGTTTGCTGCACCCATCAACCCATCATCATCTACATTAGGTATTTCTCCTAATGCTAGCCCTCCCTTAGTCCCTCACCCGAGAGTGTCTTTTCTATGATGAGATCTTTCCACTTATCTCTCTTCCCACCTGGTATCTCTCTTTTTTTTTTTTTTTTTTGAGATGGAGTTTCGCTCTGTCACCCAGGCTGGAGTGCAGTGGCACCATCTCTGCTCATTGCAACCTCCACCTCCTGGGTTCAAGTGATTCTCCCACCTCAGCCTCCCAAATAGCTGGGATTACAGGCACCCACCATCATGCCTGGCTAATTTTTGTATTTTTAGTAGAGACGGGGTTTCACCATGTTGGCCGGGCTGGTCTCAAGCTCCTGACCTCAAGTGATCTGCCCACCTCAGCATCCCAGTGCTGGAATTACAGGCATGAGCCATCATGTCCCGCCAGCCCACCTAGTATCTCTTGATCCACTTTAACCCTAACTACCCTGCCTCTTGGGGACCCTGAGGCACAGACCAGATTACCCCTTACATACTATGCTTTTTGACCCCTGCTCGGCCTCGTCTTTGGCCTTTGCTGGGCTTGATGGCCACTTCAGATTCTTCAGAAACTGTAGGAGGTTTCAGGGAGGATTTAAGTTCAGAAGGCATTGAGACATCTAAAGAAAAAGCCGGCTTTTCATCTCTATGTGACAGGGTCAGGTTTTCATTCAATCTCTGCTCCACTTGAGTGGAAAGGATTTGGAGATCTGTGGCCCGCATCCCCAGCAGATGGTCCAGGGGTTCCTCCCCGATCATCTGCTGCCTATGAAAGTCAAAGGAGAAGAAGGACTATGCTGAGTCAGGAACAAAAGGGAAAATGGGAAGCAAAAAACGGTTGTGGAACAGGCAGGAGGCTTGGCAAAGTGGCCAAGAGAGATGGCATATGCAGAGGAAAATAATGGCTGAGACAAAAGAAACTATCTAGGAAGCCAAGATGGCAATGAATGGAGTGATCTGTATTGGAGGCTGTAGAAGCAAGAGAAAAGGATGAAAATGGAACTTGAAGAAGTAGCGGACACATAGGAAAAGCAATGGAGAAAGGGGTGAGCAGGCCAGGTATGGTAGCTCATGCCTGTACTCCTAGCACTTTGGGAAGCCAAGGTGGCAGGAAGATTTCTTGAGCCCAGGAGTTCGAGACCAGCCTGGGCAATATAGTGAGACTCTGTCTCTACAAACAATTAGCCAGTGTGGTGGTGCATGCTTGTAGCCCCAGCTACTCAGAAGGCTATGGCAGGAGGATTGCTTGAGCCTGGGAAGCAGAGGTTGTAGTGAGCCAAGATCGCGCCACTACACTCCAGCCTGGGCAACAGAGTAAGACCCTGTCTCAAAAAAAGAAGGAAGAGGAGGAGGAAGAGGAGTGAACAGTCAGGGGATTGTCAAGGATAGTCATCTAGGAGTGAGCAAAGGCTATGAGAAAGAAGAAACATCAGGGAGAATTAATGAACAGGGATGAAGAAATAGCAAAGGAAAGGAGGGGGAAAATGGCGAATGGGGTGAAGAATTGAGGGAAGCACAAACTTACTGCATCTCCCGAAAAGTCTCTTGTTTTTGGGTCAGCTGTAACAGTGAGGTCCTAGAGTGGATTCCAATCTCAGCCATGAGGCTTAGGGTCTTGATCCTCACTCTTTCATCCTTGTCCATTAATCCTTGAGCCAGAGGCATGGCAAAAAGATGAGTAATCATTCCTAGACGCTTCAGCCCTTCCCAAGCTAGTTCTCGGATCAGCGGGTTGGAATTGGTTGTATCATCCAGTAGCCGACGGGCTGTCTCAGAGCGTAGGGCTGGGGACACCTGGTAAGAGGCAAAGATTTGCCCTAGTGCACCAACACAGCACTGGTACTTCAGCAAGGAAGCATGGACCATAATATTGAGCATTGTCTCAATCATGCTATTAATGGTTATTTCAGTCATCTTTCTTCCCAGCCAACTTCGGTTTGCTCCATCTGTAAGGACACTGTAGGTTACATCCTTGGAAAGTCTCATTTCTAGGAAGTGTTCATCCTCCTCCTTCTTCTTTGGATATTCTGTATTACTTATAGCTCTTACCCTGCTGTGCCAGAAAAAGAATTCTTGAGACCTGTCCCATTCCAGCTCCCGCTGGGGTGCATGCAGGTTGCACTGTAGGTATATTGGGGTGCCCTCTGGCCAAAGACGGGCACGAATCACTGAATTGGGGATATAGCAGTCAGGGGCAAAAAGCCATTCCCGCCCACGACCAAAGTAGTATCGCAATATCTGATAGGGGTTGAGTCCATCCCAGCTAGTCAGTTGTAGCTGGGGAGGAAGCACATAATGGCATTGGTAATGTTTGCTCACCTGCATCCAATCTTCCATGTCCTGCAAAGAATAATGCACGGAGGAACGCAGTAACACTGGGCTCCCTTCCTCATCTTCTTCTATCACATGTGGCACAGAATGGTCAAAGGCAATGGCCCGGTTGTTGACAAGTTTCTCCAGACCCACTAATTTCTGTTGCGCTTGTCCAGGGTAGATGTACTTGGGCACAAACATGGTCTCAAAGGAGAAGAAGAAGCTTGGTATGAAAGGCTTAGGGACTTCCAGTACTTCATCTGATATGCTCATAAAGGAAAGGTGAGTCAGCAGGGCTGGGGGAAGCAATTTTAAACAGGACACTAGGTAAAGACTCTGGTTAAAAGTCACAAGCAGGTCACCCCGGTCATTTGCAAAACAGACTGGGCCAAAGTGCAGTGATGAGTCCAGAATGGCTATGAGTCTGCCATGGAAGTCCCAGATCCGAACAGAGCCATCGGCAGAACCTGTGACAAAAAGACTCAAGGAGAGGCAGACATCAAAGGATGTGATGGCACACAGGTGCAGAGGCAGTGTTTCTATGAATTTCAAGCCATTCTGTGACCCAGAGGACAGAAAATCATGGAACTTCCAGAGACGCAGGCAGTTGGTCTCTGTGATGGCACCCACAGACTTGGGCAAGAGTATCAGATGTGTTAGGTGACAGCTGCTGAGAATGCTGGCGAGAGGCCGCAGTTGTACTTTGACCCCATCAAGCACAGCTTCTGACAGGTGCACATAGTCATCCATTCCATAGGAACAGAGCAGAGAGTTTCCTTGGCCACCAAAAATCCCTCCAGACAGCGTGGAGAGTGCCAGTACAGCGCCAAAGTGCATGAATTTTTCTAATCGAGCACAGCTGTGCTGGGAGAGCACTCTTATCACACCACTCTGGTGCCCAGAGAATATCAGTCCCTCTAGACCCCGCCTCAAGTTGAAATGCCCATAAGCCAGGCATTGTACAAAGTCCTGAGAATTTGGTGAGGTGCCTAAGAGATACTTGGCTGGGCAAGGGCAGCGGGTTGTGTCAAATACCAGAACCTCTGAGCTGCCTGTTGCTACAAAGAGCTCCTCTTTACCTGGGTCGTAGGCCCAATCCACAGCCCGGTCCAGGATTGAGAAGGGCCAGGTGATAACCAGAAGGTCCCCTGTTACTGGGGACACAAAGCGCAACAAGCCATCCTCGGTGGTACACAGGATCCGGAACCAGTTATTTCCACAGTAGACCCGACGCAACTGCTGGGGAGCAGAGCCACAGACATTGAAGAGGCTGTAGAAGCAGGGCAGGCGGTGCAAGGAAAAACTATGGGCAGTTTGGCAGAAGAAAGTAATGCTGTCAATAAACTGGAGCCGGTACAGCTCCTCGCCAAGCTCTAGCCGCCGAAGCAGGCTCCCTGAAGTCAGGTTCCACTCCTTGATTAGGCTGTCACTACCAGCTGTTAGCAGGGTGTGGGCCTCTGGTCGGCTGCGGATGCAGATCACTCCTGATTGATGGGCCTGGAAACTGTGGAGTGGATGGCCCTGCTGGAGGCTCCAAACTTGGATTTCCCCGGCTTGGTTTCCAGCATAGAGAAAGCCCTGATCAAAACAGGTGAAGCAGCAGGTGATGGAGGAGCCGCTGCTGGTGGACGTGAACCTCTTTACCTCTCCCAGCTGGCCCTTGCCCTGGTGCATAAGGACCCTCACCACCGTCTCACACAGGGCCAGGAGGGAGCCACTGGGACCATTCAGCACGATGTCCTGGACAAGCTCATCACCTGGCATGGAGACTATGTGGGCTATTTGGAGGCCCGTGCCACCTCGCTCAATGACCCAGGTCACCACTGCCCCCAGGATGCCAGACAGAAGCATCTTCATTTCCGGGTCATAGCAGAGGCAGCTGATGTTGAAGCGGCAGGGCACTTTACCCAGGGGTTTGAATGCCCGAAAGTGGTCCCCAAAGAGTCGCAGGATCAGGTCACCACAGTAGACCACGAGGATATGAAAGGAGCCTGCATGGACCATGGACTGGATGGGTGGCAATCGTTCAGTCATGGAGAATGTTCTTTTCTCAACCATGTCCTCAGTTTTGCTCTTCATCCATGCTACAGCCTAGAAGAGAATAAGAAGGAAACTGCCTAGGCTGGGTGAGGTGGTTCACGCCTGTAATCCCAGCACTTTGGGAGGCCGAGGCGGGTGGATCACCTGAGGTCAGAAGTTCGAGAGCAGCCTGGCCAACATGGTGAAACCCCATCTCTACTAAAAATACAAAAATTAGCTGGGTGTGGTGTCGGTGCCTGTAATCCCAGCTACTCGAGAGGCTGAGGCAGGAGAATCGCTTGAATTCGGGAGGCAAAGGCTGCAGTGAGCCAAGATTGCGCCACTGCACTCCAGCCTGCGTGACAGAGCGAGACTCCGTCTCAAAAAAAAAAAAAAAGATGAAACTGCCTAGAGCTGATGGTAGGGCAGAATATTCCCTTATTTCCCCATGTTTTGTGTTAAGGAGGAATTGGAGGACTCAAGTGATTTTATCCCTTGGTGATGGGAATTGGAAATATGGTAGAGGCAGGAATCCTAGGACCCTTTTCCTAACCTTGGTTTACTTCGGGGGAACCATACAACCTACTCAACATGGGGACTATAATTGGAGAAAGGATGAGGAGAGATTTCTGGTTCCAGACCACATTCATCCATGGGGAATATCCTCCTTTGTCAATCTGGGCTAACAGTTATATGGGCATGGCTCTTGGAGAATGGGCCAAGAAGGGTAAGAAAGGCAGTCTTACTTGTATTTCTTTTGTGTTTGATGTCACCCAAGAGAGGGAGGCGAAGAAGTGGGCATCACTGAAGTAATAGCATACACACGGCATATTTTGAGGATAGCGAGACTCTTTGAACAGTACCTGGGACCGGTCACTCAGCACAACTAGGCAGTTCTTTGGGTCTTCCGAAGGTTGCTGGAGAGAGGCGTGGCATAAACTAAGAGGCCAGGGCACAGAGGCACTAAATATATTCTCGCACAAGTCACAGTTGGAGCAGTTCCCAAAGTCATGCCTCCCACCCGAAGGACCTACTCCTGTTACACTCACACGTGCATAACTTATCACCTGTGGCACAGCTATACTTCACAAGCATGTAACAAATCCCCCAATACATGAGGGAACACAACCCTGCAGAGTCTCTGTGTGCAAATTTTATAGTGTGAACACGGGGAAAAATGATGTTCTTTTCAACATGAAATTAGCCATGCCTGCCCTCTAACATTCTTTTTTTTGTTTTGTTTTTTAGATGGAGTCTCTTTCTGTTGCCCAGGCTGGAATGCAGTAGCGTGATCTAGCTCACTGCAACCTCTACCTCCCAGGTTCAACCGATTGTCCTGCTTCAGCCTCTCAAGTAGCTGGGACTACAGGCACATGCCACCAGGCCCTGCTAATTTTTTGTATTTTTAGTGGAGATGGAGTTTCATCATGTTGGCCACGCTGGTCTTGAACACCAGACCTCAGGTAATCCGCCCGCCTCGGCCTCCCAAAGTGCTGGGATTACAGGCATGAGCTACTGAGTCCAGCCCCCTCTAACATTCTCGCTTGTGTGTAGAAGGTACATGTACCATAAAAGACACAATATTTAACAGAATAGTCAGGCAAGTACATCACCTTACGCACACATGGAATATAGCGGAGTCTCCCAAAGTCAGTGCAGCTCTAAGTTACTGAAGCTTAAAGCTGCACTAAGTGAGACTCTTGGGACACCCTATCTGGCCTTTAAATTTGACAGAGGACAAGAATTTATACAATATATATATTATCCCATGGTGATACAGCATGTGCTATGAAACATGCATCTGGGATCCTGTTTTTTTTTTTTTTTTTTTTTTTTTTTTGAGACAAGATCTTGCTCTGTGGCCCCATGCTGCAGTGCAGTGGCCTGATTTCGGCTCATTGCAACCTTTGCCTCCTGGGTTCCAAGTGATTCTCCTGCCTCAGCCTCCCGAGTAGCTGAAACTACAGGCATGGGCTACCATACCCGGCTAATACTTTGTATTTTTAGTAGAGATGGGATTTCACCATGTTGCCCAGTGTGGTCTTGAACTCCCGAGCTCAGGTGATCTGCCTACCTCGCCCTGGCAAAGTGCTGACATTACAGGCATAAGCCACCACGCCTGGCCCTGGGATCCTTGTATGCAGAGCCAACCATAGCAAAACTGAGCTTGGCAACTGTTTTCTCTGGTGCCTCCTCCCCTGTTTTAAAAAATCTCTCAGCCAGGCGCGGTGGCTCATGCCTGTGATCCCAGCACTTTGGGAGGCCGAGGCGGGCAGATTACTTGAGCTCAGGAGTTCACGACCAGCTTGGGCAACATGGTGAAACCCCGTCTCTACTAAAAATACAAAAAATTAGCTGGGCGTGGTGGCGTGCGCCTGTAGTTTCAGCTACTTGGGAGGCAGCTGAGGCAGGAGAATTGCTTGAACCTGGGAGGCTGAGGTTGCAGTGAGCCGAGATCATGCCACTGCACTCCAGCCTGGGCGACAGAACGAGACCGTGTCTCAAAATAAATAAAATAAAATAATAGAAAAACTCTCTTTCCAGAAGGTCAGTTCCTCTTACAATCCTCCAGAGTGTCCACTTTCCACTATCAAAATGTCCTTGCGAGAAGTCTGTGACTCATGGAAATTGATGGCCTACCTCCTGCTAAGGTGGTGACTATAGTATACCCTGTTTGCTTCCTGTTCTCAAGGACAATCTGTGGCTCTTCTGAAATGCTCATGACTGTAAGACAGGTAGCAGCCAACCTATAATATGTTTATGTCCTACATATACATTACCTTGCTTTTATTTATGGTGTCATTTAGGAGGAGTTTTAAATCTTTCCACAGGGGAATGAGCCTGGGGGAAGACATCACCATCAGACTCCCTTGGCCCTCCTGAGGACTGTTGCTTAAAAACCTGTGGGAATCCAAAAGAGCCCAGCTTAGTCACTGCCATTTTCCGAGAAGCTAGGAATCAGAAAGCAAGAACAATGAACTCATGTTTATTGAACACCTTCTGAAAGTCAGGAACTGTGCACAAGACATACCTTCTCATTTCATCCACTCTACAGCCCAGTAAGGTAGGCATTATCTCATTTTATAGATGAGAAAACTGAGGCTTGGAGAGAGCAAATTGGGAGTGAATCTTAGCGTGTTCCTATCGTAACCCAGTAACATATATGGGTGAGAGAACCAGAGAAACCGAGAGAGGGGCTGGGAAAGAATACCCTCACAGGCAAATAATAGTCCTTCACATTTTGTGGTGTGTCCGGAGAGCATTTTGTGAAGACTGTGGGTTCTCAAAGTATGGTCCCTGGACCTCATGAACCAGGACAGACACTTACGACTGTAAGTGACAGACACTTACGACTGCTGTTTGTAGGCTGGCCTAGTTCTCAGACAGGTGACCACTCTATTTCCTTCCAACTCATACTTCATGCTTTTCAGCTGCTCTGGAAACATGACAGTTAAATTTATAGTCTGGCCAGCAGAGGGCAACGGAGGCCAACCTTTCCTGCCAGATGTAGAAGAACTTCATCCGTTTAGAGAAATGGTGGGAACTTGTTAAAAATGCAAATTATTGGGCCCCACCCCAGACCTACTCAATTGGAAATTCTGAGATTAAGGCCCATCAATGAATAATTGTTGTTGCTGCCCATCAATCTGAGATTAAGGCCCATCAATCTGAGATTAAGGCCCATCAATGAGTTGTTGTTGTTGTTTTGTTTTGTTTTGTTTTGTTTTTAAGAGATAGGGTTTTGGCTGGGCACCGTGGCTGATGCCTGCAATCCCAGCACTTTGGGAGGCGGAGGAGGATAGATCACCTGAGGTCCAGAGTTCGAGACTAGCCTGGCTAATATGGTGAAACCCCGTCTCTACTAAAAATACAAAAATTAGCTGGGCGTTGTGGCAGGTGCCTGTAATCCCAGCTACTCTGGAGGCTGAGGCAGGAGAATCACTTGAACCCAGGAGGCAGAGGCTGCAGTAAACCGAGATTATACCACTACACTCCAGCCTGGGAAAGAGTGAGACTCAGTCTCAAAAAAAAAAAAAAAAAAAGGAAAAAAAAAAAGAAAAAAAGAGACAAGGCTTTGCTCTGTTGCCCAGGCTGTAGTGCAGTGGTACCATCATAGCTCACTGCAGCTTTGAACTCCAGAGCTCAAGTGATCCTCCCACTTCAGCCTCCCACATGCTAGGACTACAGGCATATGCCACCACACCTGGCTAATTTTTGTTTCTTTGTTTTGTTTTTGTAGAGACAGGGTCTCACTATGTTGCCCAGGCTGCCTTGAGCTCCTGGTCACAAGTGATCCTCCTACCTTGGCCTCCCAAAATGCTGGGATTTCGGGCATGAGCCACCACACCTGGCCTATTTTGTTTTTTTGTTTCAATTTCTGTAGAGATGGGAGTGGGGGTGGGGTAGGGATGAGGGGGTGTCACTATGCTGTCCAGGCTGGTCTCTAACTCCTGGCCTCAAGCTTTGGCTTCCCAAAGACTTGGCTTCCCAAAGTGCTGGCATTACAGGCATGAACCGTTGCACCTTGCTTCAACAATAACCAAAATGTGAAAAACACTGGTTTAGAGAACTGTTGGAGTCCCAATTCATTTGGCCTGGGCTTCCTGAAGAAAGGTCAGCAAAACACACCTTCTGGTATGCCACAGAGACTTGCTCACTGGATTTGGGATGGGGGGAAGCAGCAGGCAAAACTTACCATCATCATCTCACATGCACACAGTGGGTGAGAGCCCACAGAAAAGCTTTCAACATCAATCATTTCATTAGTTCTTGAAAGAATCCTGAGAGGCAGATATCATCATCTCCATTGTACAAAAGAGGAACATTAACTCAAAGAGGAAAAGGGATGTGTTTGAGTCTACAAAGGGCAGATCAAGACTAAGATCCACCAGGTGCAGTGGCTCATGCCTGTAATCCCAGCACTTTAAGAGGCCGAGGTGGGTGGATCACGAGGTCAGGAGTTCAAGAACCAGCCTGGCCAACATGGTGAAACCCTGTCTCTACTAAAAATACAAAAATTAGCCGGGCACGGTGGTGGGCGCCTGTAACTCCAGCTACTCGGGAGGCTGAGGCAGGAGAATCGCTTCAACACGGGAGACAGAGGTTGCAGCAAGCCGAGATCACGCCACTGCACTCTAGCCTCAGTGACAGAGCAAGACTCCGTCTCAAAAAAAAAAAAAAAAAAAAAAAAAAGACTAAGATCCAATCCACAGTTCAGGATTCTTCTACTATATCAGAGGAGGAAGAGGTTTTGCTGGCTGATGCTCAGAAGGCTCTCCGATCCACAAATCCACTCACAATGGGAACTTGGGACTGGCTGGCAGCACACACCATCCTGTCTCTTTCCACGCTCCCCAGACTGCATGCTGCCCTCCTGCGATAGCTGTCTCCATTCTGTTCCACTCAACCCTGCACTTGCTGCTCGTTCTGAATGCCTTTCAGGCTCTAGTTGATCTGCTTCAGATCCTGCACAGCAGTGGAGGCCCCTGTGGGAGTTACCCCAGGCCAAAGTGGGAGGCTCACTCGCTTTCAGCCAGAAGTTCAAGGCCAGCCTGGGCAACATAGTGGGACCCTGTCTCTACAAAAAAAAAAAAAAAAATTAGCCAGGCATGGTGGCATGTGCCTGTGGTCCTAGCTATTTGGGAGGCTGAGATGGGAGGATCACTTGAGCTCAGGAGGTTGAGGCTGCAGTCAGCTATGATGGCCCCACTGCATGCCAGCCTGGGTGACAGAGCAAAATCCTGTCTTAAAAAAAAAAAAGGCCAGGTGCGGTGGCTCACGCCTGTAATCCCAGCACTTTGGGAGGCTGAGGTGGGTGGATCATGAGGTCAGGAGTTCAAAACCAGCTTGGCCAACATGGTAAAACCCTGTCTCTACTAAAAATACAAAAATTAGCCAGGCATGGTGGCGGGCGCCTGTAATCCCAGCTACTCAGGAGCCTGAGGCAGAGAATTGCTTTGAACCCAGGAGGCGGAAGTTGCAGTGAGCCGAGATTGCAGCACTGCATTCCAGCCTGGGCGATAGGGCGAGACTCCATCTCAAAAACAAAACAAAAAACACCAAAAAACCCAAACAACAACCACAACTCAGAGTTACCCCACTGGCCCCTTCTTGCGGCCCTGGAGCTGCTGAGAGAGTAGTCGTTTGTAACAAATTTGCAGTCACTGCCATCACTTCCCATATTCCAAATAGCTCCACTGGGTCCCACTTCTCTTGACCGGCCTACAGAGAGCAAGTGGTTGGGACTATTTGGGGGAATATTTCTAGGTGATGAGTGAGAAGGAGGACTTTCAAACCCCAAATCTCTATGTTTATTTAATTTTATGTGTTTTTTTTTTTTTTGAGACAGGGTCTTGCTCTGTTGCCCAGGCTGGAGTGCAGTGGTAGAGTCACAGTTCACTGCAGCCTCAAACCCCTGGGCTCAAGCAATCCTCCTGCCTCAGCCTACCGAGTAACTGGGACCACAGGCACACACCCCCATGCCTGGCTAATTTTTTAAAAACTTTTTGTAGATACAGGGTCTCCCTATGTTGCTTAGGTGGTCTCGAATTCCTGGGCTCAAGCGATCCACCTGCCTCAGCCTCCCAAAGTGCTGGGATTACCGGTATGAGACACTGCACCTGGCCCTCTATGTTTATTTATTTATTTATTTACTTGCCACTCTTCCCCACACCATAGACCAGTTTCCTTGGGTTAGCCTCAGAGGATGACATTCGACTCCCTAATCCCAGTACCTGTCCTTAAAAGCAAGTTTGTAGTGAGCTCCAGATGCTTTAATCCCAACAGTCTTGTTTAATATCTTTTATTTCTTTTTCCTTTTTTTTTTTTTTGAGACAGAGTCTCACTCTGTCACCCAGGCTGGAGTGCCGTGGCACTATCTTGGCTCACTGCAACCCCCGCCTCTGGAGTTCAAGTGATTCTCCTGCCTCAGCCTCCTGAGTAGCTGGGATTACAGGCATGCACCACCATGCCCAGCTAATTTTGTATTTTTTTTTTAGTAGAGATGGGGTTTTACCATGTTGGCCAGGCTGGTCTCGAACTTCTGACCTCAGGTCATCTGCCCGCCTCAGCCTCCCAAAGTGCTGGGATTACAAGCGTGAGCCACCATGCCCGGCTGATTGTTTAATATCTTAACACAAAGATAATCTAATGGGAGAATTCAAGCTCTGTGGCCAATTTAGCGTGAAGGGTATTTGGGACCAACGCATGTTATTCCTGCTGACTGTGGAGACAAACCAGGTCCATGACTGGGTGTTGACACTGGAACTATATTCCTTTTCTTAGCACCAGTCCACTGTAAGGTACAGCATTAGTTGGTGGCCTGAGGAAAGGCAAACCTCCCACGAGCTTTGCCTTGTTAAAGAGAGTTGACTCTAGGGGGCACTGCACTCCACGACACGGTCAGGCCCCTGGGCTCCCTTTGGCTCACTTGTTGGCTCCAATGTGCTCTGTTACAGGTGAGTGTGAGGGGATCCAGGCAGGTTTCTTGCTCCCTAGAGCTTACAGTCATCAAAGAAGAGATATAAAATGGATTACAGTGGGAAATTCTAGGTGATGGGTTATATTATCCTTTAGAACTTTTCTGCAACTTTTAATTTCCTCAAACTAAATTGCAAATTAAATTCAGTTTTAAGAAGGAAAAGTATGAAGTGCTTTGAGTACATATAATGAGGAGACCTGGCCACCCAAAAGGAAGGTGATGAGTGCGCCACACTGTGAGACAGGGCCCTGCATGGATTATATAACCTTGCAGGTGGTCTCACATTTGGGCACAGGGGTGCAGAAAGTCCAGCTGATATCAGAAGGGCCTAATTAGTTGACTGTAAAGTCAGAGGGGCAACCTAGGCTTACTTGGTTCTTTGAATGACATTACTGATAAGGAGCCCAAGTTTGTCCCCAGGGCCTGGGAGTGCTACTCTGGCCTTCAGGTGGCTGCATAGCTAGGGCTGGGGGTGGAATGCATTTAACTTTCTTAATGGGAAGAAATAGTTTTCCAGGCTGACAAACATACATTAACAGGGTGGGCTAGTTTCTGTTGGATGGAAGAGTTACCCTGGATCCCTGAGAAGTAACGACAGTATCCAGGATTAATTAGGTTGTAAAGTAGTAACCAGGCGTTTTACATATCTTTTAATTCTTATTTATTTATTTTGAGACAGGGCCTCACTCTCACCCAGGCTGGAGTGCAGTGGCACGATCATGGCTCACTGCAGCCTCAACCACTCCAGCTCAAGTGATCCTCCTGCCTTAGCCTCCTGAGTAGTTGGGACTACAGGCTAGTGCTACCACACCTGGCTAATTTTTGTACTTTTTGTAGAGATGGGGTTTCACCATGTTGCCCAGGCTGGTCTCAAACTCCTAGCCTCAAAGAATCCACTTGCCTCAGCCTCCCAAAGTGTTGGGATTACTACAGGTGTCAGCCACCGCACCCAACCAATTTGGTTTAATTCTTACAATTATTCTAACGACTTAGCTATTATCCTCCCTGTAATTAAACAACTTTTTTTGTTTTTTGTTTTGTTTTGTTTTGAGTCGGAGTCTCACTCTGTCGCCCAGGCTAGAGTGCAGTGGCGCCATCTCCGCTCACTACAAGCTCCGCCTCCCAGGTTCACGCCATTTTCCTGCCTCAGCCTCCCGAGTAGCTACAGGCGCCCGCCACCATGCCTGGCTAATTTTTTGTATTTTTAATAGAGACGGGGTTTCACCATGTTAGCCGGGATGGTCTCAATCTCGTGACCTCGTGATCCACCCGCCTCGGCCTCCCAAAGTGGTGGGATTACAGGCATGAGCCACTGCGCCTGGCCATTAAACAACTTTTAAAAACGGACATGGTAAAATATGGAAAATGTACTAAGGAGCAGGTAAGGGAAAAAAAGTCACCTTTTCACACCTGACCAGCTGTCCTTCTGTTTCCCCTTCCCAGAAGTAACTCTGGTTGTGTCTTTCTTTTGTGTGTGTGTGTGTGTGCTTTTTTTTTTTTTTTTTTTTTTTTGAGATGGAGTCTCTGTCTGTCGCCCAGGCTGGAGTGCAGTGGCGCGATCTTGGCTCACTGCAACTTCTGCCTCCTGAGTTCAAGTGATTCTTGAGCCTCAGCCTCCCTAGTAGCTGGGATTACAGGCGTGCGCCACCACACCCAGTGAATTTTTTGTATTTTTAGCAGAGATGTGGTTTCGCCATTTTGGCCAGGCTGGTCTCAAACTCCTGACCTCAAGTGATCCGCCCACCTCCCAAAGTGCTGGGATTACAGGCGTGAGCCACTGCGCCTGGCCCTTCTTGTGTGTTTCTAAAGGTGTTCTGTACATACACAAGCATATACATATAAATATTTTTCTTTTTTTTTTTTTTTGAGACGGAGTCTTGCTCTGTTGCCCAGGCTGGAATGCAGTGGCGCCATCTTAGCTCACTGCACGCTCCGCCTCCCAGGTTCACGCCATTCTCCTGCCTCAGCCTCCCGAGTAGCTGGGACTACAGGTGCCCGCCACCATGCCCAGCTAATTTTTTCTATTTTTTAGTAGAGATGGGGTTTCACCATGTTAGCCAAAATGGTCTCCTGATCTCATGATCCACCCGCCTTTCCCTCCCAAAGTGCTGGGATTACAGGCGTGAGCCACTGTGCCCGGCCAAAAATATTTTTCTTATGCAAGTGATAGTATACTATATACACTGTTATTCACTTTTCTCTTAATACACCTTTAAGATTAATTCATATTAATACATATAACTCATTTCCCAACAGTTACTAGCTGCAGGGTATTCCACCGTGTGGCTGAACTATCATTTATTTATCCAAATTTCTATTAATGGACATTCGGTAGTTTCCAACCTTTTGCTACTGCAGCTAATGCCGCAAATGAGTATCTTTGTTAGTGCCTCATAACATTTTAATTTTATTTGATTTTAATTAACTTAAATTGTAGAACTGAGGCCAGGCATGGTGGCTCACGCCTGTAATCCCAGCACTTTGGGAGGCCGAGGCTGGCAGATCACGTCAGGAGATCGAGACCATCCTGGCTAACATGGTGAAACCCAGTCTGTACTAAAAATACAAAAATTAGCTGGGTGTGATGGCGCCTGCCTGTAATCCCAGCTACTTGGGAGGCTGAGGTAGGAGAATCACTTGAACCAGGGAGTCAGAGGTTGCAGGGAGCCGAGGTGGCGCCACTGCACTCCAGCCTGGCGACAGAGTGGGACTCCATCTCCAAAAAAAAAAAAAATGTAGAACTGAAGCAATGAAAACATTTTTCCATTAACCTAACTTGGAATAATATTTTGGATATATTTGGGTTAAATAAAATATTAAAATTAATTTCATAGCTGGGTGAGATGGCTCACGCCTATAATCCCAGCACTTTGCGAGGCTGAGGTAGGAACATGTCTTGAGGCCAGGAGTTCAATACCAGCCTGGGCAACATAGCAAGAAAAAAAAAGTAAGTAAATAATAATGATAAATAAAATGAATTTTACCTGTTTATGTCAAAATTAAAATTGCATATGTGGCTTGCATTACACATAAAAACACACACATATATAATTTTTTTTTTTTTTAAAGAGACAGGGTTCTGCTTTGTCGCCCAAGCTGGAGGGCAGTGGTGCAATCATGGTTCACTGCAGTCTCAAACTCCTGGGCTTAAGCGATACTCAGCCTCTTGAATAGCTGGGACTATGGCCACATGCCACCACGCCTAGCTAGTTTTTTAGTTTTAGTAGAGATAGGGTCTTGCTATGTTACCCGGCCAGTCTCCAACTCCTGGCCTTAAGTGATCCTCCTGCCTCGGTGGCTCAAAGTGCAGGGTGTATTTCTCTTAGCTAGTATTGCTCTACATTGTTGTAGTCTGGTGGTGGCCTGATATCCCTACTGGACTGAAAACTCCCTGAAGGTAGGACTCCAGTCTGTCTGGATTTCTCTTGTGTCTCCATAATCACCCAACCTGACATGGAATAGGTGGTTAATCCATTTTTGTTGAATGAGTGGAAAAATGTGCTCTCCCAGGAAGAAACATATGCTTCCCAGCTTCAAGTGCTAGTGAACATCTTCCTAGAAGGCAGGCTGAGGCGGAAAGGGTATTGACTCCGGCTTCTCCACCAGAGGACCTTGCAATTCCAGTCAATTCCCTCGGTAACTCTTATGGAGGAGTGGCAATATACATTAAAAAAGGAGTGTGTGTTGCGGGGTATTCCGCTGCTTGGTTATGTCACCAGGTGGATTAAATTTGGACAAAATTTCCCAAGGTGTAGGTACTCTACAAACACTAGTTACCCTCAGGAATGTGCGATCAACAAAAGAATGCAAGATAACAAGGCCCCTAGGCAGCCCCCGGGTCTTGTGGCTCCCGTCGAAGGCAGAGCTCTGGAGCCGCCTACGCCGGGGAGAGGCGACTACACCTGGGGCCCCTCACCCTCGGGCCTCCTGCACGTGGCAGGGAAGGCAGGGCGTCTCTATCTCAAAGCATCGGCTGCGCCTGTTACCTGCGACAGGATTCCCGACAAGGGACGGGTACGGCGTGTGCACTCAGGAGCTCCTAGAGCTAGGGGCAGCAACTAAGAAGCTACCTGGCGGATGCTGCGAGAGGACTCCGCCCACAGAACGGTTGGCCCCCAACCCCGCAGCCGGCGGACTTCCCGAGGCCAGGGGTCTGAACGCGCGTGCGCATGGGCGCGCGCTCTCGAAAGAAAAAAAAAAAATCCTCTCCGCGGGGGCCCGCGGCAATTTAGGCCGGGGTCTGCCGACGACCGCGCGTGCGCGGGCGTGCATCTACGCCCTCTTCCACCGCCCCCTCCGCTGGGGGTCTAGCGCACTGCTCCGCTTCCCCCGTTTCCCTCGGGCTAGCGTCCTAGGGGTGAGTGACTCGAGCCTGGCAGAGAGTGAGGGAGAGGTTCCGCCGAATGAAGGGAGGAGGTAGACGGGGCCAGGAGAAAGGAGAAACCGCCCCGGCGGGGCAAAGAGCGCGGCTCTCGAGCTGTAGTCTGCAGGAGACACACCTCCCTCCCTCACGCCCCTCGGGGCTGCGGAAGTGCTCTAGAGACTGGAGCTGCACGAAGGCGACCAGCGAACTACCGTTCCTAGGAGGCAGCGCGGCGGTGCGCCTACGGCTCCCGGCAGCCCCCGCGCGCTATTCTCTTTTGAGTTCGCGGCCGGCTAGGGCGAAACTACAGTTCCCAGGAGGACTCGCGCGAAGCGGCTTGGAAGTGGGCATCCTGGAAGTCACTCGGGCCACCGGAGCTGGCGGCGTCTCCAGCGAGCGGCGCGGAGCTGGACGCCGCGATCGTGGGGCCCGCGAGGCGGGCAGCCGGGGCGTCCAGGTACGTGGCTCCGGGTGCAGGATCGGCCTCGCGCAAGGGTGGCGGGGAATCGGTGGCTGCCCGGACCCCGAGGGTCAGCGCGGGCGGACGGCCGGGTGTGGGTACTGGCCGTGGGGGGCGGCGGCGCCGGGACTCGCGCCCTCCGGACCCAGCCGGACTCGTGCCCGCATGGCTCAACTTTCCAGGCGTGCACCCCGGCGCTGTGGTGAAGAGCTTGGAGGCGGGGAGCGGTGGATTCGCGTCCCGGCTGTGCCACTCGGGAGCCGCGATCTGGGGAAACCGCGCCGAACCTCAATTTCCCCTGCAGTAAAACGGAGTAGGAGAGCATCTTGGCGGAGACTCTGTTGAGATAATATAATAAAACATTTGGCACATAGGAGGCACTTACTACGTATTTGGGTTATTGTTAGCTCTCCGAAAAATGAGGTGAAGATGTTATCGATTGCATAGGGTGAGGATTAGTTGAGCGTGTGCATGTAAAGAGGTGAGTCCTTAGTTAGCACCCAATGCAGGCTAGCTGCTGTTAACCGAGATTATTTTGTTAAGAGCGTTGGTTTGGAAGGCAGAGAGACCCCAGGTTCAAATTTGAACATTTACCAGTTGTGTGACTTTGGGCAACTGGCTTCACCTCTCTGTGCCTTGGTTTCCCTATCTATAAAATGGGGATTTAAATAGCAACCACTTCGTCGAGTTGTTTTCAGGATGCAGTGAGAATACCATGTGTAAAGTGCTTAGCACAGCAGCTGGCATATAACGCTCAGTAAATGGTACCATTTATTCAGCGTTTTCCTAGTGGCCCAGAGACCCTCTGAGGGTGGGGCTCTGGCCGTAGTATTGGTCACCCCCGAGGGCCAGATTCAGAACTGGTCCAGTTGACTTCCCTTCCTACTACCTCAGGTTCCTCATTTACAAAATGGGATAATAACAAGATCGCTCTCAAAGGGTTGTAAGGATTTGCTGAGATTGTATTTCTAGTCCAGCGCCATCTCTCACTAAGTAGCAGCTCTTATGTATTATAATTGTTCTTCAATATTCTCCATCTGGCCCAGAGACTGCCTGACTGTGGGCTGTGACATGACAGCCCTGAGCTCCCCCACACATTTGCTCCCATCCTCAGTGTCCCATCTGTGGAATGGTAGTCATAGGACTTTTGTGCCAGGATTGTTTGGATGGTTCCAGGAGATAATTCATGTTTAGTGCTTTGCACAAGGCCCGGCACACAGTAAGTGCTTATTAAATGATAAAATGTATCTTGCTGTTTTTTTTTTTAATAGGCCCTTTTTGCTTCTGTTTGTACCTACATGGCAGAGTGGGCACAAAGTTAGTGTTTTTTTATCTTCCCCCTCCCTCCCAAATTTTACTTACCAAAGATTAAATTATGGAACACACTATAGTAGAAAGGCCTAAGAAGAAATGGGTCTGACCTGCCATCAGCAGTCCCCTGCTCACACACCCCTCCCCATAGAGCCAGTATGTTCACTCCAGTGCTTTAATTGTTGTCCCGGTGCTGCCAGCTTTTGCCTTTGTGTCCCAAAGCCACTGAGTCCCCTGCACTCCAGCTCCAGATGTGGAGCCTGTGCTTCTTTGATGCTGTAGCTCAAAGAAGTGACTGTTTCTTGGGCACCATAAACTCAGCATGTCCAACCTGAACTCCTTCTCCTCCTGGAACCAGTAGTCACCATCTTGGCAAATGTGCCAGCATTGACCTGGTTGCCTAAGCCAGAAACCTGGGAGTTGCTCTTCTTCCCCAGCCTTCCCATATCCAGTCAACTAGCAAGAAGGACGAAGCTGCCATTTCATAGAAACACCATTTCATTGGCCCATATTGGTCTCCCATCTGATGGGCACTGAAAGTTCCCCTCAGCTTGAGACGGAGTCTTGCTCCATAGCCCAGGCTGGAGTGCAGTGGCACAATCTCAGCTCACTGAAGCCTCCGTCTCCCGGGTTCAAGCAATTCTCCTGCCTCAGCCTCCTGAGTAGCTGGGATTACAGGTGCCCGCCACCACACGCGGTTAGTTTTTTTTTTTTTAGTAGAGATGGGGTTTTCACCATGTTGGCCAGGCTGGTCTCGAACTCCTGACCTCAGGTGATCTACCCATTTTGGCCTCCCAAAGTGCTGGGATTGTAGGGCATGAACCACCGCGCCTGGCTGTGACAAGGTTAAGTCAAGTCATTAGGGATTAACATACGTAAACCTATGTAACATATGTATTAATAAGGGCAAGAAGATGTTATAGACTTGGCTAGACAGCAGTGGCTGTGGATGTGGCATGAAAGCCTGGCTTTCAGGGGACCCAGTTCTGTGATTTTAGCCTGGTGAAGATCGGCTGAGTTGTTAATTTCTTTCAGAAAAGTTAGATGGTGTCAGCGGCTTAGAATATCCCGTGTGGGAGGGTGGCCATCCTGGGCATTTCAGGAGGCAGCACACATACCACACACCCAAGAAGAGGCTGGGAAGGGCATTTATTAGCGCTCCCCTTAGGTTGAGTTTATTGTCAGAAACCTGTCATTGTGATTTCATTTGATGATAGAAACCAGTGGCCTCAATCACATTTGTGATGGCCAGCAAATTTACCTAAGCATTTTGCTAACCTGAAGAAGTAAAGCAGTGGCTTAAAAAAAAATCTTGGTTGTTCTCCATGACTAGTGACAGCAGCACGTGGCTTTTTAGCAGTCAGTGTAGAATGAATGATCTAAGAGTTAAATGTGAGTCTGTGTTTCAGACATTGCAGTTGTTAGGTGGTAAATCAAAAGTGGAATTTAGAATGTGCAGTGATTGGTGCCTCATTTTTTTGCTGTAAAATATATTTTACTGATATATTTCAAACATAGTCTTAGTAACTTGTAAAATGTAAATTAAATGTATTTACATTTTAATAAAAGAATTCAATAATCATTTCCTTTAAAATAAAGTGTTTGTTTTTAGCTATTAGAATGAGAGGCTATTTGGCAGGGTGCAGTGGCTCATGCCTATAATCCCAGCACTTTGGAGGCTGAGGTGGGTGGATCACTTGAGCCCAGGAGTTTGAGAGCAGCCTGGGCAACATGGCGAAACCCCATCTCTACAAAAAATTAGTCAGGTGTGGTGGCACACATCTCTAGTCCCAGCTACCCGGGATGTTGAGGCTGTAGTGAGCTGTGATTGCAGCATTGCACTCCAGCCTGTGTGACAGAGTGAGACCCTGTCTCAGAAAAAAAAAAAAAAAAAAAAGAATGAGAGGCTGTTGTACCAGTTTGTGCATTTGTGTATTCTTCAAGACTGATATTGCTTCCTTTTTGTTGTTTTTAGACAGAGTCTTGCTCTGTGGCCCAGGCTGGAGTGCAGTGGCACGATCTCAGCTCACTGCAACTTCCACCTCCTAGGTTCAAGCGATTCTCCTGCCTCAGCCTCCTGAGTATCTGGGATTACAGGCACGTGCCACCATGCCCGGCTAATTTTTGTATTTTTAGTAGAGATGGGGTTTCGCCTTGTTGGCCTCGAACTCTTGACCTCAGGTGATCCACCCACCTTGGCCTCCCAAAGTGTTGGGATTACAGGCGTGAGCCACCGTGCCTGGCCTATTGCTTCCTTTTTTTAAGGACTATTTTGGTCATGACCTTTTGTGCGTGTGTGTATGTATGTGATTGGGTTGAATTTAGCTTAAAAAAAGTTATGCAAGAAATTCATGCTTGTTGTAACGTGTCAAACAATATAGAGGTGTAGGGAAAATACCTAGTGCCACCCTCCACTCCAAAACCCCATGTCCCCAGAGATAACCATTTATTCAGACAGTGAGTATCTATTAAGTATCTATTGCTAGGCTTTGGAGATAGCATAATGAACAAAATGGATGTGCTCTCTGCCCTTGTGATTTGGACAGATGCTTCAGTTATCTTTTTCTGTGTTTATATTGATTATGTTTGTATGTATGTGCGTGTGTGTGTGTGTGTGTGTGTGTGTATCGACTGTTTTCTTCCTCCTCCCATACCATTCCCCAAAAAAGGAGGGGGTGGGGATCAAGCTACACCTATTTGTAACCCAGTTTTTTCAATTAATGGCTGGGCATGTCCTTCCAAGTCATTACATATAGATCTGGCTTGTCCTTTTCAACAGCTGTACCCACATTCTTCAGTGCAGAGAGACCACGCTTTATTCCAGCATTCCCCTACTGCTGGTCCTTTAGGTTGTTCCTCTGAGATGTCTTTTTTTTTTTTTTTGAGACAGAGTCTCGCTCTATCGCCCAGGCTGGAGTGCAGTGGCGCAATCTCAGCTCACTGCAAGCTCCGCCTCCTGGGTTCACGCCGTTCTCCTGCCTCAGCCTCTCCGAGTAGCTGGGACAACAGGCGCCCGCCACCACGCCCGGCTAATTTTTTGTATTTTTAGTAGAGACGGGGTTTCACCGTGGTCTCGATCTCCTGACCTCATGATCCGCCCACCTCAGCCTCCCAAAGTGCTGGGATTACAAGCGTGAGCCACCGCGCCTGGCCCCTCTGAGATTTCTTTACCTCAGCAAACACACATCTAATAAGTATCCTTGGTGGTAGCTCAGGAGATCGAGACCATCCTGGCTAACACAGTGAAACCCCGTCTCTACTAAAAAATACAAAAAAATTAGCCAGGCGTGGTGGCCGGTGCCTGTAGTCCCAGCTGCTCAGGAGGCTGAGGCAGGAGAATGGCATGAACCTGGGAGGCAGAGCTTGCAGTGAGCCGAGATTGTGCCACTGCACTCCAGCCTGGGCGACAGAGCGAGACTCCATCTATATAAAAAAAGAAAAAATTAGCAGGGTGTGATGATGAGAGCCTGTAATCCCAGCTACTTGGGAGGCTGAGGCAGGAGAATTGCTTGAACCAGGGAGGTGGAGGGTGCAGTGAGCCGAGATTGTACCACTGCACTCTAGCCTGAGTGACAAGAGTGACACTCTGTCTCAAAAAAAAAAAAAGTATAAAAAGTATCCTTTCACATAGGCAGCATGGCCCAGTGGCTGAAGCACAAACTCTGGGGCCACATGGTCTGGGTTCACACTGTGACTCTATCCTATATTAGTTGTGATACCTTGGGCAAATCATGTGTCCTTCTGGGCCTTAGTGTCCTGATCTGAAAATGGGGATGATACCAGTGTCTTCCTTATAGGGTGGTTGTTGAGAGGTTCCATAAGATTATCTATGTCAAGCCTTCAGGGCAGGGCCAGCTGTGATCTTTTTTTTAGAGACAGGGTCACTCTGTTGCCCACGCTGGAGTGCAGTGGCGTCATCATAGCTCACTGTAACCTTGAACTCCTGGGCTCAAGTGATCCTCCCACCTCAGACTCCCTAGTAGCTGGGGCTACAGGTGTGCACCACCACACCCAGCTAATTTTTAAATTTTTGTAGAGATAGGGTCTCACACTATGTTGCCTAGACTGGTCTCGAAGTCCTGGCCTCAAATGATCCTCCCGCCTCAGCCTACATGTGTTCTTTCAAACCCAGAGAAATTCACAGGAAGAGCCAACTCAATCACTTGAAACACCAGGTAGAAATAAGAAAAAGTTATATTGCAGGGATCCCGCTTGGAGATGTTGGGGGCCTAAGGTAAGGGATCCAGCTGCCCCTGAAAGAAGGGAGGAGATTTGCCCAGGAAGATAGGAGCCAGTAAAGTGCCCTGACCACAGTGGGTGGTGGGGGTGAGGGGCTGGTGGTGGAGCATCAGTGGGAAATATCACTCCTCATATTTGCAAGAAGTGTGCCATGGTTGGAAGGTGGCTTAGGTGGCGGGCAGACCAAGTTCAAATCACAGTATAGCCACTAACTTGTAAGATGTGCACTGAGCTTTTTTCTTCATTGGCAAAATGGTATGATAGTAGTCTTTATCTCGGGGGTCGCTGGAGACTGAATGAAATGTCTGCAAGACTTTCAGCACATTAGGCTGTCATTAGCCCTGTGCAGTTAGCTACTATTCTTATTTTATTGAGTTGACAGATGTGTTGAGACCCTGCTGTGAGCCAGGGTCCTATCCTAGGCACTGAGGATTCAGCAGTCAACAAGACAGACAAGATCCTTGCTGTCCTAGGGTTTACATTCTAGCCATTCTAGCCCGGGAAGACACACAATAAACAGGATCATTTCACTTTGTGTTTTTGAGATGGAGTCTCGCTGTCACCCAGGCTGGCACAATCTCAGCTCACTGCAACCACTGCCTCCCAAGTTCAAGCCCATCTCCTGCCTCAGGCTCCCGAGTAACTGGGATTACAGGCATGTGCCACTATGCCCTGCTGATTTTTGTATTTTTAGTAGAGGAGGGGTTTTGCCATGTTAGCCAGGCTGGTCTTGAACTCCTGACCTCAGGTGATCTGCCTACCTTGGCCTTGTGCAGTGCTGGGATTACAGGCGTGAGCCACTGTGCCCAGCCTTTTCTTTCTTTCTTTTTTTTTTTAATTAAAAAAATCCTGGCTGGGCACAGCGGCTCACGCCTGTGATCACAGCACTTTGGGAGGCCGAGGCGGGCAGATCACGAGGTCAGGAGATCGAGACCATCCTGGCTAACAAGGTGAAACTCCGTCTCTACTAAAAATACAAAAATTAGCCAGGTGTGGTGACAGGCGCCTGTAGTCCCACCTACTCGGGAGGCTGAGGCAGGAGAATGACGTGAACCTAGGAGGCAGGAGGAGGCGGAGTTTACAGTGAGCCTAGATTGCACCACTGCACTCCAGCCTGGGCGGCAGAGTGAGAGGCCGTCTCAAAAAAAAAAAAAAAAAATCCTGATCCTGCCTCTTCAGATAGTTTTAACTGTGATGGAGAAAATTTAACAGGGTAAGTGGAGAGAAAATGGCTGATGGGGCAAGATGGCGGTGGTTACCTTAGCTTGGATGGTCAGGGAAGGCCTCCCAGGCCTCTTTGAGGAGTCATGTGAGCTGATACCTTAATGAGCAGTGGCACTGGCTATGCCGAAAGTTGAAGAAAGAACATTCTAGGTAGAGGGAACAGCAAGTGTTAAGGCCCGGAGGTGGGAGTGAGTTTGCTACAAAGAGTATCAGTGTGACTGGAGAAGAGTTAATTCCTAGTTTTCAAGTTGATACTACTTTAATTTTTTTTTTTGTGGCAGGGTCTGCTCTGTCGCCCAGGCTGGAGTGCAGTGGCATGATCTCAGCTCATTGCAACCTCTGCTTCCTGGGCTCAAGTGATCCTCCTGCCTCAGCCTCCCAAGGAGCTGGGATTACAGGAATGTGCCACCACACCTGGCTAATTTTTTTTTGGTACTTTTAATAGAGGAGACAGGTTTCACCATGTTGGCCAGGCTGGTCTCAAACGCCTGACCTCAGGTGATCTGCCTGCTTCAGCCTCCCAAAGTGCTGGGATTACAGGTGTGAGCCACCGCACCCGACCACATTTTTTCTATTTTTTGTAGAGACCTGTTTTGCCCAGGCTGATCTTGAACTTCTGGGCTCAGGTGATCCTCCACCCTCAGCCTTCCAAAGTGCTGAGATTACAGGCACGAGCCACCATACCTGGCCTACTTTTTTATAAAATAATAATAATGATAGCAGCTTACCTGGTGCTTACTCTGTGCTAGATGCTTTTCTAAGCATTTCACAGATTCCTCAGTTAATCCTGACAGTAGTCCAGTGAAGTAATTAACTTGATCAAACTCATTTTACAGATGAGGAAACTGATTCCACCCTCCATGCTCTTCACCTGCATTCTAAACTCTTCCAGGGCCCTCCTTACCAGGCAGAGGCAAATTGAGGAAGTGGACACAGCATTTCCTTTCCTTGTTGTTTGACATGCAAAGCACTTTAGACTATATTTAGTACCTAATTGATGTGGCAGCAGGGGCCGCCTGGGATGTTGTGGCTTCATTTTTGCTCTCAATGAGACACGGTAGGGATGGTTTGGTGGTGGTTTCAAAACTAAAGACCCTCCAGCAGAGCCTGTCAAGTAAAACAAGGTTGACTGCTTGGTTGCCATACCAGGCACAGGTTAGCATGAAACAAAGTGTAGTATCCAAGGAGAGGGAGCAGGGTGTCTCCTTTGGGTGAGCTTTGCAAGGGGACTTGGGACTTGGCTGGAAAAGGTGTTTTTGTTTGTTTGTTTGTTTTTGTTTTTGTTTTTTTTTGAGTCGGAGGCTCGCTCTGTCGCCCACGCTGGAGTGCAGTGGTGTGATCTGGGCTCACTGTAACTTCTGCTTCCTGGGTTCAAGCGATTCTCCTGCCTCAGCCTCCTGAGTACCTGGAGTTACAGGCGCCCACCGCCTCTCCCAGCTAATTTTTGTATTTTTAGTAGAGATGGGGTTTCACCATCTTGGCCAGGCTGGTCTCCAACTCCTCACCTCAAGTGATCCGACGGCCTCAGCCTCCCAAAGTGTTGAGATTACAGATGTGAGCCACGCACCCAGCTGGAAATGGTGTTTTAAGCACACTAGCCATGTGGGCTGTTAAAGTATCATACTATAGCCCATCAACTAAGACAATGATTCTTGGACCTGTAAGGGCCCCAGGTCCCTGCTCCGGCATCATGACCTGTGTGCACTTTGATTTGCTGTGCCTGGGCGTATTTTGAATGAAGGGTAGCCCTGGTTAGATGTGAGGACAGTAGTGGGTGCTTTTAAGACTAAAAATATTGGGTGGGCATGGTGGCTCAGGCTTGTAATCCCAGCACTTTGGGAGGCCGAGGTGGGAGGATTACTTCAGGCCAGAAGTTCAAGACCAGTCTGGGCAACATAGACCCCAAATCTGCAAAAAAAAAAAAGTTTTTGTTTTTGAGACAGTTCTCACTCTGTTGCCCAGGCTGGAGTATAGTGGTATGATCATAGCTCACTGCAACCTCTGCCTCCTGGGTTCAAATGACTGTCCTGCCTTAGCTTCCGCAGTAGCTCGGATTACAGGCGCCCACCACCACACCCAGCTAATTTTTATATTTTTAGTAGAGATGGGGTTTTACCATGTTGGCCAGGCTGGGATCAAACTCCTGACCTCAGGTGGTCTTCCCGCCTCAGCCTCCCAAAGTGCTGGGATTACAGACGTGAGCCACCGCATCTGACCTCATCTCTGCAAAAAATTTTTAAATTAGCCAGGCCTGGTGATGTGCACCTATAATCCCAGCTACTCAGGAGGCTGAGGTGAGAGGATCACTTGAGCCCAGGAGATCAAGGATACAGTGAGCTATGATCACACCACTCTGTGTCTAAAAAAAAAAAAAAAAAAAGACTGAAAGTATGGAGAGCATCTTTCATCTGTCCATCTGTGAAACATTTCTTCACCTACCCTGTGTGTCAGGATCCATGCTTGACACTGACAATATAAAGTTGAATAAGACATTGGTTCTCAAAAGCCCACAACAGTGCTGTCTGTTAGAAATATAATGTGGGGCCGAGCGCGGTGACTCATGCCTGTAATCCCAGCACTTTGGGAGGCTGACGCGGGTGGATCACTTGAGTTCAGGAGTTCGAGACCAGCCTAGCCAACATGGTGAAATCCCATCTCTACTTAAAATACAAAAATTAGCTGAGTCTGGTGGCATGTGCCTGTAATCCCAACTACTCAGGAGACGGAGGCAGAGAATCACTTGAACCCTGGAGGTGACAGTTGCAGTGAGCCAAGATTGCACCACTGCACTCCAGCCTGGGCAACAGAGTGAGACTCCTTCTCAAAAAAAAAAAATGTGGGTTACTGATGAGGCTCATATAGGTAATTAAAAATTTTCTAGTAGCCATATTTTGAAAAGTAAAAGGAAGCAGGAAAGTAATTTTAATGATATATTTTATTTCATCTAAAACATCATTTCAACATGTAATCAATATAGAAATTATTAGTGAGCTATTTTACTTCCTTTTTTCCACATTAAGCGTTTGACATACAATATGTATTTTACACTTTCAGCGTATCTCAGTTGGTACCAGCCATGTTTCAAGTGCTCGGTGGCTACATGTGGCTAATGGCTACCACATCGGACAGCACTGGCTGAGGGTATGAGATTCACGTGTAAATCAAAGGTGGTAGTTCAGTGATAGATCTGACATGCCACTCCTGTTTTATCTTGGCGGAGAAGGGCAGATGTATGATGAAAAGCAGGTTTATCACAAGCAGTTACAGCTAACCAAAGAGCTACTGTCCATCAAACTTGCTGTATGTGCCTGGCACTGTGCTTGGTGTTGGTGGGTGTTGCCTGTGTTCGGAGGTGCCAGGGACTACGGTTATTCCCATTTCATAGATGAGGAAGCTGAGATAAGGCAATGAGAGGTCACTTGCTCAAAGTTGGGAAGTGGCAGAGGCAGCATTTGAGCTCAGGTGCAGAGTGTATACTTTTAAACCTGTTTTATATGCTGTATTGGAGGGTGTTTAAGGGGGATAGGGTCTGAGTTTTGAGCAATGAAAACCATAGGAGGGACTTGTTGCACAAAATCAATTCTGAGGCCGGTCGTAGAAGATCATACCTGTAATCCTAACATTTTGGGAGGCCCAGGCAGGAGGATTGCTTAAGCCCAGGAGCTTGAGACCAGCCTGGAAAACAAAGGAAGACTCCATCTCTACAAAAATTTTAAAAATTAGCTGGGTATGGTGGCTTGTGCCTGTGGTCCCAGCTACATGGATGGCTGAGGTGGGAGGATTGCTTTAGGCCAGGAGGTCAAGGCTGCAGTGAGCCGTGATTGTGCCACTGCACTCCAGCCTGGGTGACGGAGAAAGACCCTGTCTCAAAAAAAAAAGAAGTCCCAGTTTGTCAGCATTGATCTCTGGGTTTACATTGGTGTCGGTGTGCTGGTTTGAGACCTGAATGATTGAGAGGTCCACTCCTTAAATTGACCTCTAGGTTTGCTGGAACCTGGAACCTTACCTCCCAGGAAAGAGAGGGGTCTTTGGGGAGTTGGGAGGAGGGTGAGCAGGGGGACTAAGGAAGGCAAGGAAAGGTCTTGGCGTGTTTGAAAGCTCATTTCTTTGTTTTTTGTTTGTTTGATTGTTTGTTTGTTTTTGAGACAGGGTCTTGCTCTGTCACCAGGCTGGAGTGCAGTGGCGCGATCTTGGCTCACTACAACCTCCACCTCCTGGGTTCAAGTGACTCTCCTGCCTCAGCCTCCCGATTAGCTGGGACTACAGGTGCGCACCACCACACCTAGCTAATTTTTGTATTTTTAGTAGAGATAGGGTTTCACCATGTTGGCCAGGATGGTCTCAATCTCTTGACCTTGTGATCCGCCTGCCTCGGCCTCCCAAAGTGCTGGGATTATAGGCATGAGCCAGCATGCCCAGCCTGAAAGCTCATTTCTAAATTGCTGCTTTGGGGCCAGGCCTGGTGGCTTATGCCTGTAATCCCAGCACTTTGGGAGGATGAGGAGGGCGGATCACCTGAGGTCAGGAGTTCAAGACCAGACTGGTCAGCATGGTGAAATCCCATCTCTACTAAAAATAGAAAAAATTAGCCAGGCATGGTGGTGGGCACCTGTAATCCCAGCTACTTGGGAGGCTGAGGCAGGAGAATCAATCGAACCCAGGAGGCAGAGATTGCAGTGAGCCAAGATCACACCACTGCACTCCAGCCTGGGCGACAGAGCGAGACTCGGTCTCAAAATAAATAAATAAATAAATAAATAAATAAATAAATAAATAAATAAATAAATAAACTGCTGCTTTGGACATGAAACCTGTTATGTCGCTGACTCTGGCCCTCATTGCTGTGTATTCTGGTGGGTGCTGTGGGCTCTGGTGGAAGCAACAGCAGAGCTTAGCTTGTGAATGTGTCTTACCCTTGGTGTGCTCCAAAGACATTGCCAGTGGATGGGGTGCGGGGAAGGGACATCACAGTGGTTTCCTCTGTCAACTCTATGAGAGTCGTGGTTCTAGACTTTTTGGAGGTGTCAGGTGCAGGTTGAATCCTGGCCTTCTACCTAAACAGGGCAGGTGCTGGAGATTCTCAGCTTGTTCCTGTCCCCAGATGGTGCTCACCACACTTATCTCCAACTGCTGGACAGTGCCTGGCATGTGAGAGATGCTCAGTAAGTATCTGTTGAATTAATGATACGAGCCAGCATTCACTGAGCTCTTACTATGTAGGAGGCACTGTTCTGAGTGCTTCTCAGCTAATATCTCATTGAATCCTTAGAACCACTCCTCGGGGTAGGTACTGTTGTTATTCCCATGTCTCGTAAGAGGAAACTGAGTTACAGAGAAGTTCAAGTCACAGAGCTGGTGAGTCTCAAATTCAGGATTCCTATGCAAGTCACTGGCTCCAGAGTCTAGGCTCTTAAACACTCACTGTGTGGTCTTTCGATGAACAGACAGACGAACAGATGGGGCAGACAAGCAGGACCATTCTCACTAGTTCCGGCCTTCTCACTCCACACGTGGTCTCCCCCTGTTTTGGGGGAGCCCCACAACAGATCCCAGGCCCCTTTGGGCCCTGAGGCTTTTTTTTTTTTTTTTTTTTTTTTTTGAGACAGAGTTTCACTCTTGTTGCCCAGGCTGGAGTGCAGTGGCGTGATCTCAGCTCACCGCAACCTCTGCCTCCCAGGTTCAAGCGATTCTCCTGCCTCGGCCTCCCAAGTAGCTGGGATTATAGGCATGCACCACCACGCCTGGCTAATTTTGTATTTTTAGTAGAGACGGGGATTCTCCATGTTGGTCAGGCTGGTCTCAAACTCCCGACCTCAGGTGATCTGCCCGCCTTGGCCTCCCAGAGTGCTGGGATTACAGGCATGAGCAACTGTGCCTGGCTGGGCCCTGAGGCTTTAATACCCCTCTGGACAGTGCTTCTTGGTTTGTAATTTTTTTTATTTTTTATTTTTTGAGATAGGGTCTCATTCTATCACCCAGGCTGGAGTACAGTGGCATGATCAGCTCCCTGCAGCCTCTGCCTCCTGGGCTCAAGCGATCCCCCATCTCAGCCTTCTGAATAGTTGGGACTACAGGTGTGCACAACCATGCCCAGGTAATTTTTAATTTTTTTATAGAGATGGGATCTCTCTATGTTGCCCAGGCCGGTCTTGAACTCTTGGACTCAAGCGATCTTCCCTTTTTCCTCCCAAAGTGTTGAGATTACAGGCATGAGCCCACCATGCCCAACCTAAAAAGTCCATATCTATAAGATGCTCATGCTGAAATATCTATGATTAAACGGTTAAGATATCTCGGATTTCCTTCAAAATAATATAGACAGGCAGAGAGTGCAGGGGCTCAAGTGTGCATGGGTGAATAAGAGATGAAATAAGATTGTCTGTGAGTGGAACTATTGAAGCCAGACAATGAGGGCTTATTATACTCTTTTTGTGCCTTGATGTTTTGAAATGTATCATCATGAGAAGTTAAAAACAAGTACAACAAATTTCACCCAGCATTTGTGTATTTCAAGCTCAAGTGTACATACAGGGGAATTCCCTGCCTCTGCTCAGTCCACTTACATAATACAAATGTTTGCTTTTTTCTTTTTTTTGTCTCTATTATATGAGCCAATACTTGGCCCAAGGCTGTGGAAGCCCCTTTGATAAAGCCGTGTCTGGCAGCAGTGGGAACACCCGGCCAGGCCCCAGCAGCCCTGGCTTCTCTGAGCAGTGAACACCGTGGCACTGGCCTTCGAGTCAGTTTACTGAGGTCCCTTTTCCCTGAGATCTGTTTCCCTCTAGCACCTGCCTGTGGGGCCCCTCCCACATTTTTTCCAAGGACTTGTTTCAACAAAAAGCCTCAGACCCTCCCCTCAGGACAGATGTACACAGATCTTCTGACACCCGGCCTTCCTCTGGTGGGTCTTTGTTGAGGCCCCACACGAACCGGAATCCAGTCCTTGGTGTGCCCACAGCACCGCGGCAGGAGGCAGGAAACGTGCCCCTTTCCAGTTCTGACTCTGGACAAAAGAAGAGAAAGGGCAAGATGCAGCTTGTGACAGTGCCTGGGACCTGATGGTATTTCTAATCAAGCTAGCAGCTACGACGCCTTTACGGCCGGCGTGTGCTCCCCGCTCCCATCACTGCATTTGTGCTTTGGGGGTCTGGAACAACAGCGCATGAGTATGTGGTAAAATTCTTATGCGGAAGTGGCAGGAAAAGAGGGGAACGTTTGGGGGCTTCTCCTGATGGTGTGCTGCCTGGTGGGTAGAGATGGTTGATGGGAACAGGAGTGCTGGTTGGTCAGATCCTGCCAGTGCTGGCGCCGTTTGTTGCATCTGATGGTGAGCTCTTTCCTCTGGTGCCCCGTTTTTCTATGCTGTGCTATTGGTTTGCAGGGAGGAAGGCAGGGAAGTCCTGCACCCCCTCAAGCTTCCATAAACTTCCACCCCCAGCACCATCTTCATCTCTGTCCTTTCTTTTTCTTTCTTTTTTTTATTTTTTTGAGACAAGGTCTTGCTCTTTCACCCAGCCTGGAGTGCAGTGGCATGATCACAACTCACTGCAACCTCGAACTCCTGGGCTCAAGTGATCCTCCCACCTCAGCCTTCCAAGTAGCTGGGACCACAGGCACATGCCACCACGCCTGGATAATTTTTTTTTATTTTTGTGGAAACAGGTTCTTGCTATGTTGTCGTGGCTGGTCTCGAACTCCTGGCCTCAAGTAATCCTCTTGCCTCAGCCTCCCAGAGTGCTGGGATCAAAGGCATGAGCCACCATGCCTGGCCTGTTTTTCTTTCCAAGGCACCTTTTGCAGTTCTTTTAGTAGAGCGGCTTTCAGGTGAGTCTAGTGTGGAGGGAATGTCGTGAGCTCTGTCTTCAGTATAGGTAGGGCTTGATTTGTGTGTATTTCCCAGTGTGGACTGCACATTGGATCTGAGGGCAGCAAACCCCAAATGCTGATGGCGTGTCTGATTTTTTTTATTTTTTGAGATTGAGTTTCGCTGTTTCACCCAGGCTGGAGTGAACTGGTACAATCTCAGCTCACTGCAACCTCGGCCCCACCGGGTTCAAGCAATTCTCCTGCCTCAGCCTCCCTACTAGCTGTGATTATAATTGCCTGCCACCACACCCAGCTAATTTTTGTGTTTTTTTTAGTACAGACAGGGTTTCGCCATGTTAACAAGGCTGGTCTTGAACTCCTGACCTCAGGTGATCCACCCACCTCAGCCTTCCAAAGTGCTAGGATTACAGGCGTGAGTCACTGAGCCCGGCCTTGATTTTTATTTTATTTTATTTTGAGACAGAGTCTCACTCTGTCGCCCAGGCTAGAGTGCAGTGGTGCGATCTTGGCTAACTGTAATCTCCATCTCCCGGGTTCCAGCGATTCTCCTGCCTCAGCCTCCTGAGTAGCTGGGACTACAGGTACCCGCCACCGCACCTGGCTAATTTTTTGTGTTTGTAGTAGAGACGGGGTTTCACTGTGTTAGCCAGGATGGTCTCGATCTCCTGACCTCTTGATCAGCCTGCCTCGGCCTCCCGTAGCGCTGGGATTACAGGCGTGAGCCACTGAGCCCGGCCTTGATTTTTAAACTTATCAAGTCCTCAGTGAGGGGAGCACTGTCCTAGATACCAGGGTGCAGCCATGAGGAAAACAGACAAGGGTTCTCACCCTTCTGGGGCTCACCTTCAAGTGGAAGAGTCAATCAACAAACAAGATAAAGAAGTAAAACACGGCTGGGCACGGTGGCTCACGCCTGTAATCCCAGCACTTTGGGAGGCCAAGGTGGGAGGATCATGAGGTCAGGAGATCGAGACCATCCTGGCTAACACGGTGAAACCCTGTCTCTACTAAAAATACAAAAAAAAAAAAAAAATTTGCTGGGCGTCGTGGTGGGCGCCTGTAGTCCCACCTACTCGGGAGGCTGAGACAGGAGAATGGCGTGAACCCGGGAGGTGGAGCTTACAGTGACCCGAGATCGCGCCACTGCACTCCAGCCTGGGTGACAGAGCGAGACTCCATCTCAAAAAAAAAAAAAAAGAAAAAAAAGAAGAAGTACAACACGCACCATGTCAGTTGGTGATAAGTACGAGGGAGCAGAAATTAAACAGGCAAAGGGCCTAGGAAGCAGTCATGCATGGCTTCACAACGGGGCTGTGTTCTGAGAAATGTGTTGTTAGGCTATTTTGTTGTGTGAACCTCATGGAGTGTACTTGCTGCAAACCTAGATGGCACAGCCTCCTCCACACCTAGGCGCTATGGAGTAGGCTATTGCTTCTAGGCCACAAACCTACACACATGTGACTGCCCTGAATTCTGTGGGCAGTTGTAACACAATGGCAAGTATTTGTGTATCTAAACATAGAAAAGGTACAGTAAAAATATGGTATAAAAGATTTTTTAAAAGGCACACCTGTACAGGGCACTTACCGTGGATGGAGCTTGCAGGACCGGAAGTTGCTCCAGGTGAGTCAGTGAGTGAGTGTTGAGTGGATGGGGAAGCTAGGACAGTACTGTACACCACTGTAGACTTAACAGACACTGTACATTTAGGCTACACTAAATTTATTTTAAAAAATATTTCCTCAATAATACATTAACTGTAGCTTACTGCAACTTGTTTACTTTGTAAACTTCTAAATTTCTTAACTGTTTGGGTTTTTTTTTTTTCTTTTTTTTGAGACAGAGTCTCGCTCTGTTACCCAGGCTGGAGTGCAGTGGCACGATCTCAGCTCACTGCAACCTCTGCCTCTCGGGTTCAAGCGATTCTTCTGCCTCAGTCTCCCCAGTAGCTGGGATTACAGGCACCTGCCAACTGTAATCTAGTTTGTTTGTTGTTGTTGTTTTTGTATTTTTAGTAGAGACAGGGTTTCACCATGTTGGCCAGGCTGGTCTCGAACTCCTACCCTCTGGTGATCTGCCTCCCTCGGCCTCCCAAGTGCTGGGATTATAGGCATGAGCCACTGCACCTGGCCTTGACTCTTTGGTAATACCACTTAGCTTAAAACACACCTTATTCAGTTGTACAAAAATATTTTCTTTATATCCTTATTCTGTAAGCTTTTTTTCTATTTTTAAATTTAAAATGTTCCGTTTTTATTTTTTTGCTTTCTGAGCTGCTTTTAGTAAAAACTAAGACACAAACACATGAGCCTAGGCCTCCACAGGATCATTAGTATCACTTTTCCTCCTCCACATCTTGTCCCACTGGAAGGTCTTCGGGGGCAGTAACACACGTGGAGCTGTCACTTCCTATGATAACAGTGCCTTCTTCTGGAATATCTCCTGAAGGACCTGCCTGAGGCTGTTTTACAGCTTTTTTTTTTGTATATAAGTAGAAGGAGCACACTCTAAAATAACAATAAAAAGTATATGTACAGCCTGGCCAACATGGCGAAACCCCATCTCTACTAAAAATACAAAAGTTAGCCGGGCATAGTGGCAGGCGCCTGTAATCCCAGCTGCTCGGGAGGCTGAGGCAGGAGAATCCCTTGAATCCAGAAGGCGGAGGTTGCAGTGAGCTGAGATTGCATCACTGCACTCCATCCAGCCTGGGTGACAGAGCAAGACTCTGTCTCAAAATAAAATAAATAAATAAAGTAGTGGGTAAAAACTGGAACCTTGGAGCTCCTCTGCTTGGGTTAGATCCCCACCCCAGCACTTTCTTCCTGTGTGACCTCCAGCCTATGACTTATTCGTTGAACTTCTCATCTGTAAAATAAGAATGCTGATAGTTCCTCCTTAGAGGGTCGCTGTGAGGGTTAGGAGAGAGAATTCATATGTAGCACTTAGAACAGCGCCTTGTGCAGTGAGCATTCCGGTTGTGGTTGTTATTATTAGCCAGCCAAAGCCGTTGGGTTGTGCTTCCAAAGCTGGCTGGAAGAGTCCAGCGACCGTGTTTAATCATTAAGCTGCATTGCCTCTGTGAGCTAGCACCTCCTCTGCACGGGCCAAGGAGCCCGCCTTTAGATTGTACGGTTCTGAATGAAGCATCCAGGCGCAAGCTCAGGGCAGGGGACGGTGTGGGCACAAGTCCAGCCCTGGCTCTGTCAGTGAACAGGTGGCCTGTGCCTGAATCCGAGGTAATAGGCGAGCCGCCTTTGTTACCTTTGAGCTTTCTTTCAAGCCCATTCAGACTCCTCAGACCACGTGTCTGATGAGTAAGGAGGCCTTTTCTTTCCCTCCCCCAAAGGGACTGTTGGCAAAACAGCTTTCTTTGGGAACGCGCCTGTTCACGACGACCAGCCATCTCCTGGGGAACTCCGGTGGCTGGCGTGTTCCTGCGGCTGTTGAATAAGTCGCTGTTAGGAGCTGGCACGGCAGGTTCCCGTTTCCGCATTCCAGGCACCCACAGCGGGCTGGGGGCGGGCACCACTGAGGTCGGCCTGGAGAACCAAGGCAGGTGGCCTCGCCCTGGGAGGAGCAGGGACAGGAGGAGCCCACCTGGGGCTCCCCTGACAGCCACCTGCCCACTTTGTGATCAGAGCCGTGTTCGGGGAGTCTTTCAGGTGAGCGATATTCATTAAATGTGGCAGTGACTTGCAGAGAAAGTTAATCATGTTTCTTCCTCTCCGGAGTTAGACAGTTAGCTTTTTTTGTTTTCTTTTTTTTTCCCCCTCTTCTCCCTGAAATGTTTACCTGTCTGCTCCTAACTGTGAAGAAAGAGTGGGCCGGGTGTTGACGGACTGAGAAAAATGGAGGACATTTCTCCCAAGAGAAGGAATCGGTGACTGTTTTAGTGAGTTGAGCTCCTGCTGGATGCAGACTTCTGTGCCGGGGCTGGGGGCGATCCCAGCCTGGTGTAGATGAGCTCTGTGGTCTCGCCTGAGTCCGCTTTCCTCTCTGGGCCTCAGTTTCCTCTTCTTGTGAAATGGGAACTAGCAGCAGTGCCCAATGAGTCATCTATGTAAAGTGCTTCAAGCCTGGGCACTGAGCGGTGCTCAAGTCCCCCCTCCCCAACCCCAGGCCCCCATTTTCCCTGTGTGACCTCATCTGTGACCTCTCAGCTGCTTGCTTGCTGTACCCCAGCTGCACTGGTCTCCTGCTGTTCCTCCCTCAGAGACTTTGCCCTGGCTGTTCTCTCTGCCTGCAACACTTCCCCTAGAATCCCCAGCGCTGCCTCCCTCCCTCCCTCCCTCCCTCAAGTCTCTGTTCAGATGTCACCTTCTCCATGAGGCCTCTCTCCTTATTAAATTGCACCTTCTCCCTCACCCTCGCCCTTACTCTTTGCTTTATTTTTCTTCATAGCATTTACTTCCACTTGACATATTTTGTCTATGCTCTGCTTGCCAGCTCTAGGCTCCATAGAAGCACAGGCACTTTTGTGTCCATCCTTGTAGAACCGTTCCTGGCACGTGGTAGATGCGGGCTAAATTGTGATATGAATGAATTTATATCAGGTGCAACATGATCCAAGGATGGGTGGCCAGCCCCGTTTGGGGTTTGAGGAGGGTGTCAGCTTTTCCAGGAACCTGTGGCTGTGGGTGAGGCGGCATGTGCAGATGCCTCCCCCTGGTCACCCAGCGGCTCTCTGGCACCTGCCTGCAGCATCCAGCCCTCTGCCTTCCTGTCCCGCAACCCCTGCAGTCTGTGCAGCCCAGGCCTGGTAGTGACTCATCTGGGCAGCCTGGGTGCCTGTGGCATGGAACAGGAAAGCTTGGCCTAGTAAGTGGAGAGGATGTCAGGTTCATTTAGGTGGAGAAGGCTGTGTGGAAGACACCACCCATATACACACATCTCATATGTATCTCCAGCCCCTGCTTGCTGTTCCTGCAGGGGGAGGCCAGGGAATGCCTGGGAAGTAGCAATTAACCAGCCAGGCGCAGTTGAGCCATCTCCCCTGCTTTAATGGGTAATAATTCTTGCTCTGGGGCTGAACAAGTTTTAATTAAATGGTGAGCGCGAAGAATCTGACCGTGTAATAGCTGACACGTCCTCATCTATTTTCTAGCTCCCGGTGTCAGCAATTGATTCTGTAAAAATATCCTGGGCAGGGCTTCCCTGAGCTCCGTGAGTGAGGTCAGTGGCCTTCTTGGATTTCTCCCAGCATGAGGCACCAGGGGACTGAGGTGCTGATGGACTTCGCGCCGCTGTAGCATACATCATCGCACGTCAGGACCTGCTGCTATTTTAAGAATGTGCAGAGCAGGAGGGAAGCTCTTCTGCAACATTTAACACATATGTCCCTTGAGCTCCCAGTGCGGGAGTTTGGGGTTGAGTTGAGGACTCTCCTATTACACTTATTTCATGTAATGCCTGAGCCCCAACACTGTGGGCACAGTACTTCTCTGGGCCACAGGTTCCTTATCTGGAAAATGAGGATAATTAATAGATGATTAAACGAGAAGTCAAAGTGAGATCAGGTGACTCAGCGCTGTGTCTAGTGCATAGATAGCAAATTAGATTTAAAAAAGACAATTCTTTCTAAGAATTTTTTTCAAGCCCCTTTTTAATATTTTCGGTCTGTCCTTTTTTGTGCCCACCCCCGACCCTGGTTCCACCCCTGTGTCAGCATCCTCCCGCAATCCTTCACCCATGGTAACAATCAAGGACTGTATGTATCTTTCCACATTTTTCTCCATGGTTATATAATCCTATAGGAGATAATATTACACTTATTTTCTTGCATTTTGCTCTTCTCACATAGCAGTGCCATGTGGAATGCCTCTGAGTCCTTGCATAGCGCTCAGATTTGCTCTTTTTAGTGGCTGCGTAACACACAGTGGTGTGGATGCACCATAATTGATTTGGCCAAGACATCACTGATAGGCATTCCCTTTGCTCCTAGAGTTTTTTTTTCCCTCAAATTATTATTTTTATTGATAGCCTTCTTTAATTAGATTGCAGATGTCCAACCTGTTTGGCCACCTTGTTAAGCTCTAGGCCTTTGAGAATGAATATGAAGTAACAGTAGTGCAATGATGCCTCTCGTCCAGATAGAGGATGTATTTTTGGAGGGTTCTCACCAAGTCCAGCGCTGTGTTGAACCAAAAAGCATTTTTTAAATGCTTTTTCATTATTAGAATAATTAATAGATTCATCACACTTAGCCAGATTAGTTGTGTTTAATGTACTTATTATGAAATAAGAGTGAAAGGACAGTTCATGTTTTTTCATATTAACAATCTTGGTTGGAAATCAGAATGTGCAAGAGATTTTTGTTTGGATTTGTGATTGATTGTGTGTTTCTTTTTCAGGTGGCACTTTAGTTAGGGACTGTGCTTGTGTTCAGGAAACTTGTACAGCATTGTACCCAGATAGAGGTTTGTTCTAGTTGTCTGTTGCTGCACCACAAGCCACCCCCAAACTTAAGGCCTTAAAATGACAGCAGTTTCTTATTTCTTGTGAACCTGTGGTTGACTGGGGCTCAGCAGGATGGTTCTTCTGCTGGTCTTGCTTGGGGTCTGTTATGTGGCTGCAGTCAGAGGGTGGATGGGGTTGGAACATTCAACATGGCTTTACTGAAATGGCACCTTAGGAATGGCTGGGTCCATGTCTGTCCATAGTCTTGGGACCTCTCCTTTCATGTGGCCTGGCCAGCCTGTAGCTGGACTTATAACACGGCAGCCGAGGGCTTTTGTGAGCCTTCTTAAGGCATAGATTTAGAACTGGCCCCACATCACTTCTACTTCATTCTGTTAGTTAATGCGAGTTGAAGAGTCAGCCCAGATTCAGTATGGGAGGGATATCACAAAACAAGTTCCAGGAGGTGTGGTCCACTGTGGGCACCTTTCTATCCTGGCTACCATGGGGTTCATTTTCTCATGTAAGAAGTGCAGAGCTCAGCAGGCTAAGGTGATGCTCACCTTACCCTCTCTCTGCTGCGCCAGGTCACCATCCTTAGCCTCATATTCATAAAATGGTTGCTCCACTTCCAGCCTGATATCCTTGTGATGGGCAGGCAGAAGCAGGGCTCTAAGGAAAGAAGACAGCACCTGTATCAAGAAGCCAAAGCCTTCCCTGAAATCCTTAGCAGACGTCTGCTTGTGACTATTTGGCTAGAACTTTGTGACATGGCCACTCCTTGCTGCAAGGACATCTACAGTTTTTCAGCTGGGCCCATTGCCACCCTGAGCAAAGGGTCAATAAGGAAGAAGACGGAGAGTGGACATGTTGGGCATTCACCTGCCAGCACTCCATCCAGACAGCCACAGAAGTGGTGGGTAAACAGAGACAGCATACATTCACTTATCAACTGTTTAGTAAATTCCTGGCATGGGCAGGGCACTGGGCTTCTCCCAAAGACTGTAAGAGTGTGCAGGATTATTTGCAGACCTTGACCAGATCATTGCTGAGCTCACCTCTCTCATATCAGTGTTCGAAGTTAGTCTAATGATAAGAATAGTAGCCAGTCTCATTAAGGGCTTACCTTGTGTAGAGGAACTGTTATGAATACTTTTCATAAGCCAACTCAGTGAATCTTCACAGTGGCCCTATGAAATGGGCATTGTTATCACCCCTTCTTCTCAGAGGCAGAAACAGAGGCACAGAGAGGTTCAGTAACTTGCCATATTTCCTCTGACAAGGGCATGGTGGAGTTGAGATGCAGTCTCTCCTGGTCTGGCTCTGGAGGCGTGTACTGAACCATTTGGCTATACTGCTTTGGTTAATTACAGGAAACATTTCTTGTTGAAATGAATATGTAATTGACAGCAGAATAAAACATGAAACAAAAACCACTTACTACTCCATCCCCTCCACTCCTGCTTCCTGCCTCATTGGTCTCATCTGTCAGTAACCTAGTATATATTCTTCCTCACCTCTTTCTAAATGCATTAATTTTAAAAATCTTTTTAGAGTCTGGGTCTCACTGTGACACTTAGGCTGGAATAGAATGGTTGTTTGGCTAATTTTTTTCATTTGTTTGTAGAGATGGGATCTTGCTATGTTGCCCAGGCTGGTTTCAGACTCCTGGGCTCAAGTGATCCTCCTGCCTTGGCCTCCCAAAGCATTGGCATTACAGGCGTGAGCCACCATACCTGGCCTGTATTAACTTTTTAAAGATGGCCTTTGGACACACAGAATTGGATTAATCATAATGCGTGATGCATGATACACTGGCATTTTTGGTCCATGAAAAAAATATTCATCTATCATAATGAACAGCCGTTAGCCCACTGTTTGCCCAAGAACTTGAATATTACCAGTAACTTACATGTACCTATGTGGTACTTCCCATTCACTTTCCTGCCTGCTCTCTCAGAAGTGACCACCATCTTGAATTTTTTATTCTTTGCTTTAAAAGAATGATTTTTGAACTTTATCAAAATATGGCTGAGTGTGGTGGCTCATGTGTGTAATCCCAGCACTTTGGGAGGCTGAGGCAGCAGGATTTCTTTAGCCCAAGAGTTTGAGACCAGCCTGGGCAACATGGCAAGACCTCATCTCTACAAAAAAATTTTTAAAAATTAGCCAGGTGTGGTGGCATGCACTTGTGGTCCCAGCTACTTAGAAGGCTTAGGAGGAAGGATTGCTTGAGCTCAGGAGGTTGAGGCTGCAGTGAGCCTGGTTCGTGCCACTGCACTGTAGCCAGGGTGACAGAGTGAAACCCTGTCTCAAAAAAAAAAAAAAAAAAAAAGGCCAGGCACGGTGGCTCACACCTGTAATCCCAGCACTTTGGGAGGCTGAGGTGGGCGGATCATGAGCTTAAGAGATTGAGACCATCCTGGCCTACATGGTGAAACCCCATCTCTACTAAAAATACAAAAAAATTAGCTGGGTGTGGTGGTGCGCACCTGTAGTCCCAGCTACTGAGGAGGCTGAGGCAGGAGAATTGCTTGAACCCAGGAGGCGGAGGTTGCAGTGAGCTGAGATGGTGCCACTGCACTCCAGCCTGGGCGACAGAGCAAGACTCCACCTCAAAAAAAGAAAAAGAAAAAGATATACTGTACATAGTTTTCTGAGACTTGCATTTTTCACCTAATATTGTGATTCTAACATTGATTTAGACTGGTACCACTGGGACTCATGCATTTTTATTTACTGCCATGTGAGTATTCCACTGGCTGAATATACAATGTTTTTGTTTTAGGCATTTCCATGCCAATGGACATTTTGTTTTCAGATTTTTTGCTGTTCACAGGCTGCTGTGAATATTGTTACACTTACTTCCTGGTGCACATGGACAAGCATTTCTTTCAGGTATGTACTGGACATGAGATTTCTGGATTGTAGGTTGTGATCATCTTTAGCTTTGCCAGATATTACTGAGCTGCTCTTTAAACATCCCACCAATGATGAGTTTCTTTTATTCTGTATCCTTGTCACATTTGGTTTTGTAAAACTTTTTTACTTTTGCCAGCCTAGTGGATAGGAAATGAAATCTCACTGTGGTTAATTTACCCCTGAAGACTAGTAAGGCAGAATATCTTTTCATTCATGTTTCTCCTTCTGGATATTGCTTGCTCATCACATCTGCTTCTTTTTCTTTTTTTCTTTTTTCTTTTTTTTTAGGTGGAGTTTTACTCTTGTCACCCAGGCTGGAGTGCAGTGGTGTGATTTTGATTCACTGCAACTGCACCTGCTGGGTTCAAGCAATTCTCCTGCCTCAGCCTCACGAGTAGTTGGGATTACGGGCACCTGCCACCACACCCAGCTAATTTTTGTATTTTTAGTAGAGACGGGATTTCATCATGTTGGCCAGGCTGGTCTCAAATTCCTGAGCTCAGGTGATCCGCCTGCCTCAGCCTTCCAAAGTTCTGGGATTACAGGCGTGAGCCACAGTGCCTGGCCACTTTTGCTTCTTTTTCCTATTGAATTGTAGGTGTTCTTTATATACTGTGGCTACTAATCCTGGGGTGGCAGCCTATTTAACCTAATAAAAGTTTATGATCCTCGGGTCATCCTTTCTGTAGTTGTTTTCTCTCCCCTGCTATTCTCCTCCCAATTCCATGATACCTTTTTGTGTACCTCCAGCTCACAGTGATCCACTCTTTGAAACAGTCCTCAACTTCTGGGCATTTGTGTATGTTAGTACAGATATATGACTGACTATACCTGTTCTACCCACTGTGCCGTTGCATTTTGGTATCAGATGTATCTGTTAGGATTAGTTTCAACTACAGGCTGGCCATGGTGGCACACACCTGTAATCCCAGCTACTCAAGAGGCTGAGGTAGGAGAATTGCTTGAATCCAGGAGGCGGAGGCTGCAGTGAGCCGAGATCGCACCATGCACTCCAGCCTGGGCGACAGAGTGAGACTCCATGTCAAAAAAAAAAAAAAAAAAAAAAAAAGGATTAGTTTCAACTGCATATAATTTAGTTTCAACAAAGTGACAGTGGCCTAAGCAAGATAGCTTATTTCTCTCTCACATAAAGGAGCCCCATAATAGACAGGCGAGCCTGTGTTCTCATCAGGGACCCAGGCTGCTTCCACCTTCTGGCTCTGCCACCTGTATTCTGCCACCTCATGGTATGAGACGGCTGCCCAAGCTCCAGCCATTACGTCCCAGGAGGCAAGTAAGAAAAAAGGAGACTTAAGTTGTACACAGCAAGTCTCCTTACACCTTTGCCCAGAATTTAATCTCAGTACTATATGTAGCTGCAGGGGAACCTGGGAAATGTAGTTTTATTTCCCATGGCCTTATTCTTAGCTAAAATTTAGATTTGATTGCTAAGTGAAAAGGGGAGACTCAATATTGGAGTAGGCAGCCGGTAATGTCACTAGTTCTGAGGTGTTCCCTAATAGTGGAGCTGAAAGGAGCCATCAGACACCAGAATGGTACCTGTAGATGATGCCCTCCCCACTTTTGGTTCTTTGATTAATTACACAGATACTTACGGAGCACCTGTTTTGTACAGGCACTATTCTGGGAACTGGGAAGAGAGTAATGGAAAAGCAAACGAGGTCTCCACCCTTGCAGAGCTCGTATTTTAAAAGAGCAGCTAGATAATAAGCAAGTCAGTTACTTAGTGAGTCAGAGATAAGGGGTGTGAAGAAAAATAAAGGAGGGCTGGGCATAGAGGCTCTCAACTGTAATCCCAGCACTTTGGGAGGCTGAGGCAGGAGGATTGCTTGAGCCCAGGAGGTCAAGGCTGCAGTGAGCCGAGATTGCACCGCTGCGTTCCAGCCTGGGTGACAGGCTAAAAAAAAACCCTGCCTAAAAAAAAAAAAAAAAAAAAAAAGCTTTACCTCTTACTAACTCATGACCACTCTGTTTTCTTCTATATCCACCACCACCCACCCTCTACTGTATTATTTTAACGCTAAATAGTTGAGTATCTGCAAGATAAGGATTCTTTAAAGACATAATGACAAGACCATTTTAATCATGACAATAATTAACATTAATTGCTTACATCATCTGGTATCCGCACAGTGTTAACATCTCAGATCATCTCATAAATATCTTTCTAGAATTGGTTTGTTCCAATCAGGACCCAACAGGGTTCACCATTGGAGTTGGTTCATCTGCGTGTGAAGCCTCATTTAATCTATGGCTTCTCCCTCCCTCCAGCTCACTGCAACCTCTGTCTCCCGAGTTCAGGCGATTCTCCACCTCAGCCTCCTTAGTAGCTGGGATTATAGGCATGTACCACCACGCCCAGCTAATTTTTTTGTATTTTTAGTAGAGACAGGGTTTCACCATGTTGGCCAGGCTGGTCTCAAACTCCTGACCTCAAAGGATCCTCCCACTTCAGCTTCCTAGAGTGCTGGGATTGCAGGAGTGAGCCACCACACCTGGCTTGATTTTTCTTTGTTTTTCTCTTGCAGTTTATATGTTGAGAAAGGCCATGTCATTTGTCCTGTATATGATCAGGCCTGGATCTGACCGATCATATCCCTGTTGCAGTGTTTAACTTATTCGTCTATCTCTGTGTTTCCTATAAATGAATCATTGGATTTGCAGAGTAGGTGAGTTTCAGGTTTGAGATGTACACACACACACACACACACACACACACACACACACACACACACACACACAGAGTTTCTTTTTTGGCGGGCAGGGCTAGCCGTCCTCCTAGGTGTTGCTGTGTATCCGTTAGGGATGTAAAGCTGGGGGCCCCTTTCTGTATTGGTGTTAGTGGCCGTGGATGACCATTGCTCAGAGCCATTATTTCATTTGGGGTGTACAAAAATTGTGCTGTTGTAATTCTGTCCACCTCTTCATTTATTAGTGGGACTATTCCTCTAGAGAGAACCTGCCCCTCATCTATTATTCAGTTATCCTGAGGGTACTGGCTCTTTTGAACTTTTGTTTGCCTTAGAAATGACTATTGAACAATTGGGCTGGTGGTTTCTAATCTGTTGTGTTTTTTTTTTTTTTTTTTTCCTGCAGAGATTCAAATCTTCCTTTTTTTTATGTTCATTCATTTGACATTTGCCGGTCTCCACCACTGCTCATACCCTGTCCTGAGCTTGCCAATAAACAGATGAACCAGTCCAGTCATCTCATTGTGTGGGCACGGCTGCTCCAGGCCTTACCTTTGACCGGGTGGGGCCTTGTGGGTGTTTGTCAAAGTAATGAGACTGTGGACATTCCCATCTTTCTCTTTCTTTCCCCTGTCGTGCATTGTCAGACCTTATAGTCTTTGGTGAGTTCCTGCTCTATGCCAAGGAATTAGTCCTTTATGCTTGGGGCAAGAGGTTTTTGAGTATTTGGATTTCTTCTGATCTGAAACTCCATTCCTAGACAAAAGAACAATAAAGGGCTCCATTGCAGAGGCAAGCCCTGGTAACCTGGCCAGGGGCGAGCCCTGACCCCAGCCACTGTTGTCTGGGTCATAAATTCTTGAGAGCAGTAGCACGCTTGAAATCATTTAGATGCTTTGGGATCAGTTATTCATTATATTGCACGATATCTAAGGGCCTCTTTGCTGCTAGAGATTACAACACATTCCTCCTGGGGGCAGAAGATTTATTGTGCAGTGATGTGCAAACTCATTCATTCATTCCATTGTTAACTTCTTCATTCAGCAAATATTTACTGAACATCACATATGCTTCCAGTGCCGGGGACGGAGCCCGATAAGGTCTGTCCTCCTGGAGTTCATTGTTTAGGTTGGGGGACACAGTCAAGGAAGAAGTAAACAGATTAATAAGATAATTCCAGATGGGGATGAATAATGCTGTGGAGTCAGGAAAGCAGAATGGCAAGAGAGACACGCCTGGAAGTAGAAGGGATTGTGGGAGGCTGGAAAACTGGGGTGGCTGGGGGAGAGCCTCCCCGGGGTGGTGACATGCCAGCCGAGAGTGGAGTGGTATGCAAAGGTGCCTTGTGAAAGATCAGGGAAGAGCTTTCCCAGCAGAGGGAACAGCAGGTGCAAAGGCGCTGAGGCTGGAATGAGTTTGACGTGTGAAGGAGTGTGGGGTGGGGGTGGGAAGGAGGGGGAGGGCGGGAGACGGGGGTGGCGGGGGAGCCTGGTGAAGGTGTGGGTTTGATTCAGTGTGTCCTCCCATGCCCTCTGGCTACGGCATGGAGCATAGATTGAAGGTGGGAGTGGAAGTAGGGCAGTGAGGGGCAGCCTGTACTGCAGTGAGGAGAGAAGTAGAGTCCCGGATGAGAGTGGTGACAATGGGGACAAGAAGTGGGTGGCCCAACAGAACTTGTTCAGGGATTGGTCATGCTGGGTGGTGAGTGGGTTGAAAGGTTTACCAGCGGGTTCAGGCTTTGGTCTGCAGGATTTTGTGGTAGTAAGCATAGCCCCAGTCCCCTTTAACATGGGCTGAGGTTTTCTTTCAATTTTTGTATTTTTAGTAGAGACAGGTTTTGCTATGTTGGACAGGCTGGTCTGGAATCCTGGCCTCAAGTGATCCTTCTGCCTCGGCCTCCCAAAGTGCTGGGATTAGATGTGTGAGCCACACCCAGCCTCTTTCTCTCTCTCTCTCTCTCTCTTTTTTTTTTTTTTGTAGAGACAGGGTCTTGCTGCATTGCCCAAGCTGGTATCAAACTTCTGGCCCCAGGTGATCCTCCTGCCTTGGCCTCCCAAAGTTGCTGGGATTCTAGGCGTGAGCCACTGTGCCTGGCCAAGAGCTGAGGTTTTCTACTACACACATCTTGTCTAGCCCTCATATGGTAGACCCTTAATGCCCATTTCAACCCTGAAGAAACTGAGGCCCAGAGAAGTGAAGTCCTTGATCCTTGTCACATAGGCTGTTGGGGCTGGATTGGAACGTGGGTAGCCCCACCCACAGTCCGACCATGCTCTCTTCTTCTCCCTCACTCCAACTACAGCTGTTAATTCATGATATTGACACAACCTGTGTTCAGGAGGAGCCAAATGTCAGTGTCATACATTTCTGAAGTCAGGAGGGAATCAAATCCACATCGGTGGCCTTTCCACCATTCCCACTAACCTGGATTCCAACACACCTTTTATGACAGTAATTATTACAGGGCAGAAAACGGGGACTTTCGATTGCTGACCACTTTACACGAGGCCCAGATAAGGTGTGCATCTAGGCCCTGGACTTTGAGCCCTGAGCCTGCTTAACTGATTGGGCTGAAAGTGTTCTCACCCATCAAATCCTCCTTATCACCTTCTCCAGAACTCCAGCTGTAAAGGGAGCTCACCACTCACAGGGTGTGTGTTGTATGTGACACCTCAGCCAGCCAAATGGCTTTACTTGGTGTCCTCTCAGAAGAGGTGTGACCTCCTTCTCTTAGCGTGGTCTCCTGTGGAAAGTCATGTTGAGTTTGGTGCTGCCTCTGCTTGCGTTTAGGCCTCTTGACAAGGATTGTATGTTGATCAATTTTTAAAAAGTGTTTTTAAAAAATCTTTACTGCTTTAAAATGTACAGAAGCCACACGCTGGCTGTAACCCGTTCCAACAGCAGAGCAGTATGTAGAGAAAGCATGGGCCGGAGACGCCTGTAATCCCAGCACTTTGGGAAGCCTAGGTGGGCGGATCACCTGAGGTCAGGAGTTCGAGACCAGCCTGGCCAACATGGTGAAACCGCATCTCTACTAAAAATAAAAAAAAATTAGCCAAGTGCAGAGGCATGCGCCTGTAATCCCAGCTACTTGGGAGGCTGAGACAGGAGAATTGCTTGAACCCAGGAGGTGGAGGTTGCAGTGAGCTGAGATCACACCACTGCACTCCAGCCTGGGTGACAGAGTGAGACTCCGTCTCAAAAAAAAAAAAAAAAAAGCATGAAGATCTGCTTCATTGTCTTGACCTAGTGGCGTGGCTTTGCCCCCAGGTCCTGCCCAGATGCATATTAAGTGCACACTTCCAGGTCTTGGTCTGTGCAGTGGATTGTTTGTTAAGAGCCAGAGTGCCTGGGTTCAAGTCCTAGTATTGCTGTGTACTGACTGTGTGAACTTGGGCCTTTACTTAATCTCTCTGTGCCTTGATTTCTCCATCTTTAAAATGATGGTGATGATCCCAACCTCATAGGCTTTTAAAGGATTTACCCTGTTAATGTATTAATATGTAAAAGAATAGTGCCTAGCATGTTTGTTAAGTACAGGTGATCCTTGATGGGGTTATGTTCTGATGCACCTGTTATACGCTGAAATTACCCTTAAGTCAAAAGTGCATTCACACCTGTCATCCCAGCACTTTGGGAGGCTGAGGCGGGCAGATCACTTGAGGTCAGGAGTTCGAGACCAGCCTGGCCAACATGGTGAAACCCCATCTCTACTAAAAGTACTAAATTAGCCAGGCGTGGTGGCAGGTCCCTCTAATCCCAGCTACTCGGGAGGCTGAGCCAGGAGAATCACTTGAGCCCTGGAGGCGGAGGTTGGAGTAAGCCGAGATTGTTGCCACTGCACTCCAGCCTGGGTGATAGAGCGAGACTCCATCTCGTAAATAAATAAATAAATAAATGCATTCAATACACCTCACCTTCCAAACATCATAGCTTAGCCTAGCCTTCCTTAAATGTGCTCAGAACACCTGCATTAGCTTATAGTTGGGGAAAAATAATCTAACATAAAGCCTATTTTATAGTAAAGTGCTGAGTATCTCATGTACTGCTTATTGCTGGCCTGGAAAAAGTTCAAAATGCAGAGTATTGAAATTGCAGCCATTTGTGCCATGGTAAAGTCAAAAAATTGCAAGTCAGAGACTGTCTGTACTCATGTCTTAGGTTGTTTTTTTTTTTTTGAGACAGAGTCAAAACTCTGTCATCTAGGCTGGAGTGCAGTGGTGCGATATCGGCTCACTGCAACCTCCGCCTCCCAGGTTCAAGTGATTCTCCTGCTTCAGCCTCCCGGTAGCTGGGACTACAGGTGTGTACCACCACAGCTGGCTGATATTTTTTTGTATTTTTTGTAGAGACGGGGTTTCACCATTTTGCCTAGACTGGTCTCGAATTCCTGAGCTCAGCAATCTGCCCGCTTCAGCCTTCCAAAGTGCTAGAATTACAGGTGTGAGCCACCGCGCCCGGCCAGCTATTTTTTTTTATTATACATCTATGTGAGTACTGCGGTTTGTTTTATAGACATACTCTAGGTATGCCATCCTGCAGATTACACTTGAGTAGTCTAGCTTAAGAGATCCCCCCATGTCTGTGGGTCAAGGTCTGTGGCATTCTTTTTAATGGCTACACAGCATTCCACTCTATTTGTTGCCTGTTGTTGAACATACTGGCTGTTCCCATCTTTCATTATTGGAACTCTGAACATCTCACACACAAAAATCATTTGTTTGCTTCTGAAGTTTTTCTTGGGACAAAGTCCTAGAGTTGCAATTCCTGAAACAAAGTGTCTATTTTTAAAGACTTGTGGCTGGGCGTGGTGGCTCACGCCTGTAATACCAGCACTTTGGGAGGCCAAGGCGGGAGGATCACCTGAGGTCAGGAGTTCAAGACCAGCCTGGCCAACATGGTGAAACCCCGTCTCTACTAAAGATACAAAAATTAGCCTGGTGTGGTGGCAAGCGCCTGTAATCCCAGCTACTCAGGAGGCTGAGGCAGGAGAATTGCTTGAACCCAGGAGGCAGAGGTTGCAGTGAGCCAAGATTGCGCCTCTGCACTCCAGCCTGGGCGACAGAGTGAGACTCCATATCAAAAAAAAAAAAAAAGTCCAACTCCCCCACCTCAATAGTCAATGAGTTGTCCCTATCCTACTGACTAAATAATCCGTTCTTTCCCACTAATATGAAACTCAAACTTACTGTGAGCCAGGCCCTGGTCTGTCAAGTTTACCTTTCTAGTCTCCTGCCGTAACTCAATGAAGCAGATTGATAATATTCCCATTCACAGCAAGAAAACCGAAGCACAAAGAGGTGTCGTTTCTTGAGTGACATTTCACAGCTTGGATGGGGCAGAGCCTGGCTGGAAATATTGCAGATTTATTTAATAACCAGCCCCCTTATTTGTAATATGTTTTCAGCAGTTTTTCCTGCAGTTTCTTGCCAAATCTCCCTTTTGTCCACCTGTAACGGCCTGCAGCATTTGCCCTATGCTGGAGTTCTATGTTTTAGGCCTGTTCTCTGCCTCTGCCCTGGCCAAGACTTCTGTGGCAATGTCAGATGCCAGTGAAGGCTGCTGGCAGGCGTGGACGTCTCAGATGTCTGATCCTTCAGGAGCCCCCTCCACGGGGCCCTGGCTAGGCAGTGACCAGGATGTTTCCGAATCCCCTTAAGTTAATGGTGGCCACTTAGGCAGCGGAAGTGTCATGAAAGACTCTTCTGTCCCCATGGCTGGGCCAAACCAGGGAAGACGCTGACATCAAGCACAATTGAGAACAAGCAGCAGTAGGCAATGTTCTGGGGCTATTAATTCATCCTGGCTGAAAAAAACCTCACAGTGGATTAAATTGGTTTATGTAAAGTGCTGAGAAGAGCCCAGCCTGGGCAACATGATGAAATCTTGTATCTACAAAAAATACAAAAATTGGCTGGGCATGGTGGCATGCACCTGTGGTCCCAGTTACTTGAGAGGCTGAGGTGGGAGGATCACCTGAGCCTGGGAAGGTCAAGGCTGCAGTGAGCCATGATTGTGCCACTGCACTCCAGCCTGGGCAGCAGAGTGAGACCCGGTCTTAAAAAAAAGAAAAAAAGAAAAAGAAGAGTGGTTGGCACATAGTAAACACTCACATACATATTAGTCATTGTTCCTCTGTTTCCAAAGATAGGAATAAAGTTCCCAGGAGGTGTGCTTAGAATGTGGGTGGGCAGATACCACTCGGGTATTTCCTGAGCACCTATGCCGTGGCACACAAGTGCTGGGGCCACAGTTAGGGCTCAGGACAGGCACGGCCCCCACGCTCTTGGAGCTGACGTTCTAGAAGGCAGGTGGATCCTAGATACAACAGATACGTGATGTAATGTTACGTAGTGAGAAGTGCTAGAGATTGAGGGAGGCTACTGTTTTATCAGAAGTGACCAAGGCAGGCCTCTAAAGAGGTTGCCTTTGAGTCAAGGCCTGAAAGATAAGGAGCCAGCCGTGGAAGGCACATTCCAGGCAGGACCACAGATGCAAACCCCAAGGCTGGAGCTTGCAGAGCTTGTTCCCAGCAATTCACAGACGCCACTGTGGCAGGAGGGCAGCGGGGGAGAATGGCAGGAGATGGCATCAGAGAGGGAGCCAGGTGGAGCCTAGGTTCTTTTGGTTGAAAATAACAGAAACCCACCTTAGACCCACCTAAGCCTCAAAGAATTGTGAGATGCCTCCTGAGGCCTAGGACTCGCACTGTCTCCTGGCATCAGGATCGATAGGCCTGAGGTCTAGGCGATTTTCTGTCTCCATCTCCCATCTCTGTCTCTTCTTTATCTCTGCTTTCTTCTCTCTTTGGGTTTCTCCAGGCATTTGGCCACCTCATTGCTCCTTCTTTTATGGGATTTCCAGGTCGCAACCACAGATGGTCACCTCTCATCCAGTGAGCTGTGGCTGGAGAATAAGCATGGCCATCCCACCCGTGCCTGTGTACATGCACAGTTTTCATTCAAAGGGGACTGTAAGGCCAGGCACAGTGACTCACACCTGTAATTTCAGCACTTTGGGAGGCTGAGGTGGGCGGATCACCTGAGGTCAGGAGTTCGAGACCAGCCTGGCCAACATGGTGAAACCCCATCTCTACTAAAAATACAAAATTAGCCAGGTGTGGTGGCGCATGCCTGTAATCCCAGCTATTCGGGAGATTGAGGCAGGAGAATCGCTTGAACCTGGGAAGCGGAGGTTGCGGTGAGCTGAGATCCCGCCATTGCACTCCAGCCTGGGAGACGAGGGAAACTCTGTCTCAAAAAAAAAAAGTTGGAGAGGGGACTCTAGGAAGCCTGAAAGACCCACTCCCCTGCTGTCCTGGCCTAGGGTACATTCCCCTTTTCTCATATGAAGCAACATCATGTCATGGTTAAGAACATGGCCACATTGGCCGGGTGCAATGGCTCACGCCTGTAATCCCAGCACTTTGGGAGGCCAAGGCAGGCGGATCACAAGGTCAAGAGATTGAAACCACCCTGGCCAAAATGGTGAAACCCTGTCTCTACTAAAAATACAAAAATTACCTGGGCGTGGTGGTGCATGCCTGTAGTCCCAGCTACTCGGGAGGCTGAGGCAGGAGAATCGCTTGAACCCGGGAGGCCGAGGTTGCAGTGAGCCGAGATGGCGCCACTACACTCCAGCCTAGGCGATGGAGCCAGACTCTGTCTCAAAAAAAAAAAAAAAAAAAAAAAAAGAACGTGACCACAGTGTCTGGATTCAGAGCTCTGCCGCTTGCTAGCTGTGTGACCTTGGACTCATCACCTCACTCTTGGGGCTGCAGTTTTCTCACCTGTAAAATGAGGATGCTAAAGCCTTTTGCTTCAGGGTGTGGTTCAGAGCATTAGACAAACTTAGGTAAAGGACTCAGTCTGAGCCTGATACACAGTAAGCACTCAGAGTATTAGTTTTCATCATCATCGTTGTCATCCTTACTTTTCCTTCCTGAGGCTGGATAGTGCTCTACAGTTCAAGATAGGACTTGGGAATAAAGAGCCTAGGATTGATCTCAGCTCTACTACCAGCTAGCTCTGTGACCTTGGCCAAGTGAGTAACAGCTTTGGTTTCTTCATCTGCATAGTAAGGACAAGAAAGAGCTTAAAGGCTTGATCATTGGATATACGTTTGTCGTCTGAGATTTGGGGCGACTGGAAATTCAAGAGATCCCAAGTTCCCTGCTCAGTGCAGCCCCAGCTCCTGATCACACTTGAATGTGAGCTGATGGCGGGCTTGATGCTAGGGCCTGCCTCACCTCTGTCATGAAGGCTTGCGCAGGGCCCTTCTGTGCCGAGCCTGGCGCTTGCTCCCCATAAGCCCGTCTGCTGCTCCCTCCACTGCGAGCCCTCCCAGGTCTGATCCGCCTGTCCCCAGTACCCCGGCATGTGCCTGTCCCCAGTACCCCGGCATGCGGCACTTTTCCTTCTTCTCTTGTGAAAGGCAGATCTGGAAGAAGCTTCTGGGGAAATGCTGTGTTTGTGTCTGGTTATATCTATTCCCCAGACGGTGATTCTTAAACCTGGCTGTGAGTTGGCATCACCTGGGGAATCTTGGTAACAGTTGGGATTCTCTGGCTTCACTCTTGGAGCATCTGCTCCCGCAGGTGGAGAGGAAGATCATCTGCTGGTTTGGCCGCCCTACAACCATTCACCATTCTTTTGGGGTTTTCCTTTTGGGAACTGCTCTTCCTCCATCCCATCCGTTCACTTACTGAGACCGCTGTGTGCAATTTATTACTTACCCCAGGCACTGGGGATATGGCAGAGAATCTGGAATATGCCCTTGAAACTGGAATTGTGTCTGTCCGTTAGATCACAGTACCGTAAGGCTGTCACTTTCTGATTTTTATAATTGTACTGTGATCCAGAGATTCTTCTTAGGAAATACCCACATCTTTAGGGGTTACAAGCAAGAGCAAATTAACTGGAAAAGGGAAGCAAACCAGTGTTGGCTGAACAAACATGAAAATGACTACAATGTTTATCTTCAGTTTTGGGAGAATTGTCATGAAGACTCAACCACAGTGTCATCCTTTGTACAGAATAGGATTCTAATCAGGAGACCAGTGCTCATGTGCACAGCTTTGAGTGTGAAGATCTAAAAATTTTAGTTGGTAGGATGATTATAGATTATTTTCATCTTCTTCTTTAAACTTTTGTATATTTTTCACATTTTCTAGACGGAAGTTTTAGAAACAGAAGTGGGGAAAAAAACAACTTAAAAAAAGCCCCGGGCCAGGCACAGTGGCTCACACCTGTAATCCCAGCACTTTGGGAGGCTAAGGTGGGCGGATCACGAGGTCAGGAAATTGAGACTATCCTGGCCAACATGGTGAAACCCCGTCTCTACTAAAATGCAAAAAATTAGCCGGGTGTGGTGGCGGGCGCCTGTAGTCCGAGCTACTCGGGAGGCTGAGGCAGGGGAATCACTTGAACCCAGGAGGCGGAGGTTGCAGTGAGCCGAGATCACACCACTGCACTCCAGCCTGGTGACAGAGCAAGACTGTCTCAAAAAAAAAAAAAAAAAAAAAAAGCCCCACTGTTGTGGAATGTCCTGGTCTACCTGGTTTGGACTTAGAAATGCCTTAGGAGTATCCTGGGCCATTCAGGTCATTCCTTATCTTCCTGCCATAGGGATTGGTTCAAGGAAGGGAGGAGGTGAGTCAGTCCAATCAGAATTAAGACAGGTCTTTCTCTGGAGCTCCCAGGAAAGAAGAGGAGCTTTCTTCCTACGGAGGTGCCAAGTTGTGGAGTGTAAGCTTAATGCTGCTGGGGGCCTGGGGACCATCTTTGCTCAGAGGGTCGAGTGGAAAGGAGATGGAAATAATTCATTACAGACAAATTCTTTGGGTAACTGAACTTCTCAGTAATGGGAGCCAAAACATTGGCCCTTTTTCCCCTCAAGTCAGTTTGAGTTGGGTCTCTGCCACTTGCAACCGAAAGAGTCCTAAGTAATACAGTAATTTTAGTGGGCCCTAGAATCTATATTTAAATTTAAAAAATTCTCTGCCGGGCGCAGTGGCTCATGCCTGTAATCCTAGCACTTTGGGATGCCGAGGTGGGTAGATCACTTGAGGCCAGGAGTTCAAAACCAGCCTGGCCAACATGGTGAAACCCTGTCTTTACTAAAAATGCAAAAACTAGCCAGGTGTGGTGGCAGGCACCTGTAATCCCAGCTACTCAGGGGGCTGAGGCAGGAAAATTCCTTGAACCCGGGTGGTGAAGGTTGCAGTGAGCCAAGATCGTGCCATTGCACTCCAGCCTGAGGAACAGAGTGAGACTCTGTCTCAAAAATAAAATAAAATATAAAAATAAATAAATAATTCTCCAGAAATGATTTGTATGAATCAGATATTTGGGAACCACTTTGCTAGACTTTCCTGAGTGGCGGTTCTTAGCTTTATGTGATCAACAGACTGGCCTGGGGAACTTAGTTAAAATACAGCAGCTCTGTTCCACATTGCTGGAGATTCTGGTTTGGGGCCTGGGGCCTGGGTATCTGCATTTTGAACACCATCCTGGGTGATTGCGTGCACATCAGAGTGTGTGTATGCACAGAGGATTCTTGGCCGGGCACGGTGGCTCACGCCTGTAATCCCAGCACTTTGGGAGGCCGAGGTGGGTGGATTACGAGGTCGGGAGATCCTGGCTAACATGGTGAAACTCCGTCTGTACTAAAAATACAAAAAAAATTAGCCAGATGTGGTGGCGGAGGCCTGTAGTCCCAGCTACTCAGGAGGCTGAGGCAGGAGAATGGCGTGAACCCGCATTCTCAGCTTACAATCCTATCCATAGAGGGGGCCCAGGATCCTTCTCAAATGAATGAAAGTAGAGTTTAAGTCTGGAGTTTTTTTCCTCTTTGGAAAAAAACATTCCTTTCTTGCCCATGACCCAGCCTTGCACACTGGCCGCTAAACCTGGCGTATCGCATCATGTTTCAGGAGGAATTTGGTCAGATCTGTGCACTTTATTAGGATAATGGTTGACCCAGTGTGTACCTCCCTAGGTAACTTTGGAAAGAGCTGGATAGAGTTCATGACCAATTCAGAACAAAGTCTGCTCTTAGGAGGAATTTTGCTAATAGTGGGAAATATTCAAGAGGGTAATCACTGACTTAGTTCAAGGTAATTTAAGGTGAATGCATTCCTCATGTGTGTGTATGTGTATGTGTGTGCGTGTGTGCCATACTTACTTGAGGTGAAGGAGGGGCGAAAGCCCTTTTACTCGAATGAAAGGAAATCTTTTGAATTGACCTATCGGTTCAGAAAATCCCTTTTCAAATCTTCCCTTGAGCAGCTTTGCTTTTGAGGCCCCTGAAAGCTGGGAAAGAAGGGGCTGTGAGGCCTGACTGACTCCTCGCTGCTGGCTGTACCCCCAGGCACGTGTGATTTTGCCATTGTCTGAAATCTTGCTTTCCCCAGAATTTGTGCCCCATGCTGAGTTCCTGCAGCTCAGCCACCAGGAATTAGGGCATGGGTTAGCCAGGATTATTCAAATTTAATCTGATCATCGTTAAACATTTTTGCTTGCATCCTCCCCAAAAGAATTTTGATAAGCCCCTGTATACCTCCTTGTACACTGTAAAGCTAACATCTAAAATAAGCTTATGGTAACTTTAAATTTGTCTTATTTGTGGGAGAAGAAAATAGTACACATTTTGAAGGTCGAATGTAATTGAAATATTTTATGATGTGGTTAGATAAAAAAAAGTTTTTACTACCTTATTGAGTAAAGTACACAGAAGCTGAAAGCAATCATGTAAATTTTTCCCTGGGAATTTTTTCTTGGTGGATCTAGAAAAATTCGGTGGTCCTGAAAAATGTTCCCTTTGAACAAATCAGAGCCACTAACCTATACTGCTTTGACATTCATGATCTTACTATGGTTCAGAAAATCCTGTTTTTAAAGCCCAGTTTCATGTTTGGCAGAAAGATACTTAAGTCAGGGAAAGACAGGCAAGTCTGGGGGTTTAAGTAGCTTTTTATTGTTCACTAAAGGCTACTTCCCCAAAACCAATATTGATGTTGTGTGTTTGGAGTCCTGGAGGTTTACACACCTCTCCGTCGTGCTCCTTGGGAAAATGGGGGAGTGCACAACAGCGGATGGGCAGTAGGGAAGGAGACAGGCTGGTTTGCAGCCAGATCAGTTTTAGGAAGAGGAACTTGTGGATGTTGAGGATCTGAACATTGCTTCCCTTGAAAACACTGTTTTCAAGATACTCCTGTATCTGTTAAGTTTCTGTAAACCCCTAGTGATAAGCACATCCAAGAGTGAAGCCTCTCGGCTTTAAGAACCAGGCGGTTTCTTATGGAGCAGGAAGTCCAGAGGTGATTAGGTTACAGAAGTTGTCACCACCACCGCCTGTATGTGTGTATATATACACACGAGCCATAAAAGTCACCCATTCAGAATATGCAATTCAGGCTGGGCACAGTGGCTTATGCCTGTAATCCCAGTACTTTGGGAGGCCAAGGCAGGCAGATCTCTTGAGGCCAGGAGTTCGAGACCAGCAAGGACAACATGGTGAAACCCTGTCTCTACTAAAAATACAAAAATTAGCCAGGCATTGTGGTGCATGCCTGTAGTCCCAGGTATTTGGGTAGCTGAAGCACGAGGATTGCTTGAACACAGGAGGCGGGGGTTGCAGTGAGCCGGGATCACACTACTGCACTCCAGCCTGGGTGACAGAGTGAGATGCTGTCTCTCAAAAAAAAAAAAAAAAAAAAAGGCCAGGCGTGGTGGCTCACGCCTGTAATCCTAGCACTTTGGCAGGCCGAGGTGGGTAGATCACCTGAGGTCGAGAGTTTGAGACCAGCCTGACCAACATGGAGAAACCCCGTCTCTACTAAAAATACAAAATTAGCCAGGTGTGTTGGCACATGCCTGTAATCCCCGCTACTCAGGAGGCTGAGGCAGGAGAATCGCTTGAACCTAGGAGGCGGAGGTTGCCGTGAGCCAAGATCGCAACATTGCATTCCAGCCTGGGCAACAAGAGCAAAACTCTGTCTCAAAAAAAAAAAAAAAAGAGTATGCAATTCAGCTGTTTTTGGTAAATTTGTGAAGCTGTATAACTATCACCACAATCCAGTTTTAGAATATTACCACCACCCCAAAAGATATCCATCTTGTACCTCTCTGCAGGCAGTCCTTGCTTCCACGCCTAGGCCCAGGCTACCACTAACCTGCTCGTTGTCTCTGTAGATTTGTGTTTCCTGAACATTTCAAATACATGCAGTCATACAGTATGTAGTCTTTTCTGTACCAGGCTTCCGTCACTTAGCATAATGTTTCTGCGCTTCCTCCAGGTGATAGCTCATATCAGTCGTTCATTTGTTCTTATTGCTGAATAATATTCTATTGTATGGGTAAACCACATTTTGTTTATTCGTTAACCATGAATGGATAATTTCATTACCATTATTCGTTAATGGATACTTGGATTGTTTCCAGTTTGGGCTATTATGAGTAGTGCTGTTATAGACATTTATGTTCAGGTCTTTGTGTGGACATGTTTTCATTTCTGCTCAGGAGTGGAATTACTGGGTCATTTGGTAACTCTGTTTAACTTTTTAAGAAACTGCCAGATTGTTTTCCAAAGTGGCTGCGCCATTTTCATAGATAGGGTCTCATGATGTTGTCCGGGCTGGAGTACAATGGCTATTCACAGGCGTGATCATGGCGCACTACAGTATCAAACTCCTGGGCTCAAGCTGTTTTCCCGCTTCAGCCTCCTGAATAGTTGGAACCACAGGTGCGTGCCACCGCCCCTGGCTGGGGTCCAGTATTTCTTTATCCTCACCAACGCTTATTGTTATAGCCATCCTGGTGGGTGTGCAGTGGTATCTCATTGTAGTTGTGATTTGCATGTCTCTGATGACTAATGTTGTTGATCATCTTTTTATGTGCTTATTGGCCATTCGTGTATCTTCTTTGGTGAAATATGTATTTGTATTGTTTGCCTATTTCTTAATCTTGTTATTTCATTGAGTTGTAAGAGTTCTTGATATGTTCTGGATAACACTCATCAGATATGTGGTTTGCAAATATTTTTTCCCAGAAAATGCCTTTTGAAGTATAAAAGTTTTTTTTTTTTTTTTTTTTTGAGACTGAGTCTCACTCTTGTCACCCAGGTTGGAGCAGTGGCACAATCTCGGCTCACTGCAATCTCTGCCTCCTGGGTTCAAGCAATTCTCCTGCCTCAGCCTCCTGACTAGCCGGGATTACATGCACACGCCACCATGCCCAGCTAATTTTTGTATTTTTAGTAGAGATGGGGTTTCTCCATGTTGGCCAGGCTGGTCTTGAACTCCTGACCTCAAGTGATCCACCCACCTTGGCCTCCCAAAGTGTTGGGATTACAGGTGTGAGCCACCGTGCCCACCCTAATATAAAAGTTTTTAATTTTGGAAATTCTGTTTATCAATTAGTCTTTTATGGATTGTGCTTTTGGTATTATATTTAAGAACTCTTTGACCCAGTATCATAAAGTTCTTCTTTCATGTTTTCTCCTAGAAGTTGCATACTTTTAACTCTTGCCTTTGAATCTATCATTAATTTTGATATCATTTTTGTGTATTACGTAAGGGGCCTAAATTTATCTTTTTGCATATTAATATCCAATTGTCCCAGCTCCATTTGTTGAAAAAAAGACCATTTTCCTCCACTGAATTAGATAGCACTATGGTAAAAGTCATTTGATTATTAATATAAGGGTTTGTTTCTTCTGATCTATTGGTTTAAATGTCTGTCCTACTGCTAGTGCCACAGTCTTCATTACTGTAGCTTTAAAGTTACTTTAGAAATCGGGAAGTGTTAAGTCCTCACCTTGTTTTGTTTTCCAAAATTGTTTTGGCTTGTGTGGGTCCTTTGCACACTGACAAGTTTTCAGATCACCTTGTCAATATCTGCACAAAAGCCTGCTGGGATTTGATAGACTGTGTGTTGACTCTACATGTCAATATGGTGAGAATTGCCATATTAATGTTTAGTCTTCCAGTTTGTGTACAAAGAATGCTTCTCTGTTTATTTAGATTGTCTTTAATTTCTTTCAGCTTTTCAGTGCTTGTAGCTTTCAGTGTACAAGTCTACACTTCTGTTAAATTTATTCTTATGTATTTTTTTTATGCTATTGTGAATGGAATTTCTTTTTCTTTTTTTTTTGAGACAGGATCTCACTGTTACCCAGTCTGGAGTGCAGTGGCACAATCATGGCCTTTTGGGCTCAAGCAGCCCTCCCATCTCAACCTCCTGCGTAGCTAGGACTATAGGCACATGTCACCATGCCCAGCTAATTTTTAATTTAATTTTATTTATTTTTGAGACAGAGTCTTCTGTTGCCCAGGCTGGTGTACAGTGGCATAATCACAGCTCACTGCAGCCTCGACTTCTGAGCTCAAGTGATCCTCTCACCTTAGCTTCTGGAGTAGCTGTGACTATAGGCATGCATCACCATGCCTGGCTAATTTTTTTTTATTTTTGTGGAGGCAGGGTTTTGCCGTGTTGCCCAGGCTGGTCTTGAACTCCCAGGCCCAAACAATCCTCCTGCCTCAGCCTCCAAAAGTGCTGGGATTACAGGCATGAGCCACCATATCTGGCCTAAAAAGTATCTTATTTAGTGGAGATATTTGGAGATAGGATGCCACACTTTGTATGATTTCAGTCCTTTAAAGTTTTTTTTACCTTTTCTTTTGAAATAATTTCAGTCTCACAAGAAGTTGCAAAAATACTACAAATAGGCTGGGCATGGTGGCTCATGCCTGTAATCCCAGCCCTTTGGGAGGCCAGGGTAGTTGGATTGCTTCAGCCCAGGAGTTTGAGACCAGCCCAGGCAACATGGCAAAACTCTGCTCTATAAAAAATTAGCTGGGCATGGTGGTGTGCACCTGTAATTTGAGCTACCAGGGAGGCTGAGGTGGGAGGATCACCTGAGCCCAGGGGGATCAAGGCTGCAGTGAGCCATGATTGTGCCACCACACTCCAGCCTGGGCAACCGAGTGAGTCCCTGTCTGAAAACAAAAAACAAAAACTACAAATGTTTATCTACATGTGAAAGAATGAAGTTGGACCCTTACCTCACACCATATACAAAAATTAACTCAAAGTAGATCATAGACCTAAATGTAAGAGTTAAAATTATAAAATTCTTAGAAGAAAACATAAGATTATATATTTGTGACCTTGAGTTAGGCAGTGGTTTCTTAGGTGAGAACAAAAGCACAAACAACAGAAGAAAGAACAAAAGCACAAACAACAGAAGAAAAAAATAGACACATTGGACTTCATGAAAATTTAAAACTTTTGTGATGCAAAGGATGCCATCAAGAACATAAAAAGACAAACCGTAGAATGGGAGAAGATAATTGCAAATCATGTCTATAAAGGACTTATGTGCTGAATATACAAAGAACTCTCACAACTTGACAATATAAAAACAACCCAATATAGAACATGGGCAAAGGATTTGAATGGCTCTTTCTCCAAAACATCCAAATGGCCTATAAGCACATGAAAATGGCCCAATATAATTATCATTAGGGTAATGCTAATCAAAACCACAAGATTCTATTTCACACCAACTAGGATGGCTAGAGCCAAAATGATGGGCAATAACAAGTGTTGGCCAGGATGTGGAGAAATTGGAACCCTCATACATGGCTGGTGGGATTGTAAAATGGTGTAGCCATTTTGGAAAACAATTTGGCAGTTACTCAAAAAAATATATACATAGAGTTACCATATAATCCAGCAATTCCACTTCTAGGTATATACTCAAATACTAACATATGTTCACATAATTACTTGTGCATACATGTTCAGAGTAGCGTTATTCGTAACCCCAGAAGTGAAAATGACCCGATGTCCATCAACTGATAATTGGCTAAACAGAATGCGATATAGACCCACAATGGTATATTACTCTGTCATAGAAAGGAATGAAGTACTGATACAGACTGCAACATGGATGAGCCCTGAAACACACATGAATGAAAGAAACCAGACCCAAAAGAGCACATAATGCTTCATCCCATTTATATGAAATGTTCAGAGTAAGCAAATCTACAGAGACAGAAAATAGATTAGTGTTTGCTGAGGGCTGGGGATGCTGTGAACAGGAAATGGAAAGTGATTGCTAGGAGTACAGAGTTTATTTTGGGGATGATAAAAATTTTCTAAGCTCAGGTTGTGGTGATGGTGAATTACACACTTTTAAAGGATAAATTTCATTCACTGACGTTTGATGTGATTGTTGGTGTGTTTGGATTAACATCTGTCGTTTTTGCTGTTTTCTGTATGTCTCACATCTTTTTTCCTCCTTTTATTCTCCCTTTATTGCCGTCTTTCTGATAAGCAGATATTTTCTAGTGTTTCATTTTTATTTTGTTGGGTTTTAAAAAACTTTCTTGTTTTTTTTATTAATTGGGTCTCTAGGGATCACAGCATGCATCTAAATTTATCACAGCCTACTTCAGATTAATATTAAAACTTAGTTCTAGTTAAATATAGAAATTTTGCTCTAATATAGTTTCATTTTCTTTTCCCTCTTTTATGTTATTATTGTCACATGTTACAAGCCCCACAGTATGGTTTTATAATTATTTTATGAAATCTTACATCTTTTAAATCAGTCGAGAAGAAAAGAAAAAATGTATTTATGCCATCTTTTATATTTGCCCATGTATTTACCTTTTCTCATGTTTTTTCTTTCTTATTGTAAATTGGAGTTATATGGCCTCTTTTCCTTTCAGCCTAAAGGATTTATGTAATATTTCTTACAGATCAAATCTTCTAGCAGTGAATTCTCTCAGTCTTTGTCTGGGAATGCCTTTATTTTGCCTTGATTGATTGATTTTGGTGCAGGGTCTTGCTCTGTAGCACAGGCTGGAGTGCACTGAACTGCAGCCTCAACCTACTGTGTTCAAGCGATCCTCCACCTCAGCCTTCTGAGTAGCTGGGACTATAGGTGCGCGCCACCACACTCAGCTAATTTTTTTTTTTTTTTTTTTGAGACAGAGTCTGGCTCTGTTGCCCAGGCTGGAGTGCAGTGGCGTGATCTTGGCTCACTGCAAGCTCCGCCTGCTGGGTTCACGCCATTCTCCTGCCTCAGCCTCCCAAGTAGCTGGGACTACAGGTGCCCACCACCACGCCTGGCTAATTTTTTTTTTTTATTTTTAGTAGAGACGGGGTTTCACCTTGTTAGCCAGGATTGTCTCGATCTCCTGACCTTGCGATCCGCCCGCCTCGGCCTCCCAAAGTGCTGGGATTACAGGCGTGAGCCACTGCGCCCAGCCTCACACTCAGCTAATTTTTAAATTTTTTGTAGAGATGAGGTTTTGCCATGTTGCTCAGGCCGGTCTTGAACTCCTGGACCCTAGCAATCCTCCCACCTTGACCTCCCAAAGTGCTGGGATTACAGGCATGAGCCACTGCACCCAGCCAATTTAAAAAATATATATATATTTTTGTTTTGAGACAGAGTCTTGCTCTGTCACCCAGGCTGGAGTGCAGTGGTGTGACCTTGGCTCACTGCAGCCTCCACCTCCTGGGTTCAAGTGATCCTCTCGCCTCATCCTCCTGAGTAGCTGGGCTTACAGGCACCCGCCACCACACTTGGCTAATTTTTGTATTTTTAGTAGAGATGGGGTTTCACCATCTTGGCCAGGGTGATCTTGAACTCCTGGCCTCAAGTGATCCACCCGCCTTGGCTTTCCAGAGTGCTGGAATTACAGGTGTGAGCCACCGTGCCCAACCCTTTTTTTTTTTAAATTTAAAATTTTTCTTTAGTGATGGGGATCTCGCTGTGTTGCCCAGGCTGGTCTCAAACTCCTGGCCTCAAGTTATCTTCGTACCTGGGCTTCTCAAAGTGCTGGGATTACAGGCATGAGTTACTGTGCCCTTCTCCACCTTGATTTTTGAAGGATAGTTTTGCTGGCTATAGAATTCTTATTTGACAGTTTTTTTTTCTTCAGCATTTTGAAAATGCTATCCTGATGTCTTCTGGCCTCCATTGTTTGTGGTGGGAAATGAGCTGTCATTTGTACTGATGCTCCCTGTGTGTAGACTTTTTCTTTTCCTACTTTGAAGCTTTTCTCCTTGTCTTTGTCTTTCAACAATTTGACTATGTTTAAAAACAAAACAACACGAAAACCAATTTGACTACGTTGTGTCCAGTGTGGCTCTCTTTCTATTTATTGTATATGGAGTTTCTTGGCCTTCTTGGATGTGTAAACTAATGTGTTCCATCAGATTTGGGATGTTTTGGGCTATTACTTGTTCAGATTTTTTTTTCTGGCACTTTCTCCTCTCATAGGACTCCCATTATGTCTGTCTTGATGCCTTTGATGATGTCCCTCATGTCTCTGAAGGCCTGTTTATTCGTATTCAATCTTTCTTACAGAATATTTAAATTCTGTACAGATTATATACTTTTTTTGATCTATCTTTAAGCCCACTGGTTCTTTTCAAATCTGCTGTTGAGCCCCTCTAGTGAATTTTTTATTTCAGTTATCAGAATTTCCATTGCTTTTTTTCTAATTTCTATTTATTATTTCTACTTTCCTTTAATTCTTTAAATGTTATTTTATTTATCTTTGAACATACTTATAATAGCTGTTTGAGATGTAACTTGTAAGCCGTCTAGAAGGCAATTTCTATTAACTGATTCTTTTCCTGAGTATGGGTCACATTTTACTGTTTGTGTGTCTCACAATTTTTCTTTTATTCTTTTTTTTTTTTTTTTTTGAGACAGAGTCTAACTCTGTTGCCCAGGCTGGAGTGCAGTGGTACGATTTTGGCTCACTGCAACCTCCGCCTCCGGAGTTCAAGCAATTCTCCTGCCTCAGCCTCCCGAGTAGCTGGGATTGCAGGCCTGCGCTACCTCTCCTGGCTGATTTTTGTATTTTTACTAGAGATGGGGTTTCCCCATGTTGGCCAGGCTGGTCTCAAACTCCTGACCTCGGGTGATCTGCCCGCCTCGGCCTCTGAAAGTGCTGGGGTTACAGGCGTGAGCCACCGTGCTTGGCCATGAGCCACTGCAGCCGGCCTTTTTTTTTTTTTTTTTTTTTTTTTGAGATAGTGTTCCACTCTGTTGCCCAGGCCAGAGTGCAGTGGCAGGATCATGGCTCTTCTCAGCCTTGACTTCCTGGGCTCAAATGATTCTCTTGCCTCAGCCTCCTGAGTTGCTGGGACTATAGGCATGCAACACCATGCCCAGCTTTGTGTGTTTGGCGGGGGTGTGCACACACATGCATACGTGTAGGGATGGGGTCTTCCTGTCTTGTCCAGGCTGGTCTCAAACTCCTGGGCTCAAGCGATCCTCCTGCCTTGGCTTTCCAGAGTGTTGGGATTACAAGCGTGAGCCACCTCACCCAGCCTCAATTTGTTTTGTTGTTGAACACTGAACATTTTAGATCATACACTGTAGCAGCTGTGGATTCTGATTTCTACCTTCCAGGCCATGGTTGCCGTTGCCATTTTTCTCCTTTTGTTTTGTTTACTGAGTATCCTGGGCTAATTCTTTGGAGTTTGTCCCCTTGTGGTATAGACTCTTTTCTTTTCTCTTTTAAAAAAATTGTTTTAATTTTAAGCATAACTTACTAGGGGTTGCCTTTGGTTCAGCATGGTTTAGTGGTCAGATTAAAGGTTGTGCTGGAACACCTTGAGCCAATAAAGCTTCCATCCTTTGCCAATGGATCTGTGTCTGTGGGTTGGGGAATATTTTCAAAGTTCAGTTTCTTCCTTTTTTTTTCCAAGCAGTTCCTGAGTCGGCCCCAGCCATTACTTTCTGCCTGGCCATCTGGTGTCTCCCTTGCACACTCTCAAGGCCTCATGTTGGGCCAGGGATGTGTGGACAGCAAGGGCCCCCTCTAGTCTCTCTGGAGCTTGTGTGCAACCTTGTATATATGCACATTGTTCCAGACCAGCAGGGCTGCATGGGACCTTACCAAGGCCTTGTGTGGCTATCTCATTCCCTGGATCTTCCTGCTAAATTTCTGGCTGGTCTACAGGCCTGCTGCTGGCTCCAGCCAGATCGTAACCACAGTCTAGCTGTGATGTTGGTCTTCCCCATTTGTTTGGCACTAGGCCCCACTCCAGCCACAAAGTTTTCATGGCTTGCTCTGCCTTGGTCAAACTGATGGAGCTGGTGCGTGTGATGGGAGGAACCCCAAATTAAACGCCACATGTTCCCACTGTTCTTACTTGAAGTTCAGCGTTTATTTATTGAGTTTTTGAGTAACTGCTTCTTGGGTAGTTATATGCCTTTGGTTGATTTCTAGAATCCTCAAATGGTTGTGTTTGGCAATTCTGTCTACTTTCATTGTTGATTTTGGTGGGAAATACTTTTCTGAGCTCCTCTCCACTTCCCCATTCCAGAAGTCTGGTTAGCAGCTTTGACTTTTGATTTTCTCTTTAATTTAAGACATGCCCAGAAGTCTTTCCAAATTTCCAAACTTTAAATATGTAGCTCTAGCTACATATTTCAGTCAATTTGGAAGCTTTTTGAGTTGTTGGGTTTGGTTTTTGTTTTTTAAGTTTACTTTTTAGTATGAACAATTGCAAACATATAAGAAGTGGAGTTTATATTATCCAGGTGTGACCAAGCTTATTTTGTTTATATTCTGACTTTGCCCACTCCTCAGCCCATTGTTTTGAGGCAAGTACCATATATCATATTTCCCTTCACCCATAAATATTTCAGTAAATAGTTCTAAAGGGAGAAGAGGCTGAATGCAGTAGTTCATACCTGTAATCTCAACACTTTGGGAGGTGGAGACAGGATGGAGTTTGAGACTAGCCTGGGTAACATGGCAAGACCCCATCTCTACAGAAAATTTTTTAAAAAATTAGGCATGGTGGTGCATGCCTGTGGTCTGAGGCTAAGGCAGGAGGATTGCTTGAGCCCAGGAGGTCAAGACTGCAGTGAGCCATGTTTGTGACACTGTACTCCAGCCTGGGTGGTAGAGCAAGATCCTGTCTCAAAAAAATAAAAGGAGAAAATTTCTCTTTAGAAACACAACGGTGATATAATTATCACAGCTAAAGCATTTAATAGTAATTTCTGTCTTTCTTTTTGTTTGTTTGTTTGTTTGTTTGTTTTGAGACAGAGTCTCACTCTGTCATCCAGGCTGGAGTGCAATGGCCCGATCTCAGCTCACTGCAACCTCTGCCTCCCAGGTTCAAGCGATTCTCCTGCCTCAGCCTCCCAAGTAGCTAGGATTACAGGCATGTGCCACCACCACACCTGGCTAATTTTTGTATTTTTAGTAGAGACAGGTTTTCACCATGTTGGCCAGGCTGGTCTCGAACTCCTGACCTCAAGTGATCCACCCGCCTCAGCCTCCCAAAGTGCTGGGACTACAGTTGTGAGCTACCGCGCCCGGCCAGCATTTAATAGTAATTTCTTAATATCATAAAATAGACTCGGGGAACCTTGAAAAGTAAGATGCCCAGTCAAGTGAAATCAGATTCTCTGAGAGTGAGGCCTGGACATCAGCATATATTAGACTCCCTCGGTAATTGTGACATGCAGCTGAGGTTGAGAACCATTGAGTTAGATAGAATTCTCTTTACCCTTTTCCAGAATTGTTCATTTCTCATGTAAATGCATTAGCATGAAAGTATTGTGATAGAAAATTATCTGTTTTGGGGAATTCAAGAAAATTTCTTTCCTAATATGGGATCAATTTTTATGGCCATCCCATGGATAGTTTATAAAGAATTAATCTCATCTGTTTTCTGGCAAGGGGTTCTATATGAACTTTTAAAATCAAATTTGCTAGTTTGTATTATTCAGATTCTCTCTAGCCATAATTTTGGTCAATTTTATCTGTTACTCTCCTGAAAAGAAATATGTTTGCTTCCCACAGGGATTATGATTTTATCAGTTCTTTTTATATTTCTAGTTTTTTTTTTTTTCTTTTTGAGAAGGCGTCTCCCTCTGTCGGCAGGCTGGAGTGCAGTGGCGCAATCTTGGCTCACTGCGACCTCCGACTCCCTGCTTCAAGCGATTCTCCTGCCTCAGCCTCCTGAGTAGCTGGGATTACAGGCGCGTGCCACCATGCCCGGCTAATTTTTGTATTTTTAGTAAAGATGGGGTTTCACCATGTTGGTCAGGATGGTCTCAATCTCCTAACCTCATGATCTGCCCGCGTCATTCTCCCAAAGTGCTGGGATTACAGGCGTGAGCCACTGCGCCGGGCCTGGTTTTTGTTTTAAACTTCTAGATTCACATTTTCTTTGTAACTTTTTGTCATGAAATGTTGAGGAAAAGAACAGCAGACTGTCTTCTACCCACCTCCCCACCCCAACCCCTAGTCCCTGCATTCTAGATTCCTTAATTGTATCTGGAATTTTTCTGATGTTGGTATCATCAAATGGTTTTGGGTGACATTAAATTCCACGTCAACCCTCCTGAAACACGCCCCTGTCTCTCCAGGGTTCATGTCTGGGACCCAGCGTTCTGTGTTTGGGCATTGCCACCTCCTGCCCACCTCAGAAGCACCTGCCACCTTCCTGATCTTTGTGTGCGGTGGGCACTTGGGGGAAATGTGTATGTTAGAATTGGCAGTCTGTGATCTATCACATTATTTTGCACGGCCAAAGTGTGTGCCGGGCTCAGTTCTCCACCCACTCTGCTAGTACCATTTGGTTAGACACAGACAGAATCCCCCCGCTCCCCTGCCGTGTGATCCACGGCTGTTTTTTTCTGAAATAAGTGCTAATTGGTTTTTAATTCCACTTGGATTTTAATGCTGCCCACTGCAGCCTTGGTCCAGAAACACTGATCTGTTTGAAGAAATGTTCCTCAGGAGGAGGAATCGGCACTGCAGGGAGCTGGCAGGCTCCGTCCTTCCCAGCTTGCCACAGTGGCCTCGGGCACCTGCCAGCCACACATGTCCCCTTGCCTTGGGCTCAGTGAGGGATGCTTTGCAGTGACTTGCTCATGATGGCAAGGACAGGTTTGGACAGAGCTCCCTTTCCTCCACGTGTGGAGAGCTACTGGGCCTCAGTTCATGGAAGCTGGAGGAATGTTATGAGACCAGCATGGAGTGGTGGGTCTCAGAGTCCTGATCTGGGATCCAGGAGCATTCCTGTGGCTTCTGGATGACTCCTGCCATGCCCACCTCCCTCTGCACCGTCCATCTGGGGCAGGCTCTGTTCTGTAGTCTGTTATGGGAGAGGCTGGATCCTGTCCTGCCAGCCATCTGGGATGGGGAGGTGATTTTGATCCGCCTCCACCCTCCTCCTCAGTGTTTTCTTCTGTTTAGAACACTGTTCAGAACTGTCCCAGGGCTGCCTCTAAAGGCCCACACTCATTCATGCCCACTAACTCTCAGCATCTGTCCAGGCACTGGGGGAGGGGAAAGGCAGATGTCAGTTCGGCAGGTGGAAAACAGGAGTGCGTGGAGGCGTGGGGGTGGAGCAGCTCCCGCGAGGGCAGAACAACAGTGGAGTGGTTGGGAACACAGACTTCTGGGGCGGACAGGCCCAGTTTCCACGGCTGGCTGGGGAATTCGGTGCAGGTGACCTCGCCCCTCTGGACCTCAGTTTTATTAGGGCTGCCATCACAAAGTACCACACCCCGGTAGCCTAAACAACAGAAATTTATTATCTCAGAGTTTAGGGGGCCAGAAGTCTGAGATCAAGGTCTGGGCTCGGGCTGGGTTGGTTCCTTCCGAGGTCTATCAAGAAGACTTTGTCCTGTACCCCTCCCTCAGCTGCTGGTGGTTTGTGGGCATTTTTGGCATTCCATGGCCTCTGCTGCAGCACCCTGATCTCTGCCCTCATCTTCATGTGGTGTTCTCCCTGTGTGTGTCCGTGTGGAAGTTCCCCCCCACCCTTTTTTTTTTTTGAGATGGAGTCTTGCTCTGTCGCCCAGGCTGGAGTGCAGTGGTGTGATCTCGGTTCACTGCAACCTCCGCCTCCCTGGGTTCAAGCAGTTCTTCTGCCTCAGCCTCCCGAGTAGCTGGGATTACAGGCGCCCACCACCATGCCTGGTTAATTTTTGTATTTTTAGTAGAGACGGAGTTTCACCATGTTGGCCAGCCTGATCTTGAACTCCTGACCTCATGATCCACCTGCCTTGTGCTCCCAAAGTGCTGGGATTACAGGCGTGAGCCACCGCACCCGGCTGGAAATTTCCCCTTCTTATAAGGACAGTAGTCATACTGGATTAGGGGCTCACCCTACTTGATCCCAACTTTACTTCTGCAACAATCCTATCTCCGAATGAGGCCACATTCTGAAACACCAAAGGTTAGGACTTCAACACGTGAATTTTAGAGGGACACAGTTCAACTCATGATGGAAAAAAATAGGAATGATAATTACCCATGTACTAGGGTTGTTAAACTTAAAAAAGTTATTTATTTATTTAGAGACTGGGTTATGCGACTGGCTAATTTTTGTATTTTTGGTAGAGATGGGGTTTTGCCATGTTGCCAAGGCTGGTCTCAAACTCCCGAGCTCAAGCGATCCACCCGCCTCAGCCTCACAAAGTGTTGGGATTACGGGAGTGAGCCCTGGCGCCCAGCCACTTACGTTATTGATTCATACAAGTAAAGCCTTTAGCTCAGTTCCTGTCACATAGTAAGTGCTCAGTAAATGTTAGTTTCATTAATGGGTTCTGATGGCCTCATCTCTTTCTTTCTTCCTTTCTTTTTTTGAGACAGTGTCTAGCTTTGTCTCTAGGCTAGAGTGCAGTGGCGCGATCTCAGCTCATGCAACCTCTGCCTCCCGGGTTCAAGCAATTCTCCTGCCTCAGCCTCCCGAGTAGCGGGGATTACAGGCACGCGCTGCCATGCCCAGCTGATTTTTGTATTTTTGGTAGAGACGGGGTTTCACCATATTGGCCAGGAGGGTCTCGATTTCCTGACCTCAGGTGATCTGCCCACCTCGGCCTCCAGAGTGCTGGGATTAGAGGCGTGAGCCACCGCGCCCGGCCGGCCTCATCTCTTAATGGGACAATTGCAGTCCTAATTAGCTCATTGCTTCTATTCTTGCCTCCTCTATTCCATTTCTGGTTTTCATTCCAAAGCCAGAAATGAAATCATGTGATATACCGCATGTATAAAGCCTTCAGTGGTTTCCCATTTCTAGCATTCAGGGTCTTTGAGTCTCAGGTAAAAGAAAACCAAACCCAAACTGTCCGAAGGAAATGGAGATAACATGATGGAAGTCCAGGGGTAACCTGCTTTAGGTGCAGCTTGAGCCAGAGCTCAAATAGTGTTATTACTAATGCTGGGTTTTTCTCCTTGATCTCCCAAGTTGGTTCCAGTCTCAAATTGGTTGTCCTCTGATAGTTATGATTGCAGCAACTCTAGTCTGACATCAGGTCTGGTGGAAAAAGAGAGAGTGAGTTCTTTTTTTCTTGTGGAAATTTCTGCAGAAATTCTGAAACTCACTGTGAGCTGGCTTGGGTCATGTGTCCAGCTGTTAACCATTGCTATGACCAGGGAGGGGAAGGTGGTCGATTGGCTTAGTTAGACCTGGGTCAGGTGTGGAACCCCATTGTCACATCATGTCCTGAAAGTGGGGATCATCTGGATTGCAAATGAAAATAGTGTTCTTTTTAGGAACAGAGACAATGGCTGCTAGTGGGGAACAAATCAGTTACTCTCTAATATGCTCCAGTGCTTAAAATAACTTTCAAAAATCCTGACCAGGAATGGTGGCACATGCCTGTAGTTTCAGCTACTAGGGAGGCTGTGGTGAGAGGATCACTTGAGCCTAGTTGTTCAAGGCTGCGGTGAGCCATGATCATGCCACTGCACTCCAGCCTGGGCAATAAAGAGAGACCCCATCTCTGTTAAAAAGAAAAAAAGAAAAGAAAAAAACCTTATAGGCCAGGTGTGGTGGCTCACGTCTGTAATCCCAGCACTTTGGGAGGCCAAGGCGGGCGGATCACCTGAGGTCAGGGATTTGAGACCAGCCTGACCAACGTGGTGAAACCCTGTCTCTACTAAAAATACAGAAATTAGCTGGGCATGGTGGCGGGTGCCTGTAATCCCAGCTACTTGGGAGGCTGAGGCATGAGAATTGCTTCAACCCGGGAGGTGGAGGTTGCAGTGAGCTGAGATTGTGCCACTGCACTCCAGCTTGGGCGACAGAGTTATACTGTGTCTAAAAAAAAAAAAATAACACAAATAAATAAAAAACAAAAACAAAAATCCTTATCATGGCTTATAAGGTCCCCCGTGATGCAGCCGTGCTGGCCTTGCTTACTGCACACCAGCCAGTCTTTCATATTCATTTCTCAAATATGCCACACTTTCCTCCGGCCTTTGTGTGTGCCCTTCCCTATGCCTGAAATGCTTTTCCTGACTGCTTGTCTTCTAGCCTTCTCGTTCTTATCCCTCAGATCTTAGCCTAAATGTCAAGTCCTCAAAGAGGCCCTTCTGGACTGTCCTGAATGTAAACTAGGCCGCTTGTTATTCCTGCTTGGCAAAGCTTCATAGCAGTTATCATAATATTTAATTACACGTTATGTTTGTCTTTACATGTTTAATGCCCGTCTTCCTCACTGGGCTGGCTGTGAGTCCCAGGAGGTCAAGCCCAGACCTGTTATTTATTTATTTATTTTTGCTTTGCATTGCATCCCCAGTACATACTAGGTGTGCAAAACAAAACAAAAAACCTTTATTAAATGAATGTGGTTGAAATAGAATTGCTACTCATTTAAAATTTTGGTTAGTTTGTCATTGGACTAGAGCAGGGAACAAAGTCTGGCTGGAAGTTTTTAAAACCCTGGCAGTGAAATTTCAAAGTGAAAATGTTACTCGTAAGTTAAATGAATCCATACTGCAGCCATATTTTTTCAGGCTGGTTGGTATTAGTGATGCCCAAAGTGACTTTCCTTTTGGAGTCTTGGGGCCAGTGGAGATGGTATATCTCCCAACAATAAAAATTTCACCACGTTAAGTGGAGTACTACGATTAACACACATTTTTAATTAGCCTCTTAGTCATCTCCTATCTGAAGAGGCCAGGACAGGCATTTTAATACTTGGTTATTGGACTGCCTCTAAGGAGCTCTCCCATGCTGCAGATACCGTTCTGAATCTCTGCAGTTTGTCAAGGTTCCTGCAGCCGGAAGCAGTTTTCCAGGCCGCTCTCTTCTCACTAAAGCCACAGTTCTTTCTTCGCACTAAAGCCATCTGTTCAGCCTCTGTGCAGAGGGAAGAGGTTCCTGAACTGGCATGACTGCAAAGGCGGTCGAACCCTCCTCTCCTGCAGGATGTGGAGGGCATGGAGGCTGTGCCGTGGATGGGTGGTGCATCTCAGAAGAGTTAGCTTCAGCAGTCATTGGGTAAAGCAAACATGCTAGAGAGTCACAACTACCTTCACGTTCTAAAGATGTCAGGTATTAGTGAGGTATAGGTTTGGCTGCTGTAACAGACCCAGAATAGTAGTGGCTTAAATGCGAGGGCAGTTTGTTTCCCTCCTGTGAAACAGTTTGAGAGTGAGCAGCCCAGGCCCCTGCCGTCTTGTTGCTCCCTGTTCCTGGGGTGTTGCTTTCATCTGCATGGTCCAGAATGATTCTCCATTATTGCCATGTGTGCAGCCTGGCCTGTGGTGGGGAGGATGTAAGAGGAGGGGTTATACCTCCTCTTTTTCAGGCAGTTGTGTTTTTTTTTGAGATATAATTCATGTGTGTTAAAATTTGCCCTTTTAAAAAAATTTATTCCTCCCCCACCTCCCCTGCTTTTTTGTTTGTTTGTTTGTTTGTTTGTTTTTTGGAGAATGGGGTCTCACTCTGTTGCCCAGGCAGGTCTCAAACTCCTGGGTTCAAGTGATCCTCCTGTCTCTGCCTCCCTAAGTGCTGGGAGTGCAGGTGTGAGCCACTGCACCTGGCATATTTGCCCTTTTAAAACATTTGATGGTTTTCAGTGTATTTTCCAGGCTCTTTAACCATCATAACAGCCTATTTGCCGAACATGTTCACCACCTCAAAAAGAAACCCTGAACCCATTCCCCCTTCCCTGATTCTGCCCTGTGATTTTCCCATCCCTTCAGCCCCTGGCACCACTAATCTTTCTGTCTCTATGGATTTGCCTGTTCTGGACATTTCATGTAATTGGAATAATGCAGTGTCCATTTCTGTCTGGCTTCTTCACTGAGTGTCATGTTTTTTGTTTTTTGGGGTTTTTTTTGCAGAGACAGAGTCTTGCTCTGTCACCCAGGCTGGAGTACAGTGGCGCGATCTCGGCTCACTGCAACTCCGCTTCCCAGGTTCAAGCAGTTCTCCTGCCTTAGCCTCCTGAGTACCTGGGATTACAGGCGTGTGCCACCATGCCCAGCTAATTCCTTTTGTATTTTATTAGAGACGGGGTTTCATTGTGTTGCCCAGGTTGGTCTCGAACTCCTGAGCTCAGGCAGTCCGCCCGCCTCAGCCTCCCAAAGTGCTGGGATTACAGGTGTGAGCCATTACGCCCGGCCTGAGTGTCATGTTTTTAAGGTTCACCCATGTTGTGCATGAATCAGTACTTCATTCCTTTTTGGGTTGGGTAATATTCTGTTGTACAGATAGACCACATTTTGCTTATCCAGGCATCACCTGATGGACCTTTGGGTTGTTTCCACCTTTTAGCTATTATGAATAATGCTATAAACATTCATATATAAGTTTTTGTGTAAAGATATTTTTCAGTTCTCTTGGATATCTACATACTTAAGAGTGGAGTTACTAAGTCATGTGGTAACTATGTTTAGCTTTTTTAGGAATAAGGCAGAGATACCTAGTGTGTGTGTGTGTGTCATGGACCCTTTGACATCTTTTTCTCTCAGTTGTGTTTTTAAGTTCATAAAATGTAGGATGACAAAGGAAACTAATTGTCTTAAAATGTAGTTTTTGAAATACGAAGATAAATTTGTGATATAGTGTGGCAAAATCCATTGGCAGATCTAACTACCATAATTCCAAAGTAACAAAGGGCATAAGTGCTATTTTGAGACCTTTGTAAGAACTGTGGGCTGGGTGTGGTGGCCCATGCCTGTAATCCCTGTGCTTTGAGAGTCCAAGGTGGGAGGATCACTTGAGGCCAGGAATTTGAGACCAGCTTGGGCAGCATAGTGAAACCCCATCTCTACAAAAAATTTAAAAACTTAGCCGGGCATGGTGGTGTGCACCTATAGTCCCAGCTACTTGGGAGACTGAGGTGAGAGGATCCCTTGAGCCCAGGATTTTGAGGCTGCAGTGAGCTGTGATTGTGCCACTGCATTCCAGCCTGAGCAACATGGGGAGACCCTGCCTCAACAAAATAAACCAACAAAACTGCAATGTGATAATATACCTGTGGTTTCTGTTGGTGACAAATTTGTAAGCATGAAAACTATAGTTTGCCTATATTCCTAATTGAAGAAAATGCTGAATTTCTGTTAGAGATTAGTGAAAATAAAGAGGTAATTCTGCCCCCTTCCCCCCAAATTAGTGGAGCTCCTGAATTCTATCCTGCTTCAAAGAGCATGACCCAGAAGTTGCACACATTTCCTTCACTCCTTCCCTGTGATCCTGATTAGTTACATGGCATCAGCTAGCTGCAAGGGAGGCTGGGAAATGTAGTCCTCATTCAAGTCAATCAGGTGCCTGGCTAAAATATAGGGGTTCCGTTATTAAAGGAAAGGGGGGAGGATAGGTATTGGGGGACAAGAAGTCAATACTGTACTGCAGTACACACTGTGCAACCACTTTCTCACCCAGGTCAGAACACGTGTTCTTCTAAGCACCTGCCAGAGGAGTTAGTTTGGCTTTGGGGACCATGGTGTATGAAAAAAAAGTGCATCTTTTTTTTTTTTTTTTTTTTTGAGATAGAGTATTGCTCTGTCACCCAGGCTGGAGTGCAGTGGCGCGATCTTGGCTCACTGCAACCTCCGCTTCCTGGGTTCAGGTGATTCTCCTGCCTCAGTCTCCCAAGTAGCTTGGGTTACAGGCATCTGCCACCATGCCCAGCTGATTTTTTATATTAGTAGAGACGGGGTTTCACCATATTGGCCAGGCTGGTCTCGAACTCCCGACCTCAGGTGATCCACCCACCTTGGTCTCCCAAAGTGCTGGGATTACAGGTGTGAGCCACTGTGCCTGGCCAAAAAAAAAAAAAAAGGGGGGGGGGAGGCGCATCTTGAAGCACTAAAACGCCTCTCAGAGTGGCGAGCTGCTCGCATGACGAAGAACTGAGGCTGCCTGAGGGAGTAGCGTATGCCTGTCCCCCATCCCACACTCACACCAGAGCAAATGCTCAGGAAGTGGAATGCTGGGTATCTGTTCTGCTTAAATTATTTGTCCTTTAGTGAGGGGTAAGGGGATCCTAGTTGAATTTATGAGAGGTAAACATTTGATACAACCTCTCTGTGCCTTTTTACTGTGCAGTAAGATGTGTGGTTTGGCTTCTCAGATGACTGGATGGTGATGCTATATTGGAACTCTTGATTCTATGTGTCAGACTCCACCCTCGATCACCCAAGGCAGAAGAGGGATTGATGTGTTGGCCTGGAGTCCCAGGAAGATCAGCAACAGAGAGTGGGCAGCTCAGGCCTCCGGCAGCAAATTAACAGGACATGGGCAGCCCAGAGGCAAAGTGACTTCCCCATTGTCCTGGTTGTAGAGGCTGAAGGGTCATGATGCTGATCTAACATTGGTAACAGCTGGACTTTATTGAGCACTTCCTGGGTGCCTGGCAGTATTCGTTTTCAACAACCTTATGAGATGGGTCCTGCCATACCCCACTTTCCTGATGTGTAGGGACTCATCGACCTCCTCAAGATCATATAGTTACTTATTTGTGGCTGGGCATGATGGCTCGCACCTGTAATCCCAACACTTTGGGAGGCCGAGGCAGGAGGATTGCTTGAGCCAGGAGTTCAAGGTCAGCCTAGGCAACATGGTGAGATCCCATCTCTACAAAAAAATTAGCCAGGTACAGTGGTACGTGCCTATAGTCCCAGCTACTCAGGAGGCTGAGGTGGGAGGATCACTTGAGCCTGGGAGGTTGAGGCTGCAACAGCAAGTCATGATTGTGCCACTACACTCCAGCCTGAACAAGAGTGAGACCGTGTCTCAAAAAAAAAAAAAAAAGTATTGATTCATGGCAGAGGTGGGGTTTGAACAGAGAGTCTGGTTCTAGCCGGTACTGTCATGAGGGCAGAGGGTGAGATGCAGGAGCAGAAGGCTTGACAGCCTGGACAGAGGAGTTTGTGTTTTCCTTCATGCTTTCATTTCGTGAGTCTTTGTTACTGATGATGACTTTTGAGTTGACGTGATTGTGCCATCCCAGCCTCCCCTCCCTCTGTTCTAACACCCAGTGGTACATCCCCTTCCCCAACAGCACCATCAGACACACAGGTGGCTCTTGTGGAATCTCTCCATTCCCCATTATTCTAGGCCAGCCCTTCTCCCTTATCCTAATTTTAAACATGAATTTATAAAGGGTAGTTAATTTGTGGCCAGGTGTGGTGGCTCACGCCTTTAATCCCAGCACTTTGGGAGGCTGAGGCGGGCAGATCACAAGGTCAGGAGATCAAGACCATCCTGGCTAACATGGTGAAACCCCACCTCTACAAAAAATGCAAAAAAAAGTAGTTAATTTGTTACTCAGCAAATCTCTACGGTGCCTACCAGACTCCAGATCTGGGCTGCTGGACACAGGAACATCGTTAAGCAAATCCCTGCCATTGTGGAACTGACAGCCTGGAGGGGACGCAAGAGACTTGGGCATTCAACAGATAACTTCAGAGTCCCAACTGCAGCTGTGATACATACCAAACAGGAAACATAGAGCGAGGAGAGCATATTAATGTGCGGAACCCAGGGCCTGACCCGGGGACCAGGAAGGAGGATGGCAAGGAGGGCTTCCCGAGGAGGCACCGTGTAGGCCGAGCCTAGAGCTGAATGGTGGCAGAGAGGGAACAGAGCACTTCCAGGGGGAACTGGAAAGCCCTAGACCCGTCACCCCAGTCCTCACTCCCACTGAACTCTGAGGAGACGGCTGCAAGTCAAGGCTCCCCACCCACCAGCACGTCACAGTGTGTCCAGGCTCAGGGTCCCCATCTGTATGATGGGAGTGATATTGGTCATGGTGCCCATTTCATTGGTGGATGTCACTGGTGGATTAAATGAGTTACTATATGTAAAACTTTAGAACAGTTCCTGGCCTGTGGCAAGGGCTCTATAGGTTTAATTAGTCATTAAAATTTGTATGTTGTAGGTCTAAAGATGGCTAATAAAAAATCACCCCACCCAGGCCAGAATCCAAGTTAGAGGACTGCTTGACAGGGACTGCCAGACACAGAGACTTGGTTATGGGAGTCAGGGGTGCAGCCTCTGGCTACCACCCCCAGGAGGCATTCAGAAATGGGGGGTTGGCCGGGCGCAGTGGCTCACGCCTGTAATCCCAGCACTTTGGGTGGCCAAGGCGGGTAGATCACTTGAGGTCAGGAGTTCAAGACCAGCCTGGCCAACATGGTGAAACCCCATCTCTACTAAAAATATAAAAATTAGCCATGCGTGGTGGCAGGCGCCAGTAATCTCAGCTACTTGGGAGGCTGAGGCACGAGAATCACTCGAACCCAGGAGGTGGAAATTGCAGTGAGCTGAGATCGCACCAGTGCACTCCTGCCTGGGTGACAGAGCAAGGCTCTGTCTTAAAAAAAAAAAAAAAAAGAAAAGAAATGGGGAGTTGGTCTCACAATGAGTGCTGGGGGCCAGGGATGCTGACTGACCTATGCACAGGAGTGTTCCACCAAACATGCCCGCGGCGCCCCAGGGGAGGGTTGTCCTGGAGGGGATTTCCTTGGGTCTTCGTCTTGTTGTACGTCTCTTATTGGGTTTCTCTCCCTGGGGTGGAAAGATGGCTGCTCTTGGAGATGCAGGCTGCCCCTGAATGCCCTGATCACTGACTCCAACTTGTAAAATATTTGTAAGATGCCCCCGCACTGCAGCACTGGGAAGCAGTGCCGGCCAGTCTGGCAGAAAGTGTGAAACCCAGTAAGTGATCTGCTTTATCAATCCGGGTTCTTGGGTTGCAAGCAACAGAAATCAACTCAGGCCACCTGAGGCCCTAAAAGGGTCGAGCAGCTCTGGGGTGTCTCTCAGTGGATATTCTTGGGCACTTTTTTAGGGCCCTGCATTGAAGAGCTTAGACACTGCAGCCGGCCTCCTGGGTGAGAATCCCAACCTCACTCCTTATTCATAAGCATCTCAAGCTTTCTGTGCACCAGTTTGTCTGCTATAAGATGGGAATGAGAACCGGAGGGTTGCTTTGAGGATTCAGTAAGTTGATATTTGAGACGTGTTTAGAACAGTGCGTAGTGTAGAGTATGTGGCTAGATATATACTAGCTGCTGCTATTTTTATTAAGTGCTGTGGTTATTACTATTAGTATTATTTTTTTGAGATGGGGTCTCACTCTGTCACCAAGGCTAGAGTTCAGTGGCACAAACACAGCTCACTGCAGCCTCAACCTCTTGGGTTCAGGTGATCCTCCCATCTCAGCCGCCTGAGTAGCTGGGACTATAGGCATGTGCCACCGTCCCCGGCTAATTTTTTGTATGTTTTTATAGAGACAGGGTCTTGCCATGTTACCCAGGCTGGTCTTGAACTCCTGGGCTCAAGCAGTCCACCCACCTGAGCCCTCCAAAATGCTGGGAGTACAGGCATGAGCCACCTCACCCACCTAGCCTACCATTATTATTTTTATTTTATTAAAAAAAAATTTTTTTTTTTAGATGGAGGCTTGCTCTGTCGCCCAGGCTGGAGTGCAGTGGTGTGGTCTTGGCACACTGCAACCTCCACCTCCTGGGTTCAGGTGATTCTTCTGCCTCAGCCTCCCAAGTAGCTGGGACTACAGGCACACACCACCATGCCCGGCTAATTTTTGTGGTTTTAGCAGAGATAGGGTTTTGCCATGTTAGCCAGGCTGGTCTTGAACTCCTGACCTCAGGTGATCCTGAGGTCCTGCCTTGGCCTCCCAAAGTGCTGGGATTACAGGCATGGGCCACTTCGCCCGGCCTCATTATTATTTTTATCGGCAGCTTGAAATTGAAATCCCTGAGCAAGAGGAAGCCATTGGCCCAGTTTGGATCAGGTGGGTGGGCAGGTCCCATGATTGGCAGTCCCCTCCACGCCCCCCCCCCCCCCCACAGAAGTAGGAGGAACGAGGGAGAAACAGTTGTCCCCAGGAAAAGTGGGCTGCTGTCACCAGAAGTTGGGGCAGAGACTCCAGGCTCCAGGCAGGTCTAGAGCGCCCATGTCCTCCATGCTCAGTAACTGGACTCAACAAATGTTGGTTACTTCCCTGCTTTGTGCTATGGCCTCTGCTGAGCACAGAAGACACAGAAGGGACAGTGATTTGCACGGTCTCCTCCTCACAGGTCCTGTAGTCCAGAAATTGAGGGTCCTGGTTAAAACTAAATGCCTAGAACAGTGCCTGGCCTTTAGGAGGTCCTTTGTAAATGTTTCCTCAATGAATAAACACACAGGGAAGTGCAAGAGTTTTATGGAACACACAACAAAAGCATCCCACTAGTTATTTTAAAGAAATCCATGTTTGTACCTTTAGTCTCCAGGATGAGGTTCAGAGGGGTGTCCATGCACACAGTAGGTGTTTAATAAATGGGGACTAAATTATCTAATAGGTGCATGGTCCTGCAGCCTGTCCAGTGTGACAGTTGAGGGCAGACCCAGAGTTGGGGAGCTGGCTGCCTTCTCTGTTGAACAGGATGTGCAGACGTGGCTCCGGGATGCATCTCTGTGGAATGCAGTCGCTAATACAAATGAGCTTCCTCACGTCACAAGGCATCTATTATGTGGACAGTTGGGCGATGGGCCGTGGGACTGGGTGGGCTCTCTAGGGGAGTTTCAGAGCCACAGTTATGTTTAGGGCCTTCCTTTGGAGAGGGACTTTTCCCCATGAATGACTCTTAATAACAAAGATAATAATAGCCACCACTTTCCAGGTGCCTGAACTGTGCAAAGGGATTAACCCATGGAATCCTCACAATGGCCCATGAAGCCAGTATATGATCCCCATTGTGCTGAGGCTCAGAGAGGGAAAATAACTTGCCTGTTGTGTGCACAGCAAGTGAGAAATTGAGGTGGGATTCTGGCCATGGTCTCTTGCTCCAAAGCTTGGGTTCGTCCTTCTATACCATGCACAAGCCTGTTTTCTCTCTCTAGTACTAAGTTTAAAACAATATTATTTTTATTAATTTGCACATAGTACAATATTTAAAAATAAAAAGGCCAGGCACGGTGGCTTACACCTATAATCCCAACACTTTGGGAGGCTGAGGCGGGAGGATCACTGGAGTCCAGGAGTTCCAGACTAGCCTGGACAACATAGTGAGACCCTGTCTCTACAAAAAATTTAAAAATTAGCTGGGTACGGTGACTCAGGGCTATAGTCCCAGTCACTCGGGAGGCTGAGGTGGGAGGATCTGCTTGAGTCCAGGAGGTTGAGGCTGCAGTGAGCTGTGATCGCACCACCGCACTCCAGCCTGGGTGACAGCGACCCCGTCTCAAAAACAAAACCAGAAAAAAAGGCAGTTTCCCTTCCACACCCAAACCCTTCACAGAAGCAGCCACTGTGACCTGTTTCTCACATCTCCTTTCAGAAATCATGAGTACAGGCAAATCTATAAACATGGCAGCCGGGCTCAACATTAAGGGTGGCCACCTGTAGCCTGCGGGCGAGATCCAACTCACTGCCTGTTTTTGTATGGCCAGGGAGCTAAAAATGGGTTTTACGTTTTTAAAAGGTTAAAAAAAAAGTTAACACTATTTCATGCCACGTAAACCTATATGAAATTTAGGTTTCACCGGGCACAGTGGCTCACACCTGTAATCCCAGCACTTTGGGAGGCCGAGGCAGGTGGATTTCCTGAGGTCAGGAGTTTGAGACCAGCCTGGTCAACATGGTGAAACCCTATCTCTACTAAAAAAAAAAATACAAAAATTAGCTGGGCGTGGTGGCACACGCCTGTAATCCCAGCTACTCAGGAGGCTGAGGCAGGAGAATTGCTTGAGCCTGGGAGGCGGAGGTTGCAGTGAGCCGAGATCGTGCCACTGCACTCCAGCCTGGGCAACAGAGCGAGACTCTGTCTCAAAAAAAAAAAAAAAAAAATTTAGGTTTCACTGTCTATAAATATTTATTGGAACATGGCCCGCCCATTTGGTTGTGTATTGTCTGTGGCTGTTCTTACACTGTAATGGCAGAATTGAGCGGTTGCAACAGAGACAAGTGTGACCCACCCCCCAAACCTACAATATTTGCTCTTTGGCCCTTTACAGAAGAAGTTTGCTGATCCCTGCACTACACACTTTCCTTTAGTAATGCGTGTTAGAGACAGTTGGCTCTCAGCACTTTTCTTGCATGCTAACTGTGCTCCCCAAAAGCAGAGCCCAGCTGCAAGCCGTGGGCATGCCCAGGTTCGGCTGGCGGTGGGTCTGTTGGTGCCTCCGCGTGCACACTCACTCTGAGCATTTCTTGGGCCCTGGCTGCGTGGCAGGCCGCTGGCTGGGAGCCAGGGCAGGTCTAGGCCTGCCCTCAGGAATCCACAGGCCGGTGGGTGGGGAGAGTCAGACAGTATCGGGCAGTCCTGTGGAGGGATGTATTCAGGCCTGCTCTCACAGGCCTTCCTTGACCCTCTCCCCATCACTCCCACTTTGTTTTTATTTGTGGCACTTAAATAAAAAATAGGTCATGCATTTATGTCCTTCAAAATCAATTCTATGTGGATGTGTGAGCAGTCTCTGTCTTCCACTCCTCTCCCTGCCCACCTTGTTCCTTCTCCCCTTACGTAATGATTTGTATTTTCCCTTGGGTATCCGTCTAAGGTATCATTATATCAATACAAGCAAATATGAATATATATTTTTGTCTTCTCCTTCCTTCTTCGACAAAAGGTAGCCTACTCAGTACTCTGTTCTGCACTTTGCAAATGGTTACTGAACAGCATGCCCTGGAGATCCTCTTATTTTAGTGTTCTGGTGGAAACTGAAGGATGGGTAGGAGTTAATAAGGCAAAAAAGAAAGGTGTATCTTAGGGTGGGGGGAGCATGAGGAAGAGCATTCTAGGCAGAGGGAACAGTGTGAACAGCATGCTTCCAGGTTCTGGGGAGCATGGCTCCCTCCAGAGCAGGGGGAAGGCCTGGGAGGCTGAGGCCAGGGAGGAGGGGGCCGGTCGAGGCATGAAGGTTCAGCAAGGCCTGATGGTCAATGGAGGAACCGTGCCTTTAATTCTGAGCTCACCCGGGTGTGGGGTTCTGCTCTGTTTCCTTCCATGCCCTGATTTCTCTGTGGCCAAGTACACTTGGCCATCATTCCATGTGACCAAGGAGAGGCCAAGAATGTCCTCGAGAGAGGGTTATTGGGGCTGGTTAATGATGGAAGAATTTCTCCTGTGAGCTGCACTCGAGAAGTGTGACCTGGTGTCTGGGAGGTTTCAGGCCTGTTCCTCCTGCCTCCTCAGTTCTTTCTAGTCATGAGACACGGGACACATCCCATCAGTTCTCATCTTTTCAGTAGACACAGTCGTAGTGCCCAATACAGGCATTGTTTGGAGGGTAATGCACACACCGTGCTCAGTTCCAAGTTGGCCACATAGTGAGTGCTCAAGATGTGATAGAGATGGCTTTGGTTCTTTTTATAGGGCTGGTTTGGGCTCGTACTTTGTTAGTATAGCTCATGATTAAAGGTTTGGGGATTCTGTGAAGTGCCTTATGCCTGTAATCCCAGCATTTTGGGAGGCTGAAGCGGAAGGATTGCTTGGGACCAGGAGTTCAAGACCAGCCTGGAGAATACAGCAAGACTCCCACCTCTACAAAAAATGAGCCAGGTGGTGGCACGTGACTGTAGTCTCAGCTACTCAGGAGGCTGAAGTGGGAGGATCACTTGAACCCAGGAGGTCGAGGCTGCAGTGAACTATGCTTGTGCCACTGTACTCCAGTCTGGCGACAGAGGGAGACCCTGTCTCAAAAAAAAAAAAAAAAAAAAAAAAAAAGAGTTTTGGTTTGATCACCTGAGTTCTAATACCTGCTCTGCCACTTCTTGTCCGTGTTGAGCAGGTTACTTAACCTCTCTGTACTTGATTTTTGTCACTTGCAAATGAAAGTGATAATACTTGCCTCTTGGTCCCATAGATGCCGGCAATTATTATTATTCCTATTATTTCACAGCCTCTGCTGTACAGTATTGTCAGATGACTCAGTGCCGGTGGTAGCAGCGTCGCCATCATTTCAACAGCAGTGCCCTTCGTTAGCTGTAACACCTCACCTTTTCTGCAGGACACCTTCCCGCAAATCCTTTCCTGTCAAAGGGTTAGGGTAGAGTTGCTCCGTGAGTATTTAGGAAAGGAGGCCCTGGAGGAGAGGATTGTCTCTTTAGTCCCTTTATGAGTCATTGGCCATAGAAAGTTACATGACCACCCATAACTGCAGGGAAGGGTGAGAGATGGAGAATTTTCCTAATCGCCTCCCACACAGAATATAAATATCACCACCACAGCTGTGTGCAGTACGTATTTGTGAGCACATTAATCTATCTTGCCATCAGAGAGGCTGGCTCCAGCATCTTACGCATGTCCACGTTGTGGTCAGTTTGCAAGAAGTCACCCGTGATATGTGGCAAAACAGCCGGACTCCCGACATAAAGTGCTGGAAGGAAGACTGTGAGGGACACAGTTGTAAAGGTTCTCGAATTGTATCTGTCTGATCAGAGAAACAATTTAATGTCCCAGATCAAAGTCGAGAGGCAGGCTCTGGGAACTGGGCTGTGAGCAGCCAGAGAAAGGCGGCAGAACCGGTTTCTTCAGGGCAGGTCTCTTTTATCTGCTTGTCTGATTGCCTAGTGGACACTCCATTGGCTCCCAGAGGCCTTCCTGGTCATCTCCTCCCTCTGGCTGGGTCCTTGATCTTTGCAGATGGCTGCGTCCCCTGGGGCCAGGGAGCACCTACTGTGTGCCTAGTGCTGGCCAAGGTACTGGAGATAATCATAGGTAATGTTCTTCCAGCGTTCACCATGTGCTTGGTGTTGCGGTTACTTGAGTGAATTCATGTAATCCTCGCAGTAGCCCTATGAGGTGGGACAGTGTTAGGTCCATTACAGACATGGAGACAAGCCCAGGGCTGCTATGTCACTTCCCCAAGGTCACAAAGCTAGTTAGGGGCAGCCTCTACTGTCTGGATCAAAGCCCGCCATGTAAATGGCTCCAGCTTTTGCAGGCCACATGCATGTCTTCAGAGCTTTCTCCATAATGGACTCTTTCAGAAGACCCTGGCCTCCAAGGGCTGTATAGTGGCTTATGGCTCTCCCAGTTAATGGTGCTTATGAATGTGGCTGTGGAGGGAGAGAGGCTGGGGCTGGACAACCTGGGCTTTCCCGGTGTGACCTGTGGCAGCCAGAAAGAGGGACGGGGTCAAGCAGGGGCATCTTTGTCCACCCTTAGCTCCTCCTGGCTATTCAGGACCCACCTTACAGGTTCCTGTGGCCTCCCCGGGGTGTCTTCCTGGGGTCGAGGGTTCTCTGGCAGGCATACCATGGTGCCCTTGCCCCTCTACCCCGACATCCCAGCCAGGCCATGTTGAAATTGCCTTTTCATTTGTTAGTTGATCTATGCAAAATGTTGGGAGGGCAGGGGCCTTGCATCTACTTCCCTTGGCCCAATCCTGGCTGTGCAGTAGGTTTTAAAAACATGTCTGAACAAATGAATAAATAAATGACTCATGTGATGGAACTAACATCTAAACAGAACTTAACTTGCAGTATCTTCTGGGCAAATGCCACATCTGGGCTAGTGAGGCAGTGGAGGGTGGTGGTTGAAAGCCGACCCTGGAGCCACGTGCTGGGAGTTCAAATCCAGTTCTGTCGCTTACTTGCTGGGTGACCTCGGACAAGGGACTGCACCTCTCAGGACCTCAGTTTTCTCATCTGTTAAGTGGGATAATAGTAGGACCTGCCCCACGGAGCAGTTGTGAAGGTTACATGAGTTGAAATGTTAAAGCATCTGGCACAGGCACCGGCTTAAGAGTTAGCAGCTGCTCCTAGGCACCGTGCAGTAGCGTTGACCATGAAGAGTAACCGAGTCTTAGCCTCAGGTATGCGGAGAGACCAGCTCAGTTCCAGGGGAGATGTTGTTCACCTTGTGAACCTAAGAAACAGTGGTTTCATCCAAAAAAGATTGCTCAGACCTGGCATGGTGGCTCACACCTGTAATCCCAGCACTCTTGGGAGGCTGAAGTGGGTGGATTGCCTGAGCTTAGGAGTTCGAGACCATCCTGGGCAACATGGTGAAACCCCGTCTGTACAAAAAACACAAAAATTAGCTGGGCGTGGTGGCATGCATCTGAGGTCTCAGCTACTCAGGAGGCTGAGGTGGGAGGATAACTTGAGCCTGGGAAGCAGAGGTTGCAGTGAGCCAAGATCATACCACTGCCCTCCAGCCTGGGTGACTGAGCGAGACCCCATCTCAAAAAAAAAAAAAAAAAAAAAAAAAAAAAAGATTGCTCAGTACTGATGAGGAATTGTAACTGTAACCCTGATCAGTAAGCTTGCTTCATACAGGCATGATTCGAGTGGGGATTTTTGGAGTTGCACGAAACTATGTGTTCTTTGTGGGAGAAGTTGGGAGAAAGACCCAGCCCAGCTGAATCTCCTGAGAACAATGAGGCACTTTTTGCAGATGCGCTGTCCTTCCAGTCTCAGGGAGCGCTGTGTGAGCCCTGCGCAGGGCGGGGCAGCGAGGCGGTTAAGGGCTGGATTCCATCCTTACTAATGTGTGACCTTGGGCAAGTAACACCAAGCACAGTCAAAGAGAAAATTAGTAAATGAAATTCACTCTGAGTATAGAATAGAGATAAAATACATAGAAGTAACAAAACAGGTGGAGTGAGAAGAAGCATACATCTAGTAGGATTTCCAGAAATAAAGCTAGAAGGAGTGGTGGGGAGGCAATATTAGAACTAATGCTAAAAATGTGCCATAATTGAAGACTTGAATCTCAATGCTGAAAGCTCACAATGAGTGCCAAGCAGAGACTGGATAAAAAGAAATCCCCTAGATAGATTATTGTGAGGCTGCGAAACATTAAGGATAAAGAGAAAACCTTGGAAACTAGCAGACTAGGCTAGGGCAGGTAACAAACCATCTCTAAGCCTCGGTATTCATTTCTGCAAAGTGAGGAAAAGAACTAGTTACTATGTGACCAGCTTACTAATGAGCTTGGAACTAGTAAAGATCTTTTTGCATAGGTCCTGACACATAGCAAGTGTGCATTAAATGTTAGCTGCGTTACTGTTGGTGTCATAAATGTTAATGACAACAGTAGTGATTGTTCTGTAGGCTGCTGTGGAATATGGCTGGTACTCCACAGATGCCTCTCATGCAGGCAACTCTGTAGCAAACTAGAGCATGTCCTTGTGGTGATCCCCGAAGAAGAGAATAGTCATTTCATGAACGTGACTGGAAGTCAAGATTTGTGGATTCCTTCAACAAATATTTCTAGGGCCTCTTGTCTGTGCTAAACACTGTTTCAAGGCCCAGGTATGCAGCACACAAGACAGACCTAGTCCTTGCTGTCCTGGAGTACAAGGTCTGGTGGAGGAGACAGACTAGAAATAAACAGTATTTATCAGAAGTGATTGGTAGTGCTATTAAGACGTTCAATTATTGTAGCATTTTGGGAGGCCAAGGCAGGAGGATCAGTTGAGGCCAGTTTGAGACCAGCCTGGGCGACAGAGCAAGATTCTATCTCTTAAAAAAATTGTTTTTTTTTTTTTTTTTTTTTTTGAGTGTGGGTCTCTCTCTGGTTGCCCAGGCTGGAGTGCAGTGGTGCAATCTTGGCTCACTGCAGCCTCAACCTCTCTAGCTCAAGCAATCCTCCCACCTCAGCCTCCTGATTGAGACTAGAGTCATGTGCCACCATGCCCAGCCAATTTTACGAAGAAAATTGTTTTAGTCAAGTGTGATGGCACATGCCTCTAGTGCCAGCTACCAGGGAGGCTGAAACAGGAGGATCACTTGAAGCCAGGAGTTCAAAACCAGCCTAGACAATAGAGAGAGAGAAAGAAAAGAAAGGAAAGGAAGGAAAGAAACTAAACCAGGATAAGGTGAAGTGAGTGGTAGTGGTGGGAGGGGTGTCTTAGAGGGATGAGGAAGGGGTCTGTCCGAGGAGGTGACATTTAATCTGAGACTTGAAAGATGAAAAGGAGCCAGTCATGCACACAGGTGGGTGAACAAGGGTGAGAATGTGTTGGGAGGGATTTGTAGTTTGTTCCCCAAAGCCTCCATTTGCTTCCATCCTAGGGGTGTTTGGAGAGGATGGCTGTGGGGAGCTGACTTTGGCATCTAGGAAGAGAGGTGGTGGGCCCAGAGGCCGGGCCCCTCCCTGGCTCCTCCCAGCCTTCCCAGGGCCCTTACCCAGGGACGCGGGGCCACAGGGAAGAGACCCTTCGCCCCTTGGGTGGGCTCCCTGACTTCCCAGCCAAGAACGTGGTTGTCCTTTTTGTTCCAAAGGTGACCCAGCTGCGCCGTCATGCGAGCAAAGCGGTGGCGCTTTGTGCCTGAAGCCCACTTTCTCCTTCCCCAGAGTAGATCAGCTCAAAGCTGTCTGCCCTAGAGAAGCTCCAGAAAGCAGCCAAGCCAGACTGGGCATGCTGCTTGGGGCTGTGGGGGAATTAACCGTCTCTTTTCTTTGTGTCAAAGGTGGGGAAGGTATTAAAGCAACAGGGCTTCCTGGATAGAGCCACAGTTAGGAGCCCAGATTCAGGGCTTAAACTCCGGCTTCCCCACTTACACCTTGGGCAAATGCCTTCCATGTGCCTCACCTTAGCTTTCCCATCTATAGAATGGGACAGTAATTCCTGTGCTTAGAAAAGTGCACACAGGATGTGCTACATAAGTGTTATCACCTTCCAATTTTAACTCGAGGTGAGATGGCTTTCTCTTTCCTCTAGTTTCTTGTCAACAGTTAAGACACTTGCATTCGACTTCTGTTTCTCCACACCAGCCTGGTTCTTGCCCAGGAGCTTGGCGTCTGGCAGTCAGCCAGGCTTCAGGTGCCAAAAGCAGCCCCTTTGCTGGGGGGAAGCAGGTTATTTGATGCCAGGAAGCTGAGAATTGTCAGGATGTTTGTGGCCAGCATTGGGGGCCTGTGTGGTGCCTCCACAAAAGGGACTGCTCTTGCTTGCCAGGGAGAGAAGACTGCTTCCTCCAGGGCAGCTTCTTCTTTTCTTAACCCTGGCTGCACGAACCCTATTAGAATCAGGTGGGCACTGTTTACAACGTGCCCGTGCCTGCCTTCCCCTTTCCCCTCTTCCTGTGCAAAGGGCCTGAGGCCTGGGTGTGGAGACTTTTTTTTCTTAGCTGCCTGATGTGCCTTCAGGGACACTCTCTGAATTCAGGGGCATTCACAATCACTGAATGTAGCTGAGAACCACCTGGGGGTCATGATAAAATGCAGGTTCTCATTCATCTGGTCTGAGGAGGAGCTGAGCGTTTTCTTTTTTCTTTTTTTGCTTTTTGAGATAGAGTCTCACTGTGTCACCTAGGCTGGAGTGCAGTGGTGCGATCTCGGCTCACTGCAACCTTTGCCTCCCAGGTTCAAGCAATTCTTGTGCCTCAGCCTCCCGAGTAGCTGGGATTACAGACTTGTGCCACCATGCCTGGCTAATTTTCGAATTTTTTGTAGAGATGGGGTTTCACCATGTTGGCCAGGCTGGTCTCAAACTCCCGACCTCAGGTGATGCACCCGCCTCAGCCTCCCAAAGCACTGGGATTATAGATGTGAGCCACCGCGCCCGGACACATCTGCTTTTTCGTGAGCTCCCAGGTGATGTAGATGATGCTGTTTCCCGGACCGTAGGTGTCAGAATCAAGGGCCTAGAAGTCTGCTTTTCAGATGTGTAGAATGGGACACGCACTTTGAATCCTTAGCTGCATTTTTCCCAGACCCCTTCGTGATTGACTACCCATTAGGATTTGGGAGCCTAGACCAGGGTTTGTGAACCCTGACGCTGTTGACCTTTGGGGCTAGATCACTCTTTGATGTCAGAATTGTCCTGTGCATTATGGGATGTTTAGCAGCATCCCTGGCCTCTACCCACTAGATGCCAGCAACAGCACCCCCCAGCGGGGATCATCAAAAGTGTCTCCAAATGTCCCCTGGAATAGAGGTGGGGCAGTGTTGTCCCTAGTTGGTTACCAGCGGCCTCGCACCCTCAAATTTCACCATGCCTGGGACCCCCTAGGCCAGCTGGTCACTCACATTGATGCTCAGGTCCCACAGCAGCAGTCATGGCCACTTTAGTTTGGGGCAGGCCCCAGTGGGGATACAAGCTCTTGGTGCATCTCCCGTCTGCTGCACTTTGACAGCCACTGTCCCAGCGCCTTTCCTGCTCAGTAAATGGTGGGTGTGGCTGGACTAGCAAGTGGGGAAAGGATAATAAACGGAGCTTGGTATTTGTGTTGGGAGAGTGGGAATCAGAATGAAGTCACCATAAAGTCCCTTTTAATAACAGTAGAGAAGATTCTAGGCTTGGTGGTATTATCTCCTTTGGAAATTGTCCCAAATTCTCTCTCTATTCTCCCCTCCTCCTACAGTCCCCATGCTGGTCCTGTCTGTCCTTGGCTCCCACTGGCCTAAGGCAGCAGTCTCTCATTATCCTGCTGGCTCCTGCCCTACCCCTCCTGGTCTGTCCTCTGCACCCAGCCAGGTGGGGCCTGTGAACACCTGAGGTCACGGCCCTCCCCTGCTCAGAACCTCCCATGGGATCTGGAGTACCAGCATCTCACTCAAGAGAAAAGTCAAGGCCAGGTGCAGTGGCTCACGCCTGTAATCCCAACACTTTGGGAGGCTTAGGTGGGAGGATTGCTGGAACCCAGGAGTTCGAGACCAGCCTGGGCAACATAGACCCTGTCTCTACAAAAAATTTTATAATTTTTGAAAAATTATTATTAAAAAGAGAAGCAGGGCGCAGTGGCTCATGCCTGTAATCCCAGCACTTTGGGAGGCCGAGGCGGGTGGATCACCTGAGGTCAGGAGTTTGAGACCAGCCTGGCCAACATGGTGAAACCCTGTCTCTAGTAAAAATACAGAAATGAGCCAGGCATGGTGGTGGGCACCTGTAATCCTAGCTACTCGGGAGGCTGAGGCAGGAGAATCGCTTGAACCCAGGAGACAGAGGTTGTAGTGAGCCGAGATCACACCACTGCACTCCAGCCTGGGTGACAGAGCGGGACTCCATCTCAAAAATAAATAAATAGTAATACATAAATAAGAATTAAAAAGAGGAAAGTCAATGTCTTTTGTGTGGCCCACTGGGCCCCCTTGATCTGGCCCTGTCACCTCTCTGCCTTGTCCTCTGCTTCCTGCCCCATTGCTCTTTGACCCTTTGCCTGCTCCTAGAACGCACCAGGCACGTTCGCTCTCCAGGATCTCTGCGCGGGCCGTCCTCCCTCCCACTCCACACAGTCCTCTGGCTGCTCCTGCGAAGCTTCCCTTAGGTTTCTCTGCTCAGAAGTCACCTTCCCAGTGAGGCCTTCTTTACAAGCCTGACCTCCAAACAAAAACAGATTCCTCTCCCCTTCTCATGGAATATAAGCCCTGTTAGAGCTGGGGCCTTGTCTGCTTTCCTGTGGTTTCCCCAGCACGGTGCCTGCCGTGTAGGAGGTGTTGGCTGTGTGATTGAGGAGGGAATGAGTGAACTGCTGCTTAAGTGCTTCTTTGTGCCTGGCCTTGTGCATCCTCCCACGGAACCCTCCTAACTCTGTGGGGCAGCTCCTGTTTTTTGTTTGTTTGTTTGCTTTTAAAGACAAGATATTGCTCTGTCACCCAGGCTGGAGTGCAGTGGCACAGTCATAGCTCGCTGCAACATCCATTTGCTGAACTCAAACCATCCTCCAACCTCAGCCTCCTGAGTAGCTGAGACTACAGGTGTGCGCCATCACTCCTGGCTAATTTTTAAAAAATATTTAGTAGAGACGGGGATCTCACTGTGTTGCCCAGGCTGGTCTTGAACTCCTGGCCTCAAGCAGTCCTCATGTCTTGGACTCCCAAAGCCCTGGGATTACAGGCATAATCTGAGTGTACCACTGCACTCAGCTATGCAGCACCTATCTTGAGCCCCATTTTACAAATGAAGACATGGAGGTTCTGATTAAGTCGCGCCCAAGGTCTCCCTCTGAATAGGGAAATCCTCAGAACACACATCAGGCCTCCCTGCTTAGGATGAATTCTTTTTTTTTTTTTTTTTTTGAGATGGAGTCTCGCTCTGTCACCCAGGCTGGAGTGCAATGGCGCGATCTCAGCTCACTGCAACCTCCGCCTCCTGGGTTCAAGCGATTCTCCTGCCTCAGCCTCCCCAGTAAGTAGCTGGGATTGCAGACATGAGCCACCATGCCTGGCTAGGATGAATTCTTTAACTCCCTACATCATTGCACTGCTTGTTGGGTGGCACAGCCAGAATGAGCCTTGGCTTCCCGTGCACTCAGTCGGGGTGCTGGGGCCTGGCTGAGCCGGGCCATTGGAGAGTAGAGGATTTGGGGTTCCCTGCTGTGCTTGTTGACGTAGACCCCCCCACCTGGCCTTTTGTTTGGCCTGGTGCTCTCTGTTTGCCTGCGGGGCCCTCATGCATATTTAGGGTTTCACCTGGTGGAGTGGGGGAGGGGAGGCTCTTTCTCTGGTGTTTCCTCTGTGAAATTCTGGAGTGGGGTCAGCTCCTGTTTCTGCCCTACGGCGCATGCCTCTTCTGGTTGCTCAACCACCCTGGAAGAATTCCCAGGTCATTTTATACCCACATCTTGATTTTTGTAACTGGGTGGACCAGATCACCAGCTACCTGGGGGTAGGGACAGAGGCATCTTTTTGGGTCTCTTTTAGTCCTGGCAAGGTGGTGGGTGTTCTTGTTAAAAGATCTAAAAACCTCCATTCATTCCTATGTATCTTTTTGGGGCCTCTTGCATGTTGGGCACTACCTTGAGCCTATGGGAGGAAAGCAGCCAGTGAGACAGGCGGGGTCGTGGGGTGAACACCTGTGGAACTTTGGCGGAAGCCAGGTCCGATGGGATCTGGAGTACCAGCTTTGACTTCAGAGCGCTCTCTTCTGGCTGGGCATGGAGACAAGGAATAGATACAGCAATAGCCACATAACTGCAGGTGGACGATGAGTACAGCTCTTGCTCAGCTAGTCAGCCCACAGCGAGAACCCCGCCCCAGTCTGGGCTAACGTGTCCTCTGCTGCCAGCAGCCCAGTAGGGTTCTTTGCTGGAGTCTGGTTTTTCCTTGACTTGTAGCTGGCAAGTGCTTACACGCTCTCAGAGGCCCAGCGGACATCTCTGTCCACTCAAGGGGCATGTGTGTGTTTAATTGGACCACTAGTACCAACAACAGCAGACATTCTCAGTGCCAGGCCCCATTCCGAGTGCTTTTTAATCCCCATGATGACTTAGTGGCATTGGTACTGTTGTTAGCCTTTTTTTCCAGATGGGGAAAGTGAGGCAAAGAGAGGGGAGGTAACTTGTCCACTGCCTGTTAATAGTAAGTGGCAGGGGCCAGGCACGGTGGCTCACGCTTGTAATCCCAACACTTTGGGAGGCTGGGGTGGGCAGATTGCTTGAGGCCAGGAGTTCGAGACCAGCCTGGCCAAGATGGTGAAAACCTGCCTCTACTAAAAATACAAAATCAGCAGGGCGTAGTGGCACGTGTCTGTAATCCCAGCTACTTGGGAGGCTGAGGCATGAGAATCACTTGAACCTGGGAGGCAGAGGTTGCTGTGAGCCAAGATTGCGCCACTGCACTCCAGCCTGGGCAACAGAGCAAGACTCCGTCTCAAAAAAGAAAGAAAGAAAGTGCTTATTGGCCTTTTAAAAAAAATAGTCTCAAAGCTGGGATTTGAACCCAGGCCATCTGGCTTCCAATTCCATGCTCTTAAGCGCTCTGTGGACGTATCAGATGGCTGGACAGGGCCAAGCCGGCTGATCTCTCTGGGGATGGGAGGAAGGCCCTGCCAGCATGGAAAGGAGCAGACATTCCCATTCCTGGTGCTCTGGGAAGAACTACCTCCCCACATCCCCAGAGAAAAGGCCATGGAGGAAAACCTGAAGGCAGGGAGAAAGCTATATGGCTGGTCAGCTGCTGTCACCCTGGAAAGCCCTGGGCTGGCTTATGTACCCCACCTGCATGTGAGTTCAGTGGGCCCATTGTGCAGACAGCTTGGCAGGGACCGTGCAGAGTCACTGTTCCCGGGAATGCAGCAGCTGAGCTCTCTGCCCTGGAGTTCCGGAGGCTCCTTTCACTCAAGACAGCCCTGTGACGGTGATCTGTTGCACAGATGACCTTCCACCTGATGCTTTGGAGCTGGAGACAGATTTCTCTTGGGGGCTTGCTGGGACCGGGGTGGGGTTTGGGGCATTTGGAGTTGGGTGTGAGGTCGTGGAGCCTTGCAGCTGGTGGCTTGGAGTCACACTGCAGGCAGCTGGGTTCGGGCCCCACCCTGCACTAGCTGCATGACCTGGGGCAGGTACTTCACCTCCTTCCTCAGGCTCTTCATTTTTCAAATACCTGCCTCGTTGACTTTGGGCTGGAGGGAGGGATAAAGGATGATAATTCACTGAGGTCATCTTATGCAGAGTGTTCAGTCCACAGACAGGCATCCTCATGGGAGGCAGTGTCACCACGTGGCTAGAGGCAGGGCCTGGGGAACCACCACTTCCAGCTCCAGGGCTTTAGGCAAGTGGCTTTAGCCTCCATTGGGCTGCATTTCCTCATTCTACAGCAAGGGCCAGAGCAGTCCCAACCTCTTAAGGCTGCGGGGTTCACTGAGTGAGTAGGTACCTGGGGAGTATTTAGCACAGGCCCTGGCACTCAAGGTAAGTAAGCCCCATGGCATGAGCTGTCATGATCATAATGCACAATTAAGAATGTCAGCTTGAGGCCTAGCAGTCTCAGGCAAGGACTGCACAGATAATATGATGAATAGGGCCGGGCGTGGTGGCTCACGCCTGTAATCCCAGCACTTTGGGAGGCCGATGCAGGTGGATCACTCGAAGTCAGGAGTTCGAGACCAGCCTGGCCAACACGGCGAGACCCCGTCTCTATTAAAAATACAAAAATTTTCTGCACATGGTGGCACATGCATGTAATCCCAGCTACATGGGAGGCTGAGGCACGAGAATCACTTGAACCTGGGAGGTGGAGGTTACAGTGAGCTGAGATTGCGCCACTGTACTCCAGCCTGGGCAACAAAGCGACACTCTGTCTTAAAAAAAAAAAAATTATGAATGGGATGGTTCTAGAAAACTCCAAGTTGGTCAGCTACTCCCCTTTGGCCTTGAAAAGTGGTGACATGAGGCTCCATGTGGTTTTTCTGGGCCTGTTTTCCTCCTTTCAGAGGAGAGTGGCCTTTCTGAACTGAAGAACATGAACTAAATGGGGACAGCAAGGAAGCTGGGAGTGGAGGTCCTCCAGGGCTTTGGGAGGCTCCATTCAGGTTGCCTACGTGCTGGCTCTGTGGTCAGTTGTGCAGGGCGAGTGTGAGTGCGGGAAGTCAGCAGACCTGGGTCCCTGGTGCTCCCAGCTGCGTGACCCCGGCAGGATCCTCAGACTCGCTGGGTCAGTGTCAGGCACGGCACTAAGCACAGAGGTGGTACCCAGTCACCGTTGGTTGTTCTGAGGACAGCAGAATAGTGAGGGCAATGGAGGGTGGGCCCTATGGTCAGTCAGCTGGATTCAAACCCTGGCTGTGTCAGGTCTGAGTTATGAGACCTTGAATAAGTGACTTAGCCCCCCTGCCCCTCAGTTTCTTCATCTGTGAGATGGGGATGACACCCACTTCACATGGGGCTGTGGGGATCACGAGATGATCTATATGAAGCCCTTGAACCAGCTCTTGGCACAGAGAAAGTTCTCATTGTGCGTTGGCTGTTTTTATTGCTATCATTATTATTATTATTTTTGAGATGGAGTTTCACTCTTATTGCCCAGGCTGGAGTGCGGTGGCGCGATCTCGGCTCACTGCAACCTCCACCTCCTGGGTTCAAGCGATTCTCTTGCCTCAGCCTCCCGAGTAGCTGGAATTACAGGTGCACGCCACCATGCCCAGCTAATTTTTTGTATTTTTAGTAGAGACAGCGTTTCACTACGTTGGCCAGGCTATTATTATTAAACCATCCTAGAAAGCATCATAAGTGGAAAGTGTAAATCGCAGATACGTTCTGGGGAACAGATCCCTAACGGGGGAGTCTGTGGAGAGCTCCTCCTCTGGAGGGCTTGTTCAGAGCTAGCATTCGAGCCTTTGTGTTTCCAGAACGTACCTGAAAAAGTGTGTGAAGGAGGGGCCAGGAGCGTGTCGACCAGGTGTGATGTTGTCTTGCCACGGGGACAGGTTTCCCAAGGTCAGAGGATTCCACCAGATTGTTCAAGGTGCCGTATGAATAAACACTTGAAGCATTTTAATAGCTGTACTTTTATTTCAGTGCATAGCAGGAAAGTAATTTCATTTTATTTTATTTTATTTTTTTAGAGACGGGTCTTGCTCTGTCGCCTAGGCTGGAGAGCAGTGGCACAATCATAGCTCACTGCAGCCAAGAATTCCTGGGCTCAAGCAATCCTCCTATTTCAGCCTTCCAAGAAGCTGGGACTACAGGTGTGCACCACCACACCTGACTAAGTTTCTTATTTTTATTTTTTATAGAGATGTGGGTCTCGCTTTGTTGTCCAGACTGGTATTGAACTTCTGGCCTCAAGTGACCCTACCACCTTGGCCTCCCAAAGTGCTGGGATTACAGGCATGAGCCATCATGCCTGGCTGGGAAAAGAATTTAAACAGCATGTCAAACCTAGTATCCCATGGCTATTTCCGCATTGGGTGAGGCTAAAGTTGGTACTTAAGCCAAAAATAAAAGTGAATATAGTTAAAGTGTGAAGTAAGCCGTAGCTCAGGTGCTCTGGGATATGATACAAGTGGCGCCAGTGCGTGTAGATCTGGGAGACGTGGTGCTAGGAGAAAGGGGTCAGGGCTGGGCTGTGAAGTTGTTTTTCAGCGGTGGAAAGGCTGAAGCTCCCTCAGGAGGTTGCTGAGCTGTTCGGCCCCCTTTGCCTCTCTCCTCCTTGGCTCTTGAAAACCACTGAAGGTCTGAGCACAGCCACTCTAGAGTGGAGCAGCCGCCCTGGCTGCTGTAGTTTCCCACATCAGAGGTGGTGGGATGGATGAGGAAATGTACCAAGTGTTTATCGCTAGCGCCTTCTCTTCCTGCAGTGGGATGTGAGAGCTGTGGAATGGCCTTGAGCAGCTACCTGTGATAGTGGTAATAATCTTTAACCAATGTGAGTGAGTGCCAAGCACTTCCCATGCTTGATGGCATCGAACCCTCCCTCTACAACGTAATCTTTCGATCTGTCGGTTGGGACACATTGGGCTGCAGGTAAGAAGATGTCTGGTGACTCCTGGCTGAGCAGTAGAGACGCCCCATTGCAAACATCCTGGAGGAGACAAGCTCCATGGCTGGTGCAGAGGTGCTCACCTGGAACTCCAGGCACTTATGTTTCTGTGTTCAACCCTCTGTATGCAGGCGTTTCGTTCGTGCTGGTGGGGTTGGTCGTTGTGTGGTCATGGGATGGCTGCCCCAGCCTGAGGATCAGATCCTCAGACACGGCATCCTGAGCTAGGAGGAGGGGTAGGGGAAAGGTTTCCTCTTCACGTGCCTTTCCGTTTGAAAGAGAATATGTTCTTATAAATACCCCTCCTCCCAGCAGACCTCTCTTTACATTCCATTGGCCATAAAGGAGCCAGGGGCCGGCCCCAGCTGCAAGGGAGGCTGGGGCAGCACATGTCTGTACTGTGAGAGACAGCAAGAGACAGGGGATGGCGGTGGCATCTGCTAGACAACCAAGTGTCTGCTGTGGGTGGGTGCTATTACCACCCTTGCTATAGATGAGAGAAATCAAGGATCAGAGAGGTGAGAGAACGGCTTGCTTGGCATCTCATACAGCGTGGAGGGACAGAGCAGGGATCTGAAGCCATGTATTCCCACAGAGCCTGCAGTTTTAACCCCTGTGCAGTGCTCCCTTCCTGAGGGGGACTCCCAGCCGGCCATAATGCAGCGTGGTGAGTAGGTGAGCTGCATGTGCGGGGGAACACAGGAAAGAGAAACTCGGCTTGGGCACCATCAGGGAGAACTGTGAAGAGGGGTGGTTGGGCTGGCCTTCGAAAGGTTAGTAGGAGTTCTGCCAGATACACAGGAAAATGGCCTGAGGAGGTGGGGCCTGGGCAGAGGGCACAGAATGAACAAAAGTGGGTTGGGACAGTGTATGCTGGGTGGGTTAAGGAAGCCTCTTTGGGTTGAAAGGTGAATTTGTCTTATGTCACTGGGAAGTCTGTAGGAGGGGAGCTTCAGATGCAGCCCGAGTATGGGGCCCACACGTGCCATTGGGGCTCTCCTTGGCTTCGCTCTGCCAGCAGGCTGGAGTCGGGCAGATCCTCCTGGTTTATCAACTCAGTGGAAAGAGGATTTAGAGTCTTCAGTGGTTTGTTTTGTTCCGAGACAGGGTCTAGCTCTGTCACCCAGGCTGGGGTGAAGGGCATGATCATAGTTCACTGTAACCTTGAACTTCTGACCTCAAGCAGTCTTCCCACCTCAACTTCCAAATAGCTAGGAGTACAGGCGTGCACCACCACACCTGGCTAACTTTTAAATTTTTGGGGGGTGTGTGTGTGTAGAGATGGGGTCTCACTACATTGCCAGGGCTGGTGTCAAACTCCTGGCCTCAAGTGATCCTCCTGCCTTGGCTGACCAAAGTGTTGGGATTATAGGCATGAGCCAGCACACCCAGCCAATATTTATTTACTTAGAGACAGGGTCTTGCTCTGTTACCCAGGCTGGAGTGTAGTGGTTCAATCAGAGCTCACTGCAGTCTCGACCTCCTGGACACAAATGATCCTTCCTCCTCAGCTTCCCGAGTATCTGGATTTACAGGCGGGAGCCCAGCCTTTATTGTTTTTAATTGATAAGTAAACATTACATATATTTATGGTATACAACATGCTCTTTTGGTATGTGTGTATATTGTAGAATGGCTAAGTCAAGCCATTTAACATAATGCATTACCTCACTTGCTTTTTTTGTAGTGAGAACACTTAAAGTCTACTCTCTCAGCCATTTTGAAGTATGCCATGTATTGTTAGTAATTGTTGCTACCATGATGTACAGTAGCTCTCTTGAACTTATTTCTCTTGTCCAACTGAAGCTTGGTGTCCTTTGACCAACATCTCCACAATCCTCCACTGCCATCCTCTGTATTTTATTTTATTTTATTTTTTTGAGACAGAGTCTCTCACTCTGTTGCCTAGGCTGGAGTGCAGTGGTGCCATCTCAGCTCGCTATACCCTCCACCTTCTGGGTTCAAGCAATTCTCCCTGCCTTAGCCTCCCAAGTAGCTGGGATTACAGGCGCCCACTACCACGCCCAGCTAATTTTTGTATTTTTAGTAGAGATGGGGTTTCACCATGTTGGCCAGGCTGGTCTCGAACTCCTGACCTCAGGTGATCCACCCGTCTCAGCCTCCCAAAGTGCTGGGATTACAGGCGTGAGCCACTGTGCCCAGCCAATCCTCAGTGTTTTTATACTAGCCCCAGGGAATATTCCATTTGGGTTATATGCCTATCCAAGAAGGTGGTATTTGGGAGTGGGTGGGGGAAGATGAGGCAGAGATGCTAGATACACAACATAATATCCGCAAGTACATGTGCAACTTTTAATAGATACCTTCGTCTTCTGTACTTTAGTTTCCTTGTCTGAAAAGTGGGACTAATACAATCTTCCCTGCCTCATACATAGGGTTTGGGAAGATTCCACATGGTAGGCATTCACCAGTACAGTTAGAGAATGTTCTTTGGGCTGGGTGCAGTGGCTCACATCTATAATCCCAGCACTTTGGGAAGCTGAAGCAGGCGAATCACTTGAGGCCAGGAGTTCGAGACCAGCCTGGCCAACATGGTGACACCCGATCTCTACTAAAAATACAAAAATTAGCCAGGCGTGGTAGCATATGCCTGTAGTCCCAGCTACTTGGGAGGCTGAGGCACGAGAATCACTTGAACTCAGGAGATGGAGGTTGCAGTGAGCTGAGATTGTGCCACTGCACTCCAGCCTGGGCAACAGAGTGAGACTGTCTCATAAAAAAAAAAAAAAAAAAAGGCCGGGCACGTTGGCTCACGCCTGTGATCCCAGCACTTCGGGAGGCCGAGGCAGGTGGATCATGAGGTCAAGAGATCGAGACCATCCTGGCCAACATGGTGAAACCCCGTCTCTCCTAAAAATACAAAAATTATCTGGGCGCAGTGGTGCGCTCCCGTAGTCCAGCTACTCCGGAGGCTGAGGCAGGAGAATCGCTTGAACCTGGGAGGCAGAGGTTGCAGTGAGCTGAGATCGTGCTACTTCACTCCAGCCTGATGACAGAGCGAGACTCCATCTCAAAAAAAAAAAAAAAAAAGAGAGAGAGAGATTGCTCTTTGGAACCTAGAGCACTGGTCTCCCAATTGGTAGAAGGCCCCAAATGGCACCTTGCCAGGGCCTGGTGTTGCCATTTAAACTTGGGCTGCTTGAATTCAAATCCCAGCCCTGGCTGGTAAGAGCTAGATAACCTTGGGCAAGTAGCTTTACCTCTCTGTGCCTTAGTTTCCACATCTGTACCAGAGAGAAGAATGCTTAGGGCACTGCCAGGCACATGGTAGACATCAGTAAATATTCTTTTGATGAGTGCATAAATGGAAAATCTGAGTCAGAAGCGACTCACGGCTTGTTAAACCTTTTTGGATTTGTATCGCCTAGAGTCCCTCCAGAAAAGCATTACTCTGTTACTGCAGGCTGAGATGACCCATTTCCCTGTTCCTCAGCCAGCCCTGTGTCTTATCTTCTAGGAAAGAATTCATAGTAATTTTTTCCAGGAGTATGTGGTAGGACATAGTAATTTTGATTGGTAATGGAACCAGCCTAATATTATGGACATGTAAGAAAATGTCCATGTTTTTCAGAGCTGCAAACTGAAATGCATAAAGTTGAAATGACACGATATCCGGCATTTGCTTTAAAATACTTCAGGCCGGGTGTGGTGCCACAAATGTGTATTCCCAGCACTTTGGGAGACCAAGGTGGGAGGATTGCTTGAGCTCAGGAGTTGGAGATCAGCCTGCGCAACATAGCAAGACCTCATCTCTACTAAAAGTAAAAATAAATTAATTAACCAGACATGGTGGGATATGCCTGTGGTCCTAGCTACTCAGGAGGCTGAGGCAGGAGGATCACTTGAGCCTGGGAGGTTGAGGCTGCAGTGAGCCAAGATCACACCACTGTAGCAGCCTGGAAGACAGAGTGAGACCCTGTCCAAAAGTAAATAAATACAATAAAATACTTTGGTAAGAAGGAAAAGGGGGAAAAAGGAAGAAATAAAGAATAGATGAAGCTAATATGGCAGAATCTTGACAATTTTTGAATCTAGGTTTGGGTACATGGGAGTTCATTGTACCTTACTCCCTACTTTTTTTTAGCATGTTAACAAAACAAAAACCAGCCCTATCTATCACACACACACACACACACACACACACACACACACACACACAAAGACTAAAAATTGTGTGATCGTGAAAAGCACTGCGATCCTGCTGCCCACAGACAGTTGGGAAGGTCCTGAGCCAGGGTGGCGATGGGTAAATGACCACCTTGCAGTTCTTCGTTCATCCCCTTTGTGAGGAGACCTTTTCTGGTTCAGCAACTGGACGGATAGTGGATTTCAGGCCAAAGCATCAATTTCTCATCTCTTTCCTGCTCAGGAGGAGGAGACCAAACCCCCCAGTGATTGACTCCTGGGATCCCTTTCACTGCTGGGCCCGGTTTTACCATGGGGTGGAGGGAGCCACAAGCTGCTCTTCTCCAGGGACCTGTGTGATGACGGCAAAAACGTAACTGGACAATCTTCCACAATGACTAAATATTAACTCCAGCCCCGCTCCTGGACGCACATGAGCAGTCTTGCCCATCCTTGTTAAACAGGCGACCGCCCCAGCCTTCTCTCTAGTTGCACATGGAAGTGAGTGGTGGGCTGGGTTTTCCAGCTCTCAACGTGCTCTTCATTCCGCTGCCTGTGGACGTTAGGGAGGGGCTTCCGCAGTCCATCTGGCACTGGGTGGATCTCAGTCCGGGCGGGCGATCCACCCAGGAACTGACCCCTGGTTGCTCCAGAAAGGTCATCGTTTAAGAATGTTTCTTGGGTAGCCCAGTGGGAGACCCACGTGTGCGTGTGGTCAGCTGTAGCTTCCGGCTGTCTCACTTCTGCTGAATTCCAGCAATTTCTCATTTCCTTTAGGAAACAGGATGAGTCTGGAGAGGAGTATGAAAAATCATGACAAACCTGGCGATAGGGACACTGGGAACCTAGCCCTGAATGAAGCTTATAGTTGGTCATGATTGCCAGGGTCTTGAACAGTGTGGACCAGGGGAAAGAAGGTACCTGGGGCCAGATGCCCTGGATTCAAATCCCACCATCCCCACTAACACTTGTGACCTTGAGAAAGTTGCGTAACCTCTCTGTGCCTCAGTTTGCTCATTTGTAAAATGATGATAGTACCTGCCTCATAGGATTTAAGGATTAAATTAGATGCTGTTTTTTAAGTGTTTGAAACTGCCTCTTCTGTAGTAGTTCCTCAATTAATAGTGGCTATGACAGTATTATCATATCCTGTTGTAATGGGCATGCACAGTTAGGATTAAGAACCTTTGGTCAGCTAGGTGTGGTGGCTCACACCTGTAATCCCAGCACTTTGGGAGGCCGAGACAGGTGGATCACCTGAGGTCAGGAGTTTGACACCAGCCTGGCCAACATGATGAAACCCTGTCTCTACTAAAAATTAAAAAAATTAGCTGGGCATGGTGGTGGGTGCCTATAATCCCAGCTACTCTGGAGGCTGAGGCAGGAGAATCGCTTGAACCCGGGAGGCGGAGGTTTCAGTGAGCCTAGATCACGCTACTGCATTCCAGCCTGGGCAACAGAGTGAGCAGAGTGAGACTCTGTCTCAAAAAAAAAAAAAAAAAAAAAAAGAACCTTGGTGTATAAATAGTGGTTCAGATGGAAGCAGAAATTAGAGGAGAGGAAGAGGGAAGCACTTTTCTCCCCAGCAGTCCATGGTTTGAGGAAATAGGCTTAATTTCACCGTTGAAAAATGTTATTTTTCACTCGATGTTCAAAATCTCCTAGGAAAGCAGGGGCAAAAGACTTTTTTTTTTTTTTCCTCCTCATGCTTGGGCATGCAAAAGACTTTAAAGAGAGAAAATGTCTCTTCCCCACTTCTCTATATACATGCTGGGAAAAAAAAGACTGGAAGGAAATGAACCAATGTCTTAACAGTGGTTGCCCTTTGGTGGGGAGAGAATGAGTAATTTTATAATCTTCTTTGTACATTTATGTTCCAAGTTTTATGTATATGTATAACATATATATAACACATATATAACATATATATAGCACATATATAATACATATGTAACACACATGTAACACACATATATAACACATCAATCACACACATATATCACACACATATATCACACATATATATCACATATATATCACATATATATCACACACATATATATCACATATATATATATACTACTTTCATAAACAGGAAAAATGTTAAAAAGTTAAGGAATCATGTGAACTTGGCTTCTGGGGAGGTTGGGTGGAGTTGCTTCAGAATAAAGCTCTCTGCTTAATGTTTGAGTGTCCAGAGACGTTTGCACCCCACCCTTCCTTAAGGTGTACTTGAGGCCTATTAAATTTCTACTTAGAAAGTTCTTGATATCAAAGATGATCCCTCAAACTCCATTCTTCCACCTGCCCAGCCTTGTTCTAGATATTTATCTTCTCTCCCATCTTTCTCTTGAGATGAAAGAACTCTAATTCTTTTGTAGTTCTTCTGATCTTGCGAAAGAACCACATTTTTTAAAACTTAAAAAAAAATTTCTGAGACAGCATCTTGCCCTGTTGCCCAGGCTGGAGTGCAGTGGGAACAATCATAGCTCACTTCAGCTTCAGCCTCTTAGCTCAGGTGATCCTCCTGCCTCAGCCTCCCAAATAGCTATGACCACAGGCATGTGCCACCATGCCTGGCTAATGGTTTTTATTATTCGTAGAGACTGGGTCTTGCTATGTTGCCCAGGCTGGTCTCAAATTCCTGGGCTCAAAGCAATCCTGCCGCCTCGGCCTCCCCAAGTGCTGGGATCACAGGCATGAGCCACCGTGCCTGGCCCTGCAGTTTTGTAGTACTTTTTTATTATGATAAAATATGATAAAATGTACATAACACAAAATTAACCATTTAAAAGTTTTATTGTGGCACAATATACATAACAAATTTTTTTTATATTGTATAATTAGCTTTAGCTTGATTGTGGTGATTTTGTCACAATGTATATGTATATACAAGTTGTCCACCTTAAGTATAAACAGTTTTTATTTGTCAGTTATACCTTTAAGGAAACTGTAAAAAAGAAAATATGCACAACTCATTTAGTAACCTAGAAGTCAAGTGTTTAATTTTCTGAAATTTTATTATGCCCAGTTACATTACTGATAAATATAGTTACCAAAAAAATGTACCTTACGTGTGCAGTTCAGTGGCATTCGGTACATTCACATGGTTGTGCATCCATCATCATCCATCCACAGAACATTTTTCATCTTGTAAACTGAAACTCTGTCTCTGAAAAACAATATTCTCCATCCCCAAGCCCCCAGTCCCTGGAAGCCACCTTTCTATTTTCTGTCTCTATGAGATTGACGAATGTAAGTGTCTCCTATGAGTGGAATCATCCGGTATTGTCCTTTTGTGACTGGCATATTTTATTTAGTATCATGTCTTTAAGGTTCATTCATGTTGTATATATCAGAATTTCCTTCCTTTATAAGGCTAAATAATATTCCAATTCGTATTTAAGGCTAAATAATAATGATATGTATATATCACATTTTGTGGCCAGGTGTGGTGGCTCACACTTGTAATCCCAGCACTTTGGGAGTCTGAGGCGGGCGGATCACAAGGTCAACAGATCGAGACCATCCTGGCCAACATGGTGAAACCCTGTCGGTACTAAAAATACAAAAATTAGCTGGGAGTGGTGGCGTGTGCCTGTAATCCTAGCTACTTGGGAGGCTGAGGCAGGAGAATCACTTGAACCTGGGAGGCGGAGGTTGCAGTGAGCCGAAATCACGCCCCTGTACTCCAGCCTGGTGACAGAGCGAGACTCCATCTCAAAAAAAATATATATATATATTATATATATATATATATATAATATATGTACCTCACATTTTGCTTATCTATTTATCTGTTGATGGACACTTGCGATGCTTCCACCTTTTGGCTATAGTGAATAATGCTGCTGTTAACATTGGTGTACTGGCAGGGCACAGTGGCTCATGCCTGTAATCCCAGCACTTGGGGAGCCAAGACAGGTGGATCACTTGAAGCCAGGAGTTCGAGACCAGCCTGGCCAATGTGGTGAAACCCGATCTCTACTAAAAATTCAAAAAAATTAGCCAGGCGTGGTGGCATGCTGCTGTAGTCTCAGCTACTCGGGAAGCTGAGGCATGAGAATTACTTGAACCCAGGAGGTGGAGGTTGCAGTGAGCCGAGTTCACACACTCCAGCCTGGGCAACAGAGTGAGACTCCATCTCAAAAGATAAAATAAAAATAAGACTGAAAACAGGAGAGTTTATTCAGTAAACATCGACTGAAGACCCTACTCTGGGCCAGGCACCAATGAGCAAGGCAGGCACAGCTCCTCCCTGGTGGAGCCTACAGCCAGGGAGAAAACACAAGAACTGCAGAGCCATATGGATAAGTACTGTGTTCTGCGTGCTCTGAAGAAGAATGGGATTTTTCAAGCTGTAGTACAGGGAGATTCACAGAGGCTCCCCAAGGAAGTATAGTTTAAGTGTCATTTTCTGGGTGCAAATGGAAAACGTGAATTTGGTGTATGTCTCTAGATAAGCCCCACTTCTGAATGATTCCAGCTGTGGGCAGGGATCCCCAGATGGGCGTTGCTATGGAAGCAGCTTGCACCTCTCACTTCCTGACTTGAGTTTATTTCCGAGTTTCCCGTGCCACCGCCAGTTCCCAGCTGTAAATACAGACGTGGCAGGGTCCCTTTTTCCTGCTGCCTCGTAGCTGCCCAGAGAACGGATGTGGCTGGAATCCAGCCCGGGAGCCTCCTCCCGAGAGAGCTCGTTGTGGAACCTGCCATGTTGCGGTTTCTCTTCCATCCCGCCTCTTTCCTTTGTCCTCTCTCGGGACTGTGCCAGCGTGCCCCAGCCTGTGTTTTGAAACTTTAGACCCCAGCTTGTATTTGATAGAGAAATGAGCTCATGAGGGCTTCCTCCGCCACCCAGCAACCGGGGAAGTTGAGTCAAATCTCTTTCATTTCAGATCCATCCCCCACCCCCACCCCCAGGCCAGATTTGCCACCCTTCTGACAGAAACTGGGTTAGCTGTTCTCTGGGACTGTTTGTGAGGAAGGGACTTGACCTGAACAAAGGAACTACAAACAAGACAGGGGAGGGGTGTGGCTGATTGCTCACTGGGATTGGGACTTTTCAGCTACCCTTCAGTGCTTTTGAATAGTAATTGCTAACGTGTTGAGAATTTACAGTGTGCTAGACAGTCTTTAAATCACTTTTAATCCATTTAACAGCTCAATCAAGTGTATATAATTATCCGCATTCTAGAGCTGGGGAGGCGGTGGGCAAGTTCGGCAAGTTGAGTCATTGGCCAAATTCCTGTACTGCAGCAATTTAGGCAAAAAGTGGGCATTTAACCAGAGGCTCCTGGGGCGGCCCAGAGATCTGAAGAAAGCCTCAGGACCAGTCAGTTACTTGGTTGCAAGTAACAAAAACACCAACTCAAATAGACATAAATTTTAGGGGAAAGGATTGGCTCATTCAACTGGAAAGCCCAGAGGTGGGGCAGATGTCTGGGCTGGCTGGTCCAGGAGCCTGGGGCTATTGCCAGTGACCCATTTTCCTTCTGTCTCTTTATTGTTCCCTCTGATGTCAGTGTCATCCTCAAACCTGGCTCCCCTGAAAGTTGCACACCAGCTGCCAGCACCCGCTCAGGCTTGTGTCCTTATCCCTGTCCTGAGAGAAAAAGAAGGTATCTGTCCCCGAACTATCATGCAAAACCTCAGAGCTCCTGTCTGATTGGACTAGCACTGGTCATGTGATCTTCCCCGAACCAATCACTAATAAGAGGGGTGAGCTCACACTAGCAGGCTGGTTGCAAAACCTCCCATAGAGGAAGGGCGGGCTGGGTGCTGGGATTGGAACCAGGACACACATGCCACTGTATCTGCATTCTCTTCCTCACTTGTTCACTCCCCACCTCTAGATCTGCGTTATTCATTCTCTTATATTCAGTCTCTCTTTCTGCTTTGTCTTCTACTGGACAGGAAGCCTGGCCATCACAGACTGCTGAGCAATACACGTTTCAGTACAGGCCCCCAAAGAGAGTCACCGCATGTTCTCTCAGCCCGAGTCCAAAACAACCCGAGGAGGGGAGGATGTCTCCCTCCGGACTAACCGGGGCCGAGGAAGGGGTTCTTGTGACAGGCTCAGCTGAGTCAGGTGTCCCCCACCCACCCCCGGCCAATCAGCTACAGGCAGGGATGAAGTCATTGCTCCCTCTGTCCCCTGCCACGTGCCTACTATAACATCTTCATAGGACCTCTAAGCTGGAATCATTTAAGCAGGACGCCAAAGGACAGCAATTGGGCCACACTTCTTGACTGTAGTGACACTAAAACCTCACTGCAACTCTCTACAGGAAGGCCAGCTCTTCAGTGTGGCCCCCCAGACCCTGCTTGCTCTGGCCCCTGCCTGCCACCCGCCCCCACCCCTGCCTCATCCTGCAGATCCCTGTGCACTGTGCTCCAGCTGCTGGGCCTGCCTTCCTTGAATGCACCACGTCTGCGCCTTGCTCCTGGGCTGCTTTCTTGGTTCTCCCACCGTGCTGCCCACTACCCCTGCCCTTCTGGCCTGGCTGATGCCGACTCCTCCTTCAGATGTCTCCTTCAGCACACTCCCAGGGGGCTGCTCCGAAGCCCACCCCGCCCTTCTTCCCTGAGCTACTCATCTGACCTGATCAGGGCTTCCCCCTCCCCTTAATGTCGGCTCCATAAAGGCAGGAACCAAATCTGTTTTGTTAAAGGTATGACCCTTTCCACCAAATACGCTCCTTACTAAACTTTGCTAAGGGAATGAATGAAGTGATAATAGTGACATAAGGAGAAAGGGAAAACGGAGCACAGTGACTTGCCTGTCACTCAGCTAGGAATCCTGGCACTGTGGGAGGCTGAGGTGGGCAGACTGCTGCAGGCCAGGAGTTCGAGACCAGCCTGGACAACATGCTGAAACCCCATCTCTACAAACAATACAAAAATTAGCTGGGCATTTTAGTGTGCACCTATGGTCCCAGCTACTTGGGAGGCTGAGGGGGGAAGATTGCTTAAGCCCGCGAGGTTGAGCTATGATCCCGCCACTGCACTGCAAGCCTGGGCGACAGAGTGAGATGCTGTCTCAAAGAAAAATAAAAGCACCCAGATAAACAGGCGGTGAATGGTGGAGGAAAAAACTGGGTGCCAAGACATCATGTAACTAGTTGGGGAGGTGATGCTGGGGCTGAGAGCATCAGTCAAAGTTTGCTGGTCTAGGGGAGTGGTGGTGGCAGGGGTGAGTCCAGGGTAGGGGTTGGGGACTGTATATAAAAAGAGCCTGAGGTGGGGTAGAGCCAGTCTCGAAGAACTGAAAGGCCCGAACATAGAAACAGCATGAGTGAGGTGGGGATGGAGCAGTAGAAGGTGCAAGAAGCAGGCAGGGCCAATCATGCTTGACCTTGCAGGCTTTGCAGGGTGTGGGGCATCACGCCTTTTACCTTCTAGGGAGTGGGGCATGTTAAGAGAGGGGAGAGGGCAAGAAAGGTAGGAGGGCTTTGAATATTGGCATGAGAATACTCTCCAGGGAGATGACAGTCCCCCACACTGACATGGGCAGCATCTGTAGAAACAGGAAATGCATCTCAGACACCTGGAAAGATACCTGACTCTGGGCATAATAAGAGAAATGCCAATTAAAATCATGCTGAGATACTACTTCGCACCTCTCAGAAGGGCAAGAACACAAGGCGTGCGCACACGCTGTGGGCAGTGGTGCGGGGGGCAGCCAGGCTTCTCCGGAGCTAGTGGGAGGGAAAGCAGAACTGTCGCTTTGGAGGGGACTCTGGCCATTCCTGTGAGTATGACCTGGCACACACCCACCTTTCACCCCGGCAGCTCCACTTCTAGGAAGCTTCACCTACACATGTTCCCAAGTGTGAGAAGTGATCTTTGTCCAAGGTTATTCATTACAGCAGTGTTTGTCAGAGCAGAAAAGGGGAAATGGCTTGTGTGTGCCTTAATAAGGCACTAGAGGAATCAGTCGGGTTTGTCTGTGCAGCGGAATACCATGCGGCCGGGAAGGTAGAGTAAGGCCGTGATAAGAGGGGCCTTCCGTGTCTGTGGTGTGCTGCTAAGCAGGAAAATGAAAAGAACGTGGTGGCTCCCGCCTATAACCCCAGCACTTTGGGAGACCAAGGCAGACGGATCATTTGAGGTCAGGAGTTCAAGACCAGCCTGGCCAATGTGGTGAAACTCTGTCTCTACTAAAAGTACAAAAATTAGCTGGGCACGGTGGCTGACGCCTGTAATCTCAGCACTTTGGGAGACCAAGGCAGGCAGATCATTTGAGGTCAGGAGTTCGAGACCAGCCCGGCCAACATGGTGAAACCCTGTCTCTACTAAAAATACAAAAATTAGCCAGGCGTGATGGCGCGCACCTGTAATCCCAGCTACTCTGGAGGCTGAGGCAGGAGAATGGCGTGAACCCGGGAGGCGGAGGTTGCAGTGAGCCGAGATCACGCCATTGCACTCCAGTGCGGTGCGAAAGTGAAACTCTGTCTCAAAAAAAAAAAAAAAAAAGAAAAGAAAAGAAAAAAACAAATCTTGTATTTGTAATTGCCCGGGGGAGGGGGGATTTTGGAAAATGTGAGGAGAATATAGGTTTTGTGAAGATTCCAATGCCAGTCAGCCCTGGAGCACTTTTCATTATTTATTATTATTATTATTATTAATTCTTCTTCTACCTTTTTTTGCTTAACTTAAGCATACCCTGAGAGAGCACTCTTAACTGTCAAATTAGATCACCTTCATTTTCCATACCAGGCACTGTGTTCTTAGCTACGTGTGTAAGTATCTTGGTGTGTGTGTGCATGTGTGTGCATGTATGATTTAGTTACTTTATTGAGATCTCTGAGACACCGTCTCTGAGCGGCCTTCCTCAGCACCCTGTCTAAAATGGCCCTCCCTGTCGCTGTCTCCTGCTTTATTTTTCTTCATGGTGTTTATCACGGTCTGATGTTCTATATTTGCTTTCTACACCATCCTCCTTGGAATGTGAGCTCCGTGAAGGCAGGGATCTTTGTCTTTGTTCCTTTCTGTATCCCCAGCGTCTAGAGCAGTGCCTGGCCCATAGCAGTTGCTTCATGAGTGCATGTTGAATGAATGTGAGTGCGTCTGAAGACTGAATGTTATCCTCCTATTACAGATGCGGACCTCAGGCCCCCAGAGGCCTTGCCCTCTTTTCATGGACTCTAAGAAATGAAGAACAAACTGCAAAGCCCACTGGTGTTCTGACTGGGGAAGAGGTGAGAAATCACCATAGGCTGCTTTTTTTTTTTTTTTTTTTTTTGAGATGGAGTCTTGCTCTGTCTGCCAGGCTGGAGTGCAGTGGTGCAATCTCAGCTTACTGCAACCTCTGCCTCCCAGGTTCAAGCAGTTCTCCTGTCTCAGCCTCCCTAATAGCTGGGACTACAGGCACCTGCCACCATGCCCAGCTAATTTTTTGTATTTTTAGTAGAGACACAGTTTCACCATATTGGTCAGGCTGGTCTTGAACTCCTGACCTCAGGTGATCCACCCACCTCGGCCTCCCAGAGTGCTGGGATTGCAGACGTGAGCCACCGCTCCTGGCTAGGCTACCTTTTAAGCTGTTAAAATTCTCCCTTTACCCCCATTCCTTTTCCTTTCTTTTTTTTCCCCTTAGAGACAGAAGTACAATGATGGGATCATAGCTCGCTGCAGCCTTGAACTCCTGGGCCCAAGAAATCCTCCTGCCTCAGCCTCTTGAGTAGCTGTGACTACAGGTGCATGCTACCAGGCCTAGCTAATTTTAAAAATTTTTTTGGTAGAGACAGGGTCTCCCTATGTTGCCCAGGCTGGTCTTGAACTCCTGGCCTCAAGCAATCTCCCCAGCTCAGCCTCCCAAAGTGCTGAGATTACAGGCATGAGCCACCATGCCTGGCCACATTCCTTTTTCAAAGTCACCTTGAGAGCTAGGAATACTAGCTGGGTCTCTTCTGCTGGGTCCTGCCTGTGAAGCACTGAGGAGCATGCCTGAACCACAAAATTTCTCCAGCTGTCTGGGGTCCATCTCTCCTTCTTGCTTGAGCGACCCTTGTTCTGGCCTGTTTTTGTTTGTTTGTTTGTTTTTGTTTGTTTGTTTTTGAGAGGAGTCTTGCTCTGTCACCCAGGCTGGAGTACAATGGCATGATCTCGGCTCACTGCAACCTCCGCCTCCCGGGTTCAAGTGATTCTCCTGCCTCAGTCTCCTGCCTCAGTCTCCTGAATAGCTGGGATTACAGGTGCCTGCCACCACGCCCGGCTAATTTTTGTTTTTTTAGTAGAGACAGGGTTTCACCATGTTGGTCAGGCTGGTCTCGAACTCCTGACCTTGTGATCTACCCGCCTTGGCCTCCCAAAGTGCTAGGATTACAGGGATGAGCCACCACGCCCAGCCCTGTTCTGGGCTGTTATTCCATGGAGAATAGGTAGAGAGAGAAGGAAATTTCCAGTGTGGAGGCACTCTCCTCTGGAGGGACCCCTCACTTCGGCTGTGTGCTTAATCTTATCAGAGTCCAATTTGCCCAAGAGACCTCCTCAGACATGAGGAGTCGAGGATGTTGTTTATTTCTTCAGTATTTCCGTTGTAATAACATCTTTGCCAGTGTGCTTTTGAGGGTCCTTCTGTGCCAGTTACTTTTCCAACCGTTCAATTGCTGTTACCTCATTTAACCCTCTCAACAGCCCTATTGAGAGTGGATATTACTCCTCCCACCATGTTACTGATGAGGAGGCTTGGGATTCTGAATGGGCTGGTAACCAGCCACACGTCCACAGGATGCTAAGCCGCAGACCCCTGATTTGATTCTGGCTGTAGCTGACCACCAAGATGGTGCTCCCTGGCCTCGTTGCCACACTGCTTCCCCATCTGCTTTGGGGATTTTCCCAGTGACCAGGAGGACAGGGTCTGGTTTTCTATGACGGCGTGATATGGATGGTTAATCATGTCGCAAAGCCTGCAGGAGGCTTTGGTGGGTTGGAGGAAGGAGGGTGGAGAGCCTGCTGCTTGTTTCTCACAGGTGTTTGCCACACAAGAGATCAAACTTCTGTTTCCTGTTGAGATTGGTTTCCATCTCTCTCCATTCATCTCTGACACTCCCTATCTCTCTTAATTATGTCTTATACTGACATCTATAACCCTGCTCAGCCCTCTCCCTCCAGACCCCCTCCCAGCAGCAACTGCTGTTAGGAGAGCTATTAAGAACACAGGCCTGTAATCTCAGCACTTGAGGAAGCCGAGGCAGGAGGATTGCTTGAGCCCAGGAGTTTGAGACCAGCCTGGGCAATATAATGAGACTCTGTCTCTACTGAACAGAAAAATTTTTTAAATGAGCTGGGCATGTTGGCTCACGCTTATAACCCCAGCACTTTAGGAGGCTGAAGTGGGAGGATCACTGTAGTCCAGGAGTTTGAGGCTATAGTAAGCTAAAATCAAGTCACTGCACTCCAACCAAGGTGACAGAGAACCTGTCTCTCAAAAAAAAAAAAAAAAGGGTCTGGGCATGGTGGCTCACTCTTGTAATCCCAGCACTTTGGGAGGTTGAGGCAGGTGGATCACCTGAGGTCAGGAGTTCAAGACCAGCCTGGCCAACATGGCGAAACCCTGTCTCTACTAAAAATACAAAAATTAGCTGGGGTGGTGGCAGGCACCTGTAATCCCAGCAACTCGGGAGGCTGAGGCAGGAGAATCGCTTGAACCCAGGAGGTGGAGGTTGCAGTGAGCCGAGATCGCACCATTGCACTCCAGCCTGGGCAACAAGAGCGAAACTCTGTCTAAAAAACAAAACAAAACAAAAAAGAATGTACACACTCTGGAGTCAGGCTGCCTGGATGGAGCCTCAGCTCTACAGTTACCCACTGTGTGACCTTGAGTAAGTGACTCTGAGCCTCATGTTCTCCCCTGTAATATAGGGGTAATAATAACACAACCTTCTTCCAAGGATGGTTGTGAGTATTCATCAAGATTGTGCTGAACCCAGGGTACAACTCATGGCAATGACCAACAAACAGGGTCTCTTTCTATGCACACAGAAACGTCTCTCCTTACACAGTTTGTTTCTTTATTCACTGAGAAGACATGGATGTGTGCAGATACATCTTATTTTTTCTTAGAGCTGCTAGAACATTTATTTAGCAGATACTTTCTTGTGAGTTGCAGCAGTCTTCAACAGTCTAGGTATCCATTGTGAACAAGGTGAGAGCCCTGTACCCATAGAGTTCATATATTCATCAGCAAGACATAATAAAGCAATCAGTGGGTCGGGCCTAGTGGCTCACACCTGTAATGCCAACACTTTGGGAGGCCGAGGTGGGAGGATCGCTTGAGCCCAGGAGTTCAAGACCAGCCTGGGCAACATGGTGAAACCCCCTCTCTACAAAAAATAACAAAAATTAACCAGGCATGGTGATGTGCGCCTGTAGTCCCAGCCACTTGGGAGGCTAAGGTGGGAGAATCACTTGAGCCCAGGAGGTCCAGGCTGCAGTGAGCCATGATTGCACCACTTCACTCCAGCCCGAACAGTGGAGTGAGACCCTGTCTTGACAAAAGAAAAACAGCGGTCATGCTTACTGCTCTGTAAGCAATAAAAATAGATTGAAGTAGGGGCCCCCTGATCTGGGTGGTCAGGGAAGACCTCCCTGGGGAAGCCTGCCTTGAGAATAGCTAGAGCCACATGTGCAAAGGCCCCAGGGCAAGAATGAAATTGGAAGGTCAAGGCAGCCAGTGTGGCGGGAGCATTTGGGTGATGGGGGAAGATGATGAGGCCCGAGATATGTTGAAGAACTTTAAGCTGGAAAGCAGCTGGAGGTGATCCCTGTTTGATGTAATCCCTCTGGCTGTGGGTGGCGAATAGAATGTAGGAAGGCAAAGGTGGCCTGGGGAGGCCAGAGAGGGATCTCATGAAGTTGTTAGGATGAAAGATGATGGTGGTGGCTTGGCCTGGGAGGGAGAAAGAAAGGAAATGAATTCAGGATGTATTTTGGAGGTAGTGGCAACAGGGTTTGCTGATGGACTTGCTGTGGAGGATGAGGGAAGGAGGGACAGGAAGGATTCTCCCATGTGTCTGCATCATTGCTGGATCCCTGCTGACAGACACACAGGTTGTCTCCCATGTCTCCCAACATGCATGAATGCACATCCTTGCTGGGCTGTGTCTTTTTTTTTTTTTTTTTTGAGACAGGGTCTTGCTCTGTCACCCAGGCTGGAGTGCAGTGATGTGATCTCGGCTTGCTGCAGCCTTGACCTTCCCGGCTCCTGGCTCAAGCACCCTCAGCCTCCTGGATAGCTGGGACCACAGGTGCATGCCCCCATGTCCAGCTGATATATTTTTTTTTTTTGTAGAGGGGGGGGGTCTCACTATGTTGCCCAGGCTGATTTCGAACTCCTGACCTCAAGCGTTCCTCCCATCTCAGTGTCCCAAAGCCCTGGGATTACAGGTGTGAGCTACCGTGAGTCTTAAGGGATGAAGGGCAAGGGCATTTCAGGTGGAGGGAAGCATCTGAGTAAAGGCTGGGGCCCTGTTCTGGTGCTGTACAGGGAACCTCCCCTGCTCCCAGGCCAGCTCAGGCCAGAGTGTGGGGTGAGGGGCAGAGCTGTCTCCTGGGCTGTGGAACAGCAGCATCCAACCTCAATCCACTACCTGAAGCATGTGGAGTTGCTGCCCATTTTGAGATTCTTTCATATCCTCCATCCCCCATCTTCTCCAGAGCTGCTTTCTCATCTGGCCAAGTCCATTCCCCCCACCCCCCGTCCTCTCTCCTCCCCAGGTGAGTCCAGAGTTTCAGCTAATGTTGCAGCGGCAGATGCATCACATTGGATATCCTGCCATTCTCGGGCCCTTGCTGTCTGCATTTAGGTCAGCTTTGTTTTCCTGGGGATTGAAAGCAGTGGCTGGTGTGGCCTTTGGTTCTGGGCCAGCCTCACAAGGAGGCTGGACCTGCAGGAAGTAAACGAGAGGCCTCTTGTTTGTATGAACTTGATTCTTCTACCATCTTTGTCCCCTGTTCCCTTCTGTGTCTTGTTTCTGGCCTTGTTCTTGAGAGTGCAGGTCCCACAGGCAGTGGCCAGTGCTGCAGGCCTCCTTTGCCCTTTCTGAGGGGCTTTGGGCATCTGGGGGACTCTAGTCCACTCAGCCAGTGAGGGCAGCTTGGTCAGTGTGAGTTTAAAACAGCATGACCTCTGAGCTCCCGTTGCCTCCTGCTCCGAGTTTCTCTCTGGTGCTGCTAGCAGGTGCTGGGCCAGGCCACTTGTCCAAATTAGCATCTCTGGGAGTTTGCCTTCTGCCTACCCAAGGGCTATAGAATAGGTGTCAAAGATTACAAGAAGGTAAAAGTTGACACATTTCAGCTCGTACCAGGTCCAAAAAACTAAGAACGACCTGAAGGAGAAAAATATAGAGGATTAATGAGCTCAACTGAGTACCCTCCCAAGTTGCTGGAGGACATGTGAATCACTGCAGCCTTTTTAGAGCATGGGCTGAAAAAAAAAAAGTTTTATGAGCCAGTACATGCGTGTGATAAAACATTCAAATGGTACAAAGAAGGTATACAATAGTCTTCTTCCCTTACTTACGATCTCCCAGTCCCCTCCTGTGAGGACACCCATGTCACATATGTTCTTCCAGAGATGAGATGCTCAATACAAAAACAAGCATGTATTATATGTGCAGTTCTGCATCTTCACCTGGAAACCATTCTGAAATGTAACCATGTAATTTTTCATAAACAGCCTTTGACCCAGCACTGCAACTCCTGAGAATCTACCATGCAGAAGAAAAAAACAAATAGCCTGAGTAGAAAAGGACATTTATTGCAGCATTGTTTGCAGTGGCAAAACAAAAAACCCTGGAAATAAAACAAATGCCCATTTTTCAGGGAATGATTGAATAAAATATGGCACATCTGTACTCTTGGCCTATCAGCTGCTAAGAAGAGTGGGTAGGAGCACTGCTTGCTGGCCTGGAGGCATTTCTGCGATGTATTTAAGGGAAAGCAAGATTCAGAGAAGTAAATTTGATAAGATCCTGTTGATGTAAAATACAGCTACAAAAGTCATTGTCATTTTGTTGGGGACAGTGGGTATCTACTTCATTCTCTTCCACGTCATATGGCCTGCTCAGCCCAGCATTCTGCCTGGGAGACCTTGCCAGGATCCTTACTTGTGGTCAGAGTAAACTTCACCCACTGGTCATTATTAGAGGCCTGTCTGCGAGCATCCTCCACCCAGCCCACAGGTGGAGAGCCCATGGCATTCGTGCTGGTAAATGCTCACCTGGGCCTCTGTCAGGCTAGGAGAGACCAGCCTGTTCCTGGGTGCCAGGTGCCATGGTGAGAATCACTTCTCACTGACCATGGCAGGCAATCTGACTGATTTCCCAGTCACTTGGTAGGATGAACTAAGTGGAGTTTGGTGAGCCGTGAAGCGTGCAGCACCACCAAATCTGCCACTCACGAGACCAGCACAGAGGAATTACAGAAATGCTGAAGTCAGGACATCAGATCTCGGGCTGTGTTCCAGCTGAAGGTTCTGGGGGCAGAAAGCACAGGCAACAACTTAACTCACATCCACCCCAAGCTCAGCACACAGAGCCACCCGATGGAATGCTTCTCACACCACATTCTTTTTTTTTTTTTTTTTTTAATAAGAGGGTCTTGCTCTGTTGCCTAGGCTGGAGTGCAGTGGTACAATCATAGCTCACTTCAGCCTCAACCTCCTGGGCTCAAGCGATCCTCCCCTGGCTAATTTTTTTTTTTTTTTTTTTTTTGAGACGGAGTCTTGCTCTGTCGCCCAGGCTGGAGTGCAGTGGCGCAATCACGGCTCACTGCAAGCTCCGCCTCCCAGGTTCACGCCATTTTCCTGCCTCAGCCTCCCGAGTAGCTGGGACTACAGGTGCCTGCCACCACGCCTGGCTAATTTTTTGTATTTGTAGTAGAGACGGGGTTTCACTGTGTTAGCCAGGATGGTCTCGATCTCCTGACCTCATGATCCACCCACCTCGGCCTCCCAAAGTGCTGGGATTACAGGCGTGAGCCACCGTGCCTGGCGGCCCAGCTAATTTTTAAAGATTTTTGGTTGAGATATGATCTGACTGTGTTGCCCAGTCTGGTCTCAAAACTCCTGGCCTCAAGTGATCCTTCTGCCTCAGCCTCCCAAAGTGCTGGGATTACAGGTGTGAGCCACCACGCCCAGCTCCATGCCAGGTTTAAATGCAAGTATCAGATCATTTCACTCGTTGGAATCACTAAATGACACAGCCTGCATTTCCTGGCTTATACGTATATATGTCATTCATTCTTACCAGAACAGTGGAAACGCTGCACAAAACCAACTTAAACTGTTTTCATTTCATATCTTGACATGTGCACGTTCTACCAATATTCTACTTTTGACTTACTGATGACGAAGGAATGATAGGGAAAGGAACTGTGGGTTGCCGTATCTTTCTCTTGCCTTCCATGTCATTGTTCTGCATACCTAGTTGGCTAATTCAGGGAAGTGTGGCAAATAAAAAAGAATGTGGCCAGGTACGGTGACTCATGCCTGTAATTCCAGCACTTTGGGAGGCTGAGGCGGGCAGATTGCTTGACCCCAGGAGTTTGAGACCAGCCTGGGAAACATGGCGAAACTCTGTCACTACAAAATATACAAAAACTAGCCGGGGATGGTGGTGTGCACCTGTGGTCCCAGCTACTCAGGTAGCTGTGGTGGGAGGACCACTTGAGCCTGGGAGGTCAAGATTGCAGTGAGCTGTGATCAGGTCACAGCTCTCCAGCCTGGGTGACAGAGCAAGATCCTGTTAAAAAAAAAAAAAAGAATGTGAGAGGTCTCCATGGTCTTCATGTTTCTTTCTGCATTTCATGTTTCATCGCCTTCTTTCTGCTGTGTTCGAAGCAACTCCTGGCTCTAATGGAGGGGACTCTGGGGACTGTCAGTGTCCCCGCTTACTCCCTTGTAGTTGTGATAATATGCTTACTTTATACTTTTTGCTTTCAATCTTGCTGAACTTGCATGCATCGTTGGTCCGCCGGAATCCTGCGCTCACAGGGGATCAGGAATACTGTATGAGGATGCCATGACTAGGAGTGACAGGCACACACGTGGCTCGGATCTCTTCTGCTCACATGCATGCTCCATTGGCCCTGGACTTCACTTACAAAATACAAGTTCAAAGATAAAATGATTTAGAATTTCAAGATGGCAACAGAGCATTAGACCAAGGGAAGGGCTCACAGCTGCTGGGGTCACACACCCATAAAGCTAGCCCCATCTGGGTTTGTTGCATGAAGTAACAAATACTCAGTTGGAGATAGGGTTCTGTTACCACCCCAATTTTAACTTACCTGACTTGGAGTAATAGCGTTTCATGCTAGGACTTAAAACACTTGTAAGGCCAGCTGTATTTTTAGTGGACTATATATACGAATCGAAACATAGTCAGTATCCTTACCTGTGCCTGTTTTTCTGCCATCCACTGGTGGGTAGTGGTCCATATTGGCAGATGACATCATCAACTACCCATTTATTCAAACCAGAAACATACGCATATATAGGTATACATGCTGTGAATTCACATCTTTTTTGAGATGGAGTCTCTGTCGCTGAGGCTAGAGTTCAGTGGCATGTTCTCGACGCACTGCAACCTCCGCCTCCCAGATTGAAGCAATTCTCCTGCCACAGCCTCCCCAGTAGCTGGGATTACGGGCACATGCCACCACGCTCAGCTAACTTTTCTATTTTTAGTAGAGATGGGGTTTCACCATGTTGACCAGGCTGGTCTCGAACTCCTGACCTCAAGTAATCCTCCTGCCTTGTCCTCCCAAAGTGCTGGGATTACAGGTGTGAGCCACCACACCTGGCCTTAAAGTGATTATTGATATATTTGGTTAATACTGGTCATGTTTGTAATTGTTTTCTACTCCTTTCCAGAGACTTCTTTTTCTGCCTCCTCTGGCTTTTTTTGTTTTTTTTTTTTGAGACTGGGTTTCACTCTGTCACCCAGGCTGGAGTGCAGTGACGTGATCTCAGCTCACTGCAGCCTCTGGCTCCCAGGTTCAAGCAATTCTCCCACCTCAGCCTCCTGAGTAGCTGAGATTACAGGGGCACACGATCACACCTGGCTAATTTTTGCATTTTTGATAGAGACGGGGTTTCACCATGTTGGCCAGGCTGGTCTTGAACTCCTGACCTCAAGTCATCCACCTGCCTTGGCCTCCCAAAGTGCTGGGATTACAGGTGTGAGCCACCTTGCCCAGCTTCATGTCTTTATTGAAAATACAAAAATAGGCCCTTCAAAGAAATAGAGCAGTGACTTTGTTTATTGAATTCATGTAACAGGCATTTGCGGAACTGTTCTTGATATTGTGTCGTACTCAATTTGAATCCAGCAGAAAATCAGTTTGGAAAAACCGATGAGACCCTCTGAAGGTCATTCTTAAATCTTCCTTTTCTACCACACACCCATGGCCAGTCCACCAGCAAGGCCTGTTTGTTCCTGAGCCTAAACAAATCTTCACCAGAGTCCTCCTTTCCTTCCACTGTCCTCACGCTGAGCCACCACCATATAGCAACAGCTATCTCCTTTTTTTTTGTTTTTTTCTTTTGAGACAGAGTCTTGCTCTGCTGCCCAGGCTGGAGTGCGGTGGTGTCATCATAGCTCACTGCAGTCTCGAACTCCTGGGCTCAAGTGATCCTCCAGCCCTCAGCCTCCTGAGTAGCTGGACTACAAGCATGTGCCACACGCCTGGCTGATTTTTTTAATTTTAATTTTTATTTTCTTTAGAGACAGGGTCTTGCAGTGTTGCCCAGTCTGGCTTTGAATTCCTGGGCTAAAGCAATCCTCCCATGTTGCCTCCCAAAATGCTGGGATTACAGGCATGAACCACTGTGCCTGGCCTCTCTCTGCTTCTTTTGAACACTGACAATCTCTGTGAAACAGCCAGAGGGATCTTTCAAAACTGTAAATCAGAACATATCATTCCCCTGCTTCCCATCACACTAAAAAGCATGTGGCTGACTGCGGCCACACAGCGCCTCGAGCACCAGCTATGTCTTGCGGTACACCCTCCCTTGCTGCAGCCATCCAGCCACATGGGCTCCCTGCGCGTTTCTTTAAACAGACTCATGTATCCTTCTCCATCTCCTGGGATTCTCTGATTTTTTTTTTTTCTTAGAGAATTTATTACCAATCTAATCATTCAGTCTGGATAGCCCTTTGAGTGTCTTTTTTTTTTTTTAGACAGAGCCTTGCTCTGTCACTCAGGCTGGAGTGCAGTGGTATGATCTCGGCTCATGGCAACCTCCGACTCCCAGGTTCAAGTGATTCTCATGCTGCAGCCTGCAGAGTAGCTGGGATCACAGGCGCGAACCATCACGCCCGGCAAATTTTTGTATTTTTAGTAGAGACGGGGTTTCACCATGTTGGCCAGGATGGTCTCAAACTCCTGACCTCAGGTGATCTGCCCGCCTTGGCTAGGATTACAGGCGTGAGCCACTGCACCCAGCCACGAATTTACTTTCTATCTCTATGGATTCGCCCATTCTGGACATTTCATGTAAATGGAACTGTATAATCCATGGTCTTTTGTGACCGGCTTTCACTCAGCATCATGTTTTCATGGCCCATCCATGTCACGCATGAATTCTTGCTTCATTCCTTTTATGGCTGAATATCCCATTGTATGGAGGTACCACATTTTGTTAATTCTTCAGCTAGTGGACATTCTGGGATATCCTTACTCCCACTTTTCACATAGCTTCCTTCTGCTTTTTCTTTAGTTCTGGGCTTAAATTCATTCTGGTTCTCACCACTGAACTTATATATGTACCTGTTTCCCTTCTTCTTTATTCTGGTCCCCTAGTGTGGACGGTACATTTTGTGAGGGCAGGGACTGTGTCTGCTTTTGTTCACCGTACCTAGCATCCTACCCCACACAACATCCAGAGTGAGGTAGTGCCCATTGTTGAATGAATGACTCAACATCTCATATATTTCTCACTTTACCTCTCCCTAAGGCAAAGTGATCGTAACCCCACTCTGTATCTGGGAAGTTCTAGCTTACTCCCTGGTGTTGAGGACAGCAAGGCATCCTAAAGCATGAGGATACTTTAAATGGTGGCAGGTTACTAGAAGGATTTATTTGGTGTAAAATACTGTCCCATCACTCATGTGCTATGCAAGACTACCGGCTTATTTGAAAAGCCCATTTGGCTGCCAGTAACAGACACCAGAAATAACAGTGGTGTAAACTAAGTGGAAGGCAGTTTCTGTCCTGAGTAAGACATCCAGAGATAGGCAGTCCGTGCCTGGTGTGGCAGCTTCACAGTCATCAAGAAAAGCAGAGTCCTTTGATGCAGGGTCCTGCTCATCATCGCTAGCACAGGGCCTTTGTCCTTAAGGTGGCTTCATGGCCCAGTGTGACTGCTGGAGTCAAGCTAGTGAGTCTGGAGTCCCGGTGGGAATAGGGTGAGGGAGAGGCACAAAAGCATAGTCCAGCTTTGCGTTTCTGCTGAGGAATTTTCCTCAAAGTCCCACAGCTTGTATTTACCTTGCATTGGCCATGCTGGCTGCAAGGGAGGTTGGGAAATGTAGTCTTAGCTGAGCATCCTGAGAAGGAAGAGAAGAATGGCTGCTGGGTGGGCACTTAGCAACTGGAGTTGATACATTTCCTGCCCGCAGTACCCAGGTCCATCACAGCCAGCTTCTGCCCATTGGCCTGGACCTTCAAGCCTTAAGTGACCAGAATCAGAGCACGGACTTTCTCTGTGTGTCTGGTTGACCAGAGGGTGGGATTTTGAGGCTTGTCAAGGAGCATCAGTTCAAGAAACCTGCCGTATCACCAGCAATAAGAATAATGGTCGCTCTGGCCAGGTGTGGGGGCTCACACCTGTAATCTCAGCATTTTGTGAGGCTGAGGCAGGAGGATTCCCTGAGGTCACGAGTTTGAGACCAGCCTGGGCCACTTAGCAAGACCATATCTGCACAAAATGTCTTTAAAAAGCATTACCCAGGTGTGGTGATGCACACCTGTAGTCCCAGCTACTCAGGAGGCTGAAACGAGAGGATCAACTGAGCCCAGGAGTTCAAGACTGCAGTGAGCTGTGACTGAGACCCTGTCTCTCTCTCTGTATATATAAATAAATAGAATCATGGTAGCTCACACTTAATGCATACTTAGTGCATAATAAGTCTTGTTCTAAACAATTTTTGTGGAGTAATATTTTTACTTAATCCTCACAACACCCTTACTATTATCCCCATTTTGGAGATGAGGAAACTGAGGCACAGAGAGGGTAAGTCACCATAGACTTTCTGTTAGTAATTTTTTTTTCCCGTTCATTCTTCCCTTTCAATGTGTTATGAATAAGAGGATTACAAAATAAAGCCTGACCTATTTTGGTAGATTGACCACTGTTCTGTCTTCCATCTGATTAGCTGGGGTCTGGAGAGTGCTTTGTGGAAAAGCACCCAACAGTCGAAACCACATTGACAGGCTGTTTTCATAGGCATTCAGGAAGGGGCTTAACTGTTGGCACATCCAGCAAATGGCTGGTGACAGGAAGAAAAAGGATCCACAGCTATGCAGGATTTCCACAGCCCCTGAGCCTGGGGCCAGCCGACCACAGTGCCTGTGTGCCAGTGGGCTGGGCCTGGCCTTTAAAATGACAGTCACCCTGGCTGCCCTTGGTAGTGTGTTGAGGAGAAAAAAGCTATTCTCTCTTCAGGTCCCCAAGCATTAATTCGGGCACCAGGTCATCTTTCTAGCTGCCCCTGATCAGCCATGCTCAGTGGAAATCTTTGAGTCCCACAATTCATCTCTGAGTTGAGTTTTTTTTTGTTTTTTTTTGTTTTTTTGAGATGGAGTCTCACTCTGTCGCCCAGGCTGGAGTGCAGTGGCACTATCTTGGCTCACTGCAACCTCTGCCTCCAAGCAATTCTCCTGTCTCAGCCTCCCGAGTAGCTGGGACTACAGGCGTGTGCCACCACACCCAGCTAATTTTTGTATTTTTAGTAGAGACAGGGTTTCGCCATGTTGGCCAGGCTGGTCTCAAACTCTTGACCTCAGGTGATCTGCCCGCCTCAGCCTCCCAAAGTGCTGGGATTACAGGCGTGAGCCACCGCACCCGGCTTTTAGCTGAGTCTTTCTGAGACCCCTTCAGGTCCATGCTGGTGGCTCTCTGCAGACTCTCCAGGGTGGTGGCACAGCACGTGGCCCCCGGCTGCAGCAGGTGTTTCAGTTAGGAATGATTCAGCCGCAGCTAGCAGAATTCACAAGTGACATTGTCACCTCAACACATAGGCGGTCCTTTGTGTCATATAACAATGTCTGGAGAGAGAGGCTGGCAGGTTCAGTGGCTGACAGGTCAACACCAGCACTGCTCTGACCCTCTTGCCGCCATGGCCTTAAGACGGCTGTTGGACCCAGAGAACTCAGCCCTTCTAGTCTGGGCAGGATAGTTCTGGGGACAAGGGGACTCTCTCAAATCCAGCTATCACATCTGCATATCTGCATTCCAAGTTGGAGAAAAGGCAGACTGGTGAAGGGGAAAATGACTGTTAGATGAATCTGATCCCTTTTTTTTTTTTTTTTGGAGACAGAATCTTGCTCTGTCACCCAGGCTGCAATGCAGTGATGCAGTCATGGCTCACTACAGCCTCGATCTCCTGGGCTCAAGTGATCTTCCTGCCTCAGCCTCCCAAGTAGCTGGGGCTACAGGTGCACATCTCCATGCCTGAGTAATTTTTCTATTTTTTTTTTATAGAGATGGGGTCTTGGTGTGTTGCCCAGGCTGGTCTCTTTAACTCCTGGGCTCAAGCAATCTGCCTGCCTTGGCCTCCCAAAGTACTGGGATTACAGGCGTGAGCCACTGCACCCCGCGTGTGCATCCGATCCTTTTTGTGAGGAGAGGGGAAATGCTTCTCTAGAATTCCTGAATGAGAAACCTTTGCCCTCCCCAAGGTTCTGAAGATACGCACCTGTGCTGTCTTCTAGACATGTTCATATTTTTCCTTTTTCATTTAGGTCTTTGACCCATCTGACATTGATGTCTGTATATGGAAGGAGACAGAGTTCAAGGCTAAGATCATACTCTTCACTGTTGCATTTAGTAGGCACCATTGTTGGTGGTTCTAGAGCCAGACCCACTGGGTTCAAATCCCTCCTGGCTGTGCCGTCTACTTGCTATGTGATCTTGGGCAAGGTACCTCTCTGTACTTGAGTTTTCTGGTCTGTTAAAAATGGAGATCATAGTACAACCTACTTCACAGGTTATTAAGAGGTTTAAATGGATTGGTAGTTAAAGAACAGAAAACAGAGCCGGGAATGGTGGCATGCACCAGTAGTCCCAGCTACTCGGGAGGGTGAGGCGGGAGGATCGCTTGAGCTCAGGAGGTCGAGGCTGCAGTGAGCTATGATTGTGCCACTGCACTCCAGCCTGGGTGACAGAGTGAGACCCTATCTTTAAGAAGAAAAACTGTAATCCCAGCACTTTGGGAGGTCGAGGCAGGCAGATCATGAAGTCAGGAGATTGAGACCATCCTGGCTAACATGGTGAAACCCCGTCTCTACTAAAAATACACACACACACACACACACACACACACACAAAAGTCGGGCGTGGTGGCAGGTGCCTCTAGTCCCAGCTACTCGGGAGGCTGAGGCAGGAGAATTGCCTGAACCTGGGAGGCGGAGCCTGCAGTGAGCCGAGATGGTGCCACTGCACTCCAGCCTGGGTGACAGAGCGAGACTCCATCTCAAGAAAAAAATAAATAAATAAAAAAGAAAAAACAAAACACAACAGAAAACAGTGCCTGGCATGTAGTAAAATCAAAACGAAAACCTTGTGCTTCAACCCAGAAAGAATTTGCACAGCCGCACATGGGTCTGGGGGCTCAGCAGGGAGCCCTGGGCCTGTCAGTAGGTGAAGTGAAGTTTGTCACTGAGGTTACCCTCTCTTCATGTTTACAAGAAGTTGCCAGATAGCTCTCCCAAAATGTTTGTTCCCATTTCCACCCCCACCCGCAGTGACTGAGTGTTCCCCTTACTCCACAACTTCAGCACATTTGGTGTTGTCAGCCTGGCATTTTGGCCAATCTGCTGTGTGTGGAATGGCCACACAGCATTTTTTTCCCAGAGCAGCTTATCTGCAGAGGTCTGTCTGTGAGCCCACTCTACCACGGAGTTACTTAGGCTGGGCTGGAGGCAGGACCACCGTGGGGCCCCCAGCACAGTGAAATCCTCATAGCTGTGTGTGTGTTCAGAGCACCACACTAGCATGCCTATCTTCTGGAGAGGGTGAGGCGGTGGGGCCGGGGGTCAGGGGGTACAGGAAATGAGAAAAAGACCCTCAAAGTCAGTGACCCAACCTTAGTCGTGTTTGTAGACCGCATCAATCAGCAAAAGAACCAGCGCTAAATCATTATTGTGTGCTATTAATAGAATATAGGTCATAAGAGGAAACATGATTAATTGCAAGATGATCTCAGTGGCTGTTGAGGGCCTAGATTTTCCCAAGGCAAAGTCCTTTCCTCACTTATCAGCTTTTCTTTGTTGGGATGTAGGCTAGAGGCAGCTGAATGAACAGATATTTCCCTAAGTCATTATTTCAAAGACTGGACAGGGATGGGTATAATGGGAATCTTCTCTAAATGAAGGATGATTGAACCACTTTATTAGTAGGTGAGTAATCCCTGATGCCACAGTGATGCTCTGGCGGTCTAGAAAGGAGAGTGAAGCTTACAGCAAAGGCTGCAGTGGGTTTGGTTCTTCCAGACCAGCCACTTACACAGCGGCACAGAAGAGAAAGGCCTGGCTGTCCCCCATCACCACTCAGTCAAGAGAGAGCGCCTGTGGCCAGGCCCTCTTAGAGGCTGGGTAGACACTGCCCAGGGTGTTTATTCTGCTCCAAGACAGAAACAGAAGAGAATCTCCTGCCGTCTTGGGACACAGAGAAAAGAGCTGGTAGGCCTGGGCCCAGCAGGCTAATAATCTGCCCACTTGAAAGCAGATGCCAGCAACAGTTGCAATCTCCGGCCCGTTAGATTGGCCAGCCCTTCTTCCTCGGGGAGGGGGCGGGGGTGGACGAGGTAAAGGGGAGTGAAGAGGTATGAGCGGATGATCCTTTCCATATGAATTGAGGTGGAAATACGGGGGTGGGGTAGAAAATCCCGGCCCAGAAGTACAGGTCCAGGAACAAGAAAGGGCAGGTGCTCCAGCCAGCCTTGAGGTCAGGGGAGAAGTGACCTGGCCAGCCCAGCAGAAACAGCTCACCTGGAGCCATGGTGATAATGCCTGCTTCATAGGGTTTCATGAGGGTTGAAATCAAGGTCATTAACATGTAAGTGTTCTGAAATGTCATATGAAAGACTGGTTTTCAGTATGTTGATTATGGTCTTGTGGAACTTTTGACAGACACTTCCTTGTAGGCCTGTTTTATAAAGCAGGAAAAAATGGAGCTGCCGGAGGTGAGATGAGGGTGTGGGGCCTGGAGCCTCGCTTGCAGCCTTCCTTTACCCTCTGCAGTCTCCTTGGAGGACTATACTCAGGGGAGTTCAAGGTGAAACCTCCTGGGGGTCTCGGGGAGCCCGGCACTGCCCCCCAGCTGGCCCTGGGCCCCAGATAAGTCATTTACGCATTTTGGACCCCAGTTTGCTTTTCCACCAAGTGGACAGACAAGTCAGACTAGATCAAAGCATTCTTCGCTTAGTTCCTACGGACAGGGGCTTCAGAAATCTTTGACATCTTTGAGACAGGCAGTATTTTGTGTTTTTTTTCCTGGAGGGACATGACATAGTTTTGTTTCGTCAGCTTCTTAGAAGGGTCATGTTCGCCCAAACATGAAGGAGTGCTGCATTGATTTCTCAGGTCCCTTCCTGTGCTGTTAGTTTGTTGTAAGGGACAGAACCTCCCCAACTCAAATTGACTTCAACTGCAAAGGGAAGTTAATGGTTCAGGGACCTGAAAAATCCCAGAGCTGGCCCAGCTGGAGTCAGTACTCAGGTATTCTCATCAGGAATTTACCCCTCTTTATTTCCAGACTCTGCCTTTCTCAGGTTTAACTTAATTCTCGGCCCCTTCCTCCTGCCCCACCTCTGCTCACCCTCAGGTGGCAAAGAAGTCCTCAGCAGTCCCCCTGCCTTACCACCCATCTGTTTCCCTCAGAAATTGCAGCAAAATGTCCAGGGCCCACTCTGATTGGCCGTGCTTGGCTCACGTGTCTCTCCCAGAGCCAATCCCTATGGCTGAGGGGAGGAGACATTCAGGCCAGGACGCCTTTCCCCCTTACATTATCTCATGGGATTCTGTTCTTGCTGTAAACCTGCAGGAAGTGAAGTGCTCGGCCTGTATGTCACCTGTGTGATGAATGGGTCATGGCCATGAGTGTGCTGGGATTGTGGAGGCAAACCGAAGGTCATCGTCCCTTCCCAGGTGGTAGAAAGTGGGGCCCTGGGATAAGCAGGGTACTGGCTGGATTCCCGGATCTGTAGCCCTCCTTTGCTGCCGTTTCCACGGCCCTTTGGCATCTTCCTCTCTCCTGCATGAGGGACTGCAGAGCAACGGGCATCCGCAGCTCCCTCTAGTCGGCAGGAAGTAGGTTCCTGGCTGAGAGAGACTTGGCACCACGGCACATCGCTGCTGATCAGCCTTTATAGAGCCATATGCATCACTTTAGAGAAAGAAAGGAGAAAAATTAGAGTGGCGGGAAAGCAATTTCCGTTGCAATTTAAAAGGCGGCTATTAAAATTTTACAAGAGCTTTATTGCAGGGGTTTTCTGATCATCCCAGGAATTTTTTAAATGGGAAGTCTAGTGATAAAGGAAAATGTTCTGGGTGCGTCTGGTTCCCTCCTGCCCTGCCAAGCATCTTGAAAACCACCATTGTGAGGGCTTCCTAGACCAGCTTAGCAATAGCAACGGCCCAAGAGGCCATTTCTGAGTGTTTTAAAAGCGTGTTTTTCTGTATTTGCTGTTTCTATGTATAGTGACTGTTTCTAATTTTATTTTGTACTTTGCTAAATGGCCTGGTAGGGAGCTATGGGAATCGTCAAGAACAGCAGTTGCCTCTGCCCTTCTGTGTTAGTTGAGAGTCATTTGGTTGTATGAACAAATAGAAATTCAGGTCAAAAGGAAGTCTAAAAGGAAGTGGATGGACACAGGGCCTGGGAGATTCGGCTTGGAATGGTTTCAGGCAAGGCTGGATCCAGGGCCTGGTGAGGTTGTCAGGACATGTTTCCTTTTACCTCCTGGCTCAGCATTCTTCTGTGCTGATTTTATTCTCAGGTAGGCTCTGAAGCAGCCCCTAGCAGCTCCACTAGTAGATTCAACCAACTTAGCAGCTCCAAGGGAAATAAACCATCTCTTTCCCCCATAGTCCCAGTATATATCATGGGGCTGGTGTTTACTGGCTCTGATCATCCTGGCTTTGGTGGCAGGGTCACCCCGGGCCATCTCTGAAGCTGGGAACAGGGAAGGTGGTGCAGTGGCTTTTTGGCCAGACTTGGATCATATGACCAGTCCCACCTCCACCCACAACCCATGGGTGGGGTGAGTCCCATAGGACTGAGTGGGAAAGATGAGGTTCAAGGGGCTGACTGAGGAAGAGAAATAGATGCAGGGTGGGTCAAAGCAACCGACGCCTGGAACCCCTTCCCATACTAACTTCACGAAGCTGAATCTGCCCCCACACTCCCCAGTTGTTCTTTTCCCTTGGAAGCTGCTCCGCCTTTACCTTCTTTCAGGTCTCGTTGAGGGGTTCTTAATCTCGGGTCCATGGACCTTTGAAGGATGGAAGATTAGTGGGTCACGAGGTTGGCTGGGAAAAGCATTACATCTCTATTTTCGCTACCCTGTAACTGAAATTAACATTTTTTTATGCAAGGGCAATAAACCACAATTGGATTAGCAATATCTGTGACTTTGTCACTACTAGAAATCACGGATATTCTCATATCACATTACAGTGTTGCAAATATCACAAAATATCATTTAAACACCTACCTGTTTCTAAATCACTATAGGTATTGGACTCACCACTAGATCTTGTAATATAACAGCATTAATAGGCCAGACGTGGTGTTTCACACCTGTAATCCCAGCACTTTGAGAGGCCAAGGTAGGCGGATCGCTTGAGGCCAGGAGTTTGAGACCAGCCCAGACAATGTGGCGAAACCCCATCTCTACTAAAAATACAAAAATTACCTGGGGTGGTGGTGTTTACCTGTAAACCCAGCTACTCGGGAGGCTGAGGCAGAATTGCTTGAGTCTGGGAGGCAGAGGTTGCAGTGAGCCAAGATGGCGCCACTGTACTCCAGCCTGGGCAGTAGATCAAGACTCCATCTCAAAAAAAAAGAAATTATTCTGAGGAGTCTGCAACTAATTCACCAGGTTGCCAGTAGGAGTCCCTGGCATGAGAAAGGTTAAGAACCCCCTTGGGCTTCTCCAGGAACCCCAGGGGAATGATCATTGAAGTTGTCCTGATTCCTGGACCCTGGGGTGTTAGCTAGCTGCTTGCTAGGCTTCCTTCCTGGGAGATTCCTGGAGGAGCTGACCGGCCTTTGAGGTTGGCGGGGATATTTGGGTAGCATTTGGACATTATGGTATTGGGGAAGTGGAGCAGGGAGGTGTTGCCAGCCCACTGCCTTCATTGACCATTGTGACAGAGTGTGGTCTAGCCAGGTGGTCAGAAACAGACTCTGGGACCAGGTTGCTGGGTTCACATCCTGGCTGTATATAGTACACTTTTTTTTTTTTTTTTAAACAGACAGGGTCTTGCTATGTTGCCCAGGCTGGTCTTGAACTTCTGAGCTCAAATGGTCCTCCCATCTTAGCCTCCTGAGTAGCTGGGACTATAGGCGGGTACCACTGTGCCTAGCTTAGTATACTTTTGACTGACTGGGCAACCTCAGCTAGTGGGTCCCTTATGAATTCTGTGCCTCAGTTTCCTCATCTGTAACATGAAAGTAATAATAGTATCTTCTTCTTGGGTGATCGGGAGAGTGAAATGAGTCAGCACATGTCTGCTAGGACAGAGCCGGCACATTGGGAGGGATTGTTATTAGTGAATGGCCATTGCATATAGGACAGCTCTAGACCCTCTCAGCTCTCATCTCCTGACTTAGTGCCCAGCCTCTGCCGGTGCCCAGAATGTGATGCTGAACAATACAGACAGTGCCTTCTCCGCCTGGAGACATTCATTCATCCATGGAATATTCACTTAAATATAAACAAGCATACTAAATATTCAAAGGCATAAATTCATAATATAAAGTTCCAAACCAGGACAAGTATGATTTCTCTGTCATTCCTCTGCTCACAGTTGTCTGAGGAAATGTCCTTAGAATAGCCCTCCATCTGTCCCCCCTGCCACCGCTTGCCCCTCACTCACCCCGTGCCAGCTCCATGGGCCTCCTGACTGCTCCTGAGATGCTCCACATCTGCTCCTGCCCTCTGGAAGGCTCTTTCCCAGGTAGTCACATGATCTGTGGTCTCATGTATTCACATCTCTGTCCCCTCATCCGGGAGGCCTTCCCCGAGCTCTCCGTGTAAGGTCACAGTCCCATCACTATGGCGTCACCCCGCTAGGTTTCATCAAGGTTCCACTCTGTGACTTTGTATTGTGTATTTGTTTATTGTCCTCCTCCCCTACTAGAATGTCTGCTCTCTGAGGACAGCTACTTTGTCTTGGAGAACCCTGGTTGTATTCCCGGAGCCTGGCACATAGCAGGTGTTCAGTAAATACTTTTTTTTTTTTTTTTTTTTTTGAGACAGAGTCTTGCTCCATCACCCAGGCTGGAGTGCAGTGGCACAATCTTGGCTCACTGCAACCTCCACCTCCCGGGTTCAAGTGATTCTCCTGCCTCAGCCTCCCAAGTACCTGGCATGACAGGCGCCCACCACCACGCCCGGCTAATTTTTTGTATTTTTAGTAGAGATGGGGTTTTGCCATGTTGGCCAGGCTGGTCTTGAACTCCTGGCCTCAAGTGATCCACCTGCCTTGGCCTCCCATAGTGCTGGGATTACACTCAGCCATGTTCAGTAAATACTTGTTGAAAGAGTGAATATGTGACTGACAGCTGGGTATTACAGCAGGAAGGCTTAAGTTGGCCAGAGACCTAACCTCTTCTTTTTCCTCCATGTAGATGCACAGTCTCTGACATCAGCTCTCCTGGGACCCTCCAAGAGCACTAGTGTCTAGAAGGCACTAAGGGTGAGTAAGGCGTGGCTGCTGGTTTGCTTAGAATTTTACAACTCATACACATATTATTTTTTTTAATTTTAAAAAAAGAGTATCAAGGGAAAAATGAAAGTTTGCATCGCTGTACTTCCTGTCACCCGCAAGCCTAACGTCTACCCCAGAGGTAATTACTGTCAGTCACTGGCTGGGTGCCCTGCCAGACCTTTTCCCATACACGAACATTCCTACATGCACATATACACACTTATTTTGGTTCGTTGTGTGAGAAAAAGGAACCAGGCTATGCAGTGCTTCTTGGCTTGCTTCCACCATCCCCAATAATAGTATGTTTTGAAGATCTTTGCTCATGAGCATACCTCAGCATATCATACATTTCATATACTTTTATTTTTTTCTTTACTTTTCAATTCAATTTTTAAACCTTACATAGAGTAAAACTCTCTTTTGGTATATAGTTCTTTGTTTTGTTTTGAGATGGAGTTTCACTTTTGTTGCCCAGGCTGGAGTGCAGTGGCGTGATCTCGGCTCACCGCAACCTCCGCCTCCCGGGTTCAAGCGATTCTCCTGCTTCAGCCTCCAGAGTAGCTGGGATTACAGGCATGCGCCACCACGACCGGCTAATTTTGTATTTTTAGTAGAGGTGGGGTTTCTCCATGTTGGTCAGGCTGGTTTCGAACTCCCAACCTCAGGTGATCCGCCCACCTCGGCCTCTTTTTTTTTTTTTTTGAGATGGAGTCTCACTCTGTCACCCAGGCTGGAGTGCTGTGGTGCCATCTCAGCTCACTGCAACCTCCACCTCCCAGGTTCAAGTGATTCTCCCGCCTCAGCCTCCTGAATAGCTGGGATTACAGGCCCCTGACATCATGCCCGGCTGATTTTTGTATTTTTGTAGAGGTGAGGTTTCACCATGCTGGCCAGGCTGGTCTTGAACTCCTGACCTCAGGTGATCCATCCGCCTCAGCCTCCCAAAATGCTGGGATTACAGGCATGAACCACCGTGCCTGGCCGGTATACAGTTCTTTGAACACAGACAGATGTAGACAGTTGTGAAACTGCCACCACGATCAAGATTCAGAGCAGCCCCACCGCCCCACTATGTGAATGTACTGGTTTCTCTGTTGGTTAAAAATATGAGCCAGGTGTGGTGGCTCACACCTGTAATCCCAGCACTTTGAGAGGCTGAGGCTCGAGGATCGATTGAGCCCAGGCGCTGGAGACCAGCCTGGGCAACAAAGTGAGACCCTGTCTCTACAAAAAATACAAAAATTAGCTGGGCGTGATGATGCACACTTGTAGTTCCAACTACACTGGGGCTAAAGTGGAGGGTCACCTGAACCGGTGGAGGTCAAGGCTGCCGTGAGACCCTGTCTCAAAAAAAACTAAAAATTTAAATAAATAAATAAATACATACATACATACACATGTATGGCATGGGTAATGGGTATTTACACATATTATATATATATGTGTGGCAAATACATATATATATATATGGCAAATACTTACCTGTGCTATATAGGTTTTGAATATGTTATGTTTAGGTTTCTGGGTTGGGTTTGGGTTGGTTTGCTAGTGAACATTCTCTCTTGTTCCTGTGGGTGGGTTCTAAGCAGTGGCATGGGCCCCCAGCTGCATGTCATTTCAGTTTGCAGTGATGCCTTCCTGGATGATTCCCAGCTTTGTTGGGAGGGGCCATTGTCTGATCCTTGAAGAACCAAGAGACCATAACAGTGTGGGAGGTGGAAGGGGGAGGATTGTGGCATTCAGACCCTGGATGCAGGTAGCTGTGTCGGCCAAGCTGCGGGAACTGAGTGGCTGTGGATGGAGTTTCTCTCTCCTGGATGTTTAGTGGTTCTCATCACATTCCCTCATCCTGGCAGTCTTGCCTGGGTACCTGAAGCTTGTGTATGGGACAGTTGCTAGGGGCCAGATTTCTGTCAAAGGATGCCTCCTGGCACAATTCTTGATTACTTTTATTTTGAAGTGATTTTAGAGTTATAAAAAAGTTGTGAAAATGGTTACAAAGTTCACATGTCTACCCTACATCCAGCTTCCCCCATGTTACCATCTTATACAACCTTAACACAGTGATCAAAACCAGGAAATTCACACAACCCAGTACGATTAACTCAATGACAGACATTAATCACATTTCACCAGTTTTTCCGCGGATGTCCTTTTTTCTTCCAAGAGTCTATTCTTGATCCCACATTGCATTTGGTTTTCATGTCTCCTTAACCTCCTCCGATCTGGAACAATTCCTCCGTCTTTCCTAGCCTTTCATGACCCAGACACTTTGGAAGAGGACTGCTCTGCTATTTTGTTGTGTGTTTCAACTTGGGTTTTTCTGATGTTTTCTCATGACCTGATGGAGGTTATTCATTATTTGGAACAATGCCACACAGGCAGCATACCCTTCTCAGTGCGTCATTATGGGGGTCTGTGACATCAATGCATCGTATTTCCGGTAATGTTCACCTAGATCACTTGGTTAAGTTGCTGCGTGCCAGATTTCTCCACAGTAAAGTTACACTTTTCCCTTTGTAATTAATGGCTATCTTGGGGCACTCCAGGCCAGGAGTTTGAAACCAGCTTGTGCAATGAAGTGAGACCCTAGCTCTAAAAAAATAAAATAGAAACAAATTAGCCAGGTGTGGTGGTGCACACCTGTAGTCCCAGCTACTCAGGAGGTTGAGGCAGGAGGATCGCTTGAGCCCAGGATGCGGAGATTGCAGTGAGCTGAGATCATGCCACTGCACTCCAGTGTGAGTGACAGAGCAAGACCCTGTCTCTTTAAAACAAAACAAAAATGCTACCTTTGGGGAGAAACTTTGAGGCTGTGCTAATATCCCACATCCTGCTTTTCCTCAAACTTCCGCCCACTAATTTTACCATCCATTGGTGGCCGGGTCTTGTCTACAGCAGTTACTGCTGTGCTGTTTCCCTGATGGCAGTTTTTGTGTGCCTCTCATTCCATCTACATTTATTAATTGGAACTCTTCTGTAAGGAAGACCTGTCCCTTCCCCCTTACTTATTTCTTTATTTAGTTACTAATTTATATCCTATGGGCTCATAGATACTTGTTTTAATCTAGCACATTCCTTTTTCATGTGATAAAAGCTCCCAAGTTCCAAGTAAATTCCTAGCATTGCCTCTCACACAGCAGGAAGAACGGCATTTTTCCTACATGGTAACCAGGGCCTTAGGGAACTTGGAAAGAACATGAACAGATTTCGTTTGTTCATTCATTTATTTTCCTTCACTCAGCAAATATGCATTTGAGCACCTACTATCTGCTTCTAGGCACTAGGGATTCAGGAATGAAAAAACAAACTCCTTACCTTAAGGGAACGGACATCCTACTGGAGAATAAAACAGTAAACAGATAAAAAGTGAATATAGGGCTGGGCACGGTGGCTCACACCTGTAATCCCAACACCTTTGGGAGGCCAAGGTGGGCGGGTCACTTGAGGTCAGGAGTTCGAGACCAGCCTGGCCAACATGGTGAAACCCCGTCTCTACTAAAAATACAAAAAAATTAGCCAGCCGTGGTGGCACACACCTGTAATCCTAGCTACTTGAGAGGCTGAGGTGGGAGGATCGCTTGAACCCAGAGGCAGAGGTGGCAGTGAGCTGAGGTTGCGCCACTGCACTCCAGCCTGGGCGACAGAGCGAGACTCGGTCTCAAAAAAAAAAAAAAAAGAAGTGAATATAGGATAAGTTGGATGTATATAGTGTACATAGGATGTATATAGGAGTATATAGTGATGAATAAAGGAGGGAAGGGGGCTGGCCTCACAGGGCAATTTTCGGACAAGGTGGCCAAGGAAGGCCTCTCTGAGAAGGCCCTGAATAGAGGAGGGAGTGAGGTGGTCCCCAGCCTAATTCATCCACAGCCATCTGGGAGATCACAGTCAAATCATCTCCCTTCTGAACACAGTTTCTGTGAATAGGAAATGTGTTCCCTCTCCAAGGGGCAGCCCTGCTCAGCTGGAGCCAGTCTTATCCCCGAGTATTGCCAGATCTGATGTTCCCCGCAATAGAAAAGGAAAGTGAAAAATTTTTTGCCAGTCCATTGAACCCAAATTATGCAACGTCAGATAATGAATGACTGTGACTATGTTTTGTTTTCATTGTGTTTATTTTTTAAGTTTGCTTTTCTTTGTAGCAAAAGATAGCAATTTTTCATTTTTAGTGGTGATATGGATTCTTTTTAAATATATAAAGCTTGAACATCACTTGAGGGCTGGGTGCAGTGGCTCACTCTATAATCTCAGCTCTTTGGGAGGTCAAGGCAGGAGAATCACTTGAGGCCAAGAGTTTAAGACCAGCCTGGGCAGCAGAGTGAGACTCCATCTCTACAAAAAAATGTTTTAAATAGCCAGGCTTGGTGGCATGCACCTGTAGTCCCAGGAACTCGGACGGCTATGGCAGGAGGATCACTTGCACCCAGGAGGTCGAGGCCATGCTACTGTACTCCAGCCCCGGGCAATAGAGCGAGAGAGATACGTATGTGTGTGTGTGTGTGTGTGTGTGTGTGCGTGTATGTAAATAATTGTATAGATGGGGAGTAGATACAGCTGAAAAGGAAGGGTGGAACACAGCGACTGGGCTTGGTAAGCACTGTATGGCTCAGCCACCCACTGTTTTTCCTCTGGGTCAGGGGTTCTCAGCAGCGGGCCTGAGCTGAAATTGGCAAACAATTACCATGGGTGTGCGCCTTGAGCCATTTGCATCATGGTATGTGCATTCGGCCAGGAATGTCTTCAAGTTTCAGGAACAGAAACCCCCGCTCACTGCAGCTTGATTGAATGAGGGCTGATTTCTCACTCACAACAGCACACCTGGAGGTGCTTGGCTGCCAGTGTTAGTTTGGTGGCTGGGCAGTGTCAGGGCAGAGCCGCTTTGATTCTCTTGATCTTTCCCCTCATGGACACATCGCTCGTGCTGCCATGTCGCATAGCCTCCCCTAGCTCCAAGGAAGGTGGCAAATGTTATTTAACTTTTCAGCCTTTCCTGAGGAGGAAGCCAGAGAAAAAATGAATTGAGAGTATCTGTTGGGGTGGCCAGCCAGCACTGCCTGGTTTCATGGGGAAGGAAAAGCAGTAATAATGAACATTAATGGGCGCTGACTCTGTGCCAAGCCCTGCCGTAAGCGCCTCACGTGCATGATCTCATTCAGTTCTTGTAACTACCCTAAGACGTCACTGCTGTGATATCCCCATGGTAATGATGAGGAAACTGAGGCACGAGTGGTGAAGCTGCCTGCCAGGTAGAGGAGCTGGGACAGGGAGGCATGCAGCCTGGGTCCAGGGCCCCTGTTCTTAGCCACTACACTTTGTTGCCTCATAAGAGGTCCGGGGGTGTGGGGGGTGGGGTGCAGGGGACCAGGCTGCTCACTGTCTGGCCTGGGTTTAAATTCTTCCAGCAAGGGCGGAGCCCAGCAGTGTGTTTTGCTTTGGGGAAGTTGTGATCATTAAAAAACTGTCTTGTGAATCACATCCGCCCCTGTGTAACTAACTACCTCCCACTGGTTCAGGTCCAGTCCTCGGGAGAGCACCAGCTGCACGTCTTATTCCTGGCAGCCCTGCAGGGACTTACAAGTGGCTGAGGGAACCCCTCTTGGCCTCCCTTTTTCCAAACTATACCTGTGCTTTTAGTTATTCTTCCCAGGATGAGCCTTCTAGCCTTTTCTTTCTCTGGAGGTCTGCTGGTTGATTGCGCACACATTTGATATGCGCCTCCCCTGCCCGTCCCTGTAGAGTAGTTGGGATGCAGTGGTGACTGGGCCAGCCTCATGGCTGGGTGGCTCTGCCCTCATGCGGCTCCCCGTCCGGTGAGGGAAGCAGACCTTCAGACCCCAGAGTGGTCAGGTCTGTGATCGGGGAAGCCCAGGGGAGTGGGAACCCAGTGGAGGTGCCTAACCCAGCCTAGGGGTCAAAGAGGGCTCCTGGAAGCAGCTTTTGGGCTTTGGAGGTGGAATAGAGATTCATCAAGGAGCCGTTTCTACCATCTTCTCCACCTGCCTTTCTTCAGTGAAACTCTCACGACAGCTCTCCTTTCTGGACTTCTGTTCCCCTCCTCAGTAAAATGAAAGATTCAGACTTGGGTCTCCATCCATCCTTCCAACCAACCATCATTGACTGGGCACCTCCCATGTTCCTGCTCCTCTTGCTGGGCACGAGGCTTACCCTGGTATACAGTATGTTGGGAAGTTCTGCAGGTAAACAACCCAGAGTGATAAGAGTTCTAATAGGGGAAGCCACGGGGCTGTGGGAACCCCGAGAAGGCACCTAACGGTGACTTGGAGTTTGGGGACAGGCTTCTCCAGGGAGATGAAAGCAAAAATGGGTTGACACGGTGGCCAAGAGCACAGCTTTCCGGAATCCAGCTGACCTGGGGTCTAGTCATAGCTGAGCCCGTGACTAGCCCTAAATGGGCAGCTTAACTGTGGGTGCTTCCATTTTCTCCCAAGGTGGTTGTAAGGATTAAGATGGGATTATGAATTTCAAGTACCTAGGACAGTACCTGGCACAAGAAGTCGCATAATAGATGATAATGAGATGATGATGATGAGATGATGGTGGTGGCGGTGGTGGAGGTGGTGATGATGATAATGAGGAGGAGGAGGATGGTGGCAGCTTGCATTCATTAGCCCTTACTGCATGTTGGAGGTTAGGTGGCTTAGTAACAGCCTATAAGATAATAAGCGTGAGCTGCTGCTGTTGTGATTATTCATTCACCAGACATGTGAGGGGTCGCCCTGCACCCAGCCCTGAGCTGGCACAGGCCTAGGTGTAGCAGGACTGTGTTCTGGGAGCAGAGCTCATACAGCGAAAGCCTGGGCCAGGAATTTCATGGGCCAAGTTGGGAGTTTCTTTGGTGTGTGTTGGAGACCCATGGCTCCTGGCCTCCTGGTCCCCTTTCTTGTTCATTCCTGAGACTTTTCAGCACTGGCCTCAAGAGTGTAGGCTGCCCTTGACCTCTGTGGCCAGAACGCATGGATGCTCTGCTCAGCCCATCAGCCAAGCCCCAAATTAGACCTGACAGTGTGATTTATTCTCTGGGATGGAGCCGGGAGGGCACAGCCCCAGTGGGTGATTCGGAGGGAAGGTTGTCAGCCCGAATTAGCTCAGACCTTTCATGCAGCCTTGCTGGTTCAGCTTCCTCTGGCTAAGAGGGTTTTCCAGGGTGTTGCTGGCTTCAGCACTGCCTCCTTCCCCATCCCCAGGGACAGACACTTGGCTGTGATCCCTAAGGAGCGTGTGTCCTGAGGGCTGCCCAGGCAGGCCCTGTCTGAAGGCAGTGGAGGCTTTGGGTCGTTTCATCTGCCCCATCAGGAGCACAGAGTCGCAGCTCCGTGGAGTGCTTGGCCCATTCCCCGCTTCTGTTCTTTCACTGAGTTCCGTGCTGGGTGGCTGGTGGCCGTTTCCCTGCTCCACACCTTCTGGTCGGTGATCACAGTGTCTCTGCTTTCTAGCTGCCTTCATTCATTCACAGGAATGCCTCTGATGGGCGAGTTTCTGCTGCAGTAACAAATTAACCCTGAAATCCTAGAGGTTGGACACAACAGATGTCCATTTCTTACTTGTGACATGGGCAGGTCAGGTGGGAGGGCTTAACCTTGTACCTCAGGGACCCAGGCTGACAGGAGCTCCCCCCACTCCCCCCATCCCGGCCTGCCCCTGTCTTGGAGCCTCACAGGCTGCAGAGACACCACAGCAGAAGGGGACGGAGAGGTGCACAGCAGCACTTAGATGCCGAGGCCCAGAAGCCACGTGTTCACTTCCACCTGCACCCAGAACTGTCACACGGTCCTGCCTAACTACAAGGGGCTAGAAATACGATACTCAGTGAGCAGTAACTCTCATAGCCACAGTGGACTGGTGGGGTATTTACGCAGCACCTACTGTGTGCCAGGCCTTCTCAGGGCTCTAGAAATGCAGAGGTGTCCCCCCGCCTTCCTGGAGCTCATAGTTTAGTGGTGGAAACAGAATTGAAGTAATTACAGCAACAGCTGTGTGATTATGTCTGCACTAAGTGCTCTGGCAGAGGAGCCCAGAGGGCCGTGACAGCATATCTGAGAGCCCGGACATGTCTGGAGAGGTCAGGGAACGTCTGTCATAAGGACTGACATTTGGGAGGAGGCCTGAAGGATAAGTAGACCTTCCCCCAGTGGGGGCGAGGAATGGGGAGAGAGTCCCTGGTAGAGGGAACCGCATCGGCAGAGCTCCGGACGTGGGAAGGAACTTGACTCTGCAAAGGAACTGGAAGAAGACCTGTGTAACTGCAGGGTCAAGAGCTGGGAGAGGTAGGTGGGGGCAGATGGTGCCGGGTCTGGCTGGCGGTGAGGAGGAGGCTGGGACTTGGAACACCTGCCTTTTGGAGCTGTTGAAAGAATCAAATGAGCTCAGTCATTCTCTTAACAAATGCTGAGTTCCCACTCTTTGGCAGGGGGTGTTCCAGCAGTGAACAAGACGACAAATATCCCTGTTCTCAGAGCTGGCATTCGAGGAGGGGGACACAGGCAATGAACCAGGCAGATACATAGGATAATTTTTACCTGGTGAAAAAAACTGCTGACCAGTAAATAGAGTGAAACAATAAGGAGCGTATGGATTGGAGGCTTTTGGCTCCAGGTAACGGCAACCCCCATTCATGCAGACTTAAGCAGTCAGGCCCCCCACCTCCAAGTCTGAGGGTTCTTTGGACCCTGTGAGCTGGTGACACAGCAGCTCAACAATAGTCTGGGGGACTGTCTGTCACGGTGCCTTCATCTTAAAGCAGGCACCTTCCATGGTCAGAGGATGGCAGGTAGGGATGCCCTGGGCAGTGTCAGGGCAGGTAGCGGGAGATTTTTCAAACTCTGCATGTCCCAAGGATCTGCCACTAGCGTGCCTTGGTGACAGTGAATTATAGAAGCCAGTGTGAGAGTAAGGAGGAAGCTGTTGCTCTAGTCTAGGCTGGAGATGCCAGAGGATGGGGCCAGGGTAAGGAGCATGGAGGGAGAGGAGGGGGCAGGTTCTGGGTATGGTTTGGAGGTAGAGTGGACAGGGCTTGCTAATGGCATGGCTGCTGGAAAGGAGTTCTGAGCAGACACACACAGATGTCCACTGTGTACTGTATCTTCCTCATGTAAAAGTCATGTGCAGGCCAGACGAGATGGCTCATTCCTGTAATCCCAGCACTTTGGGAGGCCCAGGTGAGCAGATCACCTGTCAGGAGTTCGAGACCAGCCTGGCCAGCATGGTGAAACCCCATCTCTACTAAAAATACAAAAATTAGCCAGGCATGGTGGTGGGCGCCTGTAATCCCAGCTACTCAGGAGGCTGAGGCAGGGAGAATTGCTTGAACTCAGGAGGCAGAGGTTGCAGTGAGCCAAGATCACGTCACTGCACTGTAGCCTGGGTGACAGCGAGACTCCGTCTCAAAAAAAAAAAAAAAAAAAAGTCATGTGCATGTTACAGTCTGAGAAATCCTACAGGAAAGAAACCCGCTTCTTTGACTATGGAGCACTTTTCTTTTTGAAAGACACCCAGGAACATCTTCTACGGTGTAATTTGGAAAATGTTTAATAATGATTCCCATCCTTGCTGTACATTAGAATTATGTTGGCAACTTTAAGAAATCCCAAGGCCTGGGTCTCACCCTTGACCAATTCAGTTAGAGTTACTGAGCGACATTATAAAGCTGTATTATTTGTTTGCATTTCTTTAATTTTTTAATTTTAATTTTAATTTTTTGGAGACACAGTCTCACTTTGTCGCCCAGGCTGGAGTGCAGTGGCACAATCTTGGCTCACCACAACCTCCGCCTCCCAGGTTCAAGCAATTCTTATACCTCAGCCTCCTGAGTAGCTGGACCACAGGCGTGCACCACCACGCCTGGCTAATTTTTTGTATTTTAGTAGAGACAAGCTTTCACCATGTTGCCCAGGGTGGTCTCGAACTCCTGAGCTCAGACAATCCACCTGCCTTGGCCCCCCAAAGTGCTAGGATTACAGGCATGAGCCACCTTGCCTAGCCTGCATTTCTGATTATCAAAGTAATGCTTGTTTGTTGTTTAAAAAAAGAAATCAAAGGACCCATAATGCCCCAAGATAATCACTTTTATGAGCTGGTGTGTGTCTTCCAGATTTTTTTCAACACTTGTACCTAAAAAATACCATACGTGCCCCAAAACAAAGTGGTTCGATAGCTTTCCAAAGAGATGAAAAACAGTTTGCCAGCGGGGGGTGGGGGTGGTGGGGGTGGGGGTCGGGCATGGTGGCTCACGCCTGTAATCCCAGCAATTTGGGAGGCTGAGGCGGGTGAATCACTTGAGGCCAGAAGTTCGAGACCAGCCTGGCCAACATGGCGAAACTCCGTCTCTACTAAAAATACAAAAATTAGCCTGACGTGGTGGCACGCGCATGTAATCCCAGCTACTCAGGAGGCTGAGGCAGGAGAATTGCTTGAACCGGGGAGGCGGAGGTTGCAGTGAGCCGAGATTGCACCACTCTACTCCAGCCTGGGCAACAGAGCAAGACTCTGTCTCAAAAAAAAAAAAAAAAAAAAAAAGTTTGGAGGCCCACCTGAAACATTAGGGATTTGAATAACATAATCAGCTGCCTTTCTGTATTTCCTAATTGATTAATTTTGTGACATGTTTGGAATCCAGATATCAAAAATGTTGAATTCAGCAGGGTACAGTGGCTCACGCCTGTAATCCTGTCCCTTTGGGAAGCATAGGAGGATCGCTTGAGGCCAGGAGTTTGAGACCAGCCAGGGCAACATAGCAAGACTGCATCTCTACAAAGAAAAAAAATAGCCAAGTGTGGTGGTGTGTGCCTGTGGTCGCAGCTACTTGGGAGACTGAGGTGGGAGGATCGCTTGAGCCTAGGAGGTAGAGGCTGGAGTGAGTCATAATTGTAACACTGCACTGCAGCCTGGGTAGCAGAGGGAGACCCTGTCTCAAGGAAAAAAGAGAAAATTGGACTCAAAATATTCCGTATATCCTCTCACATGTCATAAAACAGTGTTAGTCACACTTTTCACAGACATCCTTATTACAAGAGTCACTTTTTGAGTCATCTACACGTATTTCCAGAGTACGCTGTCTCCATGTCCATCTGAAGCATTTGTGATGTGGCACCCCTTGAATTTGTGTATGTTGTCACTGGAAACTGTATCCCAACACTCAGGAAGCCATTCCTCTACCATTAGACAGTTTTTTTTTTAATGCCCCTTTTAGGAATTGGTGATCTCTACAGCCACTCACTGTTAGGTTTTTTTAAAAAACCAACTCAGATGTTTAAGGACAGTTACTGAACATGGGTAAGTGGCTGAGTAAACGTGAACATATAAAAGTGGTTATATAATCGCCTGTTTGTGAGTCAATCAGACTCATCATTCCAGTGTGAATAATAAATGACAACTTAGGAAAATTTCTCCATGTTCTTTCTTCCCCCACAGTGGCACTTTGCTTTAAGACAGTTTTCAGTGCTATATTACACATCCTTTTTTAAAAAAAAATTCAAAATTCTAGTTGAAATGCCCCATTTAAGAGTTTCAACTGAAGTATTTTGTTTAAATTGGTTAAACGTGTCTTAAAATCATTTGTCCCTATCTTGCTTTTTTTGAGACGGAGTCTCGCTCAGTCGCCCAGGCTGGAGTGCAGTGGCTCAATCTCCGCTCACTGCAAGCTCCGCCTCCTGGGTTCACGCCATTCTCCTGTCTCAGCCTCCCGAGTAGCTGGGACTACAGGCGCCCACCACCACGCCCAGCTAATTTTTTTGTATTTTTTTAGTAGAGACGGGGTTTCACCGTGTTAGCCAGGATGGTCTCGATCTCCTGACCTCATGATCTGCCCACCTCTGCCTCCCAAAGTGCTAGGATTACAGGCGTGAGCCACCGTGTCCGGCCCCTATCGTGCTTTTTAAAGGAACCTTTATTTATTTTATTATTATTACTTTTTTTTTTTTTTTGAGTTGGAGTCTCACTCTGTCACCCAGGCTAGACTGCAGTAGCTCAATTTTGTCTCACTGCAACCTCCATCTCCAAAGTTCAAGCAATTCTCCTGCCTCAGCCTCCTCAGTAGCTGGGATTACAGGCACCCGCCAACACGCTCAGCTAATTTTTTGTTTTTTGTTTTTTTTGGAGATGGAGTCTCACTCTGTCACCCAGGCTGGAGTGCTATGTCGTGATCTGAGCTCACTGCAACCTCCGCCTCCCGGGTTCAAGCGATTCTCCTGCCTCAGCCTCCAGAGTAGCTGGGATTACAGGCGCAAGCTACCATGCCCAGCTAATTTTTGTATTTTTAGTAGAGATGTGGTTTCACCATGTCGGCCAGGCTGATCTCAAACTCTTGACCTCGTGATCCACCTGCCTCAGCCTCCCAAAGTGCTGGGATTACAGGCGTGAGCCACCGCACCAGGCCCCAGCTAATTTTTGTATTTTTGTTTTGTTTTGTTTTTAGTAGAGACGGGGTTTTGCTATGTTGACCAGGCTGGTCTCGAACTCCTAACCTCAAGTGATCCACCTGCCTCAGCCTCCCAAGTAGCTGAGACTACAGCCACAAGCCACCACGGCCAGCTAAGTTTTAAATTTTTTATAGAGACAGGTCTCACTATGTTGCCCAGGCTGGTCTCAAACTCTAGTCTCAAGTGATCCTCCTGTCTCAGCCTCCCAAAGTGCTGGGATTACAGGTGTAAGCCACCACACCTGGCCCTTTGCTAATTTCTTACTTGGTTTTTTTTTCTAATATTGAGTTGTAAGAGTTCTTCATAAATTTTGAATATTAATCCGTTGTCAGATATGTGGTTTGCAAATATTGTTTCCCAGTCCATAGGTTGACTTTTTGTTATGTCGATTGTTTCCTTTGCTGTGCAGAAGCTTTTTAGTTTGATGTAGTCCCGTTTATTTATTTTTGCTTTTGTAGCCTGAGCTTTTGGTGTGATGTCTAAAAAATCATTGCCAAAGCCAATGTTGAGGAGCTTTCCCCCATGTTCTTTTCTGGGAGTTTTATGGTTTCAAATCTTACATTTAGGTCTTTTATCCTCTTTGAGTTTATTTTTGTGTATGGTATAAGATTTCATTCTTTGAAAGGCTCAGTTTCATTCTTATTGCCCACTTATGTTTGGATTTATTTCTGGGCTATTTTATTCTGTTTTTATGTCAGTACCATACTGTTCTGATTACTATAGCTTTGTAATATAATTTTAAATCAGGAAGTGTGATGCCTCCAACTTTTTATTTCGCAGTGTTGCTTTGGCTAGTTGGGGTTTTTTTGTGGCTACATATAAATTTTAAGATTGCTTAAAGAGCATGTTTACAGTGACTTATCACACTTGGAATTGTGAATACTTGGGAATACTTAACAAGTCTCCTATAATATATGCCTCCCTTTTTATTATTGCCCAAACTAGCATCATTTAAGTTTTTAAAAGCTAATATGTCTTTCCCAAAGAGCACTTGTTCCAAAATAAAATAAAGTGAAAGACCCTGAAATATAGCTACATTTTCTAAGGATAATATTTTGGGCATATCTTGCTTTATCTTTGGTTACATCTTGTATCCAAAATAAATGAAGTTAACCACTCACAAATAGCTAGCTCAGTAGTGTTTGACCTTCCTGCGTGAGCTGTAACTAGTTCTCTCACATCCCCAGCTTGACCTCATTCATTCATTCATTCGACATTGATATATTTCCTGTCAGCTACCCTGAAAGCCAGTAGTAAAGATGGCCTTTGGAATGTGTTGGAATCTCAGCCATCCCCTTCTACCTCTATGACCATGGCCAAAGCACTTACCTTCCTGTGCCTCAGTTTCTCCATCTGTAAAACAGAAGAGATAATGCTGCCTACATCATAATATGGTTGTGGGCATTCAAGGATTTAAAACAGATCCATGGGCCAGGCACGGTGGCTCACACCTGTAATCCCAGCAGTTTGGGGGGCCGAGGCGGGCAGATCACTTGAGGTCAGGAGTTCGAGACCAGCCTGGCCAACATGATGAAACCCCATCGCTACTAAAAATACAAAAATTAGCCAGGCATGGTGGTGCATACCTGTAATCCCAGCTACTGGGGAGGCTGAGGCAGGAGAATCGCTTGAACCTGGGAGGCAGAGGTTGCAGTGAGCTGAGATCACACCACTGCACTCCAGCCTGGGCGACAGAGTGAGACTTCATCTCAAAATAAATAAATAGTTAGATGGAAAGAGAGAGAAAGAAAGAAATAGAGAAAAAGAGAGAGAGAGAAAGAAAAAAGCAGATCCACGGTCCCAGGTGGAATGTGATCCAAGCTGATGTCTTGTTATCACTGCAGAAATATCGATGTGATAGTCTACCACTGTTCGCTCAGAACCTTCTAGGGTTGCCTTTCTAAAATCTGAATTATTCAGAATTCCGAAACACATCAGGCCCAAGAGGTTTAGGAAGGGATCATGCCACCGTATATATGAAGAAAGCACTTAGCCTAGTACCTGGCACCTAGTAAATGCTGTGTCAATGTTAATCATTTACTGTTGCTACTATTACTAGTTAAAATGCTTACCTCACCATCCCTAATCATCATCATGGAAAAGCGAGTGATAATCACAGTGAGATACCGTGACACACCTGCTTCAGTGGCTACGATAAAAAGAGGGCACGGAGGAGCTGAGGTCAGAGAGTTCCACAGGAGGTCTGCTAGGGACTGGGGCCTTTTCCTTACATGGATAGGGGGAGGGTTCTGAGCAGAGGAAGGACATGATCTGACCCATAGATTAATAGAGTCCCTCTGGCTGTGTGTGGCAGCAGGAGCCAGAGCCAGGAAATTGGGGCAGAAGCTCCTGCTGTGGTCCATGGTCCTGCCTGTGGGGGTGTGAAGGAGGGGTGAGCCCATTTATATCTTGAAGGTGGAGCTGACAGTGAGTACTGATGGCCTGGATGTAGGGGTGAGAGAAAGAGAGGGGGCTAGGATGACCCTGAGGTTTGGGCCTGGACACCAGCTGAGGGGTGAAGATACTGCATTGAGGGACCCCAGGGTCGGGGTTTGCAGGGAGTGGCAGAAGGCCTTGTGAAGAATCAGAGACGTGGCTGTGAGTCTGTTCGGTGCTGAGTGCCCGTCAGACAGCTGCGTGAGACGGCAAGGAGACAGTTGGATACGCATACCTGAAGTTGAGAGAGGTCCAGGTGGGAGAAGGAAAAGTAGGGGTCCCCAGCACAGAGGTGTTGAAATCACCAGGAGAGCCGTGTGGATGGGGAAGAGCGAAGCTGTGCGGAGAGACGGCGAGGAATCAGCGAAGGAGGCTGGGGAGGGATTGCCAGTGAGGAGGGAGGAGACCTGGAGAGTATGGACCCCTGCAGTGAGGCAGGAGGTTGACGAGGGCCCGAGGTGATTGCTAGATGGGAGGCACAAAAGGCTGAAGGGAGCAGGTTCAAGAGAGACGGGGCTTTGTTGAGGCCTGTGAAGGTGCGACTACATGTGTTGTTTGTTGCTTTCTCTCTGTTCAGGCCACACCTGGCACACAATAGCTGCACAATAAAAATGTGTTAAATTAATGTCTTCATGGATTGGGGAGAGGTTAGAATGCAGAGGAGCCCTTGGAATTGGGGGTCGTCACTGTGGAGTATGGCAGAAGTGTGTTCTATGGACCTGGGCTCCTGTCCCCAGATGATGATGGGGAAGGAGAATCAGAAACATAACCCAGACATCTGGGCGCCCCCCAGACCATTTACTTAGTGCCTGGTGCCACCAACAGGACTGACGTGGCATCCCCATCTAGAGAATGAGTCTAATAATAATACTGACTCATGGAGCTGTTGTCAGGAATCAATGAGATAATGCTGTAAAACATCATCAGTGTTTGATAGGCTTGAGCTGTTGTTACAAGTTAAATCCTATCATTACCATTATTCTGGCTTCATGGCCCTCACCACCTAGTGGGGGAGATAGATATCAAATAATCAGGCTGGGCGCAGTGGCTCACACCTGTAATCCCAGCACTTCGGGAAGCCAAGGTGGGCAGATCACTTGAGGTCAGGAGTTCGAGACCAGCCTGGCCAACATGGTGAAACCCCGTCTCTACAAAAAATACAAAAAAGTAGCCAGTGTGGTGATGCGCGCTTGTAATCCCAGCTACTCGGGAGGCTGAGGCACAAGAATCACTTGAACCCGGGAGGCAGAAGGTTGCAGTGAGCTGAGATCATGCCACTGCACTCCAGCCTGGGTGACAGAGTGAGACTCTGTCTCAAAAAAAAAAAAGATACCAAATAATCACTCAGATAGCCACGTAATTTAACTGTGGCAATGAAACTATAAAGAAAAGGTACACAGCCACTCGAGAGGCTAAGGTGGGAGGATCGCTTGAGCCCGGGGGGTCGAGGCTGCAGTGAGCCATGATCACGCCACTGCACTCCAGCCTGGGTGACAGAGCAAGACCTTGTCTCAGGAAAAAAAGAAAGAAAAAGTGCAGGGGGCCTTGAGAGAGAATAACAGGCAGGAAGGAGGTGGGGGTCTTATTCCAGGCTGGGGTGGGCGTGGGAGTGTCAGAGGAGGCTTTTCTGAAGAAGCAACCTGTGAAGCTCGACTGGGAGGATGAACAGGAACTAGCCTGGGGTGGGCATTTTGGCTGGGAGAATAGTCTGTGTGCGGGTCCAAGGTGTCGCAGGTGGGGAGGAACTGGGTGTGTTGGAGTAGCAGAGTGCGGGAAGGAAAACTTGGGTCAGCTGGTCTGGTGAGCCACGGTAGGAGGTTTGGACTTTCTTCCCACAGCCCCTGGGAGCCACAGAAGGGTTTTCAGGGGAGAAGTGATACAACTTCATTTAATTCTTTTTAAACTTCTGTGTGCACTTTCAAGCCTTGATGTCCTGACACTCTTCCTCCCCCAGGACAGTTTGTACCGCTCCAGGGTCACGTCAGGGACTCCAGAGCCACCTCCACCACTGTGGTTCCTTGAAGCTTTTTGCCGTCATCTGGCCACTCAGTCAGCGGGGTTGAGAGGAGCTTTCTATAGACGAGAAGGTGCCCTGGTTCTCGACTCATCAGCCTCTAGGAAAGAAGCAGCTTGCTGGTCCATCCCAGGCTGCTGGGAGGCCCGAGAAACAGGTCACAGCAGCTCCGCCTCCTCCATAGACCTCCAGGCCTCTCAAAAGGGACCCCCACCTGCTCCCCGCAAAGATGGCCTCATTTCCTCTCAGGCCCAGCGCTGCCAGCAGCCTGTCCCCCCTCCTCATTTCCCTATTTCTTTTGAGTGGCCAGATGACAGCACAAAGCTTCAAGGAGCCACGTGGGTCGGGGGCCGTGGGGTGGTGGTGGAGTCTTTGACCTCATGCCGATCAACGTGCTTCTCTCGGTTCCCTGTTCTGGGCCCTGCCCTGGAAAGAGGCAGGGTGGCCGGGGAGGGGAGTTTCCAGATTACCTGTGTCTCCTGGGCATAGCACAGGAAATGACTCCTTCATGGGCTGAGAGTTTTGGGAGGCCCTGTGCCACAACCCCCCAGCAAGAGCCCACATGAATCCGCCATCTCGCCCGCAGCCTGGGGATGCTGCTGGATTTTCCGGGTGTGGAGGGGCCCAGGTCCCCCGAGCAGCTCCTCTGACCCCGCAACCCGGCATCTCCTGTGCCCGAGTGGCGTCTGTCAGTTGCTCAGTAAGTGGAGGGCTTTGCTGTCCCTTCTGCTGTACCCACAGCTGCCCGCTCAGAGCAAGGTGGCTCTGATCCTGCAGGAGGGGGCTCTCTTTGAGAGCACTTGGGTTTATCGTGTCTCAGAAAACCCACATCGCTTGTAGCTGTGGCTGCCTAACAGCACCACCTGGGTGGTTGAGTGGCTCTTCCAGAGACCCTTAAGTGGATGGGCTCCCCAGCCAGGCGTGGTCCCCACTGCTAAGTATGTTATAGGTGTTGACCCACTTAGTCCTCCCAAAAACCCTGTGAGGCAGGCACTATCCAGTTTTACACATGAGGAAACTGAGGCACGGATAAGTTGGGTTGTTTGCGTGAGCCACACAGGTAGGAAGTGGCAGAACCAGGATTTGAACCCAGACCATCTGGCTTCATAATCAGTCTGCTATACTTCCTGCCAGCCTGTTCTCCCCCGCCGACACACACGCACGCACACACGCACGCACTCACACACTCCTGCACATTCCTCTCTCTGTCATATCACCTGGTTTATTTTCTTCATGGCACATATCACAGTGGATTTGTGGGCCTGTGTATTGCCTGTCTACACCCTATAGTATGGCCTGTGAGCTCCTGTTTGACCATAGGAATTCTGTGTCTTGTGCATTGCCATATCCCCAGCATCTAGAACAGGACCTGGCCCAAAAGAGCTGCTCAGTAAATATTTGTTGAATGAATGAACCGACATGGCCAGTGACACAATGTCTCACTGGGTAGGTTTGTGTTATTTTTTCCTCCTTCGACCTCGATCCCTCCTGCCACTCACTTTATAGTAGAGGCAGTCACAGGCGATCTGTGGGTAGAGCGATGATTGAACTCGGGCCGGGCTGACCCCAGAGCGCACGCTCCTTTGCCCGCCCCTGCCACACTGGTATCTTTCCCTTGATGCTGACGGAGGGATGTGACGCCGCAGCCAGCCAGGTCTCCTCATGGAGGGCCTCGGACCACGTGTCATTTTAGAGACCCCAGCGGCAGTCCAGATCCCGAAGTCCGACCTTTGATTCAGGAACAGAGCAGCTGCAGGAGTGCCAGGCTGGGCTTTCTGGTCCTGTCTCTCATCCTCAGCTCCAGTCAGCTGGGGATTAACCCCCTGCCGTCATCAGGAGAAATACAACATGGGAAACCGGCGGTAACTCCACTGTGGTAAAGGATGTGAGGGAAACAGTGACCCACTGCAGAGGGTTTCCTGAGCTCTCGTGCACAGAGAATCGTGCGTGTGCCTCTGGGTGGGCAGGGGACATGCAGCCTGGGTGAACATTTCCCATACACTAGGATGAATTGGCCCTTCCTGTTCATGCCTCTAATGCCCCATTTCCCTCCTACAGAGATTTTCTCTTGTTTAACAATTAAAAGATAGCAGGCTACTTTGTGGTTCTCAGTCAGGATGCTTTTTAGTTGCAAGTAACAACCCTGGCACCATCTGGCCAATGGTTAAGACATGTGATGTGTTCTAGAAGCCCAGGGGTGGATGGGCACCAGGTGGATAGGATCAGCAGCTCAAGCATGTCTGTCAGGGACTCAGGTTCTCAGCCTCCAAAGGCCTCTGTATGCCTCTTGGTTCCAGAATGGCTTCCAGTGATAATCAGGGCCACTTGCCCTTGTCCACAGGCATCAGGAGAGAGAAAACACCCCCCACTGATGGTTATAAGTGGTTCCCCTCAGTCTACAGCTGGTCCAGCTGAGGTCACGTGCCCCTCAACCAGGCCGGTCAAGTTACTAGAGGAATGCCACATCCTGATCACTCTTGACCAACTGGGTTCCGTTGTCTAGTAGCTGAAAAAAGCAGAAGTGGAAACTGAGTAGACAACCAAATGCCTGCCAAGCTCAGTCCCTGACCAAGTCCCCTCCCTAAGTTAGCAAATCGTGTCAGGCCCAACAGATTTTGTGGCATTTGAGAACAAAGAAGTGTGGTTTTCTTTTGAAGAAGTTTAGTGACTTGCGTCCAGTTTCTGCCTCCTGCGTCATCCACCCTCAGTTAACACCCAAAAAAGGGGGCAGGCTGGGCGCGGTGGCTCACACCTGTAATCCCAGCACTTTGGGAGGCTGAGGCGGGCAGATCATGAGGTCAAGAGACCATCCTGGCTAACACGGTGAAACCCCGTGTCTACTAAAAATACAAAAATTAGCTGGGTGTGGTAGTGCACACCTGTAGTCCCAGCTATTGGGAGGCTGAGGCAGGAGAATCGCTTGAACCCAGGAGGTGGAGGTTGCAGTGAGCTGAGATTGCGCCACTGCACTCCAGCCTGGGCGACAGAGCAAGACTCCATCTCAAAAAAAAAAAGGGGGGGTGGACGGGGGCAAGTGGAGTCTGGCTGCCAAAGACCACTTGTCTGATGGTGGGGAAAAAAATGGGTGTCTCCTCCCTTGTCACTGGGAAGGTTTTTGTTACTCTTTCCATCTTCATCCTCTATAGGTCCTTTCATTCCTTCCCCCAGTCTGAAATAGTTGCGGTGTGTCTGTAGCTGTGCACACATCCTTGCAAAATATATATTGAGGTTTGAGTAAAGAGTCAGCTTCCGGGGTTTGGAGCTCTGTATCTCATTCTTTCTGTTTCTTCTGGTTTTCACCAAATAGCATGTGTTCGCCATCTAGCCACGTTGCTGGATGTGTGTCCAGTGTATGGCGTCTGGCAGCTGAACAGTTGTACATGCTGTACATCTGCCACGGCTCACGTGTCTGGTCCCCTGGTGTTGGGCATCCAGGTTGCCCCTAGCTCCACCCCACTTCAAACCATGCTTCAAGTGAGCATCCGCCTACCTTTGCCTTAGGAACCCATGGGGCTTACCCCCAGGAGTCAGTTGCAGCCGGAGATAGGCATTCTGTCTCCCCAGAGGTGGGATTAAGGCACCTGCTACAACACCCGGCTAATTTTTGTGCTTTTGGTAGAAATGGGGTTTTGCTCTGTTGGCCAGGCTGATCTTGAACTCCTGAGCTCTCTATGAGGCCGCTCTGACCCACGCTCCCCCCAGAGCACAGGAGGGTCCCGCTTCCCCATACCTCTCGCCACTTTGCTGTTGTCCTGCTTCCCAGTTTCACCAGTCCGAAGGGTGTCAAGTGGGGTCTCCGGGGTTTTCATGCTCTGATGGTGAGTCTGGCTGAGTGCCTCTTCATGTGCCTGTTAACCTAATTCAGGCTCCCCTTTCCAAGAGAGGCCCAGTCAGCACAGGCATTGGAAGGCAAATTCTGGAGCCAGTGACCTGTGTTTGAATCCTGACCCTGCCATGTAACCCAGCAAGTTAGTTCACCTCTCTGAGCCTCAGAGCTGCCATAAATATAAAATGGAAATGATAGTAGTATCTATATTGTAAGGTATTTTGAAGATTAAATGAGATAATATATGTAAAGCATTTAAGACAGTGCTGGCTGGGCATGGTGGCTCACGCCTGTAATCCAACACTTTGGGAGGCCGAGGCAGGTGGATCACTTGACGTCATGAGTTCGAGACCAGCCTGGCCAACATGATGAAACCCCGTCTCCACTAAAAATGCAAAAATTAGCCTGACGTGGTGGCGCATGCCTGTAATCCCAGCTACTCAGGAGGCTGAGGCAGGAGAATCCCTTGAGCCCAGGAGGCAAAGGTTGAAGTGAGCCAAGATCGCACCACTGCACTCCGGCCTGGCCAACAGAGTGAGACTGTCTCAACAATAACAACAACAAAAAAACAGCGCCTAACACATATGTGATCTGAAAGCATTAGCAATTATTATCACTATCACTGTCATTATTATTGTTTTAAAGTTTCTAAACTTTCAAATGTTGTATCCTTTCACTTTCAATGCACGTCAGAATGGCTCTGCCTGTGGAGGAATTTCTGGCTTCTCCTGGGTTGTCCAAGAGACAATATAGTCAAAGTTGTCCGAAGAGCAGGCTTGGAGCTACTCCTTTCTTTCACATTTGAGTCGAGTGCTGTATATTCATTTCCACGTGTGTAGTTTTTAATTTTTAAAAGTATGATGTGTGCGCTGGGCATGGTGGCTCATGCTTGTAATCTCAGCACTTTCGGAGGCTGAGGCTGATGGATCACTTGAGGCCAGGAGTTCAAGACCAGCCTGGGCAACATGGCGAAACCCCATCTCTACAAAAAATACAAAAGTTAGCCCGGTGTGGTGGCACACACCTGTAATCCCAGCTACTCCGGAGGCTGAGGCGGGAGAATCACTTGAACCTGGAAGGCGGAGGTTGCAATGAGCCAAGATCATGCCACTGCACTCCAGCGTGGGTGACAGAGCTAGACTCTGTCTTAAAAAGAAAAGAAAATATATGTAAAGTGTTTAGAGCAGTGCCTGGCACACGGTAAATGCTATAGTCATGTTTGTGGATATCACTACATTTACCAGAGTTTTCTCCTCTGGGTAGCCCATAGGTTTTAATGTGACGTGATAAATACTTTTTCTTCACAGCTAGCATTTGTCTCTGATGACTATCTCTAGACATGTTCTCACGTTAGCATGTTAAATGTACCCTCTTTCTTTTTAATGACTGCCTGTATCATATGGACATATCAAAATGTATTTACTGATTCTTTAATGAGAGACTCTTGGGTTTCTTCTTTTCGTCTTTCTCAAGTAGTGCTGCAGTGGGGAGCCTCGTCCAAGAAGCTCTGGGTTCTTGAGCCAGTGTTTTTACTGGAGCCAGCATTGCTGGGTCCAGGGATATGCATGGTTTTGATGTAATGAACTGACAAGTTGCCCTCAAAGACAGTTCTGCCACTAGAACCTGGTGTACCCCCACCAACAGAATACAGACCTGTTGGTTTTGATTTGTTTCTTAGTTTGGTTTGGTTTTTTTGTTTGTTTGTTTGAGACAGGGTCTCTCTGTGGCCCAGGCTGGAGTGCAGTGGCTCGATCTTAGCTCATTGCAGACTCGAACTCCTGAACTCAAGTGATCCTCCCACCTCAGCCTCCTGAGTAGCTGGGACCACAGGCACACACCACCACACCTGCTAACTTTTTAATTTTTTTGTAGAGACAGGGTCTTGCTATGTTGCCCAGGGTCTTGCTATGTTGCCCAGGCTGGTCTTGAACTCCTGGTCTCAAGTAGTGTTCCCATCTTGGCCTCCCAAAATGCTGGGATCGCAGGCGTGAGCCACGACGCCCCACTTGAGTTGTTTTAGTAATGGAGAATTTCAGGCATTTACAGGGGTAGAAATAGCATATATTGCCTGCATGTACACAGTTGTCACCAGATTCTTTGGTGACCAACACATGGCCAGTCTTGTTTCATCCATTCCTCTGCCTTTGGATCATTTTGAAACAAATCTCGAACATTGTATCATTTCATTTGGGGGGCTTTAAACTGCATGCCCACAGCGTGCCTGTACATCATGGAAGAGAGGAGGACATTTCTATAAAATCATCCTGTGGCGCTTTTCATTTTCCATGGTGTGTCTTCTCCCTTGATTCTCAGATGCCCCTAAGACATAGACAAGGCAGGTGTATCTGTTGGGAAAACAGAATCCACTCTAGGTATTTTAGCGGAAGGAATTCAATACAGGGAATTTGGTTTAAAAAGTTGGAGAGGAGCAGAGAAACCAAAAAGGGGCAGAGGCCAGTCCCTAGATGAGCAACCAGAGCTGAAGGGCGCAAGGAGTAGGGCACCTTAGCAGAGCCCAGGGCAGTGTTGGGCAGAGGCCTCCTCCGCCTGAGATGCTGTCCACATTGGAGGGAGGACCACCCGGCTTCTCACCACCTCTACCTTCCAGGCTTCTGCCACTGCCCCTGTTGGCTGAGCCTCACCAGCAGTCCTGGGAAATGTAGTTCCCTGTGTTTCAGAGCAGGCTAGGAAAAGGGCAGGCAGTGGATCAAAGAGGGAACTAGATCCCCATTTGATAGATGAGAAAGCCAGAGGGTCTAATGGCCTGTCTGGGGCACCTCATTTAGTGACAGGCACCATCCCTGGCACTGAGGTAAGTCCCTTGGTTGCCAGGGTAACCTGAGGCAGCTCTTTGGGCGTTGCATGCCACCAGCCAGTCACTGCTGCCTGGGATGGGCCTACATGGTTCCGAGTTCCTCCTCTGCCGGAGGAGCCCCCTCCAAGCTTCCCGCTCCCACACTCAGAGCGGACACTGCCTTTTGTTCCTGCCCATCGCACTGGGCTGTGCCCTGACCCTAAGGAAGGCCCTCCTGAGGACACCATGCCGGAGAGTTCTGGGTGCTGGAGTATTCTCAGGGAGCCCCCTGCATGAGGTACCAGCATCCTGGGCCACACTAGAGGCCAGAGGAATGTTGTGCCACTGAGCAGCCCAAGCTGGCATTGAGCGGGCAGCTCTGTACTCAGCTGGCATCAGGCAAGTGTGGGTGGGAGCTGTGCTTTGTGCCCTCCTGGAGCTGGTGGCTTCACAGAGGTGAGGGGAGCCCGGGGGAGATGGAAGGTGCCCAGATACACAAACAGGAAGCTCAACACCAATGTGAGAGTTTAAAGGAGACAGAGAAGCCCAGTTACACAAGAAAGCCTCGGTCAGAAGCGACGTGATTGCTAAGGTGACCTGGGCCCTTCTTGTAAAGCAGACCTGTTTCAAGTACTTTACACTTATTCACTTAGTTAATTCTCATAATAATCCTGTGAGGTAGGTATGGACTGTTAACCCCAGAGAGTTAAGTACCTTGGCCAAGGCCACACATCTAGGGAGTGGCACACCAGGAATCCATATAATAGTGGTAGTAATAGCCATGGACACTTCCTGGTGGTCACCTATGCCAGGCTGCCCTCAGAGCTCTACATATTAACTCATTTAATCTTCACAGTCACCCTATGAAGGAGGTACTTTTTTTTTTTTGGAGATGGGGGTCTCGCTGTGTCACCCAGGCTGGAGTGTAGTGGCGCAATCACAGCTCACTGCAGCTTCACAGTCCTGGGCTCAAGCAACCCTCCCACCTCAGCCTCCCAAGTAGCTGGGATCACAGGCGTGTGCCAACACGCCCAGCTAATTTTTATTATTTTTTATTTTTTTGTAGAGACAGGGTCTCACTTTCTTGCCCAGGCTGGTCTCGAACTCCTGGGCTCAGGTGATCCTCTCGCCGTGGCCTCCCACAGTGCTGGGATTACAGGCGTGAGCCACCGCGCCCAGCCTTCTTGTTTCCATTTTGTGAGGTTGGTGCAAAAGTAACTGTGGTTTTTGCCATCGAAAGCAATGGCAAAAACTGCAGTTACTTTTGCACCAACCAAATACAAATGAGGCAACTGAGGCACAAAGAGATTTAAGGGACCTGTCCAAGGTCACACGGCAGAGCTGAGTTCAAACCCAGGCAGCCTGAGTTCAGAATTTGTGCCGTTAACGGTGGCTCATGCCTGTAATCCCAGCACTTTGGGAGGCCGAGGTGGGCGGATCACCTGAGGTTGGGAGTTCAAGACCAGCCTGACCAACATGGAGAAACCCCTTCTCTACTAAAAATACAAAACTAGCCAGGCGTAGTGGCACATGCCACAGGAAGGCCACTCCCATGCACAGCAGTTAGGAATTGGTTGGAAGTCCTCGGAGGTGATTGGCCTGTGAGTTATGTCTAGTTTGTGTTGAGAAAGTGTCTTCGAGGCCAGGTGTGGTGGCTCATGCCTGTAATCCCAGCACTTTGGGAGGCCAAGGCAGGCGGATCACTTGAGGTCAGAAGTTTGAGACTAGCCTGACCAACGTGGTGAAACCCTGCCTCCACTAAAAATACAAAAATCAGCGGATGTGGTGGTGGGTGCCAGTAATCCCAGCTACTCAGCAGGCAGAAGCAGGAGAATCGCTTGAACCTGATCTCAGCAGTGAGCCGAGATCGCGCCACCGCACTCCAGCATGGGCGACAGAGCAACTCCATCTCAAAAAAAAAAGGAAATTGTCTTTGAATCCAAGTTTAGGGGAAAAAAAAATCATCTGGAGTTGGTACACTCTCTTGGTCACGAGGAGAGGCCTTTGGAAGAGGAGCTCCACAGCTTCAGTGATGGTGATAAGAGAACCTTTTGTTTGGCACTAACTGGACAGCATGCCCTCCCACACAGCCTCCGTGAAGCCACTGTTGTCGTCCCCACTTTCCAGGGGCATCACACGACCTTCCTGGCCTGTGGTCGCTGCTCAGGCCATGGGGATGGCTGCGCTTCTGCCATGAGTCCTTGGTGATAGCAGGTGAACGGTGAAGAGTCCATGTTCCCCGGAGCCCCTGCTGCTGGTGGAGGAATGGACAAGTAAACGACTGAATAGAGAAGCACGTTGGAACCAAGACTTCTCCAAAGCCAGTGCTTGTAACTGATTCGGGGTGCTGCTGTGACGTGGTTAGGCATAGAGGCTCACATTCTAGCCTTGTCGCTTCCTAACTCTGTGACTTTGGTCTGGTGACCTCCCCTGCTGGCCTTCCGTTTCCTTAGCTGTAAAATGATCTGGTAAGACCTCCATCAGTCAGGATTGCAATCGGCTACATGTAACAAAAAACCAGTAAGCCGTGGCTTCAGTAAGGCAACAGGTGGTCTCTTACACATGAGAAGAAAAGGGAGGGAGGGCAGCTGGGGGCGGCGCCACTGTTGGGGGGTGCAGGGACAGGGAGCAGGCTCCTTCTGACGCCTCATCTTGCTGTCCCCAGCATGTCACTCTCAGCCTCATGCTCCCAAGATGACGGTTGCACCCCCTGATATGACATTTATATTCCAAGTACAAGAGAAGGGTAGAAGAGGTGTGCCCCATTTATTTATTAGGAAAACAATAGCTTCGCCAAAAGGTCCCATCCCCCATCCCCTGCAAACTTCCTCTTACCTCACACTGGCCATAATCAGATACATCCTTAGTTTAGCTGCGTGGGAATCCAGGAAAGTAAGCTTTTTGGATTAGTATCCTGCCACCCCAACAAATGTGGGCCTCTCTCAAGGAATCAGAAGAGGATGGGTTTGGATTTGACAACCAGCAGTGGAGCCTGAGGTGCCTGGCCCTGGAGTAACCCAGAGCAGGGGTGCGGGATTCTCCCACTGCGGGCCTGACTTCTGGTTTGTGATGTCCAGGAACGCCACTGCTTTGTGCCCTGTTTCTTCATCTGCATGTTGAGAGTGATGCCCCCTGCTGAGGAACACTTGGGAGAAGCTTTAAAACCTGGCTGGGAAGGACTTTGAAATACATCCCACCCCATAGGAGAGCTGAGGCTGCCTTTTGTTTGGAAAATTGTCGGGTTTTCTTCAAGTGGAGCCCAGCCGAACTAGCCGATTGACTGCCAGAGCCCAAACATACTGCCCTGAGATGGCTCATTTATTCACCCCTCTCCCGCTTGAGTCTGAACAGCGTGGGGGCTGAGAGAGGGAGTGATGGCTGCGGCTCTGCGGCCAGCATCTGGCACAGCGCCCAGCACCCACCAGGTACCCGGCTGAGGATTGACTGCCTTGCTTCTGAGCACCTCTTGATCTGAGGAGCAGTCAGATCTTCCCCAGTCGGTCCCTTCTCTGCACCAGCACCACCCTCCTTCTGGGCTAGGCCACTCTTGCCCCCACGTGGGTGGCTACCCTGGCCTCCTGATGAAGCCTCTGTACCCTTGGCAGGTCACGATCTCCATGACAGCCAGTCGGGCCACTGCCCCCCTAAACCTGCCATGGAGGTCAACTTCAGATTCCTGAACACTGTGGCATCCTTGCACCTGTTTTTCCTCCATCCCCCTCACCCACTCACACCCCTTTCCATGGCCAACTTCTCATCCTTCAGGGCTTAAACACCACCCCTTCCATGCCATCTTCCTTGGCCACCCACTCTCCAGCACCCTGCTCCCATCCTTCGTCAGTTTACCCCTTCCTTCTCTTGCTTTAGACTGATTTGTGTGCTTAAGTGCATTTAATTAATGTTTGTTTCCTCCTTTAGTCAGTGGACAGAGAAGGGGGCTATCGTGGTTACTGCTTTGTTACTTATCACATAGTAAGATCTCAGGAAATACTCACCTAGTGAATGGAAGTAAATCAAATGAATGAAAACTTGTTTGGTTTTTTTTTCCCCTGATTTTGAAAACATTCACTGAAAGTAATATGAAAAAATATGGAAAGGGGCCAGGCGTGGTGGCCCACACCTGTAATTCCAACACTTTGGGAGGCGGGTGGATCACTTGAGGTCAGGAGTTGGAGACCGCCCGGAGCAACATAGCCAGACCTCCTCTCTACAAAAAATTTAAAAAATTAGTCAGGCATGGTGGTATACACCTGTATTCTCAGCTACTGACAGAATGAGACCCCGTCGTTAAAAAATATATATGGGGACCGGGCACGGTGGCACAACGCCTGTAATCCCAGCACTCTGGGAAGCCGAGGTGGTGGATCACTTGAGGTCAGGGGTTCGAGACCAGTCTGGCCAACATGGCGAAACCCCGTCTTTACTACAAATACAAAAATTAGTCAGGCATGGTAGTGGGCGCCTGTAATCCCAGCTACTCAGGAGGCTGAGGCAAGAGAATTGCTTGAACCCAGGAAGCAGACGTTGCAGTGAGCTGAGATCCCACCACTGCATTCCAGCCTAGAGTGCACTCCAGCAAGACTCCATCTCAAATATATATATATATGTATATATATGTGTATATACGTGTATACATATATACACACACACACACGTATATATATACGTATATATGTATATATATGGGAAGGTATAAAGAACAGATTTTCGAAAACCACTAGTAGCCCCAGCATCAAATTATCGAGTCTTTCCTGTCTTTTTTTCTGTGAATGCATCTGCATAGCCCATAGATGTTTACTGTCCTACGGGTTGATAATTTCTTCAATGGTACTCCTGGTGTTGCTCATTGAGGTTGGGTTTTTTGCCTGTTATAAAGGATACTATGAATTTTTCTTCATCTCTTATTATTTATTTAGGATTAATTTACAGAAGTAGCATTCCTGGTTCAGAGGGTGAGGACTTTTTTTTTTTTCTTTTGAGACAGAGTCTCGCTCTGTCGCCCAGGCTGGAGTGCAGTGGTGCAATCTTGGCTCACTGCAAGCTCCGCCTCCCAGGTTCATGCCACTCTCCTGCCTCAGCCTCCCGAGTAGCTGGGACTACAGGCACCCGCCACCACACCTGGCTAATTTTTTTTTATTTTTTATTTTTTAGTAGAGACGGGGTTTCACCATATTAGCCAGGATGTTCTCGATCTCCTGACCTCGTGATCCACCCACCTCGGCCTCCCAAAGTGCCGGGATTACAAGCCTGAGCCACCGTGCCCAGCCTGAGAACATTTTTTAAAGCTCTTGCCAAATTGCCCCTAGAAAGGGATCACCACTGGGAACATTAAAAAAGAAAGAAGTCTGTTGTCCTGGGGAGTGGCCAGTTTCCTGGTGTCCTGGGCTCATCGGGCTCCTGGAGAGCCATTTTCCTGGTCTCCTGAGGGCCTGGTGTCCCCTTCCAGCCTGCTGTCCTCTGCCTGGTCTGGGTTGCAGTCCCGGAGCAGGATGTTTGATTATGGTGTTGAGCAAACAGAACAGCAGGCCCTCACCATCTGCCAGCTGGTCCCTCGGGCTTGAGAAGAGCTTCATATCCAGCGAGGGTCATAACTGGAGCCTTTCTAGAGCCTTCTGTGGTGCTGCTGAAGGGCAGGGCTGGAGTGCTCATTCCTAACAGTAGCCTGGCCCCACAACCCCCATTCCCACACACCTCTCCCCACTGGGAAGGAAGACAGGTGCCCCCCTGCATGTCTCAGGTGGGTAGAGGCGCCTCCCCTCTGTCCCCAGCTGTCACATATGGAGAGTTGTCCTGAAACTGCCTCTGTGAGGGTGCCCCGCTCTCCCTGACTCCCTCTGGGCTCGGAGGGAGTGCACATTCCCCCAGGCTGCCCGCGATGTTTGCGTTCATCCAGGCGAAGTGGCCCTGCAGGTTCTGGGAGTGGAAATCTCTTATAGGAGAGAGAAAGTGAATCTCAAGCTATGGCATGAGAGTGACTGGGGTGGCACAGAGGGTGATCAAACAGCTGAGTTTTTTGTTGTTTTGTTTTGTTTTTTAAGACAGAGTCTTGGCCGGGTGCGGTGGCTCACGCCTGTAATCCCAGCACTTTGGGTGGCTGAGGCAGGTGGATCACTTGAGGTCAGGAGTTCTAGAGCAGCCTGGCTGGCATGGTGAAACCCTGTCTCTACTAAAAATAGAAAATTAGCCAGGCGTGGTGGTGCATGCCTGTAATCCCAGCTTACTGGGGAGGCTGAGGCAGGAGAATCACTTGAAACCAGGAAGCAGAGGTTACAGTGAGCTGAGATCCCGCCACTGCACTCCAGCCTGGGTAACAAGAGTGAAACTCTGTCTCAAAAAAAAAAAAAAAAAAAGACAAAGTCTTGCCCTGTCACCCAGGTTGGAGTGCAGTGGCACCATCATAGCTCAAGTGATCCTCCCACCTCAGCTTCCTGAGTAGCTGAGTCTACAGGTGCATGGCACCATACTCAGCTCATTTTTTTTTTTTTTTTTTTTGGTAGAGATGGGGTCTCACTGTTGCCCAGGCTGGTTTCAAACTCCTGGGCTCAAGCTATGCTCACTGCCTCAGCCTCCCAAAGGGCTTGTATTACAGGTGTGAGCCACCATGCCCAGCAAACAGCTGAGATTTTTTTTTTTTTTTTTGAGACGGAGTCTTGCTCTGTTGCCCAGGCTGCACTATCTCGGCTCACTGCAGCCTCCACCTCCCAGGTTCAAGTGATTCTCCTGCCTCAGCCTCCTGAGTAGCTGGGACTACAGGTGCCTGCCACCATGTCTAGCTAATTTTTGTATTTTTCGTAGAGATGGGGTTTCACCATGTTAGCTGAGATTTTAAAATACATTTGTATACATTTTAAAGTTGCTTATGTCATACAAGAGTAAAATCTCACAGTTTAAAAATAACTCATGCAATACAAAAGACTTTAAAATTCTGTTATTGTGAAATGGAACATGCATACAGACAAGCATGTAAAACGTGAATACACAGTTTACCGAAGAATTCCAAAGCAAGCACTCAGGTAACCCAGGTCCAGAAAGAGAACCTGCTAGCAGCCTGGAACCCCCATGGGCTCTGGCCACCAGAACCCTTTTTTTTGTCTTTTTTTTGAGACAGAGTCTCACTCTGTCGCCCAGGCTGGAGTGCAGTAGTGCAATCTCGGGTCACTGCAGCCTCCGCCTCCCGGGTTCAAGCAATTCTCCTGCCTCACCTCCCAAGTAGCTGGGATTACAGGCACCTGCCACAACACCTGGCTAATTTTTGTACTTTTAGTAGAGATGAGGTTTTGCTATGTTGGCCAGGCTGGTCTCAAACTTCTGAGCTCAGGTAACCCGCCCACCTCAGCCTCTCAAAGTGCTGGGATTACAGGCATGAGCCACCGCACCTGACCAGAACCCTCTTTCTAAAAGCAACTGCTCTCTGCACTTCACAGTCACCATTTCCTGGCATTGTGAAGGCTGTGTTCTCTAGATGAGCAACTCTAAATAACGTGGTTCCAGTTTACCTAGTTTTGAACTTTATATAAAAACAGTTGTGAACTGTATATGTTGTTCTGTCTGGCTTTTTCACTTAGTATCATGTCCGAGAGGTGCATTCTAGTTTGGAGTTAATGCATTTCTGGTCCTAAAGCCCATTTTCCTTGATAAACAGACAAGCTTTATGAGTTCTAATATTTGTGCATTTTGTTTAATGAGTATTAGAAAAAAAATAAAACGAATCCAACATGCATATTCTTAAGGGTTTAGGCAGTGAGTTGGTTGAAAGGATCACGTTCAGTAAATAATAGTACAGGTGGGCTGCGGCTATGCCTGAGCAGAGGTGCGTGACTTTGGACAGTTTGGGAGCCCCAGTGGTGAGGACAGAATGAACGCACAGATGGCACACACCGTCACTCCCCTCCCTGAGAAACCACTGTTACCTCTGGGCCTCTGCCTCCCAGATCTTTGCTCTGCAATGAGCTTGGTAGGTAGATAAAAGTATAAAATATGTAGCTTGAAAGATTTTTAAGTGCTAACTTTTTTTTTGAGACAGAGTTTCACTCTTGTTGCCCAGGCTGGAGTGCAATGGCCTGATTTTGGCTCACCACAACCTCTGCCTCCCGGGTTCAAGTGATTCTCCTGCCTCAGCCTCCCGAGTAGCTGGGATTACAGGGGCGTGCCACCACACCCGGCTAATTTTTGTATTTTTAGTAGAGACGGGATTTCATCATGTTGGCCAGGCTGTTCTGAAACTCCTGACCTCAGGTGATCTGCCCGCCTCAGCCTCCCAGAGTGCTGGGATTATAGGCGTGAGCCACCGCACCCAGCCTTAAGTACTAACTTCTTAAATGTGGGAGTATGCTTTTCTTCCGAATTGGTACTTCTTGGGGTTTCTGGGTTTGTTCTCTGATTAAAGTAACCAAATCCCTTGTAATATTGCAGTTCAGGGTGGGGTAAGAATGGGCCAGGCAGACCCTGCCTGGAATACAGGGAACTCAGGGGCCAGGACAATGCGTCACATGCCAGTGACTCTTTTATTTAGCAGATGGTTTGGTATCTGCCTCCTGATTTTTTTTTTCTTTTTAGAGATGGGGTCTTGCTATGTTGCCTAGGCTGGTCTTGAATTCCTGGCCTCAAGTCATCCGCCTGCCTCGACCTCCCAGCATGCTGGGATTACAGGTGTGAGCCACCATGCCCAGCCTTTCTTTTTCTTTCTTTTTTTTTCTATAATAATCTTGGCCAATTCCTTAGCTTCCCTCCCTCCCTGCAGATGTTGGGAACTTGGAATCTGGGAGGAGGTGACCAGAGGGGCCAGGCAGAAGCTGCCTGGGACACATCCTTAGTGGTGAGTTGACGTGGGGTTGTGACTCAGAGGCCAGAAATGTGCAGGGCCCTGGCCATCTGTGTGCGCACGTGTGCAAGAGATATAGAGAAAAACAGAGTGAGAGACAGACAAGGACAGGGCCGTGGAGAGACAGGTACAGGGATGCAGAGGGGTAGGGGGGCAGGAGTACAGAGAGATGGAGCAGGGACAAGAAACATGGGACAGAGATGGGGCAGAGATGAAGAGAGATGGGAACAGACCCCTGAGACATGAGACCTGTTGGCTGGTTAACTAGCTGGCTGGCTGTTTGGGTAATGGATTAGTTAACTGGTCGGTTGGTTATCTAGTTGGCTGGCTAATTGGTTATCTGGTTGGTTTGGGATTTTTGAGTTTTGTTTTTTTTTTTCATGGATTCAGAAAATACTAGTGGAAGATTCACCCTGATGATGGCCCTGTTTTGGGTGCTGGAGATAGACCAGTGAATGGTGGCTTGCTGGCATTTGGGTATTGGATTGCTGCTCCCCACCCCTCACCCCGATGAGTGCACTGTGAGTGCAGGTGCTGTTGAAAGGATGTATCACGTGCTTGCCATGTGCCCCTTAGTATGGGAGTGCCCTATGGGGATCATCTTGCTGGATCTACCAGCAGTCTCACGAGGTGGCACTTACCCCCTCTGGTACATATTAGGGCCAGAATTTGATCCTAGGCAATCTGGCTCCAAAGCATAAGCCTAATTTCTGCCTTAAGTCACCCAGGAGTCGAGCGCAGGCATTTATTAAGTGCCCCAGTGTTCATGGCTCTATCCCCAATCTTTAGAGATGACAGTGGTTTTAATGGCCATAGATTTGACCTGCCTGGGTTCAAGTCCCTCTTCTGCTTTCCCTCACTGGGTGCTCTTCAACAGGAACATGCTGCTCTGAGCCTCCCTGTTCCCTTCTGTAAAGTGGGGAGAACAGTAGGGCCTTCCTCCTCAGGATGCTGTGTGGGCTCAGTGGAGCCAGGTTTGAGGCCAGTCCTGAGTGGGGGCTGCCATTGCTATGTGCAGCTTAGGGAGCTTAACCACAGGGCAGGATGTCCACCTGGGCTCATGGTTCTGTAAATGCCAGTTTTTGCTCTCATTTTATTATTATTATTATTTTTTTTTTTTTTTGAGAAAGAGTCTCACTCTGTTGACCAGGCTGTAGTGCAGTGGCACTACAGTGATCTCAGCTCACTGTAACTGCTGCCTCACCGGCTCAAGCAGTTCTCCTGCCTCAGCCTCCCGAGTAGTTAGGATTACAGGCGTGCATCACCACACCCGGCTAATTTTTGTATTTTTAGTAGAGACAGAGTTTCACCATGTTGGTCAGGCTGGTCTTGAACTCCTGACCTCAGGTGATCCGCCTGCCGTGGCCTCCCAAAGTGCTGGGATTACGGCCTGCTCTCATTTTTCACAACAGATGTTCTCAAATGGGGTGGCCCCATGAGTTGTCACGAGGACAGACTCGAGTCAGCCAATCCCAGGTTCAGATCCTGGCTCCTCCTCCCCTTCTCTTTGTGGCCCTCTCTGAACCCCATTGTGAAGCACGGGTGACAGTAGCAGGTGATTAGAAGCTTCAGTGCAGTGGTTTGTGTTACGGTGTCATGTGCTCTGCACAGGGCCTGGCTCCCCGACAGCCCTGGGTTAGGGGCCAGTTAGGATGATGGATGATTACTGCCAGCAGCTGGGTTTCCCCTCCACCCCCCTCCCCACTCCAACCTGGATAACAAGGCCCAGCTGTGTGTGTCCAGCAGCAGCACCCCCCCGCCCCCAGCTCCCATCCCCGCCAGCCTTCCCACGGCAGGGAGCCTTCCTGGCTATGGTGTTCTGGGTGGGCCCCACTGCCGCCCCCCATCCCCTCAGCCTAGAGCCATCCTCAGGTTAGGATAAGCAGAGCCGGAGCCACCCTCGGCCCGGCCCCCAGCAGCAGGATGGAAAGAATGGGACTTTAACAGATGTTCTTTTACAAGGATTCCCTGGCTCTATTTAATCAAGATTGTCAAATATTGATTTAATCTCCAGGCCCAACAGATGTGATCTTAGCAGGTTTCAGTGGCAATTAGCTGGGATTAGTTTGCAGGTCAGGCTCCATGCTGACAAGACACTGTCTTCTAAAGGAGGCTTGGCCTGGCCACAGGAGTGAGCCCTGGAGGAGGGGGCGTACTAAATATTTAACCATCAGTCTAGCCTGGGCAGTGGCCCACGGGAGCAGACCCGGAGGCTGGGTCATAGCAGCCCCTGTGGGGCCCCAGTGTTCCCCCCATGATGATAGTGGGGACACTCAGCACGTTTAGGGCAGCAGCTGTTCACTGAGAAAAAAATAATAATAATAACACTAAAAGAAGCAGCACAGCCACGCCAGGGCCTGCGGCTTGATCATGAGCCTGGCTGTAGCCGGGGAGATCCCTGCAGGGCAGCCTGGAGCCCTGATGATGCCCCCAATTAAGTACCCAGAAGGGGCCACACCAACAACAGAGGCCTCTCACCCGCGCTTTCAGGCCCCTCGCCTGACTGCATCCCATCATCCCCACTCTACAAACATGGCTGTAGCTGCTGGGTGGGCCTGGCATTTGCGCCCGTACTCCAAGAAGCATCCCATTCCACTTCTGCATCTCAAAGGCTCATTAGAGCGAATAGGACTGTGCCCAGAACTGGAACAAGCTGCTCCATCCACATGTGCTTCAGGGGAGGTCACGACAGCTTC